>NW_023416309.1:45605888-46805888 GCF_014176215.1 Rousettus aegyptiacus
GATAAGTTCTAAGAAATGCATCATTAGGAGATTTTGTCATTGTGCAGACATCATACAGTGCATTTATACAAACCTAGATAATATAGCCTACTACACACCTAGGCTGTATGATATAGCTTATTTCTCCTGGGCTACAAACCTGTACAGCCTATGTCTCTGCTGAATACTGTAGGCAACTGTAACACAATGGTAAGTATTTGTGTGTTTAAACATATCTAAACATAGAAAAAATACAGTAGAATTATGGTATAAAAGACAATAAATGGTGCACCTATATAGGGCGCTTATCATAAGCGGAGCTAGCAGAACTGGAAGTTGTTCTGGACAAGTCAGTGAGTAGATGGTGGGTGAATGCAAAGGCCTAGAACATGACCATACACTACTTAGACTTTGTGAACACTGAACACCGGCATCATCTCAAACACGTGAGTAATGCACTGTGCTACAACATTACGATGACTATAACATCACTAGGAAATGGAAAATTTTCAGCTCCATTAGAATATAATGGAGCCACTATCATGTGCCATGTAACGAATGATGTTGCAATCAACCGCAGACCATGTATATGATAGTGGCTCCATTATATTCTAATGGAGCTACTATCATATACATGGTCTGCGGTTGATTGCAACATCATTCGTTACATGGCACATGACCGTAGTTGGGGTAAAAAAAAAATTGTCATCAAGGTTTCAACCTGATAGGAAAATCAGTGCAGCCCAGATTGCTGTAAATAGCATCAACTCCATCTCACTGGTCATGAGGGAAAGAGATTAAGTGTAAATATTAAGTATTTATATTTAATACAGATCTTTAAAAAAAAATTGATACCTGATTTTATAGATAGATAGATAGATATAGATATAGATAGATAGATATATAGATATATAGATAGATATAGATATATAGATACAGAGAGAGATATAGATATATAAATAGTCAGAGCAGGCTGACATAATAAAACATCTCGCTCTCTTCCAATGTCTCAGTTAGCTGCCTAAGCAGAGCTGATCTATCTGTAACACAGTGTGTAATTCAAAATGACAATAAAGAAAAAAATAAGCTTGCATAATATCACATACATGAAGGGTAAAGGTTGCTGGCAGACTTATGGGTTTTAACCTGCTGAAGACTCTTTACAAAAATATTTCACTCACTGCTCTTTGCAGACAGGTAAATTCTTTCATCTTCAGGTACTTTGGATAAATTTTCCCCAAGAGTTGTTGGACATTAAATCTATCAAATAGAGACCTGTTAAATCTAACTCAATGCTTTAAATAGTAGCACCCTGAGGTCTTGAGTTGTAGCAGTTCTAAAGATGACACACACCTCCCTGTGTGGCTTTTTATGGCAGAGGACACAAGGCTATTAGGATAGCCATTCTTCTAGACAGAAATGGTATGGAGCATTTACAATTCCTGCCCTTCTTGGAAGAGACCTCTTTACAAAGCAACCAAGTGATACCAATCCCAGGCATCTACCCAGCAGGGCTGTGCTTTGTCCTCACACATTTTCATGGTTTGAGTGAGTGGATGGAAGGACTCAAAGCCATGTGATTCTCTAGAATTGGTTAATGATACTACCCTAAAGACTGGGAAGAAGTAATGTTTTTGTTCCCAGATTTGGCAGCTCTCAGCTATAGGTAATAAAGCCTTCTGAAGGTGTCAGATTGGGGAACATTCCATCGTGTAAGCTATCAGAAATCCAAGAATGATTGTCCTTCAGTAAACTGAGTTCTGTACAGTTTGTAGTCCATCTGTCTGCTTCCAGAAAGCAGTGCTGAAGTGCCAGAAACCAATCAAGGAAAAGAGAAATGAGGTATCTGGTGATGGTTCAGACCAAGTCTAGTAATAGGCATTTCATAAAAGGGTCCTTTCTTTAGCTTATTTAGGACATTCTACCCATCTGGCTGAGAGATTTTGCCTTAGCCTGGTGGGGAGGAAAAATATTAATGCTATCCAAAGGGGAGCTAGGCCTGAGTATTTCCAGGATCTACTGGAGGTCAGTATTCCAGAAGTAGATAATAAGATGGAATTTGGCAAGCTAGATATCTATTATGGATCAATACCTGTGGAAGAATGTTGGAGGAAGCAATATTAGTAAAAGGGAGGAGTCTAACTGCAAAACAGGCCCTACAATGCCTTGGCCAACCCCATCAGAAGTGTTGGATATGGGTCATCTGAATTGTCCCATGTTGGGCCAAAATGGAAAGTCTTTTGGTCATACCCTTAGCGGAGGTGGCTCTTTGCAGTAAAGCAAGTCCCAAGGGAGCTGACAACTGTCTGCTGGAAGCTGAGACAGCAAGGCCTATCTTGACAGGGTCTCATTCTTTCCCTGTTTGTCTTCAGTAAAGCGGAATTCCCTTAGTTGGGTTTTTTATCTTCTCTGGAGCTTAGCCACTCTGACTCAGTAGTTGGGCATCAGCTTTCTGTGCCCTCTCACTGACAGAGATGAGAGCATCTTCAAAAGCTACCAAGAATGCCTTCCTTTCTGGCCTTCACGCTTTTATTTCAATTTCCTACTAGTCTCCTGGGACTTTTCTGCAACGTCTTATCTTTCTTCATATCCTGGCCTACAGACTATTTATTTAGAGTTAAGTGCTACCAACCAGCCTCTTTTATATAGTGCTCTCTGATCCCATTGCTATCAATGACAGGCTATTTCATATTATCAACCATAGCTTCGAGAATAAAGCTAGTCCTGACCATGGCTAGTATACAGGTGCTCTCCCTGTACCTTATAACTTGTAAAGTTGTTCATTTTTAAATTGATACCCTATTGGAAAGTAAGAATTGGAGAGAAATGGTTAATAGACTGAACTGCAGAGTCAATAGATCAGAGATGAATCTCAACACAGCCTGAAGCTGAGTAAACTTTCGGTAAAGAATTTAGCATCTTTGAGTCTGTGACTCCCTACCTACAAAGAGGATATAACAGTAGTACCTACATCAGGCTTATGAGAAAGAATATTTAGCGGATGGATGGATAGATGAACGGACAGACGGACCTACGGACAGAGGGATGGAGGGAAGGAAGGAAAGAAGGAAGGAAGGGAGGGAGGGAGGGAAACCAAGGAAAACTGTCTCAAGTCAACTATTTATGCAAGTAATTCGCAATCAGACAGGCTGGAGATGTCCTTCCCAGAGCATTCCTTCCAGAGCCTGTTCTTGTTCTTGAATTTACCTGACAATTCATGAACAATATGAATTTAAAAATAAAAGAGGATATGAACATGGAGAGAGCCTCAGACTTCTTGGAGCTTGTGCTTAGAGGCTATCCAAGTGTCAGGTAAATTTATTGAGTGTGATGGTTGGGAAAGAAGATGCTAAGTTTTCTCATGGCCATGTGGCCTAACAGAGAATATCAGCCGATGAACAGCCTTGCCCTTGCTCTACAATTACAGACACTATTATAAGGACAAGCGAAAGCAAAAGAGCCTATAGCAGCTTAAATGCCTATCATCAGCCACTCTAACTGCACACATGCTCAGATCCACTGAGAAGACACTTGGGCTGCAGCCCCAGTCTGCTGAGATACCATCTCATGTTCACTTGGCAGTGGATTTTAGAAGAGGTGTGTGGTGAAAATGCAGTGACCACACTTTGTTCCCAGCAAGGTTTTTTGGCCCTGAGATCATGATTCCCATAAACCTAAAAGAGTCTGTCTGTGTGGACATATGCTAGAGCATATGGAGGGTGACCATACAATGTATCATAGAAAATAAGGCAAAGAGCCTATGTTAATAATTCTATAGGCAATGGAACTAAACTAGAATGATCCCAGGTACACTGGCCTTATATTTATCTAAATACAGACACACAGGGTTTGAGATTAGGACTTCATGCTACATGAATCCATTTAAAAGGCAGTAAGGGATCCTTATTGGTTATCATTCTCCCTTTGGAAACTACTTAAAATACACTGAATAACAATCCCCCAAAATATTGGGTTCTAATCCTTGGAACTTGTAAATATTCCATTACATAGTAAAGTCTTTGCAGATGTTTTAAATTGAGGAGACTGAGATGAGGAGACCATCCTGAATTATCTGGTTGGGTCCTACATGCGATGACATGTCATTAGAAGAGCAAAGCAGAAGGAAATCTGATGACATGTAAAAAAGAAGGAAATGGGAAGACGGAGCAGTGAGCACTTAAAGATACTGGCCTTGATGACTGAGGTGATCGAGCCATAAACCAAGAAATGACAGCAGCCCTGAGCTGAAACAGGCAAGGAATATGTCGTCCACTAAGGCCTCCAGAGGGAGTGTGGCCCTGCTGACCCTTCGTTTCAGTCCAATGATATTGATTTCAGACTTCTAGACTCCAAGACTGTGAGAAAATAAATCTCAATTGTTTAAGCCATCAAGTTTGTGGTAATTTGTTACAGTAACTATAGAAAACTATTACAGTAACAATTTTTTCTTTAGAAATGATTCTTGAAAGTAAAATATTTTTCTCAAACTTTAACAAATAAGTAACATGGAAATATACAAAAAAAAATAAAGGAGAGTTAAAGTTATTGAAAGTTTTATACCCTAAGGTGGGAAAAACACAATATTACCATTTTGTTAAACATCACTTCCACTGTTTTCCTATTCATTAAGAATAAATAAAAACATAGCTGTATTTAACAAATCTAATTCAACAGAATCATGATGTATATTTTTTTATTAAAAATTTAAATTTAATTTAGCATGACAAAGGAAATGAAGTGAAAACTAAAGGAAGCACTTAACTTCAAATAAACGCTCTTTGCGACAAGGAAGTTGAGTTTTTATTCTCAAACTCTTAAGGACTCTACAGAACTACATACCCTAATCTCCTTCTGACGGAGCAGAAGCCCAGTGTCAGTTTAACCTGTGCTAAATGGGCTGGCCTTTAGTAGGGCAACGGCCTGACGGTAAGACTGAAGGAACACGAAAGAAATTTCCTGTGCCAAAGTACCTTCCCAGTCGTCCCAGGGTCAGCAATTTCCACTTTCGGAAACTGGTTTGGGGAAAGGCCTAGGATGAAATGCAGAAGCGCGCTTGGCGAGGTATGGCAGGCAGAGGCTTCAGCAAAAACAGGAGGCCCAGGCCTTCATCTGTGCTCTTTCACTTGCTGCTCATTTACCACTTAAGATTTTTGATCCCGGTTATTTTTCTTTTCTTTAGGGCTGATGTGAAGATCAAATGTGAGACATTTGAAATCTTCAGCACTTATATCTCTAAGATATGGTTAGGTACAGTAGCCCGTTCAGTCATTATGTATTTAGGATTTCGACCAGAATCAAAAAATAAATAGAAAAACACAGTGATATGAGTCATATTTCTATAGACTGACACAGCTTCTTAAATTTGCTGAATCTCACTTTCCACATCTTTAAAATGGAGATAATAATAAAACTTGTCTCATAGGGTTATTGTGATAATTAAATAATACACCCTATAACATGATCGTAACATGGATTCTAGGTCACTGTAAACATTTTATAAATGACAGCTAACAAAATACAATGAAACAAATTTTCATAAAGAGAGCTGGTCAGAGAAATTGTAAGAAGGCACTTCCCGGGATAGAAAGACCTAAATACCCTAAATAGGGTATGGCAATGGGAAGCTAGGGCCACAGGCAGCCCTGAAAAAAAAACCCATAATGGCAACCCAGAGTGGAAACAGGCAGAAAAATTCACTATCTCCACGTCAGATTTTTACCTTACCCAGCTCTGCTGGTCATGTTTTACATTTAACACCTATAATGCTCTGCAGAACATTGTAAGGGATGGAGAAGAATGGTGGTGAAGAACACGGGCCTCGGAGTCGACCACTGGTTCTGCCTGGAATAGGCCGTGATCGTGGGCAAGTTACCTAACCTACCTGTTTCTTTATCTGTGATATGAGAATAATAATCAACTTCATAAAACATGTGTGAGGATTCTGTTTGTGATGAGTGTCCTACAGGGCCTGTTACTTTAGAAAATGCAGCTACTTTTATGACGAATTTTAGTGGTACTTGTCTTTGAGAAGGTTATAACAGAGCTGGAAGGATAAGACTAATCAAAATGAAATAAAGAAGCCAAAAAATGAAACAGGGAGAATGTAAAATAAGGGATTCCTTTCATCAATACATATTAACTATATATTATTATAGCAATTGTGTATTAACACATGTCGGCCACTGTGCTATCAGCTGTAGAAACAGTAATGAATAAATTAGCGACCTCTCTGCTCAATGGCACTTAATCCAGCAGTGCTGTGACTCTTCAGGAGTCCATCCCATGGGGGTCTCCATTTCCTTCCACTGCTCCACAGACTGAAAATAAATAAGAAGTTTTCTTCAGTGTTTACTGGCCAATTTTCCTTCTGCTCTTGGCTAATGTAATACAGAGACACTTGTAGAAATTCCCATTAATATCCAGATGTAAATTTGCAGAATCCAAGGCTGTAGCCATAAAGTCTGATTTGTGTTCATGAATATGTAGTAGGACAGTGCTTTACAAATGTGATGGTATCTCAGAAACTATATATACAGAAATGGTTATAGAGCAAGTTATTTGGTGTTACACTTGACCTGAAAAATGAACTCTGAACTAAAATGGAAACTTGCCAAGGAAGACAACCATCATTCACTGAGAACATACCTGAATCAGGCCAGATACCTTGAAATTATATCAATAATCTAAAAATTGGTTCATGGGGCTTGTATTATTATCCCCATTTCACAGATGAGAAGCCAGAGAGGCTCAGAGATGTTAAGTGACTTGCCCAAGGTCACAAAGCCTGTGAGGGGCAGAGGCAAAATTCAAAGTGCAGTCTGTCTGATTCCCAACCCCAAGCTGTGGAGTCTAGGGAGACAGACATCCTGGCTTTGGCTCTATTAATAACTCAGAGCCACTGTAGACAGAACATGCATTGCTCTGTGTTTGTGAATAAATGAGTGGTTTAGACTAGAGGATCTCTGAGCTCTCTTCATGTTCCCTTCCTTATCTTCTGGCTAAGACTTGACTGAGGACATAAAAAGCTGGGTGTGCTACATATAGAAGGATTTCTCTAGATATGGTCTCATGGTGAGCCTGATACCCAAGGTTCTTTTAGATGATGCCCCCTTTTATCTTAAACACTGTAGATGTCCTCTGTACTGGGAGTTAGAGAATGGCCCTTAAAGAGGTTTCTACTTGAGACAATTCTGATTGTACTTTAAGACAGCATCCTGACATAAACAGAGCAAGTGCTATAGTTACAAACCTAATTAATCAAGAAAGGTCATCTAACTTTTCGTAGCCTCCATTTCCTCAGCTGTAAAATGGGGAATGATATGAATTCTCCTCGTTTGCATCTCTTGAATTTCGAATGATAAAACTGAAAGGTGAAAATGCTTTAAGTTTTAAATCCCACATATGAGTAAAATTATATAGTTCTCAACTTTTTCCGACTTATTTAGTTTAGCATTATAATCTCGTGATCTATCCATGTTGTCACAAATGGCAGCATTTCATCTTTCTTATGGTTGAGTAATATTCCATTGTATATATATGTACCACATCTTCTTTATCCAGTCATTGAAAGCAACAAACGAACAAGACAAACAAAAAGTCATAGAAACAAACAACAGATTAAGGGTTACCAGAGGAAAAGAGGGAAGAGAAGAGGTAGATACTGGTAAAGAAGATCAAATATATCACAATGGAAAATATGACTTTGAGTGGTCAAAGCACAATGTAATAAACAGAAAATGTATTATCGAATTGTATACTTGAAGCCTATGTAGTTTTATTAAATGATGGCACCTCGATAAAGGGAGGGAGGGAGGGAAGGAAGGAAGGAAGGATCACTCAAAGTCATATTTTCCATTGTGATATATTTGATCTTCTTTACCATTAGACTAGAATCAATTATCCTAAAGCTTGGAGAACCTCAGGCCACCTATCAAGGTATCACAAAAGTACAGTGGCTAATAATGGGATCTCTGAAATAGAAATGGGTAGGACTAAATCCAGTTCTAATAATTATTAGCTATGTGACTAGGAAAGTTAAGTTAGTCTCATTCACTTCATCTGTAAAATAGGGATAATAATAATATGTATGTTGCACAGTTTATGTAAACACTACCTGAAATGAAGTATTCTTAATGCAGTGCCTAGAACAGAATGGGAGTTCAATAAGTGTCAGTCACCTAGGAAAATAGATCATACAGGTCATGTATTTGGAACCCTGTCTTATTTTGGAAACTTGCCAAGTAAGCAATTATAATTTCTTGGATGAATGTTACACACTTACACACACACACACACACACACACACACACGAATCGAGAAATCTGCAAGTAAACAAAAAAGCCATTACTCCTAAACTCCAGTTAAGATACTCCAAGAAAACAAAGACACTCCTAGTGCCTCTGTCTCCCTTTACTACAACTGAACCAAATGTCTTGATGATGGGTGTCCAACTCCTATCAAGAGCATGCAGATTATTTCATATCTCAATTCACAATGAGATGAGAGTAATCACCATCAACCACACATACTCTCACTGATATTCTTACCATGTTCAGGACCAAATCTTTTATATTATAAAAGATTACAGTATTTAATTTATACAAGAACCCCTGTCAGATAGGTATTGTTATCCCCCTTGGGTAGGTGAGACACTTAAGACTGCTCAGTTTCCTTCCAGATTTCAAGATTTCCTAGAGCAGGCACCATGCCTAACACGACACCTTCAAAAAGCAATTAGGCACCACTGAACCTGAACAGCTCCAGTGTAGTTGCTTCCAGAAAGGAGCTAAAGCATAGCCCTAGTGCCAATCTAGGTATTATGGCTATTACACTGTAACTGGTGTTTGAACACACAGGTGCCCTGGCCCCTGTCCATCAGATGCCTTCTCCTGTCCTCCAGGGAAGACGGATGCCCGTAAAGACACTTTGGTTTGGATAAGCTCTCATGCTACAAAGGCCTTTTTTCCCTCTTCACTCATAAAGTAAGAGAGAATTCTAAACACAGTCTCACAGTTTACAAACTCCACAGACCCAAATCTTCCTCAGAATTCCCAATAATATTCACAGAGGACCTTAGGCAAATAAAATCCTGGAAGCCACTTGATTTCACCTAAAAGTTAATTTGATATACGAACTAAATTCTAACACTGACTGAGGTTATACAGGGACTACTGTTGGAAGAGGAGCATGGGGGAAAATGAAAACCATACATTTCTACTTCAGTATTCTCCAAGTGTGGTCCAAAGATGACTACATTATAAATTGTGGGTGGTTTCGATAAAGTCTAAATTGAAAACAACTAAACTAATTATTGGATGTGATTGGTGATCACATCCCTCTCTCCCTACAGGAAAAAAATATATATAGGACTTTAGATTCATAAGTTCCATCCTCCCCAAACTAGCACACAGGATGATTCACAAAGAAGATACACAATTTGTTTAATCATTCACTGTTCAAAGCCCACAAAACAATCCTTCCAGCTTACCAGTGATATACTCCAGAGATCCTCAAAATGAAGACTATGGATATTCTCAATGACATCTGTAAAACCCCCCTGTTTAGTTTGGATAACAATCAACGTTTTTTCTGTTGTAAACACACACACACACACACACACACACACACACACACACACACATACACGTAGCCATCTCAAATCGGCATTCTCCAAAATTAATGTATTGACTTCCTTAACTGAAAATTATTTTAAGACAAGCCAGGATCCAATGGCTGTAGTGGTAATAAAGGGTTTATGTTATTTTCCACCTTTCAGGTCACCCGTCTCCATGTGATAGCCCCCAAAATCTGTCATTAACTTTTCCTGCCTTGAGTTAGGCAAAAGAGGGGCCTCTCCTTCCCAAAACCTCCAGATTAGGTCAATTAAAGTAAAGCATTCATTCCTGAACCATTCACTGTGACAAGAAAGGTATCTCATCCCACACTGCCAAATCACAAGATTGTTAGTTGGGGAAGGATGCTCACCCCCCCAAAAAAGGTCCACGTACTATTACTAGAAGCATGAATAGATATTATACAGACAAAATAACAGATTTTACCATTGCTCATAAATGTGTTACGTTTTTCCCCCTGAGAAGTGTCTGTGGCTTTCACCAGACTCAGTGTGGTCCAGTCTTTGAAGTTGCTGACAATGATATAACCTATAGTTCTCTACATACAGTGAAGTAGTTGTGAGATGGAAGAGTTCTGAACCAGGAATAAAAACGGTGCACATTGTTGCTCCTGCATCCTCCTAACAAATCCTTAGGAATTTTAATTTCCTCATTTATGCCTTAAGAAAGCAAAAATAACATCATAACATTGTTGACACTTAAAATCACATTTCCAATGCCTGACTTCCTATTAGAATAAGGTGTGAAATAAAAATTAATTTATATGCAATTTAATTTTTTCTAATCAGAATAAGAAAAATAAAAGAAAAAACATTAATTTTAATTATAAACTCTTTTCACCATGTGCATTCAAAACATTTCAAACGAATAAAAAATCATTAGTGAATTATTTTAAAAGTTTATTGATATATAATTTAAATAACATAAAGTTTACCTATATAGTGTATAATTCACTAGTCTTTAGTATATTTGCAGAGTTGTGAACCATCATCATAATCTAATTTTAGAACACTTTTTGTCAACCTGAAGCTTTGTACCCATTAAATTAACAATTACCTTCCATTCCGCCCCTCTCGTCCTAGATAACTTCTAATGTACTTTCTGCCTCTGTGTGTTCACCTATTCCGGATATTTTGTATTAATGAATTGAGTGACTGAATACACACATACGCACACATACAAATAGACAGACTATATATGACAATAGAATTCTGACCCACAACCTATAGCGATTAGTCTAGGAAGTCAACCAATATAAAGTAACCAGACAATAAACCTCATAACAACAGCCCAAAATGGCAAGGACTTGATTAATAACTGACACTTTGATATTTCTTGCCCCAATTTCCAACTTAGGACAAATCAGAGAAAGCCACAAATTCACCTTTAATGAATTACTGAGAATACCTTGTTTCTAATTAGCCCAACTACAGCTTCCCTGTGTCCACAGCATCCGGGCAGGGCACACTTGACAATTCCCTTTTTTCCACTATAAAAATTTCCCAACCCTCTGCCAAATGCAAGTGACAGGGGCTGTCCCTCTCTGCTTATTCTCATTTGGGTGGTCTTTTTATTTTTCACAGAATCGTGTAATATGTGACGTTCTAGGTCTGGCTTCTTTTATTTAGCATAATGTCTCAAGGTTGACTCATGTCACAGCATGTGTCAGTACTTCATTATTGTACTTTAAACACTTTATTATAGCTGAACAAGTGTCCAACTTTTGGATATACCACATTTCATTTATCCATTCATCAGTTCGTGGACATTTGGGTTATTTCTTCTTTGCCATTATGACTAACGCTTCTAAGAACATTTCTGTGCAAGTTTTGTGTGGACTTATGTTTTCATTTCTCTTGGGTACATACCTAGGAGTGGAACTGCTGGGTCATATAATAACTTTATATTTAACATTTAAAGAATCGACAAATTATTTTCCAAAGAAGCTGCACCATTTTACAATTCTACCAGCAATGTCTGAGAGTTCCAATATCTCTACTCCCTTGTCAACATTTGATAGTCTTTTTTATTTAGCCATCTCAGCATGTGTGAAGTAGTATGTGGTTTTATTTGCATTTCTCTAATAACAAATCATATTGAGCATCTTCTCATGTATTTTTTGGCCATTTGTATATCCTATATTAAATTATGTCTATTCGAATCCATTCCAATTTTAAATTAAGATATATGTCTCTTCATTAGTGAGTTGTAAGGATTATGTATTCTGGATACAAATCCCTTATCGTGTGTATAATTTGCAAATAGTTTCTCCCACATTATGGGTTGTACTTTCATATGTTATCAATAAAATTGGAGAAAAACTAAATTCTATTTTATTCTATTATCTTAACACGTACTTATGGACTCAAATTATTAGGGAAATAACATCTCCTAAAGGTAATGCCAGAAAATCTGTATTCTAATTCCAGTTCTCCTATTATCTAAAAGGTGAACTTACAAGATTATTAACTTTTCTGAATCTTTATTTTCCTCTGCAAAATTTGGGGACTAAAGTTGAAAATCTCCAAAATTTCATCCAGATATAAATTACATGGATTTGATATAACGAGCTATGATATTGAAACACAACCATTTTATATATATCAAAATCCTGATGTAAAGTAATTGCTCTATAGTCATATGTCATTTGCATGAGTTCTGACTCCCGCCACCATCCCTTATATAGTTTTCTCATCTTCACTTCTGTACGTCTCACGCATTTATTAGTTACTGAGCATCTGTGCTTTATGTGCAGCTCTATAGGAGATAAAAAAAATAAATCAGATTTCTCTATATGCTCTGTCTTCAATAAAGGACCTCACTCCTGCACCACAGTGCCTGTCTTTTTAGAAGTTTCGAAGGCCAGCCATCATAGAGCTAACAAGATAAACTATGCCCTGATCTTTAATACACAGCTTATTACATATTATGTATGTGACAGGCTAATTCTCCCTATCCATTGCAGAACCCTTTGAGAACAGAATTTAGGACATAATAATATCAGAAGATACACAGTATACCACAGGGACTGCAGCTTTCTCCAGCTCATTCATTGGTTCAAGTCCATTAATAAAACAATGATAAAATAAAAAGGCCTCAGGCGTAAACACAAGAGCAAAAATATAGATGGTGTTCACACTCATTTGTAATACATTTTTCCAGCATGTTTTAAGATTTTTACCTTAAGCAAGACGTTGATAATTTTATAATGAAGTTTTCTTTCTAAATTTTTTCCTTTCTGCTTAAAAACTGCTGACTTTTATGATGGACTCTCACAAATTGCTTGCCAACACACATTTCTAAATTTCAAAGCTGGTTTAATAATGCTTGGTTAATTGTATGGGCACTTGGTGTCAAGAAGAAGGCACAAATTATTAATTGCACAAAAATATAGCATTTGGATGCCTGTTACCCTTCTTTAAAAATCTCATTTTAAAATGTAAATTGCACTAATTTAATTACAATTTTCTAAAATGTTTGCTTTTTACTAATACTATCCAGGCAATTCAGAATAATAATTAAGAGCTTTCTGGTCTTATAGATCTAGATGCAAACCCTATAACTAACATTTTAAATAGAGAAACTTTGTATAAGTTACTTAAATTCTTTAAGCCTGATGCTCTTATCTTTAAAATAGAGTGGTAACAGTACCTACCTAACAGGATCATGGTGAAAATTTTGAGATCTTGAGGTGCTGTACAGGACGGATCTAATCAAAACTTCACCATTGCTTGTAGAGCACTTCGGAATAGGATTGGTATGCACCACGTTCTTGTAAAGGATGGCATGGATGTTTGTGTTCATGCTCTCCCCTTTATACATGACTTTCGTCACTCTAGACCTTTGGTTGTTAAACTAATCCAAATTAAAGACAGAAGGTATCCTGTCATTTAATACATAATATGGTCAGAGCGCTAGTTAGTCCCTCCTCCTGATCGGTCGCACATGTAAGCAGCCTCTCTGTGTTCCTGGAATCTCGCATCTGTAGTGAACAGGATACTGCATGTGCTTTCTAATCCACCCTCCTCCATTTCTGTTACTTGATAATCTTCTCTGGTCTCCTCTCCTTTCTGCTCACAGTCCAATCAAATGCAGCCTCTGTCTATCCACTTTAGACATTTTCCTAAATCCTAAACAAAATAGTTTTTAATTTCCTTTATCTAACAAAAACTAAAAATGCTGGATTGCAAAATGAAACTTTGGAGCCGCTGCTTTGGAACTACTAGAGATTCTTTTCCATTTAAGGTAAGATGCATACTCTACTTTTGAAGAGGTCTTTGCATCATTTTCTGTATCAAAGTGCAAAACTTGTTCTCACGGTCCAGAGACAAAAACATGGTTTTGGTGCACCAGAGCTACAAACTTTTGGCATAATGCTAGCTGCAGAAGTAAACTGAGGGAAAAAATAGAACAAACCCTTTTCACAAGTCAAAGGAATCAAACATACAATTTAAACATAAATATATATCCAATTTTCATTTTGTGACAGAGAAATGAAAAATGACTAGAAATAGAAAAAATCAATAGTCATACTGTTTCCATAAAGATATATGTATTTATCAACCTTAACGTAGAACTGAACCAGGGTTTATAGTTCACTGTATCTGAAGAAAACCTCTAATTCTATCTGGCAAAGTTTGTATTCATTCTTTATAACATCAACTCTATGTAACATTTAACAAATATGGTACCTAATCTTTTAATCGCGAAGTCATACAAAATATCTTTGAGGTGTCAATTAATCCAGTGCCCTAAGTCCACAGCTGACAGTTCTAAATTATTCCAATAATACCCTCCCTTTTAAATATATCACACTGTGTTAGAAAGAATAGACCCTTGAAAGGCTATGCTAAATGTAAGTAGGTAATACGATGCATGTGTTAATTAGCTCAATTGTGGTAATCATTTATATATCTATACATATATAGATAGATATATGTATATATATATACATATATATCTATCTATATATGTATAGATATATAAATAAACACATTATACATCTTAAATATAAATGCATTTTTATTTATCAGTTTCTTCAATAAACCTAGGGGGAAAAGAAAGAGAAACAGTGATGAAGGGAAGGAAAGGAGGGCAGATGGGCAGGAGGGAGGGAGGGAAAGAATAACAGAAAAAAGAAAAGAGAAAGAAAGAAGATGGAAGGAAGGAAGGAAGGAAGGAAGGAAGGAAGGAAGGAAGGAAGGAAGGAAGGGAGGGAGGGAGGGAGGGAGGGAGGGAGGGAGGGAGGGAAGGGAGGGGAGGGGAGAAAGGCTACACTAACCATGGACTTCAATCACCTGGTTCAAGAGGCTAGGCAATTACCAGTTTCTGAACTTCTGTGACTTGACTCTGATCTAATTCCACCTCCATCTCCACCCATCTTAACATCACTATGACAGTGATGGAGTCTACTTCTTGTGCACAATAACGCATGTAGCACCACCATGCAGACACCTGCTTCTCCATACAGATCCTTCTCCCTATATAAAGCAATTCCTCATCATTTTTTAATCCCCCTACGGAAAAGTTCTGGAATGTGTATTACATACAAAGAGTTCTAAAACTTTTATTCCCTAAGTTTTCAAAATTCCCAAATCTAATGAAAGCTTTAAAACCAGATCTATTTTAAATTAACTGCTTTCTTTTTCAGGTACCCTACTGGGAGAGATATAGCCTCTATTTTCTTTGTATGTCTTTATTTATGAAATGCTTCTCCTTTACTCAGTGGCTGAGTAGAGGTGGGAGCCCCACATACATTATCCTAAAGGAAGTACTAACACCATCTTGTCACTTAAAGGGTTTTGCTAACACATGCTCCTATTCTCCCAGGAATGCAATTCCAGTGAAATAATATAAAAAGAAATTAATAGAGATGCCCATGTGCTTTATTAAAATGTCAACACTGACCACTGATGATTAGAAGAGCTGGAGACATCCATGATTAATGATCAATGGCTGAGGAGGCATATTTATAAATTACAACCTGTAGCGTAAAGAAAGAAGGTGTGTGTTATGGGAAAGAATGAAGAAAGCATTCGGCCCCAGTGCTCCACCCTCTTGTTTGATCATTCATTTGTAAGGTTGTTTTTTTTTTACCAAATTCATTTAATTTATTAATTTAATATGTTTTTCTTAAATGCATTTGTGCTCATATGTAATCCAGGTTCCAAAAAGAGAAAAGCTAGGCAAGAATCCAGACAACTCAGCATGTACTTCCTCTCATCCAATTCCTAGTACAGGGTCAAGGGGACAATGCAGATGGTTGTGGACAGGCCAAGCACCTCTTCTCTAACACTGTGCTACAAAATGATGACAACTCCATAGTCTTTGGCATAGTTTGTGAGATGCAAATTGAAGTTGAAATAACTTAAGTGACCAATTACTGCTTTTTAAATAATATAACACTAGCAGATTTGAGTATGTGAGGAGATGGCTGCAGATTCAATTTCATTTACCATTTACCTTCACCTCCTCCCTACACATAAACCTCCCTCGCACACGCGCGCGCGCACACACACACACAGCTGGAAGCTCCTAAAGGGCAGGGATAGTGCCTCCCTTCCTATATCTTAGTGCAAAAATAACAGCTTTTTGAACACTTTGTGAACGAATTTAAATGCCCATCAATATCCTCAATGTAGACATATGACCGATATTCAAAAATCACAGTTTTAGTTATTTAACCGCTGCCATATTCCCAAATTCTGCTAATTTGCTTCACTTCAGTTCCTGTACACTCCTAATTCAAGGTCATTCACAGTGTTACTCAAGTTCTCTTCATAGTTCCATCTCTTCTTCCTTGGGAATCCTACCTGCCTATCAAACCAGATTTGTCACTGCTTCTCACTAGTCCAATGGCCTCATTTTCATACGGCATTTCATTCCACTGGCATGCCCATTCCACTTCCAACTGCAGCCTTTTAAGACTTCTCCACAAAGCCCTCTGTAATTTACTATCATACCCTCTTATGAGATCCTACACTCCTTTGAGGCTCCTTATAACTTTATATGTTATGGAGACATATATCACATCTGCACTTTTTATTATAGGTATTAATCCATTATTTTAGCTCCTACCTAGAAGGACCTTGAAGGAGAGTTATGACTTAAATACTTCTGTGTACCCTGTAGTGCCTGGCTGGGGCTTTACACATTGTAGATGTGCTATAAGTACTTTTAAATAAATTGTGCCCAATTTAAAATTAGGAAAAAATGACTGCACTCCATTGTGGGTGCGCGTTACAAATCTATAAAAAAATTCTTTCTGGATATGGTTCCATAGTGTAGCGGTTAACACATCTGCTTTACACACAGAAGGTCCTGGGTTCACCCCAGTGGAGCCATAGCCCATGGTCTACAACCATGCCAGCCTGAACGAGCCTGATGTCTGATCTTGAAAGCTAAGCAGGTTCAGGCCTGGGTAGTACTTGGATGGGAGACCACCTAGGAAGACCAGGTGCTGTAGGCATAAATAATAATAATACATTTTTTTTAAAAAAAGAAAATTCTTTCATCAACTATTGTTTTAGCAAAGACAAATAATAATCACATACATACACACTATTGGGGTCTAGAGAAACATATATTGATAGATGAAGTATAAATGAGTACAATTTTTAAGTCGAGCGATTTGGCAATATCTGTCATGTGGTGAACCCATATAGTCTTGATCTAGCAATTTCTTTTTAGATATTTACCTTATAGTTATACTACTACATGTTAAACGTTAGAAACAAAGTAAATGTTGATATTAGTGCCTGGGGTAAATGTATTATAGCACATCCATATCTTGGAATGTTATACAACTTTTTAAAAAAGAATAAAAAAGCTCCATATTTACTGATGTGGAATAATCCCAAGGATATGCTATTAATAGCAACAACAAATATTGATGGAAGTCGATATGTATTTTATGAAAGTGAAAAGGAATATGCATATGCTTATACGTACATACACAAAATGTGTCTGAAAGGATGCTCACGAGAATAGCAGTTACCTCTGAAGAGGAAACACTAGGTTGCTGGAGCTCAGGAGTGAAAAGGAAAGTTTTTACTTTTTATCATTTGTTAGCTTTTGAATCTTGAATCACAAAAATGTATTATCTATTCAAAAATTTACTTATCATTAATTAAATAATCTTTTTTAAATATTTAATAAAAATCCTTCATTCTTTAAATCCATTTTTAGAACGATGCTTCTCTCAAAGGGTCCTCAAAGATGCCTCAGGTGTAACACCCAAAATGCAAGGAAAGTGGATGCTGATGAGAATCCCACCAGGACGGAAACAGAGTGACGAGCACAGGAGGGAGCACCCAGTGGCCATTTCCCTGGTGTGTTCACAGTGGAAATCATGCTCACTTCACTTTACAGTCATCAAAAGTGACTCGTCACACGTTTTTAGTGAGAACTCTTAGTAGAAAGCATCATGAAGGGAGATCATAAGAGGCAGTTGGCCTGGGTTCCTCAGATCCTGCACATTTGCCTCTTTCAGAGATGGGCTTAATTATCAGGCAATTCATTTGTCTGTTATCATGAATGAATAGAATAAGTAGTTTGTGAGGTTCAAGGTCTTGGACCTCTGTGGGAATAGAAAAGCTGAAGAGCCAGGCTTCTTGTTTTGGCTGTATGTAAATCTGGAGACAGGTCCTTCCACACTTTCCCTTCTCTTAGAGAAGTTTCCACCAGGCCCAAAGGCAGCCTCGGCTCTGGTTACCTCAGAGGATCCAACATGAACAAGAGCCAATTACTAGGGCTTTGGTACAAAGTAAATGTCAAGCAATAAGTCTGAGGATTTTAATTTACTATTTATTAAAAAATAAACAACTTGTTAAAAGCTTCCACATTGCATAAGAGATTGAATTAGGATATGTTTAAGGTCTTTTTTAAAATTTGAGTCTTATTCTTCATGTATACTAATAAATTATAAATCATAAAAAAAGTCCAAGGGTCAAAAGCAAAACAAAATAAAAGATCAACAACGAACCTATATCAACCTCCAAACTGATCTCACTTTCTCCTCTTTCATCATCAAAGCTCATCCTAAGAAGAGGTAATTAAGATAATGTCAATTTAAAAACACTTTAAATGATACTTTCGAAATTAAAATGAAAACAGTTTTTCTTTTGAATTGGCCTCAGTGAGCTTTGATTATGCAATGCAAACAACTGAAAAGAGCTGATTGAAAGTATGTTCTTGTTTAGGTTAGTTCCTCATCACTATGCTTTCATAAATGATTTTCATTTGAAGAGTTTTTTTTTTTTTAATTCTAAATAATAACTTCATCTTTGTAGATAAGGAGTAAACAAAATAGAGGTGTTGTTACACAGGGGAAAAAATGAAAATAAATGTCATATCGAGGCTTTAAAAAAATACAAATTAAATGCTTGTCTATCTCAATCGAGTCAATTGATTGACCTTGCTCTGAGCTCTGAAACAGCTGAAAAGACAGTCTCCTGTCTGACTCCAATCGGAAGATGTTTACAAGCTCTTCAATTTCCATTTAGCAGGAAAGAATTGATTTAGTATTGAAGCCCTAAAAGGTGCAAAGAGCTGGTACCAGATCATATTAACTTTTGGATCAATACATATGGGAATTCAAGTTCTCTTTTACTTAACTACATCTGAGTTTAAAGCCAGAGCACATTTTGAAAGGAAAATGTTATTTCTACACTAAGGTTCTCATTTTTAATGTTCTTGGTGATTTTATTGCTACATTTCCCCCAACTCCTTACCTTGAAGATATGTCTGGTTTCATTTTCAACCCAAAACACTCCAGAAATTTTGGAGGGATGGGAGTGACTCATTGTGATATTCAAATCAGCTAACAAACTATAAATAATAAAAAATAACACTTATATTTACTGAACAACATGTCTGGCTCTATCTTTTTGGACTTTTGATAGATTTATTGAATCATTTCGACTGTCCTATGAATATGCATTAATTTTAACTCTAATAACATGTTTACTTTTGCTGCTCTGAAGACTCCCAAATCCCTAGACCTTCTCTTCAAACTAACTGTACCAAAAACACAGAAAAATTCCCCATGGAGAAAACTCTAGGCCAATCCTAGGATTGTCATGCCCTGTGCTTTTCTTCCTCAATCACAGACAAAAATCATCAATTTTTACCACCATTCCTCATAATCAGCAATATAGGACATATCTGATCAGATGATTCTTTCAGTCCTAGGGAGGTGGGGCGGGAGTCATGGTGACGTTTTTTTATTGGTACTCGAGGGAGGTCTGCTGAACCATGTTACTGCGGTCTGCTCTGGAGCCTGGCCGCAAACAGTCAGCTAGCCCTCCTTTGCACGGTACCACACACATCTCAAATTATAAAACGTACTTCTGGAAGTGGCAGTTACGCTGCTTGCCAACCATGTTGGTTGCCTCTGTGTTTCTCTCTCTGCTTTTTATTTTTAAGTAATTTTTATTTACTAAGATAATGGTAGATTTATATGCAATATGTAAGAAAAAATACAGATAGAGCCTATGTGCCCTTTACTCAGTGTTAAGTGTTGAACTGTGCCCTCCAGAATATATATTGAAGTCTTAATTACCAGCACCTGTGAGAGAGGTGACTATGGCCTTATTTGGAAGTGGGGTCTTTGCAGATGTAATCAAGTAAAGATGGAGACATTGGACTGAAGCCTAATCTAATAGGAATGGTGTCCTTATAAAGAGGAGATACAAAAACAGAGACACACAGAGGGAAGACGGCAATGTGAGGATGGAGGCACAGGTCACTCATGTTGCCATAGGCTAAGGAATGTCTGGAGCTACCAGAACCTGGAGAGGCATGTTTTCTTCCCTAAAAGCTTTGCAGGGAGCATGGCCCCGCCACCACCTTGATTTGAGACTTCTAGCCTCCAGAACTATGAGAGAACAAATTTCTGTTATTTTAAGTCACCCAGTAGGTGGTATTTTACTACCACAGTACTACGAAACTGATATACCCATTTCCCACCACTGGCAACATTTTGCAAGATACCAGCATAACAACCACTATATTGACCTTAATACAATCCACCTGTCTGACTCATACTTGCCACAACTTAATTTGTACTCATTTGTGTGTCTGTGTGTGTGTATTCAGTTCTACACAATTTTAGCACATGTATAGGTTTGTATCCACCACCTAGCTAAGAAAGTGAACAGTTATATAACCCCAATGATCCCTCATGTGGCACTTTTAGGATCATATCAACCTCCCTCAGATGGAATCATGCCAACTACAGTACCCCCACACCCGGCTCACCATTAGTGAGAGCTCACTGAATGTTGGGCACATGCTTTCTGTGATTCATTCCTTCCAGGAAGTCTAAGCAGTGAGCACTATTATTAATTCTACCTTAAAATGAGATAATGGAGAAAGAGGAAAGTTAAGGAATGTGTTCATGACTGCACAGATAGGAAGCCAACAGCCTGACGAGCCTGTACACTAAACCACTAGGCTATCCTGCACTCCTTGCTACCTGCCAGGCCATGTGAGCAAATACCGGCCCACTGGCCCTAATGTGCAGACCCCACTGAAACTATCCACCATATCAAGTCAGAACATATCCTTTCCCCTGAGGTTTTAAATAGCAGCTACTGCATTTTCCTTCGAGTACTGGAACATTCCAGAAATATCCTGTAAGATGTAGTGAATCCTAAGATGTCAGAATTTCGTCAGGATCTTAGGAAAAAACAAAGATTCTACCAAATCAACACACATATGGGAGTATTATTTTCAATTCGTCTCACAGAAGAAAGACTGAGGGGAGGGGAGCAATGTATATAACAACAGAGACTATCAACTATTTTTTTAAACCATATTGAGATAATTTTAGATTCATAAGCAATTTTAAGTTACTTGTGTGCCCATATATTCCCTTTATCCAGACTTCCCCAATTGTTTGGCCATTTTTAAATTTAAATTTATAAATAAAAATGTTAATAGATGGTGTATATTATGCCTATTTTAAACACACCAGCAACCATTGGGCAATTAGAATCATAATAGTTTTTATGATATGGCATTAAACTATATTTCCTCCAATGCATTAGTCCTAGATACAGATACTTTTATTTAGTCTGATTATGGTATGTTTTAATTATATTTAAAAAAAATGAAGGTGTATGACGTTATTAGTAACTTTTAATAAATCCAGCATACTCTTCACAAAAAGCTAATTTATTCAAGTATACGTATTTTTGGCAAATAACTTTTGTTTGGATGATTTATAAATTTAGTGGGAAATGATCTTGCAAGACATGTTCTAGTCCATCGAAGGCTGAGAGAAGGATAGCAGAAAGTATAATTCTTTTCCAAGACATTAAAATTAAAAGAGAAAAGTTTATGTTAAGTGCATATTAAGTACATGTTGAAGATGAGTGCATGTTAAGAGAATATAGCTCAAACCATAGAAAAATTATTTTACAAAATAATGAAGATATACAAATTACTTGAATCAGAAATCATAGAAATTATGCTGTCACAGAAGAGAGAAAAAGCATCATTTATATCATATGAGCTTATTAAACTATAAACTCCAAAATTAACTACTAATAATAAAATGGTTATTAGTTAACGAGGTCATTACCAAAAAATGACCAACTGCCCCAGCCACCTACAAGCAAATAAATTATATTGTATAGGCCTATGTGAATTGTGATGTTTTAATAACCACAGGTGATTTTCATGCACAGTCAAATTTGGGAAACATTGGTAGCTCATTACATTCTTTGAGAATTTCTATTCGTTCACTCTGAAGCATTAGTAATTGTGGGAATATCAATTTATAGCAATTGATTTATGTACATATGTGCATATATGTATATATACATACACACATATATACACACATAACAACATAACATAGCATTATAATTCATTCTCCTATGGGTTCTATCTCTAGCACTCCAAGTGATTTAACTTCCATGGCTTCAGCTTCTTTATGTGTAAAATAAATGATTAAATGACTTCAAAAATCTCTTCTGGCTCTAAAACCCTAATCTAAGATTAATGGCTAATCTTCAGGGAAGATGGTAGAAACTTGTCACATTTACCTAGGGATTTTATTTAATGCCTGCTATTCATACCCCCAAGAGATTTTAATATACTATACCTCCCTCCTCATCACCACCACAACCAATGTACAATAACCACAGCCTGAGAAAAAAATAAGATACTAAAAGTCAGAAATCATCTTTTTTTTTTTCTTCTTCCATAATATCTCATATAAGACGGCCATGAATGGGTGCAAAAAGAAAGCATTTTCAGGTGCCTAAGCAAAGTTTCTAGATACAACAGGCTATTTCAGCTATCACCTCCTACATTAAAAAAATAAAATAAAATATCCTCAAACTCAATGGCTTAAAGCAACGACCATTTCACAGTACCTCATGACTTTGTGAAATGCTCACTAGATGATTCAGCTGCTCCACAGAACATTAACTGGGCTTATTTAACGGTATTTAGTGAACTACTAGGCTAGTGTAGGGGGTTCACATAGTTTCATTCAAATGCCTGGTACCTTGACTCCTTGGAAGGCTGGGATCAACTACAAAACTTTCTCTTGCTGTAATCTCAGGGGCTTTCAAGTACTCTCTCCAACAGAGCATCAGACTTCTTCCAGGGTGGCTGAGGACTCCAAAACAGAAGCAGTATGTTTTAAGAGACAAAAAGAGTAAAGTTCTGATTCTTAAGATCTGGACCCATGATCTGGCATAGTATCACTCTACTGTATTTTATGTCAAAGCAGTCACGCAGTCCACCAAGATTCCGGGGGGGGGGGGGGGGGGGGGGGGGGGGACATAAGATCCAACCTCAAAATGAAATAAATTCAAAGAATTTGCAGCAACTTTGAATCAGCAACACTGTCTATCAATGCATTCATCCACCATAAATAAGTATTTAATTGCATTGCATTCAGAGTTTTAATCTTCGCTGTGCTATTCTTTACTTGAGTGATTCATGGCAAGATATTCTCTGAAAGGAGCTTTATATTCTAGATCTGTACAAGGAAATTAGTGATAATAATGTATAGCTGATAGGATAATTGTTAGAATTAAAGAAGAAAATTTGGAGAGCTAAAATTGCATAGTATCTGACACATAGGTGAGAGCTATAATGTGATTATTACGTATACGCAATTCTGCTTGATGTTTTGGGATGCTACAAAGATGTTTCAGATGTTTCAGATGTTTGGATCTATAAGCCAAATGTTTATATTCAAAAGAGATGAGTGCTCTGGAGTAGGGAGGAACAAAAATTTACTTTCTGACTAGGCTGCCCAGAAGCTTCATGAAGCAAAGCCCTGAACACTGGTTTGGAGGAGGCAAAGGGAGGTGGAGAGATGGACACAGCTGTGCCCACCCTTTGATAAATAAATGTACTGAGTTCCCCAGAAATATGGAGAAATGTTTAATGCTCATTCACGAATTTATTTCTTCGTTTTCTATTCATGGAAAAAGAAACAGACAAAACTTTTCTCTCTGCCACATGCAGCCACATAAGTGGCACCCAATTTCACCCACATCTACATACTTGGAACACTCTTTCTCCTTCTAAAAAGAATCCGTTCAACATCACATCCTTTGTAAAGATGTCCCTGATTCTTTCAGGCAGACTTAGTTCCCGCCGCCCTCCCCACAACTTCATAGCACTTTCTATGGATGTCAGAAATCCATTTCTCTGGAAGGCAGCTACCAATTTTCTAGCAATCAGAATGAAGATGCAGAACTAGCTCCATAATATCTGCTATTAAATAGTGTCAGCCCAATATTACTAAAAAGATACATTCCAGGCACAGGAGACAGCTCCCGTCTGATGTATTTCATAGTTACATTGACCTGGCTAATGCTTCTCACATTAGGTTGTAGGTTGAGGTGACACCTGCCTGGAGCTTGAGAGAAAATAAATTCATGTGGCTGAAAATTACATGTAGCCTTCCCAGTGAAATATCATTTCTCAATTTGCAAATTTAACATGATTTATACAATACAAAATGTATTTGTAAGAGCCAGCCAGTACTTTCAAACTTTTTATTTGGCGTAGTTATTTTTACACTGTAAGTTTTTTACTGTCTTCCTATTATTTTTGCTCATAAGTACATCAAGTTATTCTATCCCATTCTCTGTTTAAAAGAAATGTCTCAAAAAATGATTCTCAGAGGCAAATAATTATCCAAAAGTTGATTGGGACAGGAAGTGTCCTGTTACTGCAGCCTGGAGAGCATTCTCAATCTGGCTGAGCCTGGCTCAGTGGCTGAGGTGGGCAGAGTCACACAGATGTCTACGTGCTGGCGGGGAGCTTTCACCAAGACTACTGCTACAGTTCACAACTCATTTCTCTGCTTCCCCTCTTAGCTCTCTAATCTACTCTCTACACAACAGCCAGAGTGTGGTTATTAAGCATAAGTCAGATCTTGTCACTTCTCTGCTTAAACTGTTTCCCTGACTTCACGCCATGTCCTTAGTGGAACTCATGATCTGATTCTAACTCTCACACCAAGATAATCCTATAAATGTTTTGAGCAAATGATTAAAAGCAACTGAAGTTGTCATTTGTCTACATGGTCATGGTTCAAGAGATTTTTCATGGAAAGTGACTTTCAGGTGTCCAAGCACTGTCTCTCTCATCTCCCATGAACCACTCCTGTCTGTCCATATGCTCCTGCTCCATGTCTTAAACAAGTATATTGTTTTTCGTATGTTTGTTTGTTTGTCTGGTGCTAGTTGCTAAACTTGGCTTTGGCACTAGACTGGGAACAAAAACTATGGAACTGAAGTGGTACTTAGATCTGAGACTTCTGGGAAAGTATAATTTCCACTCTGATGACCCTTGCCTTTGATCTTTTCATAGTGTTTAATTTAGTATCAAAAATTGACAGCTTATGCCAACATTCTATGCCAGCCTAGCCTCTTAGAAGCTCATAACAAGAAGCAGGAGAAAGCTTTTTATATGCCTAAGCAATGAATTTTGTGTAGAGGGAACAGCTCATTGCCGCCAGCCCCACAACTTTCTTGCTCTTATTTTCTTAATTTGTGAATGTCTATTTCCATTGCTGAGGCACAAACAGGTTTTGGTGTGTGTATTCATCAAGTAGAGGGAATTAGTCACCACTTTACTTCCCATCTAACCCCTGTGGTAACCAACAGAGCAAAAACTTCCATGTGCTTATATTAGGAACTGAAAGATAAGAAAATCAATGATAAATATTTGAGTTCCAAAGAAGCATCTGAAAGGAGAAGACCCTGGTCAAAAATAGCAGGCAATAGCAATGAAACTAAAGGAACTAGAGCTGCTACTCAGAGACTGCACAAAAAAGGAAAATGCCATGAGGAAAAATGAAGCCCAATGACCAAGAATACTAATCTCGAAGAATCTCAGACTCCTATGGAAGCCTCCTCCCTTCTTATTTAATCAAAATATATTCAAGAATATGGTCAAACTTAGGATTTATTCAGCTATAGCACACAAGGTACTCTAGCTCTGTCATATAGAAATATGATGATTATTTAATGACATGTGATACCTGTTATTAGTTATTAATTAATAAGTGAGAACCTGAATTCTCTTCTCCTTCTGACACCTCTAAGAAGTAATTTGTCAATCAACCAAAATTTTCAATGCTGGCATAGTGAAAGAAACCTCACTGTTTTCATCATATTTATTGGATGGCACCATTATTGCCAGATCTCACACTGACATGCAATGTACAAAAATATGAAGGTATCAAATTCATAGTTGGGTGATTAAGACCAGCTATGAAATAAGGAGTGATGGAGATGGTGATTTTACAAGTTTTGGAAATACATGTTGAAAGAACGAGTCACTTGAAGGGAGATATATCTCAAATATGTCTCATGTGATTTCAGAATAAAACCTTTGAAGTTATTTTTAAAAACTTTTAATAACGTCTCAGAAATGTATATGCAGTATCATCAAATGAGTAATCAAAAGGATTGAGCAAGGAAGTAGAGGAGAATTTCTTACATACTTTCCCAGCAAGAGAGAAAACAGATGAAACTTTCATTAGAGAAAAGACATCCCAAACTCATCACCCTTATGGTCAAGCTGATGGTTATTAGAGTCTGACTTTGAAACATTTTGCTTTCAGTGAATGGTAAAAGCCATTCAGCAAAATCTCAGGAGCAGGAGAGCATTAGAATTATAGCTTCGGCTCTGGGATTCATGATCCTCTTTCTACAGGACGCAATCTCTTCTTGGATTCAGAATGGCGAGCTTCTGAAAAAGAATCCCTAGGAAAATTCTGAAGTACTTTGGGAAAAATGACAAAGAAATTATAAAGGTCCATTGATCCCAGTTGCTACAGCTAGAGAACTTTTAGAACTCGGCTTCCGATTACAATACTAATCTGCTTTCCTCAATACTTACTAATTTAGAAGATTTGAGCAAACAATTTAAACTGTGCTCATTATCCATGTCTATAAAATTGGTTAATAAAACTACATTCTCAGTAGAGTTTTGAAGATTAAATGAGTAAATAAAATAACACACTTAAAGCAGAGGCTGGCCTAACGAGAAATTTTAGTAATATCACATTAATATCATCGTTATCACCATCAGCTTCATTATCATTGTAATGATCATTCATCACTATCAACTATGGATTTTGACCTACTCAGGGTCAATTTCCTCCACCATGAAATGGTAACTGAGCAACCCCACCGGGTTCCCCTGGCGCACTGGACCTAAATCTTTGGCCTTTTGGGCTGGAAGTCCTTCCATATCAACTTTAATACTGCTTTGTGTTTTTGAATCCAAGATGAGTCCTGGAAAAACTGAGTCATTCATTCATTAATTTACACATTCACACATATAAATTTGAATCCCTTTCTTCAACTGTTTTTTTAATGATGAACTCATCTGACACTACATTTAAATGAAGCTGGTGTTAATGATTAAGGTTCTTTCCTTGATGTTTCAGGTAGCAAAGCATGTATTCATACTCATAAATGCTCTCTTTGAGTCAGTCTGTAGCTCATCCGGTACTTATTTATTTGCCTTATAAATATATTTACTTATTTGACCAAGGGTAAGCAATATGACATGACTGTTAATTTCAGAAAGATGAGTAAAGAATAAACTGCACTAAGAAAAAAAGAGTAAATGTAAGAAATAAAGGGAGAAACAACTAAAAGTCATGTGTGAAAGAGACAGATATAGCCATGGACGCTGAACATGCTGTAAGAGTGAGAAATTTTACATAATGAAGAAAACGAGGAAAGTAGAAAAAAGAGAGTGAATAAGAGGCAGAGCTGCTTAGAAGCAACATCTATAACTCACAAATCTTTTAGGGGTTTCTAACATGGAGAAACCTAGGTTCAAAATTCTGAGATTATTCACCTCCCATTCAGAATTTTATTCTAACCCCTACCTCTCACAGTAAATCACAATATAAATTTGGAGCAGGAGAATAACTTATAGCCTGGGCAATATCTGCCTTCCATAATTAATCATATTATTAATGACATTTTTTCTTTCATGAACTCTTTTATTTCTATGATTCACATTTTCCCCAAGACCAGCCTCCCAAGATTGCAAGGTGAGTGGTTTTATCATTACTGTACCTATTGTGAGTGAAGGCTTTTCATCAGAAGCCAACCCCTCCCTCAGGCTTCTCTGCCTCACACAGCACTCAGCCATAAAAAATATCCTAAACTGAAAAATATCTTAAATCCAGATCTAGAGAAATTATATTGTGGAAGTTGAAAATGATGTGCATGGTTGTAAAGAACTGAATTTTATTATGACTTCTTCCTCTATCCTTTCTGAGTACCCTCACTAGGTACACTGAAAAGTAGATTTTCTCCTATCCACTTGAAGGGGTGAGTACACATCTATACTGGTCCTAGACACTTGGTAGAAAATACATTTTTGTTGAATGAATGACTGAATAAATGAAGTGACAGTACCTAGGCGGCCAAATCAACATGCAAAACAATCTCTAAAGTTTCTTCATTAACTGTACCCAATTATTTCATACTGCTTTTCATTAAAATTGGTTCATTTGTGGTATCAGGTTTAGAATGGGAGGCCAAAGCATAATTATCTTTGTTCGGATTCCCCAGGAAGGAGGAAGACAAGGACTTGTGTGTGATTTATTAAGGCAGTGCTCCCAGGAGAAACCAGGGAAGTAGCAAAAGAGGCAGAAAAGAGAAGGGGAAGAAGCCAGGGAGGGTGCAGGTTCAGGAATCATGCTAGCCTTTGGTCTGATGCTGCAGGGGTGCTGAAACACAACTACATTGCAGAGTTTGTCCCACCTCAAGGCAAGGGAGCTGGGCTTGCATACCCCTTCAGGAGGGCCTCCCAATTCTTCAACTGGAATTAAACTCCCAGGCATGTCTGGCTTCTGGTGTGCCTGATCGAAGTAGTTCCAGAAGCCCAAAGGCAGTCTTCTAAAGAGTCTGCAGGTGCAAACCCTCAGGAGAAGCTTACAGAAATGCAGGATTTATCCACACACCTAATATAGGAGACCTGGGGGATATAAATGTCATTTGCTACAATATTTAAAACCAATGAGAAAAAAATGAAAGCACCTACTTATTATCGAGCAGAGTTGAGTTTAAGTCCTACCTGAGCATTTACTTACCCATGCCACAAGCAAGTTACTGTATCTTCCTGATCCTTGGTTTCTTTATATATAAAATGCATATGGTAGTAATGCCTCCCTCATGTTTATAGGACTAAATTAGAAAATATACATGAAGCAACGCAAAACTGTGCCTTCCATATAATAATCACTCAATAATCGTCCATTATCATCGCCATCATATTCATCATCCTTGCCATTGCTGGAGACAGAACATTCTTAGGTAAACTTCCATATTTTGACATTTCCTTAATGCCTAAATTGCAGACTATCTTGTTGTTTTCTGGTCCTAAAATATTTAATTCTCCAATCTAATTTTCCAACCTCAGGAAATATTTTAGCTCTCCTCCACTACTTCATCCTGCTCTTCCACAGATATCTAATCCTCATGTCTGTGTTCCTTTTGACCTTGACTTTAGAGCAAGCCAATTCATTCTTCAGCCAATACGGGGTTTATCTGGGGCGGGGGTGGATCCAAAACTAAGAGACATTGTCAGTTATCCACATCCTGAAATTAATGGGATTATCGCCAGCTACTTGGGAGGCCTGCCAGAAGGCAAAACTGACAAAGGCTTTTGGCAGTGACAGTGCAGGGATGACCAAGCTTTCTTAAAAGGCAGCAACGGGGAGACTGCAAAACAGAACTACTGAGGCTTAAAACTGCTGAGGGTCTTGGGGAACTGCAGAGCCATTGAGACATGATTTCAAGTGTCTTGGCTGGTAAATTTATTTCTGATTCAGGTAAGGAGTGACAAAAGAGCGGTATATTTTCAGGTAAGCTTTGTCTTCCAACACTTGCAGTACAGACAAAACCAGAAACTGAGAGAGCTTGAACTTCTAAGGCTCTCACAAGGCTTGTTAGGCTTGTCATTAGTCCCACCAGCTTGGGTTGGGACAACAATCCATCTTTTTATTGTTTGGAAAGTCAAGAATATCCCCTGTAACACCTTAAAACACTTCCCTTGGCTTTCTGTCCTCGGGTCTAGAAGAGCCTGACCTTTAATTTCAACTGTTACTCTTCTAATTATGGAAGGACCTGAAAAATATACAATAGATTCTCAGAATCTGGCCCCAGCACTCGACGAAGGACCCCAGGCAAGGCATCGGGCTGACTCAGCAGGGAAAACATTTGTCCTTCAGCATTCATTATTATTGTTGCCAAGATGCCTAGTGATGCAATAATTTGAAGATAATGGGAATGAAAACTAAAGTATTCCTATCTTTAGAGACATTATGCTTCATATTAGAAAATAAAAATTAGTTTTGGTTTATTTTTCTCATTCAATTGATCTATTTAACAGAATTATCAATATCCCTACGATCCCAGTTTAACATAAAGATTCTTTTCCCAGAAGCGCACCAATTGGATACGTATTGGATTTTCTGTGATATTTTATTGCTATTTCTTTGCTCATCTACAATTCCAAAGTGGCAATGGAGATCCTAATAGATAATCACAAGAATTATCTTAAGTCTTGAAAGTGATAGCACTAAAACTTGAAGCTGATCTTGAATGCACATACTGGCACACATGGTCCCAACCTTTAAATGTGGTAGAGTATTAAATGAATAATTCATTGGAGCACGAAACATTCAGTAAATTACTTGTGGCTATATGGAAAAGGCAGAGTGGGAGGCTTCCATCTTTTCATAAAATTCAGCTCGGCACATCGCCTCACAGGAAGAGGAACTAGTGTGGCTACAGGATGACAAGCATTGTGACCTAGCCTCTTGCTCCCTCACTGACTGCAAAGATAAAAAGGATATAATGATTTAAATTCATGATTCCGGTCTTTTGTTGTTCTTCTGTGAAAGTCTTGGAAGAGAAATTAAGGGAAAATAAACTATCATGTCAGATATTTTCCAAGACCCAAAGACTCAAAAAACCAAAATGTCTTAGTTTTTTACAACTATTATGCTTCCCACACTGTGCTTTGTGCTGAGGAACAAAAGTGTTTTAAAAGGGAAGAATTTAGTATAGAAAGTAAGACTACAATATATGTAAAATAGAGAGAAAAATACTCAAAATAGACTGAAAGGATACAGGACTTGCTGAAGTGATCAGGAAATATTTTGGTAGGCGGGAGCTACATGACAAAATCCTCTGAGACCACATCAGTAAACCCTCTTGACTGAAACGATGTCATACAAAAGATGATTACGTTCCTAATTGGGAGGGTGGGGAATCCTTTTAAGCTGGCACCTAGGTACTGTGGAGGTAACCCCAACTTTCAACACCCAATTTTTTTAATATAATTTTAATTCTAAGGTATCCTCTGGAAAATGCGGAATACATACATCCGTTATTATATAGTATTGATGCTCCTGTGCAGGCATATTCATAACGAGTTAAGGGTGCCCAGAACCAATGCTTGCCCTTGTCCCTTTACCTGTCCAAATTACTCTCTGTCAGGGCACAACTGGAGTTCTTTCTTCTCCATAAAACCTTCTGAAATGATTTGATCATTAATTTGTGTTTCAAACGTTAGTCTTGATGCTTCCGAATGGATTGTTATATTTTTTAGAGTCTATGCAAGGCAAAAAAAAATGTTATATGTTTATCAAACCATATTATTTCCCTAATGGAAAAGGGAAGACTAAATTTTCTTGCCCCTAGGTGAAGTCGTTTGATTACTTCTATCCAATAGAATTATCAGAGAATGAGACGTTCACCATTCCCAAGTCTGACCCCTAAAAATCCACCCATTCATGATTTTCAGTACATCCCTTTCTCTACAGAGCCATGTGCTGAGGACAGCCATGTCCAAAGGTAGAAAGAGTCTGGATCCTTGAGTCAGTGCTTAGAGAAGAGCTACTCAGGAGTACTTCCTGATAGCAATAGTCTCAGAAATATGAGTAAGAAATAAGATGCTAGACATTAAGTCACTGAGATTCTGTGGTCATTTATATAGTAACTATTACCTGGTTTAACACAGTATATACCATTTTATTGAAGTATAATATAGACATGAGAAAAATGCTAAAATAATAGTGTATAATTTGATGAATTTTCACAAACTGCACACAAACTGCACCAATACCAAGAAAAAAAAAACATTATTTGCTCCCCAAAAGCCACCCTCATGTTCTCCCTGAGTGGAAATTACCAGCACAATGGCTTCCAACAGCATGCATTAGTTTTGCTACTTCACATAATGGAGTCATGAGATTGCAGTTGAATGAGTTTCCACCAGAACACTCTCCTGAGGCATGATCACGACCCTCCTCACAGTGGGTTTGATGTCACGGAGAGCAAGGAGAGAGTGAGAGCTGTTTGAGCACCAGGGTTTCTAAGGGGCTATGTCCACAGTCATGAGGTACCCAGGGATTTACTGGGGGGCAAAACAGGGCAAGGAAACACCATGCATGGCTTCGATCTCAATCTCACTGCGATGTGCCAGTGGGCTGGCGTTGCCCAAAGGACCAATGAAGACTGCTCCTCCTCGGTAGGGGGGGGGGGGCAGGCCTAGCTCTCTCAATGGCCCTTCAGTCTAATCCAAAACCCTAAACTCAACTCCTTAGCCCCTGCCACACTAAATGACAAGGTGATGGCCGAGGAGACCATACCATGGGAAAATAAAAAATACAGCACACAGAGGTTAAGTATACAGACATCAGAGTTGGGCAGAGCTAGCTTTGAAATACTACTCTGTCACCTATTAGATTTGTAAACTAATACTCTTAATACACTATTTTTTAGTATCAGCATAATATTCCAAAGTGCAGCTGTTCTGTAATTAAGTGAGCCATTGTACCATTGGGATTGTCGAGACTATAAAGGGATATTGCAGGGGAGTGTTTTTGGAGTTCTCCATTTAGACAGTCACCTGTGTTCATTGCCTGCCATAATACACATCCTTGTAGATACACCTTTAAAAACCTGGAGCTCTTATTTTTATGGGAGAGATTCAAATAATGGGCCTTCAGGGACAAAGGGCTTATATAGTTTCAAGTTTTAACAGCTGTTACAAGATTGCTCTCAAAAAAAATTCCGCATCCATTTATGTGTTTATCAGTGATGTATGAGCATCTTTTTACCCAAATTCCTGCCAGCATAAGATGTTAGGCTTATTGATTTTTGTTTGCTCTTCACTTTTCAAATATATCTAGAATCAAGAAAATAGTATAACAAATCCGCAAATACTCATCGTGCAATTTCATTAATTGTGAATATTCTACAACTTCTGTAGCCTTATATTTTAACTCAGTTTATTGAGGTATCATTTATATCTAGAAAATGTATCCTTGTTAGTATACAGTCCTTGAGACTTAACAAAGGCATATCTCTGTATAACTACCTGTGTAGTCATGATACAAAGCTTTCCATCACAATGCAAGGTTCCCTCATTCCCCTTTTTAATCACACATTTTCTTCACATCTTAGGCCCTGGAAAGCACTGTTCCCCTCCCCCATATTTTTGCTTTTTCTAGAATGTCATATAAATGCAATCATAGAATTTAGCCCTTTGAATCTGGCTTCTACAGTTTGCAATAATGAGAGTTAGAGCTGATTGAGCTGGTTTTATCAGTAGAATCTTCCTTTTTACTGCTGAATAGTATCCAATGGTAAAAATGTGCCCAAATTCATTTATTCATTCACCAGTTCAAATCTTGGGTGATTATAAATGTAGCTGCCATACCATGGATGTCCAAGTGTTTGTGTGAACATAATTTTTTTATTTTTCAGATAAAAACTTAGGAATGGAATTACTGGGTCCTATTGATTAGCATATGTTTAACTTTATAAAAACCTACAAGCCTGTTTTCCAGAGTAGCTGTTAACATTTACATTCTCATCTGCAATGTGGGAGAGGTCTAGATTCTCTGCATCCTCACAAGTACTTGGTACTGTCAGCTTTTTTTTTAAACCACTCAACTAGGTGAGTAGTGATTTGTGATTGTGGTTAAATTTGAATTTTCCTAATGATAAATGATGCTGAGTACCTTCTCATGTGCACTTTTGTGTTCTTTGCTGAAACATTGCTCAACCTTATTTTTTTTAAATTGGGTTGAATTTGTTTAGATTATAAAATTTCGAAAGGTCTCTGCCTATTCTAGACATGTTCTTTATTAGACATGCATTTTGAGAATGTCCTCCCTCCATTTATATCTTGCCTTTTCATTTACTTAATAATGTATTTTAGTTTTAATATTTATACAAGAAAATTGACTTGGTGGTACACAGTTCTATGTATCTTAACATATATATGTGTCCATGTAAACAGCACAACAATTAGTACACAGGAATTTCAGTTACTCCAAAAAATTCACTGTGCTATCCCTATACATTGACACTGTCTTCCCAATCATAACCCCCAGAAACCCTTTGTACAGTCTCCATACCTACCATTTTATCATTCTGAGAACGTTATATAAGTGTATTCATACAGTAGTAACCTTTGGAGACCAGGTTCTTTCACCCAATACAATGCCTTTGAGACTCATGTTAAGTTGTGTTTATCATAATTCAGTTCTGTTATATGGCTGAGGCTGCATTGTGTTCCATTGTGTGGTTATTCCTCAGTGTGTTTATTGATTAATCTATTAAAGGACATTTGTTTTGTTTCCAGTTTGGTTCAATTAGTAAGAGTTCCTACAAACATCCATGTAGAGATTTTTGGGTGAACATATATTTTTTACTTTCTGAGACATTTTCCTAAGAGTGAAATTGTTGGGCCACACAGTAGAATATGTTAACTTATAAGAAAATGCCCATCATAAATCTATGAAAAGTTCCAGTTCTGTCCATTCCTTGTCAGCTCTTGGTATTGAATTTTTTTTTAGACTTTCTATTAGTTGTCAAGTAGTAGCTCATCATGATTTTAATTTGGAATAGCTGACTTTAAAAAACTTTTCATGTGCTATTTGTGACCTTGATACCCTCTTTGGAGAAGTATATATTTATGTCATTTGCCTTGCTTTAAATTGAATTTTTTATTTTCTTAGTTTTGAGCTGTGAAAGTTATTAATATATTCTGCTTAAAATTTATTCTAAGATATATGGTTTGCAAATATTTCTGAGTCTATAGCTTATGTTTTCATTCCCTTAAATGTATCTTTTGCATAATTAACATTTTTAACTTTGAGGGAGTTCTACTTATCAAATTTCTCTTTTATGAATTATGCTTTAGTTGTCATGTCTAAAAATTTATCACCAAAGTTATACAGATTTTTTTCTCTTACATTTTCTTCCAAAAGTTTTAGCTTTGCATTTTAACTTTAAACCAATGATCTACTTTGAGCTCATTTTGAATAGGTTTAAGAGTAAATCAAGAGGTTTTTTTTCTTAGTGTTTGTTTTATTGCCAATGGATATCTAATTATTCAGCACCATTTGTTGAAAACAATCTTCATTAGATTGCTTCTGTAGCTTGGTCAAAAATAAAATACCTGTATTCACATAGGCCCATTTCTGGACTCCTTATTCTGTTTTATTGAGCTATATGTCTATTTCTTTGCCAATACCACGGTCTTGGTTTCTATGGCTTTAAGGTAAATCTTAAAGTAGGGTAACTTTATTCTTTCTCCTTCTTTTCATTTACATATAAAATTTTGAATCAGCTTATTTATTTCTACCCAGATAAAATCCTGCCAAAATCACAGGTATTGAGTTAAATTTATAAATAATTTTTGAAAGAACTGATCTCTTTCTTATGATGATTCTCCGATCCATGAATATGGTTATATCTTTACATTTATTTAGATATTTAGATTACTTTCATCAGTGTTTCATAGTTTTCAGCATACAGATCCTATACATTTTTGTTAAATTTATATCTAAATATTTATTATTTTTCAGTTACTGTAAATAGTAAATTTTAATTTTGGTTTCCAAATGTACATTGCTAGCATATAAATATCAAATTGATTTTTATGCTTTGACCTTATCCTGTGACTTTACTAAACTCACTTATTAATTCTAGGGTGGTTTTTTTGGAGGGGGAGGGTTCTTGTAGATTGGTGTTATCTACAAATAGAGATTCTTTTATTTCTTTCATTCCAGTTTGTCTGTCTTTTATTTCCTTTTCTTGCCTTATTACCCAAGCAAAGACTTCTAGTTTAATTTTGAGTACAACTGGAGTACCTTTATATCTTTCGCTACATTTAAAATTTAGAAGCAATAAAAAACTTTAACTACATTGACTTGTTGGCACTGGGGACTGACGGTCTCAAAAGCACTCAGAACACACTGTTGTGGCTACCCTCAAAGAACTGTGTGATTTGTGCCACAGGACCTGAGGGGAGTACTGTGGGACCTCCTAGATGGCAGTAATGGAGAGCACACAGGGTAAAGGACTTCTGCCACTACCACTATTCTCCAACAATGTGGCCAGAGGCAGCACCATATTCAGAACACAAACAAGCAATAGCTCTAGTGGTTCTTGCCCAATGGTTAACTGTAAACTGCCTATAGACCAGAGCCATGAATTCATCTCATGCTCAAAATGAAAAAGTATCACCCAAAGTGAGAATGTTAGCATTACTTTGGAAATAAGAGTCATGTAATCTTGTGAAAGAAATATTGTGATGGTCAGCAGGAGCACTTTGATTACCAAGTTGCTTTCTTGAAATCAGACCCATACTACGAATCCCTGAGACAATCTCATAGTCACAGTCCCAGAGCTCCTTGGAGCATGTGGTTTACCCACTATATGAGGCAGATGGTTGGAGAGTGCCCCGAAAGAGAAAGGATCACAGGCCATGTGGATCCTGGTCTAGGCTGGGGCACCTCACCTGAATGGTACCTCTGTGTTGGCTGTTTCTAGGCAACATAAAGAACTCCAAAGTGCCGGAGCTCCTGAGGCACAAGTCTTCCTTGCCTGAGTCTAAGGGTGGCACTGCTGCCATGCTTCAGAGTCCAAATAAGACCATATACAATGTAGAGGCATGGTTCCCAAAGAAAACTCAAAGAGAAAGGGATGCTTGATTGTCATGAGCAACAGACAGCTACTGCAGATGGTTATGAATTATAATAATAATAGCTAACATTCCTTATAATAAGAGCTAACACTTATAGAATACTCATCTGTGCCAGGCACTGCTCTAAACACATTTTACATATTAACTCATTTTGCCTTCAAAACAACATTATCAGGGAAGCAATATCATCATCCATTTTTCGTGGCTAAATAAACGATAGCACACAGAAGTAAATGACTTATTAGAGGTCATAGGGCAAACAAAGGGTTGAGCTAGGACTTGAATCCAGGTCACCTGGTACCAGAGCCTGTACATCCATGACACTGTTTCATGCCATTCACTGAAAAGGTTTTCAAATCATCATTTGATAGATAAGAAGCAAATTCATAGGCTTACTTTCACTGAAGGCTAGGTTAAGTCACATGAATACACACAGAGAAATGCAATAATTTTTAATGATTCCACACACGAAACTGGAATTTTGGAATCTGTTTTCTAAAAGTACATTATCTTCTCCAAAATTCTGAGGCTTTGATGCTGGTGTTATCGAAACATTTCTTCCCTTTTTATTATAAAATTAGACCCACTTCTTGAGAGTGGGAAAGATCACTGACACTGTGTCAGTTGATGTCCCTGATGAGAATACTGAATAGAGTCACATAATTGGAGACTTAGCAAAGTAGAGTAGGTGTTAGCGATAGTAAAATCAGATACCGCCACAATCTCAGTGCCTGCAAACCCTGGCATTTCATGCTAGAGATGATTTACCAGTCTCAAGAGGGACAAACAAAAAGAAGTCTCAGATAGCATGTTACAATAGCTAGGATATCAGTACCCTTGAGAGGTTGCTGCGATAATCAGGGTTTAGTTCACTTAAAGCGTATGTCAAGGACATATACAAAAATAATGTCAAGAAACTTATTGGATTGGCCTGTAAAACAGACAGATATTCAATAGCAGAGCTGATACAAGAACATAACCAATTATCTCTAATCTCCCTAGCAGTGAGAATTCATTATAATTGTGACCTTAATTTTATACATGCTACTCCAATTAAAAATTATATTTACATGTGAACAGCATTAATATTCTTACCCCTGATCCCAAATCTTAATAATAATTTTAAACAACTTTGTTCTTTTCTTTAAAAGCTGTTCATCTTCATGCCCTTTCAAGTCATTATACATCGCTATATTCGGTTTATTCTATTATAATTACTATCATAATAGAAACCAAAGGAGAACCTATGAAGACCTTTAGTAAATCTGCTTACTTGAGATGAAATAATTAAAAAACCTTTAGTGCCAAAACATCTTCTCATAGTCATTTCCCTATTCTTGTAATCTTCTCATTTGTACCCTCCCATATGTGTCTTGAATGGCAGAGTCAGCAAATGTCTAGGACATAAATGTTGTTAGAGAACTGCAATGCAGATGGGGATAGAATATGAAGGAGGATGACAGTATCATGTTGAAAACTGCATTTTAACATAAGATTATAGAAAGTTTGTATGGCGCAAAAAGGGGAAGAAAGGTTGCAAAGTGACCTGGACTTTTACTTCTCCGGTATTGTTTAACACATAGAAAATACTTCTCCAGGATGGGGAGCAAGAAAAGAGCTCCTTGTTGAAGGAGAGAGCAGACAGCTTGTGCATCAAGTGCAGACCATTATTGTTCTGACAGAATCCAAAGAAACTACTAACTCGGGTTGCATTTTCACAGCTTGGAGTTTCTTATCTCAACAAAGTAACTCCAATGGCATTTAAATATATTCACGGGAGGGAGGGAGTGAGGAGACACAGTGAGTCTCCAGTCTTAAGAAGTCAGTAAAAGGGAAGAGCCAAAGTTTTACAACAAATGGTATTTACAGAAAATAGGCATTAATTAAAAGAAAGTATGCTAGAATGAAAATAAGAGATAGGTCAGGAAGAAAGGTTAAATAAGCAAGAGATAAGAAGAAATCCGTGATAAAAGGCATGATTAAATATTGGAAATGTCAGGTTGGAGATATTCAATGAATTCCCCGTGTTAATTAGTAAACAGAGAAAAGAGAGTGGGAAAGTTTTAATATCACCAAGTGTTTGAGGGGCATCTTAAAAATTAAGGAGAAAAGCAAGAATAATCCATCTTCTTGAGCATCAAGACTCCTGAAAGAGCAGAAATGCCTAGTCATTCTTTCAGCTCACGTTAAAGAAATATTAGTGTCACCTATGGTAGGAACTATGCTAGATACTGAAAATTGAAGAATAAGAAGAGAGGACAATTCCTCCTCTCAAGAGCTTTCAGTCCAGACTTTGAGTCCTCGTAAGATTCAAAAGAACTGCCTGATTCTAGATAGTTCAGTTACACATGGAAAAGATGTGGGAAAAACAGTGGAATGAGAAAAGGCTATAAAACGAGTTCATTCCAAGCACAGGTGCCCAACAAATCCTATAAAGAGTAAGTCAAATCATGTCACTTCTTTGCTCCAAAGCCTTCCATGGGCTCCACATTACTCTTGGAGAAAAATGTCCTTAAAGTCCTTCAAATGCACAATGCCCTGCGCTCTCTGCCCCTTCTGCTATCTCTCTGGCTGCAGCTCTTACTAATCTCCTCGTGGTTCATTCAGCCCCAACCAGCTGGACGGAACACACACTGCTGCCAACTCGCCCCTGTCTGGACTGCTCCTCCACAGCCACCCCCGGGGCTCACTCCTTCACCTTTCTCAGTTCTTCAATTAATGTGGCGTTTCCTGAACAGCCATCATAAATGTGACACTCCGACGGACCAGCATTTCCGATCCATTTTCTTTATTTTTCCCATTTCGGTTATTTTCTAACATAGTATATAATGCACATACTTACTGTTTTCCCACCATCCGTTAACTGCCTCCTGTCCAACTGGAGTAGAAGCTACAGGAGAGCGGAGGGAATTTTGTGTTTGTTTTTTTTTTTTTTTTCTTTTTGTTTTCACTGTTCTATCCGTAGCACTTAGGACAATTACTGAAATCGATCATGCATTTAATAAATATTTGCTGAAACAAAGACTAGATATGTGTGATAAATCCTTTGGGGATGTTTCTTGTTGAGAAACCAACTATAGATTTATATGCTAAGTAAATACCATTTAAGAGAATTAAGTGAAACTTTATCCTTAGAGCACCACATAGATAAGAAACTGTTCTGACTGGTGCAGGTGAGCATCTGTCTGCGGGAAAACATGGAACAAACAGAGACTTTTTTTTAGGATCCTTTCGCTGTTCTCCTTTAAGAGAAAGGGCAATTGGAAAAGAAGTGGATATTGGACACTTCAGTGACACACCTCTTGAAGAGATCTTTGTGCACTGATACTACTATATGTAAAGAGATGTCATTAGACATTGCTCCATTTAAATATATCCAGCCCTTACGATGCTATGTTGTTTTCTTGCATTATTTAAATTCTTCACATATTCTATTTAGAAAACAGGTGAAATTGGAATCATCAGTTTTATATAAACTTATTCAGCTCGTATTGAATACAATATGACACACACAGTAAAAAATAACAGGATTTGGAGGCATGCTAAGATGTATTTTCACCTCTGCTACTTACTGGCCATCTGTTATTAAACAAATCACTGACCTGTAACTCTTTCATTTTCTTTTCTATAAAATTAAGTGGGTTGGTAATAACACCTACTTTCATGTTGTAGGAATTAAACAAGCTAATGTATGTATGTATGTAATAATATATGTAATGTATGTACGGCATTGTATTTGAGATCCTGATTTATCATTTTGCTTCTTCCTTCCTCAGCCACTTCTCACTCCATTTCTGGATGATTTCTAGGTATAGACATGCTCTGAGATAAAGCCGTGTTCCAAAAAGAGGCCTCCATTTCTACCTAAGGAGAGTCACTATTGATTTCTAAATTTAGCCTCCCAGTGCTTCCCAAAACAGGAACAAAATATTCTAAAACTCAGTTTGGTAGTTATAGTGATGATCACAGATGTAAGCTTGCTTGAATTCCAAACAAAGAAGAATAAAGAGAGGGCCTGAGGCATTTTTCATATAAGCAGTGAAGAACACACAAATCAGAGGTGGATATATCTAAGGCTATCATTCTGCTTATCTGTATGACACAACTATTTGGATAATGATTGTTGGATATAAAGCACGCATACACACACTCCACATAAGTCAAAAAAGTTGATAATACCCAATAAATTCTTCTGAGGAGTCAAATGAGACAGGAGATGAAAAAGAAAGTGAGAGGCTGCCTTAGTACAAAGTGTAAACACAGGCTTTTTCAAAGAGCCCATCTATTCTTTGAAGCTATACACAGCAAAGAAATTCTGTGGATAGCCCAGATATGGCTAAAACCAAAGAGAAAAGAAAAAAGCAAAGAAGAAGGATGAAGGTGATGGAGAGTTGCAGTTCCAAAATGAAAGATGCTCCTACCTCCATACTCCCTAAGTTCCTACTAGGTGTAAGAAACATTTGACATTCTGGGTTAAATTCATTATCTCAATACAATTCTACAAAAGAGGAACTATTCATTTTACGGAGATTAGGAAACTGAGGTGTAAACTATTACCTAGAATTATTTCTAGTCACAGGATTCAAACCCAGATTTACATCACTTCAAAGCCCTCTGTCTTAAACACTCTACTGTCCCTTTAAAAACAGTGGCTTTTGCAGCCCCGGTTCTGTTGGAATTGCTACCCAAACCCTCCCAGCTCTCCTGGGGAGAAGAGAGGGCTCCTACTCTAGGGCGAGGTGGACAAACAGCAACCTAGATAGCATGAATGAATGCTCCAGTGTGTTGCTGTCAGTCACTTTATAGCCACATAGTGTTTACCTAGTGTGATATGTTAAAGTTTTTCTGCACCAGAAGTGGAAATCCATTTAACTATCCAATTGAGCTTTATTTTAATTTTATTTCTGCCTGGTCCATCAACTCGCCCTGCATTGTAAACCAATAGGCAAATATATTTAGTAGGTTTCTGAGTACATGAAAATGTCTGTGTTGGCAAAAGACTCTAAATATAACAAGCAGTTGAACAAGATGGACATGTTGTCAGGTCAAATGGGCATAAGCTGGGAATTACCTGGGAAAACTGAGAAATTTATAATTTTATCATCACAGAAGAGTGAAAAGTTTCCAGCCAAATGGAAAATTTTAGATCTCAGCTGGGCAAGATTATTTGTAACCTAGGGAGATGCTGGTTTGATCAAAAGATGACAGTTTGCTCAGATCTGGAGTAAAAGTGACTGAGGACATACATGAATTATTTAAATTAAACACATACACACACACACACACACACACACACACACACACACGCCTGTAGTGAAACTGACTAAAATCCTTTCACCTGCATAGGTGACAGAATATGTAAATTTTTCTTCTCTACTTGTTACTTTTTCTGGAATGCCAAGGATTAACACATTTCACTAAATTTAAAACAGTATTAACCACCATGCCACCAACATATGGAAGCCTTGTGCTCATTTCCTCCAAGCCAGCCACTTTAATATAATTCAGATTTTATCAGTAAACTTGTGCACATAATTTATACTTTTATTCCATTTTTGCCTACACGTGTATTTCTGAAAATACCATATTCCCAGGTATTAAAAATGTATGCCAAAAAATATCTAAAATGGTTAACACCACTTAAGTTCTATACTCCTATATGTCTAATATGGTAAGAGCTCCTTAAGGACAAGTAAACTTATTTTAATTATATTATCTATATTCTCAGCACATGCTAAATAATCTGTATACATATTAGATGGAATAATTAATTAATGATTGAAAATGGCATTGGCAAACTGAGAGGGACTCCAACTGGAAAATACTTCCTACAGATATATCACATAGCAAAAAGTTAAAGATAGATTTCTTTCATCACATTTTAGCCTAACCCACATTCTTTTTAAGTGGCTGGAAAATTCTAGGTATAAAATGCCTATATTATAGCACATTGCTTAAAAGACTCAACCAAGTCTACCTGCTAGGTAGACTAATTTCTTTGATGACAACAATTGCAGTTATTTCCAATGACCACATTTAATTCCCATACATGATTTCCCTACTCCAGCAGAAAAGGTCCATCTGTGACAATGGCAAGGAGCCCACTGCAAGGTGGCTGGCTGTCAGCAGTGTGGCATGGGTAGGACGAGAAGGGGCAGGAGAGTAAAGCTGGCAGAAGATACTGCTACAGCCTGCCAAGCCAAGCCAGATCATTCTGAATCAGCAGCCTGAGCCCTTTTAATCTTGAACCTGTTTCCTTCCATTTGTGGCCATTAACATTCAGAGAGTAACAGAAACTCAGGGGAGGGGAGCAGAGGGGGATTCAAAGCCAGGAAATAAGGGCAAACAAGGAAAGTCACAAAGTTGTTCGGTTGGGAGAAGACACTGAGAAAAAAACATAAAATGATGAAGCATGAAGGTTATGGAATACAAACTCCCTGTTGTATATAGTTAGGAAACTGAGGTTGAGACAGGGAAGAGGTTTGTCCCTTACTTATAGAACTGCTCTGCTCCAGCATGCTAATGACTTTGCATGTCTTCAAATAGACTGTGGAGACAAAGCTCAACCCCAAGCTGACCCAAGACATACTGGAGCATCCTGTGGCCCTTCTAGTCTAGAGGTAGGTAAACAGTCTTGTGATGAGCTGCTATGAGTTATTTCTCACTCGCCTCTTATGAGAAAGGCTGTCACGAGGCAGTTTCTCTCCTGCCTCCCTCATTCTGGTGAGGAATGGGGCTCTCTACTTTGCCTCACCTTAATATAGCCTAACTGCTTAGGTGCAGCATACAAGGGGTTCCTCAGCAACACGGTGACTCACCTAGAGTGTTGCCTGTCACTTGGCTCCTTTGTTCCCACATCATCCTGTGGGACGAGGGACATGGGGAACCAACACCACTGCCAATCTTGCTTTTGCTAACTTTGCGAGTAATAAACTCTCTACATCTATCTCTCTAGGCTTATTGTTTTCTTCCCAACCAAATATGTCAGCATGTTTGACATTTATAACCTTGGATTATACACCAAAGAGATTAAGCCCCTTCCACACCCCAAATGCATAAGAACCTATCTTTCTTTATCTCCTCTAGAGGCGAAGTTCCAAGAGGGCAGAGTAAAATTCTCTCCAATACCTGGAACACCTGGCAGATAGAAGACACTCCACAAGCATCCTGCTGTTGTAAGTTAGTACAGCATAGGAGTTGAAAGCTTGAGTTTTGAGCCAGACAGAAACAGATCTAAGAACAGCTACTATTTACTAGATGTGCTGACTTGGGTCAGTTATTGAACTTCTCTAAGCCTTACATGAGCTATAAAGTAAAATAATGGAGGTAAAACACCTTACCCTTCTTGGCACATAGCAGGAATTAATAAAATACCCTCTTCATCTTCATATACTGCTTCTAAATGTTTTAGACTCTCACATATTAAAATAGACCAGATGAGCCTCACTTGATGACTGGCAAAAGCAAAGTTCAGGAAAGTTATGTGATCTGTTCATCATTCAAAAAGTCAGTAAGGGAAAGAAGAGTTCACCAGTTATTAAAGAAACACATGCTAAATTTTGAGATATTTTTGTCTAAGATTGTTTATGTGGTAGAAAATTTTAGGTAAAAAAATAATCATTTTGTTGTTTTAACTGGGTATTTTAAAAATATGAAGTATATTGAGAGCCAAGTGTCCATTTATAGGATGGTGACTGTCTCTTTGCCTCCAAGGAAGAAAGAAGAGTCTCTACCAGAGAAGCAAAACGATAAAAATTAGGAACCTAGTTTAAGAAAATAATGAGGCAAACCCAAATATTTCCCAGACACAGACCCATTCCTAAACCATGATCCATCACAATGTAGGCACAGATAGTGTGTTGCACTTTGTAAAAACATGAAAGACAAAAGGACAATGACTGTATAAGAAGACAAACTACAAAGACAAGGAACTCCGGATAGAGCTTCCACAACAACTCATTAGGGGTGGCTCAACAGTGGCAAGAGAGATGATGAGCCAAGAGTTGATGGTGTGCTTTGCATCACCATTATTTGCAGGTTAATAGTCTCCTTTTCAGACTAAACAGTTTCTATTTTTATTTAATTCTAAGATTCTACGAGTATCTCATGTGCAAGAAAGGAAGGAAGGAAGGAAGGAAGGAAGGAAGGAAGGAAGGAAGGAAGGAAGGAAGGAAGGAAGGAAGGAAAAGAAAAAGCTCAGATGGCAAACAAACCATGGCCCTGACTTTCTCAAAACCACCATTAGGATGGTGCAGGGATGAACTCTCTGAAGTTCCACATTATTAAAGAAACAGATCTGCCTGGTCTTCCAAATTCCAATAAGATAGATGGGAAAAGCAAAACTGACAAAAAGATGTTTAATTTAAAAGCTTCCTTTCAAACCTTCTACATGATATACCTCAGGCTCCAGACATTTTGTACTATTTCTGCTTTCCAATCAGTAAATTAATGACAGGAAAACTAAATAACATCCTTGTCCAATTCAGATCTGTTTTTAAGAATATTTCATTATACAAGAGAATCCAGATGTTCATAAAGGAGATTGCCCAGTGAGGGATTCTTGGAAAATATTAATTAATTCTTTCTCAGGAATGACAGAATCTTCTTTATGAAAAAAGATAACCCCACTGCAAGTCTTCCTGTCTCTTTGTTATAATAGGTCTAATAAAGCAGTCTTTATATAAAATGAAAGGAGTTACCTACATGAAGGTACTTCAGTAATTAGTGTGATTTTGATTTTCTCAAATGATTGTTCTGCATTATTGAGTTATTCATGAATTTTTGTCCTACACTTTTTAATATGTTATATTACATTAATTGGCATTCAAATGTTAAACTAACCTTGCTTTCTTGGTATAGATACCACTTGATCAGGTTGTATTAATCTTTTGTATTTTGCTGGACTTATGTTGCAAATACTTGGCATAGGATTTTTGCATCTATGTTCCAAAGGGATATCATTCTATAATTTTTTAAATATCTGGCATGTCTCTGTCTGGCTTTAGTATCAGGGTAATATTTGATACATAGAATGAATTTAAACATGTTCTCTCACTCTCTTTTTTCTGACAGATCTTGTAAGGCATTCGTATTATGTTTTGCTTTAAATACTTGATAGAATTCAATCAGTGAAATCTACTGGGCCTGTGTTTTGCTTTGTAGGAAGATTTATAATTACTAATTCAATGTTTTTACTTGTTATAGGTCAACTCAGATCTTTTATTCTTGTTTTCATAATTTGTATCAGCTTAGATATGTCTATTTCATTTATCTTGTCTAACTTTTGGTATAAGTTTGCATATAAACTTTCCTTATAGTCCTTTTAATTTTCATAGGATTAGTGATGACATCTCCTCTTTCATTAATGATTTTGGTGTTTTTTTTTCATACTATTTTTCTTTGTCTATCTAGGTAAAAGTTTGTCAATTTTGATGGTTTTATTCAAAGAACAAACTTTTCCAAATTTCTTTCCAACTGCTAATGTGGAGTTAGCTAATTTATACTAGTCTATGTACTGTTTTTTATATTTGCACATGGCTTTGCATATTTGCATGTGAGTGAAGAGTCACTTAGAATAAGAGAGAATGGAAAATATTCAGTGTGCCATGAATCAGGTCCCGTCAGATTACCTAGTTGGGCTCAACTGAATTCTTTTTCGTTCCACTCTTAGCATACCAAGGAGTGTTAATAAGTCTTCCCCTTATATTGCCAATTTCTTATAAGAACATTATAAAGTTTATACAGCTTCTTCCCTAAATTTGTAATACAATTTGATGTACGATTTGATGTACAAATTTCTAATCATTCTCTTTACGTGTCCTCCACATCTATGTACCATTTTTAGTTTCTACCTTCATTACATAAATGACATATCAACTAAGACTTCTAAATCATAAAGCCTTCGGTAACCATTTCTCAAATGGCCACCCTAACTATATTTTCATAATCTCTGCATTATAACATTCAAGAAGTTCTCCACTAAAGGCAAATAAATTGAGATCTGTTGATTACATATTTGAAAAAATATTAAGGGTGCTGACAAAAAGAATTGGCCAACACGAGAGCATTTATAACATGAGGATATACTGGAGGAACAAGATATATTAAGTAAAAATATTTAGCATAAACAAGATAATCAAGTTCTAATATAAAAAGTGTTTTAGTTACAAATTTTGACATAGAGTAAACTTTAAATTATCTAATCCAAAAAGTATCTTGATATCCACAAGCATACCTCCCTCCATGAAAATGCAGATGGCTATCCCAAGACCAATTTGAAGTAGTAAGAGACTAATTTTAATTCATTCTAATAACTCAGAATTATCCCTCAAGTGAAATAAATCAATTTATCACTAGGAAAAAAATCTATTAAAGAGAGTAAATGGCATCAGTCAGGGATGCGGCAGGAAAGATTTCTATACTGGATGGGCATTTGGATTTAATGCTCGTAAGGGCATCCCATATCACAGAACAGAGAATGTTACAGTGAAAAGTTGAGTTGTCCTCTGATTCCTTCCCTGAAGCTTAGGAATGTGAAAACCACCTCCTATTAGAAGTAGAATATTTATCTTATGCTTCTCAACGAGGGCTCCTGAATACCAGAAACCTGATATGGTAATAGTGGAAAGTAAAGCGGACTATTCCAAGAGCCAGAAGACCTGATTTATTCCACCACTGGAAATTTATTCAAACATGGGTAGGCATATTACATCTCTTAGGAAAATGAGAATGATAACAATAGTGATAATTAAGTTTGCCTGATTTTCTTTTCAAGATTATTGCTGAAATCCTCTAAAAATTATAAAATTAGATTTAAAAATATAAGGGATTATAATTACACAACTTTTCAGAGTCAGTTTAATGGGAAATATAATTTGTTTCTATTAAATTCATTTGCAAGGACCCTGTCTTCCAAGAAGCAACAAGACCAACTATCCATACCAAATAATAAATCTTCCATTCTGAAAACATCACAAATGCTTAGTTTATGGAACAGAATGCCTCAGTTAATACACAGATTATATTTGTTTCCAAACAGAATAATCAACAGGAAAAGGCCTCTTTCACTAGCTGCTGCAATCCATTTAGACTTATTTTCTGAATTTCTCTACAACATCTGCAAAAGTAGTAAACCAATTACAGAAGCCATCTGGAACAGAACAGAGAGAATGATTTATTTGAAAAAGATTCTACTCTGAATAACTGGCACTGTAATAGATAACATGTGAGAAGAACAAAGATATTAAGAAGCTCATCACCATTAAGGGAGGGAGAAAAGAGATTTGCATAAGGAAAATCATGATTGTTCATTAGCAGATATGATGGAGTCACATGATAACCCACTGCTAAAACAGGCTGAGCTTCCATTTCCATTGCTTCCTGAGTCATACGTCAGGGTCTCAGTTCATTTATCATAGGAACCTGGTCACCCTAATGGTCTGAGCAGTCATGTAGCTGGGGACTCATTCAGACACCTTGGGCAAATTCTGTCTGTCTTTGAGCCTCTGGAACCTTCAGTAAAAATAGGCATGTTTTTTCACCATCAACTCACACCACAGATCCACAGATTACTTAAGGAATACAGCAAGAGGATGACTTCAAGACTGAACCAACGAAAGCCTGCCAGTTCACCCCAACCTGGACTGAACAAAGCTAGAGGCACCCTTATCTTTTTTCTTCTCCTCTTTGTTATAAATTAACATTAATATTATTAGTTTGCAGCTTTGTTCCATCCTTATATCAGGATTTCCATCTAAATCCACTGAAACAGTGCAAATCATTCCTCCTTCGTTGTCTTTCCTCTGATATGAATAAACAAATATAGAATTAATATAAAATATGAAGTAATCAGTAAGAGATGAAGAATAAAAAAAAAAATAAAGAAACAAAAACAATCACCTAATTTTCCCTGGACTAATGAGAAAATCCCTGGGCCAGAAGATATTAGTGTGCCTGACTGCTTCTCACATTCTTGCATACATAGTCTCGATTAGCTATTGAATCATCGTAGGCTTGGTTTTTCCATCTATAAACTGGGGGAAATAACATGTTTTTTTTTCACCTCAGGAACATTTTGAATGTTAAACTCTAAAACTTAAGAGAACACTCTTCATCAATTTAACAAGTTTTATTTAGTGTTTATAATCTTTAATACAGAAATATTTTTCCTGGGAATTTATCCTAAAAATATTTTTTTCAAAACAGTGCAAAGCCATGAATTTAAAGCTATATGGTCACTTTTTTAAAATAAATAATTGTAATCAAACAAAATGCCTAATAAAGTCTCTTAAAGCTGTGATTTCACATAGATCACCTCCTTTGAGAATCACAACAACCTGTAAGAGGATAGGTATTTCATTTACAAATGACGAAACTGAGTCTTAGAACTCTATGATTTACTAAATGTCACACAGTTGTTAGTGCCTCAAGCCAGTGCTCACTTCACTACAATACTCTGATCTGGCTGCTCTAGTACCCTTGTAACTTTGTGGCATGGCTAAACATTAAAATGGAAGATCAGCAATCAATAGAGCAACTAATTGAGCAGGGCAAAGGAATGAATACATTAAAACCAATCACCTTCTCAGGAAGCTCTCCTAAAGCTCCTGAGATACAACCCAACCAGCATTGTCACAGCCAAACCTCCAAATAAAATATTCATATTTGAAATGCATATCAATTTGCTTCTTTTCTTCCCTAGCTACTTGCTAAGCATATTAATATGCATTTTCCCCAAATGTAATGAATGACATACTTAGACCATCAATAGGTGAAGCTATCAGTAAAAGCCATTCAAGTACAGGAAAACAATGCATTAGCTAGTAGATTTTGACAAATCTATACTATTTGGGGTAGACTTCCAGCATATGCTTTCAGAATAATCAACTTCAGGGAGGTGACTACATAGAAGATTGCAGAGCAGAATGAAGAGTCAAAATAAGTGTCTGGCAGTGCTTTCAAGGAACAGCAGATGTTTGCTGGTGAGCTGGGGTTCTTGGCTTTAATTCACAGGGGGAAAAAAATGATCTTTTGAAATGAGAGAAGCCTAATATTATCAGTGACTCTCTCTGGAAGCTCTGCATATCCAGGAAACCAACAGGGTGAAGGTCAGCTTCACTCTGTGTGAGGTGGCAGGGAGGCACGAGTTTACTCCTCTTCTTTGCCTATTGTCGGTAACTTGGTCTTTCTAAAAATACTCTGGAAAATAGGAATAAAATCCAGGGACACTGTCAAGAAAGTCTTTGAACTGAGAAATCTGAGCATTGGTAATTGCGGAGTAGGAAAGGGCAGAAGAAAATATTGAATTCTTAAGATGGCTTTCTTAACATTAAAAAATAAGATTGTGAAGTGAAAAACATTATTTAAAAAAATTAATAACTGCATTTTATTCTTCGAAACAAGTGTTGATATATTCTATTCTTCAAAATATTTACAGAGAACATACAGATATGAGTTCAAATCCCTACAGCTACTTAATTAATAGTTGTATGTATGCGTACACATGTATATACATATATCTATGTATGTATATATGTAAGTATATGTGTGTATATACACACGTCTTTTTAATTAGGTTCTTTTGTTCTCTAATAACAGTACACACTATAAACGAATAGGAAAGTATACTACAATATCTTGCCAACTGGAGTCCTTGGCATCAAGGGATCTCAGTTTTTCATTGGTGAGCACAGTGGAGTTGGTGTGGAGGGTATGCCCACATGCTCAACTCCCTGAGGAGAGCCTTGTTGAGATGACGTGTTGAAGTGAGCCTGGTTATGTTTAGCACTCACGACTCACACACCAAAAATGCTAAATGGATGACTTCGGCACCTTGGCATTGCCAGTTCCATGGATCTGCATAACACTCAGGCTTCAGTAAATGTGTCAATATCATCTACACCTCTGTTCACATATTCTTATGATGATAACTCCTTCACTTAAGCTAATGTGCATGAGCTCAATCATTTGCATTCACTCTAACAACTCAGATGGCATCTACCCATAACCACTGCCAAGTTGCAATATCTGAATGTTTTGACTGAAATTATGACGTTTCCAAGAGAAATGATATGATAGGCCTAGCTAAGAACAAATATTCTCTTCTATTCTGATCCTCAATGCCCATGTATGACACATAAAATACAACTGTAAACTGCTATTCTTGAACATTCTAGAAAATGAGTGAGATCATTAAGACCTAGGCAGATGCCTTTTAAAACTTCTCTCTCTCTGCAAGTTTCTCTGCAGAAATAGAGAAAATTACACCTGTCATCCACCCTCTCTGTTTTGTTATTTTTTCCTAGTCTCCTAATCTGCTAGATACTTTACTTATTTATTAATATACAAATTCTGTTTTCCTCCAATGGAATATAAGCTTTGTGAGAGAACAACTTTTTTTTCTAATGACTTCAGTACTTTAAGGGTTGTCTATTACCAAGTAGGCGCTCAATAAATATACTGAAAAATAATGTAATGATTTATTGTTATAAGAATGAAATAAGCTAAGAAATATATCTGCCATTATATAGGATAAGCAATAAATAGTGACTATAAATATTCTTATATTTACTATTTCAAAAAATCTTTTACCTTTGGAAATAATAGAAATAGTTAACTTGTTATATAATGTTATAAGCTAATAGATCTTATTGAACAATTCTTGAATAATTGGATAATAAGAATCTATTAATTTAATTTCATGTACTGTTTGAAATATGTTATATGAATCAAATCATTTAATCCCCACCACAGCCTTACATGGTAGGCAAAATGTCTGTAATCTTCATTTCTGAGGAAACTCCAGCTACACAATTTGCCCTAGGTCACTCGACTACTACGTGGCAGTGCGGGGATCGTAACTGAGCAGTCTGGATCCAGCTCCATGCTGCTTTCCCAAGGCCAAAACTGAAAGAAGTAGATGAAACAAAGATAAATAAGATAGAATGAGTGAAAAATTTAGGCGTAAAAAAAGGTGGTATCCTGTACCCAAAATAAGAACAATAAAAAAGAAACAGAAAAACATTAAAAGAAACATCAGAATACATTTAGTAGAAGAAAAAAGACTGAACAAACATTATGTGTTGTTTTTACTTATTATTAAATAAGAAACCAAGTTCAGAAGGTTATATGTAATATGATCCCATTTAAATACCACACTTTTAAAAGTTTCATTAACGTCCTTCTTATTTGCAAGACCTTCAAGTCAATTAGAGTTCAGGTCAGGTTTATGTCTTCCTTCTTGACCCTGACTTCCCATAGGCATTCTAACTTGACTGTCTAAGCCAATGTACTGAAACCTTACATCCTCAGAGACAGTAAATAAGAATGAGGAATGCTGAATATTGCCCATGGGTACTGGGTGGGGACTTGCAGGAAACTGGAGTTCGCACCCATGTTACTTTTCAGCTTCAGGTGATCTTTAGAAGAATTCAAGCTCAATAGTGCCAGATCGCCTCATTTCTCAAGGTATGATAGTAATCTATATTTTTTTTAAAAAATGCTGAGTTTTAAATGAGTAACTAATTAACATCACAAACATTACATGAGGGGAAGAAAAAGGGGACAGGGATGGGGATGGAGAAGAAGAAAAAGCTATTAGATTCATTCCAGTTCTGTTAGTTTTTACTTCGGTGAGCGATAGACTATTGAGAACAGGAGGTTATCTTCTGCTTCCTTTATCTTTCCTTATAGCTCCCACCACAACGTGAGGTTCACTATATGCCCCCAAGGAAAATGAATGACTCAACAAGCTCAGACATTGGCTGTCCTCATCTTAAAACAGGGCAAAGTCTATGACAGCTACCAAATGAGAATAAATCATTTTGCTCCATCTTAGCATTTCGACTTAGTCAGGGGACTAACTGGCATTAGATATCACTTCACCCAATGTGATCTTACCGCTGAGCAGAAAATTATTTAGTCCCCTACACTCTATTCACCAGCTGACACTCTGCCAGTATATACACATTTACCAGCTTGACCAGACTCACACTGCTAACCACCTAGAAAAACATTGCTTTCTCATACATGTTGGTGTTTTAAAATTGGTAGACATTAAATTGAGGGGTGGGGAGAAGCACAATTTTAAAAGTCTAAGCATTGATGAAAACTTTGGGAAACAGATTAGCTCATAAATCCTGGTGAGAACATATTTTGGGAATGCCATGGAGGAGTGCTATCCAGCACTACATGTTAAAATGTAAAATATACATACCTTTTAAAGCAGGGGAGGTAAAAAAAATCAGAGAAGGAACAAAAGACTGAAAAAGACTGACATTTAGAAATAGTGTAAAAGCAAGATTCAAGTCCTTTACAAGAATAGGTTTAAGTAGGAAAATTAGGAAAGAGGATATGGGCATTGGCAGCTGAGGTGCTCTTGATGAGTAAATTGGGAAAAAGTAGGAGCATAGGGCAACCAATGGTTCAAGAAAGCAAATGTTATCAACTGAGTCCTAGATTCTGAACATCATGAATTGTCCCGAGATGTTCATTCCACAGATGAGAAAACTGGGCTGAGAAAGTTATAGCTCTCTCTGGCACAAACATGACTAAATGACTGAAAATTCACATAGCAGAGAGAGATTGCTAGCAGTGAGTCTCCATGGGGGTATGAGGACATGAAACAAATTGCCCTTAGAGTGATCTCATCAGGATTCCAAAGCTGTAGTTGAATAGAGTTTGGGAAAGACCCCCAAAGTATTCTGGTTACCACCCGTCTCTTCCTCCTACGAGGACACCTAAATTTTAGTTGGCTTTAACCCTGATCATGCCAAGTCTGATGTCAGTGTTCTTTGTAGCACTAGCATTGGACACAGGAGTTAGCGAATTGGTTGACTGTACTTGTGAAAACTCAGTCAACATTTTTAAAATTTCACCAAAATTGAGCAATCAAGGTAAATGACAAAATTTGGTTCAAACATATCACATGCAGACTGGAACTGGCAGTGAGGCCCAGTAGGAAGTCAAGTGAAACTGTTGGGGGATGAGTGAGTATAGCCTTCAGCCAAGGATCCATTTCCTGGAAGTACTTGCAGAGCCCACATCCAATATCAAACCTGGACCATTTTATTTTCCATCTCTTGATTGCTGCATCCTGCACCAATGAAAGGAAGCCTCTCAAACCCACACTAGTATAGGGTGTCCTTTAGCTCAACCTCTCAGAGTGATCATGGGTGATGAGGTCAGTTATTGTCTCTTACAGTTAGAGGGGAAATCAGTAGTTCATAGGGTTAGCTGCCCTTTCTATACTAAATGCTACAAGTTTTGCATCTAAAATAAGTTTTGGTCAAAAAAGAAAATCTTATTTTTAGATATATTGGAGATTACTGTTTTCAAAGGCCTTCTGCCCAACCGCTCCTTGCCTCTGGCAACCCCCTACAGGTCCCTATACCTATGCACTTGTTTTGTTGTTTTGTTTTGTTTTCTGTTTTGTTTTGTTTTGTTTTGTTTTAGATTCCACATCTGTCTTTGTCTATCTGACTAATTTCACTTAGCATAATGCCTTCCAGGTTTATCCATGTTGTCGCAAATGGCAAATTTTCATTCTTTTTATTGCTGAATAATATTCCATTACATAAACCACATTTTCTTTATCCAGTCATCCGTCGATTGACATTTAGGTTGTTTCCATGTCTTAGCTATTATATATAATATTGCAATGAACACGTGTGTGCATACATCTTTCTAATTTTCTTTGGGGAATTCCCCCAAAGAAATTGGGTTTCTGGATGATATTAGTAGTTCTATTTTTAATTTTCTGAGGAACTATCATATTGCTTTCCATAGTGGTTGCAAAAATTTACATTACCACCAGTGAGCACAAGGGTTCCCTTTTCTCTACACCCACACCAACATTTGTTATTTCTCATCTTTTCAGTAATAGTCATTCTAACAGTGAGGTGATATTTCATTATGATTTTGATTTGGTTTTCTCTGATGATGTGATATTGAGCATCTTTTCTTGTATCTGTGGGCCATCTGCATGTCTTCTTGGGAGAAATTTCTGTTTAATCCTCTGACCACCTTTTAATCAGATTCTTTGTTTTTTTGCTATTGAGTTGCATGAGTTTCTTGCATATGCTGGATACTAATCTCTTATCTGATATATGTTGTGCAAATATTTTCTCCTATTCAATCAGTTACCTTTTCATTTTGTTGATAGTTTTATGTAATTTTAATGTTTTTTCCATAAATTTTTTAAAAATTTAAATTAAAAAACAGGCATATAGAATTAACTTCATTAAAACTTCATTAAATTCATTTAATTTAATAGCTAATTCATATAATTAACTTCATTAAAATTATTTAAGATCATCAGTCAAGAGACATTTTCAAATATGGCAATTTTCTCAATGGAAAATGAGATAAGCAAAGAAGTTGTTTTTGAAAATATTGTTGATGAATTTACTGCCATTAAAGCCAGGAAAGTAAACATATAATATATTCTGTTATTAGTATAAATAAAATATTAAACTTAAAACCATACTATATTTTTTCTTTTATTTCTTTTTCTATAACAACCTAAGACACAATATTTTTACAAGTTGGTAATCATTTCATTAGAAATTCAGAAAATTTAAAGCATTTTTGAGGGCCAAATCAAACAAATCTATTAACTGGCCAGAAACAGCTATTTTTTCCCAAGTCTGTGACCCAAGTCTGTGATACATTTGTATTGCTATTTATCTGCTCAGTTACAACATAAATCTCTTTAATATAGGAACACACCATAACCTATCACAGAGAGAATGCTTATAAAATCCCCAATCTATTGCTGATTAACAGAAAACTTTATAATCACACCTCTTACCCTCATTCACACAATCTTACCTATACTCAGATTCTAAGGGGAGCTTTGGAAAGACATTCCATATCCAGTCAATATGACCTGGATGGAGTCCTTAATCTTGAGCCAGTCTCATGCTCATAGAAAGTGGCAAACAAATACATCCATAGAAAATCAAGGCTGAACTAACTTAGATCCAGCAGTGTGCCAAGAGCTTCTCATATGGCAGTAGTCTCTGTTAGAAAGAGTAGTTCATAGTCCACAGACAGCAGGTTAAAGATAAGTAGAGATCTCTAACCCTATTTCTTCTCGGAATCTAATCTCTATTTTAGCATAGTTGAGTCCTGTCTTGTTTCTAATCTTGTTTGCTTGGCCTAAAAGTCAAACTTTTTTTTGTCTTTGCCTATATCTATTTCTAGTGAAATGAGACCCCGATCCAGGAATCAGTATGGAGGTGAACAACACATATACTGAAGCCAAACATGAATTTGAGTTTCAGACAGGCAACTTACTAGCTCCTTAACCTAAAGAAAACGATTTAATTTTGCTGAAACTTAGATTTCACAACTGTAAAAATTAAGGATGATAATAGCTCATATCTCATAAGTTGTTCTGAGGATTCTCATGAGATCACACCAATATTTGTTCACCTGAAGGGGTGACAGGGGTATCTAAATAAAAAAGAAAGAGATTCCAAGTGAGAGGGGGATAAAACCTCAGATGGTTGATTCCTGGAAGACAGTCTCGCCTGATCCATGGGGCCAGTTGGTGTGGATTAGACAAGTTCTCCTTCCTTCCAGGATATGGCTCCTGCTTACCTCTGAGAAGGGTGTCAAACTGTAATTAACATCTCATATTACAGTATTTGTCATCCTGCTGAGAGGGTTTTGAGGAAGGACAGGTATTGAGTGCATATCTGATTCTTCTCTAGCCCCTCCCCCAATCCCAATGCTGCTCCCTGCAGAACTCTCCAAGGTCCTGAAGATTTGAAGTTCTGCAATCTCTGAAGATTCATTAAGGTTAATAGATAAACTCTTGGACAAGATAAAATGTAAATTCCCAAATATACCTCAGTTCTCACTACTAGCTACATAACTGGAACACAGTAGGTAGGTGCAGAGTAAAACTCTGTTCAATTATTAACTGACTGAATTATTTTTAACAATCTAAGGAGCCAAGTAGGCGACTAAATGGGCTATTTGGGGCACTTAAAGGAAACACAAAGCCAGTAGTAAAGATTTTTAAGCCAATATCTTTCTCATCGAGGAAGTATTCTTACGGAACAAAGTAAGAGAGAGGTATGAAACACGGGTCCTTCTATGTCAGCTACACTTGCTAATATTCATCCTAGCAGAAAGAAATATAGAGAAAACACTTCCTTAACACCCTCATTCCTCCAGATACTTCTTTAAGTACAGCTTCTGAAGGGTTTTTGGATGAAAGCACCTCTATATTAGGTGATTTCCTTTATGTGCCTTGTTTTATTTGATTCTCTAAACTTCTTCATGAAGTTGATATTATCATAATCTCTATTTCATAATTGAGAAGAAACAAGTCCCTCAAGAGGTTAAATAACTCACCTAAAGTCATTTAATTAATAAGATGGGAAAAAGAATTTCACCTCGGGACATATGATTTAAAACCTATGTGCCTCACCAGTATAATATGTAGATATTATCTTTTATTATTAACAAGAGAATTGTACACCACCCATTCATCTACTCATTAGGGATTAAGAAAACATAACTGCCAAATATGGTGAAGAATCAAAGACAATGTATGCTTTACAATCGTCAGGTCCACCTCTTTTGTATTCTCTAACATGAGCTGCTTGGGTACTATACATACACATCCTGAGCCAACAAGTTTGAAGAAAGATTTAATGAGGAACATACAAAATTCCTATGCTTAGAAAATTTAAGACAAAAAAATTAGCTGCCTCACCAAATTTTAGAGAAGGTAGTGGTCCTACAGACAGTCTATTTGAGCCCTTTTATCTTATAGTTGAGAAAAATGATACCTAGACACACAAATAAGTACATATAATCACTCAGCAAGTCACCGGTGGACTTAGAATGGAAACTCACATATATTTGTACTTTTTATTTGCTGTTACCTTCATGATATTAAACTATTTAATCTCCCTTTAAAATGGCTTGAACAAAGCCTTTTTGGAGAAGGAGACCCTTGCTGATTGTGCTAACTACTGACTGGACATGTGCAGCAGCAAAGATTTTGTTTCCTTGATCTACTAAAGTTTCATAATAGAAAGATCAAAACTCTTTTCCTCTAACGATTAAGAAAATGTGTCCTCAATTATCTCAAAACCATAATTGATAACATGGGGAAATGATTAGCAGTATTATGCAATCTAGCCCTTAATATAAAGGATTTTAAATTGAATCCCATAATTAATTTGGCTTTGGATCAGAGAGATTATTTCCTAGAAATAGACAAACTATAAAAACATACCAAGTGCCTTCCTTCTCTGATGGCATCAAATCTATCTTGGAAGTTAAGGAAAAATCAAACAAACCATTTTTCTTTCTGTGATGACCCAAATATTTCCCAGAAGTAATTGTAAACATTAGGAGTTCCTGTGGAGTATGTGGTCTTTTTTATCAGATCATCATAGGCTGTTAGTCAAGTAAACCGCTAAATTGATCTTGCTTTCCAATAGACTCTAATGCCTTTATCTGCCCCATAGTTCTGGTTATCTCTTACACAACATGTTTCCCACATAGGCACTTATCTCCACTGGTGCTACCCATCTCCAAAAGAAACAGGTTTCCACTTACTGATAAAAATTCAGTACTGAGAACCACAAAATTGTATCTTGAGACTCTGGAGATGAGGGAAAGCAAATGCCAGGTTAAAGCTTGGCAGTCCTTAAAAAGTGTAATCCGAATGTGACCATTAGACAAATGGTGTCAAGATCTAATCCTTTGGGGAGGAATGAAAAAAGAAAGGTAAGAAAAAAAATTGATGAATTAAGGGAAACACGGGGAACAGAATTCTGCCACTCCAAAATATGCTTTTTAAAAAAATATTGATTATTTTAAGCTGGTCCAATTTATCAGATTACTTTCCACTACTTCCCATACTGATTCATTCTTTCACCTTCGCTGCTGGCCAAGTAATTCCTCAAAGGCAAATTTCTCTTAAGAGTGAACTGAGCTCTATTATGTGATCCCATCAAATGTTGCACACGTCTTAAAATATTTTAATGACTACTGTTATATATACAATAAAATCCAAAGCCCTGACTATAGCCACAATTCCTGCCCTGGATGCCCTATTCCTGCCTACTTTCTATGACTCGCACCCAGCCCCGGCTCACAAGACTTTAGCCACACTGATATTTCTATTCCTCAAAAGCACCAAGCCCCAGGGCTTTCATTCAGCTCATTCTCTCAATCTAAAACATGTTCCTCCTTATTCTAGAAACTGAAGTATCTATTCATTCTTCTGATAGAAGCCTAAAGGACACTTAGAGACACCTAGCAAGATAGTTAATAGTGTATGCTCTGTGGGCAAAATACCTAAATCCACGTCTGATTCCTACAACTTTGGAAGTTCAACGATAGCAAATTTACTTAACTTTTCTAAACCTCAGTTTTCTAATTAACAAAGTTGTGGATGCTTTCTAGCCCTTTTCCCATATACAACCAGGTAGACCCAGCTGGGGTGTTACCTTAGCCAGAGGTGTAGCTTCAAGGGACCAACTGCAATATGATGACTACCTAAGAAAATACACTGTGACAGCCAGGATCTTACATGGATGATGAGCTGAAAATTAGAATAAAGAGTATAAAAGCTAAGCAGGGTCAGAATTCAGGAAGGACAATAGCAGGAAGCAATAAATCTGGGAAAAAATTTTTTACTAGTAGCTATGGAACCACCACAATGCCCATTTAGTGGTTCATGTCTGTGCAGTCCACAGGGTTATCAAGGTAGTTTCAAGTTAGGGAAAGTAAGAGCATCTGTGGGTTGACTAGTGCCTAAAATGGAGGCATTCTGGATCTTGGAAACATGAACACACAGCAAGGCCTAGAGTCTAGAATGTGTAAGCTAACCTAACTGGATAGGGCTGAAGTGGTAGTCAGACTCCTTAAATCTACTCTCTGACCACTGTCTCCTATCCTTCTAACTCATCTCCTCTAGATCTTCCACTTTAGCAATTACACAACCTCATTGTGATTTTTAATCCTCTGGCCATATGACTTTTTCCCTATTCTCACTGTAATCAGGTCTTTCTCCTCTTTTTTTTTTTTAAAAAAAAAATACTTTATTGTATTATTGACACACAGAAAGCTGCACTTATTTAATATATATGACTTCATGAGCTTGGAGATAAGTACTCACATAAAATCATCACCACAGTCTACACCATAAACATATCTATCATCTCTAAAAGTTTCCTCCAGTTCTCTTAATTTAGTTTTTTGTGTGTGATAAGAACACTTAACATAAAATCTACCTTCTTACAAAATATTACGTATATAGTACAGTACTGTTTACAAAAGACACTACGTTGTGTAATAGATCTCCAGGACTTATTCACCTATTGTAACTGAAACTTTGTAACTTTGATTAATACCTCCCTTTTTCTCCTTCCCCACAACTCCTAGCAACCACCATACTATGCTTCTATGAGTCTGACTATCTCAGATTCCTCATATAATAGTATGTAATATTATGTAATATCCTTCTGCGTTTGGTTTATTTCACTTAGCATAATTTCATTCAGGTTCATAGATATTGTCACAAATGGAAGAATATTCTTTTTTAAGACTGAATTCCATTGTATGTATATACTATATTTTCTTTATCCATTTGTCCATCAATGGACATTTTAGTTATGCCCATGTCTTGTCTATTTTGAATAATGATGCAATGTACACAAGACATACAAATGACCGACAAATATATGAAAAGGTGTTCAATATCACTAATTATCAGGGAAATGAAAATCAAAACTACAATGAGGTAACATCTCATACCTATTAGGATAGCTATCACTGAAAAATAAAAGACAACAAGTGTTGCCAAAGGGAACCTTTGTGCCCTGTTGTTGGAAATGTAAATTGGTGCAGCCACTATGGAAAACAGTACTGAGGTTCTTCGAATGTTAAAAATAGAACTACCACATGATCCCTCAATCGCATCTCTGAATACATAGCCAAAGGAACTGAAATTAAGATCACAAAAAGATATCTTTCCTTCTTTATCCAGTTATTTTTCACGGTTGCTTTTATGCACTCAATTGTAAACATCATTGATATCAACTGCTCCCTCTACTGCATTCAAGTGGCAACTCCAATTCTACATAAATCTATTCACATTTTTCCAATAACTGTCCACTAACTACTTGGCCATGAGCCTAAACGTGAAATTGAAAGCTGTAAAGGAGGAAATGGGGAGATGCTGAAGTCAGTTGCAGCTGCCCCCTAGGCCAGCTCTAATGGTAGGAAATGCTATCACAGAAGTAGTCTACTATAATCCATTTTTTAGGTCCTGAAGCAGTAAAGGTCATATGATGGCATTCAGCTATGAAAACAAAGTGAGAATAATTACAATAAGCTGAATAACAAGGTAAGAATAGAAGCCAAGAAGGTATCTTGACCTGCCAACTGACAAGTATGTACATTCTAATCACAAATTCTGAGCCTAGAGAAATGACCCCTGGTATATTTTTAGACTGTGTGGATTCTTTGTGAGTTAAACTTGAGTTAACTTGCACCTTACTCTAATTAGGTGAGGCAGGATGACACTGTGGGTCCCTAGATATCAATGTCGGATAGTACCCATATCCAGTAGATTTTGAAATACTTGAATATTCTCCTTTCCCTAATGTAAAGCTACCCAGTAGAGAGTTTTATACATGGTTCACGTAACATAGCATCTGTAGTGACAAGGTAGTTCTGTATGCTCCAAAGAAAGCCAAAGGATGGATAATTAGAAGGCTGAGTGAAATTTTCCCAACAAAAAGTCACAACCTCCTGCCTAGACAGTTCTCAGACCCAGAACCAACTGACTGAAGAGAGGCCTAATTCCCACAAGAAAGGACCTACATACAACTGTAAGTATATGTAATTTTTCTTCTAATACTCCTAATTCTTTCCTCAAAGGGAACTATGATGATACAATTGGGTAGCTTTACATTAGGGAAAGGAGAATATTCAAGTATTTCAAAATCTACTGGATATGGGTACTATCCGACATTGATATCTAGGGACCCACAGTGTCATCCTGCCTCACCTAATTAGAGTAAGGTGCAAGTTAACTCAAGTTTAACTCACAAAGAATCCACACAGTCTAAAAATATACCAGGGGTCATTTCTCTAGGCTCAGAATTTGTGATTAGAATGTACATACTTGTCAGTTGGCAGAACCCCCACACTAATTCCTTGGCTTATGAGATAAGAGCTATCACAATGGAGAAAACCAAGTGAAAGCATCCAAAACTGTCCTATTAGGGCAAAGAACAGGGATTAGGGCCACCCTTAAAGACCTAAATGATGAAGCGGTGCTAGTTTGTATAATATTGCCATTTAATAGTGACCAATCTGGTCACTAGAAAAATTAGCTGGAACCTAAATAATCAGAGAGAACTAATATAAATTCAATCCAGTAGCAGCTCAATTACAGCTGCTGTTTCAAATTTAGTTTTTTGTTTGTTAGTTTGTTTGTTTTTTGTTAAAGCAAATTTGCTAAAGCAAATAAACAGAATCTTTAGATACACAGTATGTGGCCACTGATCCAGCAAATCCATTATTGTCTGGTTACATGAGGAAAAGCAGATTTTGCATTCACTTGGAATGGACAAGAACATATGTCTACAGTCTTGATTTTCTTTGTTAAGACCTCTTAATTAGAAGACCTATTAGGCCCCCTATATTTCTAAAACTATGATTTTAAATATCAGTGCAAAATGTTGAGGAATGATTTTATTTTGGGTAGCCTTGAGGACCAAGAAAGACGGCATCGAGGGTAAAGGCTTTGCACATCTCCTCTTGTCACCACACCAGACCTGTGACCAAATCATGGAGCAAACAGTAAGCAGAGTCACCTAGGGTCTGGATGAACAGCAGCACTACAACTAAGGAGATAAGTAAGAAATCACCCTGCAATGGTAAGACGAGGTGGAGATGTGAAGCTGCCCAGTCCCACATGACTGAGTGGGACAGAGGCCACATTCCTCTTAAAGGAACTGTGACAGTGACCAGACTTTTGCAGTGACATACTCGCTCACTCTGAGTTCCAGAGCTGCGTTGGCTGCTCAGAGGGCACCAGGGAAACACTGAGTTGCTGGGCTTCAGAGCCCAAGGCAAGGCATTCTCCTGGTCAAAAGTGCTGGTGGTATCCATTGTTTCTTTGTTGAGGCCTCTTTATGCCCAGCCTGTGGATGCAGGTGGCGCCATAGCTGAGACATTATAAAACTAGATAACAGAGGTTGCTCCACCCATAGGATTCCCTGAAACTCTACCTCTTCCAACTTGCAGCCCTACCAAAGCCACATGCAGTGGTGTCCTCAGTGAGGCCTATGCCCCTTGCTGAGCAGCTCCAAGCCATGCACTAGGGACACCCAGCCTTGGTTTCTAGCATGACCTCTAGAGGCAATTATAACTACAGTATGGATCCTATGGGACATCAAATGTAATAATATTCTCATAATTGGGGTACCAGAAGGAGAAGAGAGAGGGCGAGAAGCTGAAAACCTGTTTGAAGAAATAATGATAAGAACGTCCCTAACCCGGTGAAGGAAATAGACATACAACCCCATGAATCTCAGAGAGTCCGAAAAAAGATGAACCCAGGAGTGTTCATCCAAAGACATATCATAATTAAAATGCCAAAGGTTAAATACAAAGAAAGAATCTTAAAAGCAGTAAGAGAAAAGCAGTTAGTTACCTACAAGAGAGCTCCCATAAGACTGGCAGCTGATATCGCAAAAGAAACTGTGCAGGACAGAAGGGCTTGGCACAAAATATTCAAAGTGATGAAAACTCAGGACCTACAAGCAAGATTACTTTATCCAGCAAAGTTATCATTTAGAGTCAAAGGACAAAGAAAGAGCATCCCAGACAAGAAAAGCGAAAAGGAGTTCATCACCGCCAAGCCAGTATTACAGGAAAAATCTATATCAAAAATATGAATAAAGAATGGCAATAACTACATATCTATCAACAAGTACTTCAAATGAAAAAGAATTAAATGTTCCAGTCAAAAGATAAGGTGGCTGAATGCATAAGAAAACACTTACACTGGCTGCCTACAAGAGACTCACTTCAGATTAAAAGACACACACAGTCTAAAAGCAAGAGGATGGAAAAAGATACTGCATAATGGTCCTAGAGGATATTGTACTAAATGGAGTGTAAGTCTGATAGGGGAGTAAAATACTACATGATTTCACATACATGTGAAATCTGAAGAATAAAATAAACGACAACAAAAATAGAAACAAACTCATAGATACAGAGAATACTCTGAGGATTACTAGATGGGAGGGAGTTGGGAGGGTTTGGTGAAAAGGGCAAAGGGATTAAGAAGTGCAAACACATAGTTACAAAATAGCCATGAAGATGTAAAGTATAGCATAAGGAATATAGTCAATAATATTGTAATAAATATGTAAGGGACAGAAGAAGGGTACTAGATTTATTGGAGTAATCACTTTGTGAGTCTTATAGATCTCTAATCACTATGCTGTACAACTAAAACTAATATATTATTGTAAGCCAACTATAACTAGAAAAAAACTCATTGAATTGTATACTGTAAATATTAGCAACTAATTTTCTATTATATTTCAATAAAGTATAAAAAACAAAACTGGTCACAAAACAGCATGTATGACATAGTTATCTGTGTTTAAAATTATATATATGCACCTATATGGGGACTGAATACAGAAAAATGTTTAGGATAATATTTAGGATTATACAATTATTCTAGTGACATTATAAATGAAATTTTAACTTCTTTTTTAACTCTTTTTGAATTTTTCAAATATTTATCATCATTTATCATTTGTACAAATATAACACTATTTAAAACAAGACAAAAAAAAGTGGAGTTGATCTTAAGCTAGCAGTAGAATAAAAAATTTCTACATGTCTCCCAGATTGATCAACTCCAACTGATAGTATTTTTGTGTTGTGTTTTGAATAGGCAAGAATCTAGTCACCCAGTGTAGTAGTTACAAGAAAAAGGTCTTTCAAAACATTTAAAGACAGCTGTGAGCTAAGTCAAAACATATTTTTGTTTGTTTTAATTTTATGGTTGTTTATTTTCTGTTTGTCTCTATACCTGATTAGATATAGAGACAGAGAGATTAGACAGAGATAGAGATTAGATCTAGATATAAATATAGATATATAGATATAAATATAGATATACAGATATATAGCCATTTTTCCAATTTGTCCACTTTCTTCATTAGAAATAGGAAGCAAAAAGATCTCATAACACGAAAAGGCACTTTATATATTTCCCCTGAGAAAATGTATTAGTTTTCAGAAGTAAACTGCAGAGACATTCAGTATCAATGGTGCGGGAAATGCCCATCAATCAAAACTCAACGGTTGATTTCTCAAAGATTTTTGAAACAATATAGTTGGCGTTTTCTCCTTCCACCAAAGTCTATACCACTAAGCATCTTGAAAGAGACTTTATGGGCAGTTTCTCTGTAGATTTATTGTTTGCATGCATGAACATCAATCTCTTTAAATGTTGGGCAGAGAGAACATAGGCCATGAATTAGGTATGTCTCTTGTCCAGAAACATAGCAAAGATAAAAAATCAAATGCCAAATGTGCTACTCTGTGGAAATCCATTTTCTACTACTATATTTTATGTCAGCATGTGAATGCTGAATATTTACTGCAAATAGAAAAAAATAGTTTCATCTCTGTCTTTTTATTTCTAAAATAATTACACAAACAAAAGGCATTATCTTTAGGCAAAGTAAAAAGTAAAAAATAAACTGGAAACTTATTGAAACACATAAGAAACAGTTATATTAGCTTCAAAATATAAATAATTCCTACATATCAATAAGAAAAATAAACACTATAATAGACATATGTTCAAGATCTGTTCAAAAGTTATGTATACAAATCATAAATGAACAAATGCCAAGTTCATAAATAATCTATAATATATAAAGATTAAAATTTATTTACCTATTTTATTATCAAAATTAATGTTTCTGAATCTTTTCTAATGATAATACAGTGTGATAAGGCTGTAAGTCAGTACAATCTTTCTTAAAAGCAATTTATTATGTGTCAATTGTCTTAAAAATGTATATAAAACTTGACCTAGTAATTCCTCTTCTAGAAATCTGAGGACATTGTCATATATATACTGGAAGTTTATTCTATTAACATGGGCACTGATGCATTATTTATATTTTTAAGTGAACAGCTTGTGTTGATAAATTGATTATGTAAACAATGGTACGTTCTTACTATGGACTTCTATGCAACTATTAAGATGATTTATATGAATATTTACTGTACAGGAGAAAGAGGCCAATATATCATGTAATGGAAAAGTCTATAGAAAATTATTGAGCCAAAAAAAACTTTTTTGTTAAAAATCATTAGCTAGCTATAAAATTTATATATTATCACATGTCATATGTGTGAAGAACCTGAAAGATTTATTTAAAAAAGTATTTATTCTTTTCTGGTAAAATTTTGCTGGTTTTTATTTTTATCTGAGTGCCTTCCTTTCTGCAATTTGCAAACATTGTGCACTAAATATCTATTACCATAATGATTACACACTAATAAAAACATTATTTTTAAATAAGTTTCATCTAGGCCATATTTTCTAGTCTATATTTCTCATTCTTACATCAACAAAGCACATGCAATATAGAAGGAAAATCACTGTTTGCTCAGAGCCTTAAGAAGTGTAAGAAGTGTTTGAAACAACCTAGGCCTGAGCGGGAACACTTGTTGAGTTAACGTATCCTACAGCATCATGGAGTGAAGAGCCAGGGATCCAGTGAGTGGATTTTTGTCCAGTGAATTGCTTCTTTCTCATATCTGTCATATCCCTTATCTTCACCACATTCCTGAGAATCAGATTCTGTGCATACCACTGCATACCATTGCTTCTAAATGTGTCTTCCTTTTAGATTTCTCTTTTATCATAGTATTATCTAAATTTCCCTGTCTTATCTTCCCAGCTAGACTACTGAACCCTTGGGGACACAAACTATGTCTTTTATCTCTCATTTCTCTCACAGCTCCTAGAAGAGTGCCTATGTAAAGCGAGAGGTCAAGACACAGTCACTGGATGAAAAACAGATTGATATACAGATGAGTAGATGAATTCTAATCTTATTTTGTATTAATTTTTAAAAGTTGTCTCATAAACTATTTCAGCCATTTAAAAGTATAATGGCTAATATAAGGAATAACTGTGAAACCACTGCAAAGATCCATATATTGAATTCCTGTGAGGTACTCCCTGTCCACACCCCCTCATTCCTCAGAGGTGACCACTAGACTAAACTTAGTGTTTAACATTCCCATGCCATCTCTTTTTACCTTTACAAATTATATGTGGGTCTCTAAGTATTTTCCAATATCCAATATTATTTTTGCAAATTGGTAAAATTTATAAAAAATTATTACATTCTATTCTTTATTTTTCTACATATTGCATTTATAATCAAGACTATAATGAGGTAAGTTCATGTTAATATATATTATTCTAGTTCAGTTATTTTCAATGCTGCATTGTATTTAATTGTATTAATATAACATAATTTATTTTTCTTTCTCATGAGAATGGAAGTTCAGCTTTTTCCCAGTTTCTTACGATCACACACAAAGCTATTATGAAACTTCTTAGCCATGCCTCTGTGTGCAAATATGAGTAGATTTCTACAGGGTACATCCTTAGGAGTAGAGTTCCAGTGTCATAGAAAATGCACATTCTCCATTACACTGAAGATCACGGGATAACTCTCCAAAAGAGCTCCATGACTTCTTTCTCTCATAAATCTTCACAGCAAACAAGGACCCAGTCAGCGACACTAATCAATCCTGCCTCATTTCATAATTCTACATATTTCTGTCAGGCATATCAGTTCCAAAATTATACACTAGAGCTTTTCAACCCAACTCATTTTCTCCCCCAACTCTTAAATAATTGTTCGAAAGGAAATTACATTATACATTAAAGAAAATAATTTCTTTCCCAGACAGATCTTAGACTTGAGGCATTTATAGGCTGATACTATATAATAAAGTAATTGTGTAATTAGTAATACATTAGTCAAATAGATAATTATCATGCTTAGAACATGTAAAAATAACTTTTTAAAGATAAAAATATGGTATTAAGAATTTTATTGGATCAAATGCAAGCTTCAAGTTTTATTGAAAAGGAATAAATGCCCTAACCAGAATCAGTTTTATGAGTCTGTAAGTCCATTTTTAAAAGGGTCAGATAATGAGTTTAGGAAAAAGTCTGATCTGGCTGGATTCTCATTAATATTTTTTTGCAACATTAAGTTGGCTATGAACTAGTTCAAAGTCTATGTCTATGCGTGACTGTTCTTCTCCACTCATTTTATCTCTGACATCAACCCTAACCTCAGTTTGTTTTTGATGATATGCTTCTCCCCATCTTCATCTCTTTGTCTTGACTAGTCAAAGACACTCTCATCTCTTCCCTGAACTTGTCCAATAGCCTCCCAGCTAGTTCTCACATCCGCTTTTTAATAAGTTTGTTGTTTGCTTTTCATTGAGGCAAAATTCACATAACACAAAAAGTTTTTTTAAGTGTACAATTCAGTAGCATTAGAATATTTACAATACTATACAACCACTACTTACGTCAAGTTCCTACATTTTCATCACTCCAAAAGAAAACCCCACACCCATCAAGCAGTCAGTCCCCCTTCCCTCTGACCCCTAGCCACTGGCAGCCACCAATTTGCCTTCTGTCTCTGTGGCTTTACCTATTCTGGATATTGCACATAAATGGAGTCATACAATATGTGGTTTTTGTGTCTGGCTTCTTTCACTTAAAATAATGCTCTTGAAGTTTATGTGGTAGCATGTATAAGTACTTTATTTTTATGAGTGAAGAATTTTCTATACTATGCCTATATCACAATTTGTTTAGCCATTCATCTGTTGATAGACATTTGGGTCCCAAGGGTTCTACTTTTTGACTACTGAGAATAGTGATACTGTGAATATTCATGTAAAAGCATTTGTTTCAGTACCTATTTTCAATATTTTTGGACATGCATATAAGAGTGGAATTGCTGGGTCATATGGCAATTACATGTTTAACTTTTTTAAGGAATTGACAGACTGTTTTGGACAGCCCCTGAACCATTTTATATTCCCACCAGCGATGGACAAGTGTTCCAACTTCTTCACTTCCTTGCCAACGCGTTATTTTCTGTTGTTGTTATAGTCATCCTAAATTTGAAGTGGCACCTCACTGTGGTTTTGATTTCCATTTACTAATGATTAATGCTGTTGAGCATCTTTATATCTACATATTGGCCATTTACGTGTCTTCTTTGGAGAAACACCTACTCAAATCCTTTGCCTATTTTTAAATTGGGTAGTTTGTCTCTCTGTTATTGAATTGTAAGTGCTCTCTATATATTCTGAATACTATTTGTAGCAACTTGCAATTTTATATTAACTCCTCTTTTACTAATGTCTTTCTCCTCACCTAGATAATGAAGACAGGCCCCAGTTCTGTTTATGTTCATCATTCTGTCTCCTTCACCTATCATGTTGCCTAGCACAGAGGAACATTCACAAATAGAAAATGAATGAATGAATGAATAGGTGAATGAATGAGAGGCCATATCTTTCATGAAGATGAGGACATCGCCTTTCTACTATACATCCTGTCTGTAAGAGCTAAGGCATATAGTGTGGGAAGAAACAACCATCCCTGGTGTCACCTTTAACAGTTAAGCCTCTCTTAGTAACTCTTTTTATTTTTTGTTTATTAAATATATTTTTCAGGACAAATTCCTATACACTGGGCAACATGACAAGCATTGCAACTCAGTTGTTCTTAGAGTGGCTATTTGTCAATCTACTTATTACTGCCCAGCAACTAAAGCTCCTTCTTGTGTTTGGGGAATTCTGCATCCATGTATCAACCACATAAGGTGAAAATGTTGGATACTCACATTTCCAGCCTTCATTACAGCTAGGACACAAGCATTTGACCTAGGCTGTGCCAATCAGAAGCACTCACACTGTATCTAAATTCTCTAGATGATGAGGCAAAGAAGCAAGGCTACTGCAGATTCTATTCTGATGGGAACAGTAACATAGATAGCCGCACCCAATGAGTATCCAGAGACAGTGATGGTCACAGTTCTGGTAGCACCTTTAGGTGTCTGTGATCTGTTCTGAAGCAGGATTGGAGTGATGTTTCTTATCTATGGCAATTAACTCTGGCTCCCTACCCTCCCAGAGATTCTGCAAACTGCCAATAATCTTTAATAATTTCATTTTCTGCTCAAACTGTGTAGAGGTGACCACTATTGCTTGCAAATGAAAACCTTGACAGATAAACTGATCTTATGAAGCTCACACTCTCAAACAAGGATTGGCAATCTACTACCTCTACACTTATCTTAAAGTTTTACTGGAAAACAGCCACACTTATTCATTTTCAAATTGTCTATAGCTGCCTTAGAGCTACAACAGCAGAGCTGTGTAGTTAACATAGAAACTATCCACAAAGCTTAAAATGCTTCCTCTCTGGCCCTTTACAGACAGCCTTTACAGATCTGTCCTAGAAAGAAAGACATGCAATTAAACATACAATTGCTACAAAATATCTTTCAAGCTTTTATTAAGCCCTGTTTGGAACAGGTCCATATTCTTTGCTTGTGCCATTTCTTAAGGTGACAAATTTATAAGTGACCTCAGAGGCCTTTCGAAAACATGTATCATAAGGCATAGGTCCTTGGGAAAAGCACTCATTATAGTAGATGAGATTTTCTTTTATTTGTCACAAATTTGCCTAAGAGAGAGGTCCTTGGCCTAAGAATGGGGAAATCAGTGGAGAAATTTATTTTCTCCTGATATAGACTTTTATTATTATCACAGACCCCGAAGATTATAAGTGACCTTTAATTTACCTAAATAATGCCAATCTAATGTTTCAATCTCCTTCGTATTATCCAGCTGACCACAATAACTTTCAATCTCTCCAATGACAGAAAATTCACAAATTCTCAAGGAAAATTGGACCCTTCTGGTCAGCCTTCATTGAAACCAGACTTGTCATTAAGTGAAAATTTGTTGCTATCCACCTGTACCCAAAAAAATAATATTTAATTCCTCTCCCCATTAGTGCATATAAATATTTAACAGCCACTACTCTGCTCTCCTGACTTGTTGCTGTTGTTTGTTTTTGTATTTCTTTTTGTTCTTTTTTTACTTTGAACAATATAACATTGTAAGAGATTTATCAAAGGTATCTGAGAGTCTTATCCGCGTTCTCTCACTAACATCTCAGAGTGATACTAGGAAGACGGTATGATCATCCCTATTAGACAACCTGTCCAATCCAAGTTCACAGCTGGTAAGTGAAAGAACTGAGGCTCACGTGGTCTTTCCATAACGCAAACATTTTGTACCTTTAAAAGCTCTTCTTTGCCATGGTTCATGTTCTCTCTCAGCATTTGTCTTTCCAAGTCAGAGAGATTCCTATCTCTCTCTCTCTCTACACACACACAAACACACACATATCACACACCTTATTTTTAAATTATCATGACTTTATATGACAACTCGAATCCCCTCAATCTTCCCCCTACTGCTTCTACATCTAGCATGTCTTTTGAGCATGTCATAATTTTAATGATGTAATTGCTAAGCCCAGTAAGCAGTGTTTCTGATGTCAACAGTTCTGTCCCTGAGTGACTATGTAACCTCTGGCAGTTATGTTTCTGACCATATGACTTCCCAATTGCTTCTCACTTTCTGTACCTTAAAAAACGGGTGCAATGTCTATGTCGTAAGTACAGTGAGGATTAAAATTCTTATATAAAGTGTTCAAGAATAAGAGCCAAACACATTATCATCACTATAAATACACTTGAAAAATACAACCAAATCCTTCCTATAGACCTCTGTGCTGGAAGAAAATTTCCAATTCTACAGAGATCAAGATAAGGCATTAACATAAGCAATCTAGTAGCAATATTTATTTTTATCTTCTTACTGGAACAAAAATTTAAACTCCTGAAGAACTTGCAGATGAAACACATAAAAAATTACATTTCACGTGTCAATTCCATGTAATTAGAATCAGGACAAGGAGACTTCTTTTCATGTGGAGATAAACCAAGATAGAGACAAGTTCTCTTTTTTACCAAATATATGTCTTTATCTAATCCTAAAGACTGGAAAACTCTCCACCAGGGCCCAACAATTCCTTCTGCCTGCACAAGGCATTGTGCATGCTAAGATGATTTGGAAATGCAGTGTCACTGGAGACAATGAGAAAATCTGACGTCCAGAAAAATGAACAAAACGAAACACTTTCTAATATACCGAGACTTAGATTTCATTATTAGGTTAAAATTAGGTTGACACTAAGAGGATGACTGTCAGTGGGCAACTTGTTTAATTTTGATAAGTCTCAGATGTATTATTTACAAAATGATGAGATCTATCTCATTTGTATGTGTGAAAGTCAAATAAAAAAAAAATACTTATATGAAACCCAAAGGTATGGACTTAGTAATTGGCAGCTCTAAATAGAAAGTGGTAAAATGCTGTGGTTACAATGGTTCTACCTCTTAGTAGTTAGTTGTATGACTTTAATCAAGATATTTAATTTGGTGAACCTGGGCCTCGGTTTTCCCATCCGTAAAATAGCGATAATGATACTACTTATCTCATGTGGCAGTTAAGGGAATTAAAGGAGACGGTCTGAATGTAAAGCACCTAGGACAGAGCCTCTGCGTACTAAGCACTCGTTCAGTGTCCATTGTTGTGCTATCATCATTGTTGCAAAAAAATAAAAAATAAATACATTTTTTTCTCTGACCAGTGAACATCAGCCAAGTACTAAAGTCTTTGCAAAGATAAAATTTTCAATTTAAGTTTTAAAAAGACATAAAGTAGAAGTTAAAATTGCTGAGAGGGGATTTCTCTCTTTCAGAGAAAAGTCACAGTGCCCTGTAAACTGTGTCCAACGCTGCACTGTCTCTGGGCTTCTAGTCGCTGTCTCATTAGTTGAATCCCCTTGTTCTTGCCAGTGCCCGACACTGAGACTGAAGCAATCATACAAACCTCTCTGAATGAAAAGGCAACGAGGTTATAGCATTTCATGCATTTGTTGAAATAGCCATTTCAGCCAATTTTAATATAAGAGTTCCTAAACTGTTAATGTTTTCCTAAGTGACATTTGATTAAAAAATTGACATCTGCATAAAGTGTAAGAAATGCTTTTTGTGAAAAACAAATCATATAACTGGACAGAGGTTCAAAAGCTGTAAGATTCCCTTTCCTCAGAGCCATCTATATCTCCTGGTTTCAGTCTCACACTGTCATTGAGATGGTGAGATTTATTCCTTCTCTAATTGCACCATGGCAGCCAGTTTTATAGGATACATAGCTGTGATGTTCACTTTCAAAAGGGTGCAAAATCCAAGTCATCGTTTATGTAGAGAATTACATGCACAATTAAGAGAATGGCTGTGTGCCAATGAAACTGTATCCCCTTTCCCCATTAAAGACTTATGGAACCCTGGGGTGCAATTCAGACATCTAACATATCATAACAACCAGTGACTTACGTACTCGGGGGAAGATCCAAAACAGTTTGCTCATGACCTCAATCCCAAAGGAACTGCTCATCAGAGAATGCAGGTTTGACCTCTTCTGTGCAATTTACTATGGTTTACTTTCTCATGCACTAAAGTATGGAGCATGCATTAAAAAGCTGTCATGGCTGTTTCAAGATCTGTACATGGCTTCCCCTAATAACCTCTCCAATTTCGCACATAATTCATTAGAGCTGGATAATGGTCTAGAGCTTAGAAATACAAATTATAGTCAATATTGGCTTCTTTCTTTCTGCCACTAATGTCACCGTAGGACTGGCTGATTGGTTTCCATTAGCTCTAACTCCCCAAATGTTCATTTATGCACATGTTATTTACCCTATGTTTGTTTTAGGCTAGGCCTTGAAGCTTTGCACAGGAAGCACATCATATGTCCCAATACTCAGTGTTTATATTTGTGAACTAAGATCTGTGTTTATGAAATTTAACTCTGTATTATTGGATGTGCATTGAATACAATTAGATGTGCCAGTGAACGGCCAACAGAGTGGGGCTGCTAAAAGCCTGGGCTTCAGCATCAGCTTTTCAAGGTCTGAATCATAACTATACCACTACGAGATGCATGATCTCTGTAGCTACAGGGGAGCATCAAGTCTGGACAACATACCTGGACAGAAAACCTGCCGAGGACATTCAGAGAAACTTCAATATGGATTAGTAGTCTGACAGATGAAAAGTGGGGAGCTCGGTGTTACAGGCAGGGAGAGCAGAGTGTGGGAAAGATAATAAGAAAAAGAATGTGACAAATTCAAGGAGCACAGAAAAGAGAATGTAATGATTCTACATAGAAAGTAGGAATGTGTACAGTATTGAAGATGCAGAGGTAGGGAGTGCAGACTGTGGGTGGCTTTGCAAGCCACGGTCAGGGTTTGCTTTTACCTTTAGAAAGTAGTTATTAACTGGGAGTGACTGACTAATAGATACAAGTAGTCCTTTGTGGGTGATTAAACAGCTGAAGAATTAAATAGAGGTGATTATTTTACAACACTGTGAACATAGTGTCACTGAGATTTACATTTTAAAATTGTTAATGCTATGTGAATTTCACATAACTACAAAATAAATTTAAAACTTATTATTTAAAAAATAAATGCACAGAAGATGCAGAATTCAGAAAGAGTGAAAAGTACTCAGTAAACCATTTTCTTTCTCCATCTGACCCCTAGTTACGGTTCCTTCCTCCCAAACATATCGAGTATAAGCACATTTTTGTGGTTGTCCTTCCTGATATATTTTGTATGATATGTTGTATGTATGCTATCGATTTTTTTGACCAATTGGTAGCATTCTGTATATAGTGTTCTGTCCTTGCTCCTGTCACTTAATAATCATCTTAGAGATTATTCCATAAGAACACAGAGAGCTGCCTTCGTCTTTCCAATAGCTTCACTGTATGGTTTTGCAATTCCAATTGCTGGATATGTGAATTATTTCTAACCTTTTGTTTTTAGAAGAATGTTATAATAAAAAATTTTGCTTATGTCTTAGTTTTCAAATTCACTAGTACATCTCTGATCTATGTATTTCTATTTACTCCTGTGGTTTGCAGCCAGTACCTGGCTACAACTCCCTAATATGAGCAATAATTTTTTTTCATTTCCTCTCCACTGCTCTGTCTCCCTATCTACCCCCTGGTTTTAGTGGATTGTAAGATTTTTGGAGTGATTATCTTAAAACATTTAAGTATGTTTATTTTATAACTATATTACTTGATTTGTCAGTTTTAAAAACTTTTAGTTGCCAATCATACAGATTTCTATACTACCTCTGACTTTTTCCTCTCCTCTCCAAACTTCGTCATTTCCACTTTTTCAGGTATTTCAGGTTATTTATATTCTATTCTGCAACTATACCCCCCCTCACACACACACGCACACACTTTTGATTCAATCTTAACCTCTCCATGAATCAAATTAAGTTTTGTCACACTTGTACCGTGTATTTCTTCACTGACTGAAGTTTGCCCTTTAGAATCATCTACAAAGTCACATTCTAGAAACACTCACTAAAATTGCATTCCTGGAGTTCTTGCATAGAGATGTTTATTGTCTTCGTAACTGAATGAAACTGAAGCCAGCAATGAATTCTTGATCCATTCTTTCTTTCCTTGAGGACTTTTAGACATTGTCATATCTTTTAGCATTCACTCTGGGTGTGGAAGAGTCTAAAGCAGACTAATTTTCTTTTTTCTTAGAGAAGATTAGATCTTCTTGCTTCACTGCATAAAATATCTGAATGCCAGTACTTTTGCTAGAAAATGATCTCAGTGTTGATCACTCTGCATCGTTTTCTTGGGACGTAGTATGACTTTCTGATACTATTCAAAACTATTTCTAGAAAAAAATTTGAAATTACAAATTTAGGTATTATTTATATCCTACTAATCTTGTACTCTTCTTCAGGGTTTTTATCTTTCCTATGTACTTTTTCTTCTTTAATTTTTGTGAATTTCGATTTAATGTTGCTTGTTTTCCCTAATTCAGTATTTTGGCCAGGTCTGTCCTCCTTTGGGAGACTTCTAGTGTTGCTATCATTTCTGTAATATTTTCTATTTTTCTTTCATTTAAATTTTGAGTTCATTTTAAACACTCTTCGTGATCTCACTATATCTTCTGAGTCCTTGAAGTTTTGTGCTGAGTGCTTGTTTTATTGAGCACACTTGTTTAGGTTATAGTGATGGTGACTGTTGTAATTCACGGACACCTACTTGGTCAAAATTTTCATCTGATCTATGGTAACATTCATCTAGTGAGTGAGTTTTTATCTTTCATCTTTCCTTTTTCTTCTCTCCTCCTGTTTCCCTCTTTTCAGTACACCTATAGAAGATACTTGCTGTGTGCCATCCAATTACATTCGAATGAGTTGACTTCTCCCAGGATTTGCTACTGGCAGAAATTTTTATATGATGGAGGCCCCAGAGCACTGTCTGGGCTAACGGGACTTGCTTCTGGCTCACAGCATTTCCTTCCAGCCCAGTGTTGTGGGCGATTTTACTTATACTTTTCCCAAGACAACGAAGATGAGCTGCTGTAGGCTGACACCAGTGCAGACTCTCTCTTCTCTACCCCGTCTCACCAAGGCAATTCTTCCATGGCACCTGGGTGCGATTCATCATGAGTCCCCCAAGCCTGCTCTTTTTTGCGCGTAAATAAGTCGGGAACATTCTCACCGCCACCTACTCACAACATTCTCTATGTTCTCAACAGGAATTGTTGGTTTTCCCTTAGGATGCAACAGTTACTCTGGAGAACTTTGTTCTGCCAGTTTTTTTTTTTCAGGAATATGTAGCTATAAGCATCCTCTTTCTCTATCCATTCACTTTTTTTTTTTTTTTTTTTTTTTGCCTGTTTAACCATGACTGCTCTTGGGAGCTGTTCCAAAAATGCGATGATTCAACACTACACATGTAATCTAGTTTGTTTTTTGGTTCTTAACAGCTTTATTGAATTATCGCTGACATACAATAAACCACGCATATTTAAAGTGTACAGTTTGATGATTTGACATATGTACCATGACAGTCAAGATAATTAACATATCCATCACCCTGAAAATTTGCCTATGGCTGTTATAACCTAGCCCTCTGTTCCTCTCTGTAACCCCTCTCCCTGGGCAATCACTTATCTGCTCTTTGACATTTAAATTAGTCTGCATTTTGTAGAAGTTTGTATAATCAAATCACAGTATGTATTCTGTTTTGTCTGACTTCTTTCATTCATTACAATTTTGAGATTTTTTTATGTTGTTTCATATACTAGTAGTTGTCATTTTTATTGCTGAGTAGTTAAGTATCCTATTGTACAGATATACCACAGATTGTTTATATGTTCACCTACTGATGGACATTCAAGTTGTTTCCTAGTTTTGACTCTTACAAATAAAGCTACTGTAAACTTTCTTCTACAAATCTTTATATAAATATATGCTTTCTTTGTTCTTCATCATATACTTAGAAAAAGAATGGCTGGATCATATGGTAGGTGTGTGCTTAACTTATAAGAAACTCTGAAACTGTGTCAAAGTGGTTATACCATTTCACATTTCCCAAAGCAATGTGTTAGCATCCCAGTTCCTCTACATACTTGCTAGTTATTGGTATGATATGACTTTTTAATTTTAGCAATTCTAATAAATGTGTAGGGATACCTCATTGAGTAATAATGATCATCACCTTCATGCATACTTATTTTTCATCTATATATCTTTTTTGAGAAAGTATTGAATTATTGTGTCCAATTTTTTACTGGATTTTTGTTTTATTAGTATTGAGTTTTGAGCATTCTTTTTTATGTTCTGGATACGAGTTCTTTATCAGATGCTTGCTTTAAAAATATTTTCTCCCATTGCTGCTGCTTGGATCAAAGAGATATCTGTCTTCATCACTGAAGGATATTAATACACTGTACAAATCCTGTCCACTGGAAGGACCCAATCCATTTGCTGATAAATTCATTAAGCATGATTTCACTCTCAAGAAGCTTGGATAGAGGAAATCTATAGCACGTTACTGTTTCATTTAACTCCCAAGTCTCCTCAATCAGTGTCTGCAATGCCCTGTAACTGAGCTTCAAGACTGTTTTCATAGGGGCAGATCCCCGCCTCTTCCTGAGGATTCAGAGAGTGTAGAAAGTGCACAGTTGATGTTCATTTGGAGATGCTCAGAGCTTGTCCCAGTTGCTCTGTGGTTGGAAAACTTGAGGGAAAGGCTTTAATGAAGGAAAATGTGGGAAAACAGTAGCAAAAACAGTTGACGCCAACCATGAGAGGAAAAATGAATCTGGCTAATATCTACCCAGATTTCAAGGCTTCAGTGGTAACTCTGTTGCCTTCCTCTACTGAATGCATTATCTTTATGCCACACGTTTAGAACCAATCGGCACGTATTTATTTTAAATTTTTTATAATTGTGGGATGCCAAGATTTACAAGTTAGTTTCACGAGCAGAGGAGCATTTTATCTTTGTTAATCCCAATAACAAAGTCTTGTCTTTGTTCTAATTTTTTGTTTCAGTTTAGGACAAAGAATTAAGACACTAAGTGGCCCAGTGTGTATTATCCCTCTGGTGAGCCTGGTTTCAACTAAGCTGCTTTTATTCTAAGGCTTATAAATTTTTTCCCATTACATTAACTAAACCTTCCTTATCCTATTTTTCTATAATTCCTAGGCATAAATTTGTGTATTTTCTAAACATATCCACTATAAATTCCTTGGGATCAGTAACAGTGGACTGTGATTCTATATCAAGTCAGACTACAGCACAAAACGGGTGGTCTTTTGCTGACCTGGGGCAAGGCAGGTAGAAGGAACTGAGAGGGCAGGCAGACACAAAGCGCATGAGGTCAGACGAGAGACAACTGAAAGAGGCTGAAACTGAATTTCAGTTTGCTGAAAATATCGAGGGGAACAAATAATTGATCTATTGCTGTGTGGAAGGGCCTTGGGTCAGGACCAGCTGTGTAATTTGTAAGGCCTTGTGCAAAATAAAATGTAAAGTCCCTTGTTCAAAAAGCTGGGGAAAGTTTTTTCTTCTATGGTCTTCTCCTCAATGTGTTTTGATGTTTTTTGTTTTTTTATTTGCTGCCTAATGTTGTACACCCTTAGACATGGGGATATTTGCAGGTCAAGTGCAGACTCGTGCCTGTGCCTGGGTCCCTGCTGAGGATGCAGGGTGTCAGCAGTTACTGTAGAGGGGCAAGGGAGTGGGCTGTGATGGCCAGGAGAGGCAGACAACACAGTTTGTGACAAGGCTCCCAGCCCCCAGTGCATGCTCCATTGTCCCATCAGACTTCACTTACGAAACAGTCAAAGATAAAATTAGTAAGAATTTCATAACAGTAATTGCAGTGCATTAAACCCCTAGATGGTGGCTTCCTTCTGAATGTGGAACCCCATATAACTGCACTGGTTGCACACCCCAAAAGCCTGCCCTGTCCTGGGCTCACATGTATTGACCAAAATAAGACAAAGTCAGAGGCTCCTGGGCCACTGAGAAGCCTTACATTCTGCACTCCCAAAAGATCAGCACTTGGCAACCTTAAACAAATATGATAATAACTAAACTGGAAAGTTTGCCAATAAAGCAATCACAGTATAAAATGAAGACTTTCCTTGGAGGTTCAAAAGGAAAAGTTTTTTGGTACTTCTGTCACTGTTCATGTCCAACTTTCTTCTTTTAATAAGGGCACCACCTTCATATGTTAGGGCCCACCCTAATGAACTCATTTTACCTTAATTACCTATTTAAAGATCCTATCTCCAAATACAGTCACATTCTGAGGTACTGGGGGTAGGATTTTGACATGTGAATTTTAAAGGGATAAAGCTCAGCCCATACCATGGAAGAAAAGAGAATGTAAAGAAAGTATTTTTAGGAAAACTGTCTCTCTGATTTATTGTTCTTATGTCTAAAATCCAAATATATTGGTAGAGCAAATTTCAATTCGGAAAAAATTTTCTTCTTTCTATAATTTTTACTTTAGAATGTTGTTGTTATACGGATAGGATTTATATTGAAAAGGGCCTCAATTTCTGCAGCTCACTGAGAGAAATGAAGGGCTCATTGTAAAAAAGTCTAGTAACCTTAATAGCAAGAGAGTTCACATATTCAACTCATGTAATATGAATTTTCCTAGACTTTCACTTTGAGGAAATGATCCAAAGCTATTAGGTTCCCATTAGTCAGCGTAGGCTGAGCAAAGCAGAAAATACTGCCTATTTCCAAATACTAAAATATGGGCTGACATATTCTTTGTCCCAAAGATTTGTCCCACAATAAATTTCTGCTGATTCCTAACACAGGAGAGAAGGCTGGACAGTTGGCATTGGAGCTGGTTGCAGATGAGCCCCTGGTAATGTGCCGTCCTCTCCCCATGCACAGTTTGCATCACTAGCTACAAAGGAAGGATGAGACTTTAGAGAAAGAGCCTTAGTTTGAGGCAAACGTGTTAATGAGTAAGCTCCCGGAAGTTCGCTGCTGTCTGAATTGACGTGAGCCTTCTCAACTCCTCAGCCTTTCACAGGGTGAAATCTCCACTTTACAAGCTCTGATAAAACCATGAACTTCCCTCTTTGTAATATAAATAACAGTTATGAATATACATTCAGTGCCATCAGCAACTGGCTGATTCTACTTCCACACTAGGCTATAAGTCTCAGGACTACAGGACTGATTCATGTTTCATTTACCTTTATGTCTCGTCAAACGAGCCTGGAGATGTGAAAGCAAATTCTGGAAACAAGCAGTGGCAATACAACTCTGAATCATTATTGCTCTCGCTAAGCAACAATAGTTTCAGATTCCAGTAAATGACTTCCCAACAATCCCTAATTAGAGAAACTAGAATTGGCATTCTTCTTCTACAAGGACCAAACCAAACCTGGGGCAGTAAATAAGTACTTAAAAAGATTTATATGCATAATAATGCATAAAAACTGCATGTACTTAGAAATGCATATATAATTAAAATCCTAAAAATGCTTCACATCTTATTCTTTTGTGACTGTTTTTCTCTCTCTGAATTCTTATGGCAGTTTCAACATACCTTTAATATTGAAGAAGTATCCATTGCTGACTCGCATGTATCATCATTATCATAATGTAAGATAATAAAAAGATCCATTAACCTTACACATGACTGAGCCCTTGCAACATGCACAGAAATAATAATGGCATCTAATCTGGCAATCCAACTGGTGATAAAATCTCCTCTCCAGTATCTCCAACAGGGAAATATGGCTAAAGTTAAAAACCTCATCATCTCTCATCTGAATGCCAAACCCACATATTCTACTGGGCGTCTCAACTTGGAGGCCCAGCAAATCTGGTCCCCGTCTGTTTTTGTAAGTAAAGTTTTATTTGAGTGCAACCATATTCATTAATTTACATATTTATTCCATGACTGCTTTCATGCTACCATTGCAGAATTAGGTAATTGTCACAGAAGCCATATATATATATATATAAAATATTTATCATCTAGCTCTTCACAGAAAAAGTTTGAATGTTCTGTCTACCACTTATTCCCCTGAGCTTCCATTCCCTTATCCATCAAATGGAGGTAATAATGATCATATCTACCCCACACTGATGTTCAGGTATTAAAGGTGGTATTGCTCATAAATCACTTAGCAGGTGCCTGGCACACAATGAGGACTCATACGTGTCATTCTTGGTATTAATCTTATTACCCCTCCTGTGTCTACCTCACAAGCCCCTATTCATATTTTAAGTCTCAGACCCCATGCCTTCAAGAATGTTCTCTGACTTGCTTTCCCCATCCCACCCCATCCTCAGTCTTCCACTGTGCTCCCTCCACAACCTGGGGTTATCTTTCTTTTAGCTCCTACTTCATCACACCATCTTCTGTCTCCCCTCAGAAGACAGAACATCTCGAGGGCAAGTGTTGTAACTTCTCCATCTTTCAACCCACAGAGCCAGCCTCTTGTCACTGCTGGCTTTCAGTGCATGTGAGCTTCTCATGGGAGGCTACAGAGCATCTGAGACCAGCTTTAGCAGGGACAAGGATGAGTAGCCATAGATAGAGAGGTTGCCAGGGAACTGACATTTTTTGGCTTGATGGATGTTACTCTTTCAATTGACTTCCAAATCAGTAGTTGGAAGTTATATTTTGGCAGCTGAACACTGATCAACATGAGAGCTCATAAAGCAAGTGCCCACAGAGGACTCTGGATCTAAATAAGTGGGATGCAGCCAAGCCCCAAATCATACCAACAGCATCTGACTTTGATTCTAACCCCTTCGTGAGGTTTCACATCTATTCTTTCCCAAGGCATCCTAACTGGGCAGAAAAGTGCCGAGTGCTGATTTATTTGTTTTAAAAAAAAATCTGGTCACCAAGAAGGGTAAACCTGAGAAGTACTGTCACCAAAATCAACATGAAAATGTGAAGGACTCCCTGTTTGTTTGTTTATTTGTCTGTTTGTCTGTTTGTTTGTTTTGGAACTTCCAATTTTTCTACCTTTCCAAAAATGACCAAGATAAAAGTGGAGCTCATTTCCCATTTTCTTATCTAGAATTTCAGAACAGCCTCTCACTATTTTGCCCACTTTGCTCTTTCTAGAAAGATCACTATCTCTGGGAATTAAGGATCTGCTATTAAACCTCAAAAACCATTTGCAATGTCAAAGCTCAGTTCCTCCATAGAAGTTATTCTCCTCTCTCTGTTATGTCTTATCAGGATGCCCTGAGGGTGATTATCTAGGGGCTGAATTTTAAGATATGCATAGCCTCCAAATGTTCCAGTGGAAATTTTCCATTCTACTCAGGATCATTTGCAAAAAGTTTTGCTTTTATATCCAAATAATTGCAATGGCCTTGTCTCCCGATTACTCAGGATTATTTGGAAATAACTGATGTAACTATTGGCACAACAGCTTGAACAAAACTCATCTTGGTCCTATCACTTTTCAGTTGGTTCCCAAAACCTAGCTTTTCCTCATTCTTTGCTTCCACTCATTTTCTTTAAATCACGTCCAGAAGGACTGTCTGCCACCTTTTCCTTGATTCCAGAGGCATTGGTGACACAACACTTAACTCGAGTTAGGCACCTCTATTGCCTTCCACTTTCTATAAAGGGAGAATGGAACCACTGTTTATGCAAAAAGCTTTTATCATTACCATGATATTTTTGATGATCTTACACTCTAAAAGCAAAAACACATCAAGTTAGATATTTCAAATGGCTCTTCTCTTTGAGTCATGCAAAGACAGATTAAGTGACTTATAACATTTGCGTTCTAATACACTGTATTATGACAGATGATGAATCCTAGGAAAAGGAAAACCTGTCATAAGGATTTCTCAATCGGCTCTCATTACCTCATAGTTTGTGTTTTATTTTTATGTTGGATTTGATATCTTCATTTATGATGATTTGCTGTATTACAGGACATTACACTTAATACAAGTAATTTTTTAAAAAGCAAAGATATAAGTAACTTAAGGTAAGTATAAGTTTATTTACACTCAAGTTGTAATTATTGGGAGAGGTAAAAACCTAGACACAACTCATGCATGTACATACATACACAGGAAAACTAGTTGAGTTTTCCTTAAGTAGGTTCATAGAATATTAAATATTTTCCAACATATAACTTTTGCCCCCATCTCACATATATTATGTATTAATACTTTATGGTCAATCTCTGTCTTGCTCACATCCCAATCTTATACCTTTCCATGAGCTTGAACTAACTCCTTTTCAATTATATATACAAACATCATTTAAACTCCACTAAGTTCAAGTTCATCACTCATCTCTAAATCAACCCATTTATACTATGCTTTCTAATAATGCAGTTAGTATTCTGAAAATTATGTTTTCAGATGGCTTCCTGGGAAGTTCCAAACTATATGGGTTCTAGATTGAAACTTTCCTGCTTTCTCAGAGGGCAGGAAAATAGAGGAAAACATTGTTCCTTCCAGTTTGCCTACTTTTCCTGTCAGCATCACTCCGGTCTCACTCCTGCAATGGTCCTTTACCGAGCAGTAGCAGTCAGCACCAATCCCTGATAATTTTGGTCCTCCAGGAAACAAAATCATGGTGCCCCCTCATAAGTCCTAGCATTTACTAGAGGACGATGGCCCAGTTAGTGCCTGGACCCAGACTCTGTGATGTTCAACCTCTGATCTCCTGAGGTACCAAGAGTAGCCAAGCAATGCCTCCCTCTCCAGAGTCTTTCTCTGCAAAATCCTTTCTCTAAGCTCTGGTCCTATTAGCTGCAGCTGCATGGTGCCCACTTCTCAGAGGCCTAAGTCTCTATTCTCTGGGGCATCGTTTCTACATTTCCAGATTCAGGAAGCCCTAACCTCTTCCCTTCATGTTTCAAGTCTTAGGGGTGTATCTCTGTTGTACCTTAGCATTCTATTTTGATCTTTCCCTTCTCTAACACATCTTTATCCAATCCAATTCAATGTACTAAATGCTTTCTGTTGCTGTATTTAATATGATTTCTCTGTTTCTAATTGGACCCTGAGTCTGGTATTCTATTGACACCAAGCATAACTCCAGTAAACAAAACCTCACAAATAAGATTCATGGATTGGTTTAGTTGTATCCTTGACCTTGAACAATGTTCCGAGCTCCTGTCCAATGGAAAATAAGAAATCAATAATTCTTAGTATGCTATGCATCATGACTCATTAAATTATCATCTGTGGTTGATTGTAATTAAGTACCTAAAGACACTTGTGGAACCAAGTGTCTGCTCTTGATGCATATGGGGTAGATCATCTTCTTCTTGTACTGGACAGCATGCAGAAAGAAAGTGATATGCTCAAGGCTTAAAATCTTAGCTCAGCTGACAAAGAACAAGAGACCTTTAACGTGCCCCTAAAATAATCTCATATTTCACTGAAAATCACACTCAAAATTCAATTGTGTGTTTCAGAATTAAAAACTAAGTTGAATTAACAAACTCTCAGGGCTTGACAGGCCAACACTTAGAAAAAGACAAAAGTACTATTGTATGCCTAGAAGCCATCTTATTTTTTTGTTTTTAATACTCCTATAGCTGCTGGTCACAGAACTTCAAAGTAAAAGTATGCAACATTATAATGCCATCGTACTTTCCAGAAAGGTAGTATCTGCATAGAAGGTATAGAAGATGCAATGTATATAAATACAATTGTGAAGAGATTGTTAATCAAATGAGAAGAGATTCTCCTAGCAAAGCTAGGAAGCAAATACTCTGTCCATTTCACTTGACCTGAGACAACAACGGGAAAGGGGCAATTTGTGGGAGGTGCTGAGAGTGCTTTGAATAGTGGGAAGGGAGGGTTGGCATACTGCAGCTTATGGCCCCTGTATGTAGTTTTTACTTGAGGTTTTTGTTTGTTTGTTTGTTTAGCTCTCCTCACTGCTGTTGGTTCACCGATTCAGATAACTAGGGCTCAGTAGCCATGCCCTGGCTCTCTGACCACAGCAGACTATTACCTGATTCAAGTAAACAGATTTCTAAAATGAGCTAATTTTATATTCTTGCGAATCACCACATTGATGGGGCTTGGCATTGCACCTTATACTTAGTAAAACATTTCTTCATCACCTCCAGCCTTCAGATCTGAATCCCACTCCACTCCTCAATGAAAGACATTCTTCACACTTCAATTAACTAGTTCAGGCAAGTTTATATATCATCTGATTCCGAGGGTAACACTTATAATGATATTACCTTCATGGACCAATATGTCTTTGTTCCAATCTTTCTTGCCAAAATCAAGGAGGGGCATGAGATGGCCTAATGAAATCAAGCATGTTTTAAACTGTAAAGCACAACACTACTACCTTTCAGAAATAAAGTAGATGTCATCAGATACTCATTCAGATTATGGGGTTTTCCTTATTTCAAAGTCATTCAGTAAATAATAATTAAGTGACAGGAACTGCATTTGGAATATAATGGAGAGAATGCAGACCCGGCCCTGCCCTTAAGAGAACGGAAATATAAAAGGGGAATGAGACATTATCAAATAACTGCAGAAACGGCACAGCTTTCTAGATTCTGACAAGTGCTATGATGGATAAGCAGAGGTGGGATATAGCAGATAAATGGTCTGGTCTTGTTTTGCATAGTTGATGTGGGTTGTTTTATGCCAGCAGTCAGCTCAGAGAAAACATTTTTAAGAAACATAACCACTGCAGGGAAATAAGATGGCCTGAAGAACATTCTGTCGCAATTCACATGGCCTAAGCCTGCCATGCAAATTCTAGCAACTGTTTCCTAATTTATCCTGCCAATTACTGCCTGTTACAGACTGAATGTGTCCCCCAAAATTCATATATTGAAACTTTATCCCCCAATACAATGGTGTTAGGAATTTGGGTCTTTGAGAGGTAACTGGGGTTAGATGAGGTCATGAGAGTAGAGATTTCATAAATGGAATTAGTGTCCTTATTATGGTCACAGAACTCACTTCCTCTCTCTCAGCTCTCTGCCATGAGACGTTACGACTTGGAAGGAGCCCTCACCAGAGCCCAATGATGCTGACACCCTGATCTTGTACTTCCAGCCTACAGAACTGTCAGAAATAAATTTCTGCTGCTTATAAATCACTCAGTCTGCAATAAATTGTTACAGCGGCCCCAGATGGCCAAGAAAGCAGTTCACTAACTGAGCATCTTCAAAGGAAGCCATGCAGCCCTCCACTGTCCTCCAACCGGTTCTACCTCCCCCATCTGTTTCAGGAGAGCAGTATGTCCATGCCTACATCCGGCTGGCACTGTCCCTTACCCAACCATGTACTGAGCGGAGATCAAGGCAGTAATGAGCTACGCAAACTAATCAAGAATTTGAGTTCTGAGCCCAGACCTTACACAGGCTGTACTGAGAATCTTGCAGTAAACAACTGTTACCGCTGTACATCCCTTAGCAAGAAACAGAAAAGGTCATCTATGCATGACACACCCAGAGGTCAAGATACACAGACGTGTATATGTGTATGTGCGTGCGTGTGTGTGTGTGTGTGTGTGTGTGTGTGTGTGTGTGATTAATTATATGGCTTGTAGGATTCCAAAGCCCCCTGCGATCATTCTGAGAATTTAGGGGACTGCTGTCCTTATGGCCTTCTCTGACTTCAGGGGTCCTGATTCCTCATTTAGGGTTCATCACATTGACCTAGATTTAAAATTCAGTCCCTTCCTTGATTTCTCATCAACCTCCGAGCCACACTCCCAACTCACATGAAACATGAATGACTTCATAGAGTGGGTGTCACTTCACACATTACAGAGCAAAAAAAAAGGTCTCCAAAGAAATTTTTGGCAATATCAGACCTAGCCCCAAATCCATTCTCACCTCTAATCTCTTTTTTTCTTTTGTTAGGCTTCTCCCAACCTAGAGCCACCAAGACCTCTCTGCATCAAAGCAGAGACACTTGGGCCTTATTTCTGAGGTCCTTAGGACCCATACAAACACCTAATTTTCCATATACGTATTTCCTCCCCTATATGGAATCCTAGTGCCTGCTGTTAGGATAAAAACATGGTCCCCTGTATTTTTCACCAGCACTGCTGCAGAGAGGAGATTGGCAACTGCCTTACAACCGCTGTGATCATTCCAAACTGCATTTGCCACCTTGCATCATACCTGAAGCAAGAACTCACTGCAGGAGAGCCACAACATGTTCCTAGTTGTGCTACTGCCTCATCACATGCCAGCAGGAACCTGATCTTGGTCCAAGGTAAATCACAACTTCAGTCACATAAATCACTGGCAGGACCCTTTCCATTCATTCAAAGAGCCACCAGCACCAATTGTGGTAAATGACCCCACAGTGCAGTAACTGGCTGCTTCCTTCAAACACTAAGAGACAATGGGGATGTGCACAAACAAGCCATGCACAGAGATTTTCTGGAGCAGAGTCACATAAGTAGAAAGCCATATTCAAACCATTGATATCCAGCAATTAGGACATTCAAATATCTAAAGTTTTAAAGTCAGACAGATCTAGGTTCAATTTTCAAATATTCACTTACTTCCTCAGTATTCTTATAGTAAATGGCTTAAATTCTTCCTGCTTGTTTATACAATAAGGCTGATGTGTCTCATCCCACAGGTACAAAATGAAACAACGGATTTAGCAAGTGTTCAATAAATGGCAGTTGCCACAAAGAGTCATGTGGAAAATGAGCTAGTGCATACACTGAACCTCTTGTGCAACGTTACAGTGAAGCGATTTTAAAATCCACACCCAAAAGCCTATCATCCAAACAAACTAAATCTCTTTCTTGCTTTTTTCTTTGAAACACTTTGAAGCAGAACAGAGAAAATTCATTTCTGATTCTCAGCCTGTTATATGAGTCCAATGACATGTTTTCCTTTCTATTTTACTTAGAAACATCTTCTTCTTATTGGACTCTTTACCCCAGTCTTACAGATAACAAGATGGAATCTGAATCTGGGAACAATAGTAGGTATTTAATAAATACATGCTAATTGATTATTTCAATCTGTATCTACCATCATCCCTACTAACAGAGATGCTATTAGAATTTACCAGAGCAGCTATGTGCTTGAGAGTAAAGCCCACTCTTCCTAATTCAAAGGATGAACCTTTTTAAATTTTAATGACAGTACGAGAGGCTAGCTCAGGTCTCTCCTCAGCCTCTATGGCATTGTAAATTGTAGAGAGTGTCTAAAGTGGGATGCAATAAACTTATTATCCATCTGCAATCTGATGGTAATTTGCCATACACATTTGTTGGTGAGAAACAATAGTTATGTTTCTGAAGAGTTTTGTTATTAAAGGACTCAGGAAAAAAAAAACTTTTGCAACCATTACTAGCTCCTGCATAAAAGGCAACATGTTGCTTTATGCTGTGACACCTCATGATGCCACCCCACAAGATCTGTCCTTCAGTTTCACTGGATTCAATACAACTTCTTCTTGGGGTTCCGCTGGGGGCATGCATGTTGTGTCTGGATATGACTAACTTATGTTGCTATATTTATAACACTGCTGACCTAATGAGATGATATATTTACTTGTTAAAACAATAAACACAGCTGCAAAATGAATTATAAAACAAAACAGAAGAGATGCATATTTCTCTACCCAAAGTGTCGGCTGTAATTGAAAAATAAATTAAATAATCCATATTCCTCCCATCATGTATTCCTCTATCATGTGTACCTTTGGTATTCAAGAACGGTTATTATTACTTACGCTAATTACAGAACAGCAAAACTCATATAGAAATTGATTGTCCTCGCGATACAATTTTGACAACACAACATGTTGTGGCTCTTCCAATACATTCACTATATCTAGTGACTATACCAAACTATATGTACTTATTAAGAGTTATTTGCTTTATCACGATAATACTATCAAGATTTCTCTATAGGCAATGATGGAAATGATACATCATATAATTAGGGAAAACAATCTAATCTGTGCTCCAAGTGGTGCTTCCTAGGTGTGAGTGAGTAAAGAAGTAGGGAATATATCATGTAAATTATACCACGAGACTAATTTTTCCTGTTAATATTATTCAGAGATGAAGGCTGAAATAACCAACATACATTGGAACCATTTAAACATAATTATACAAATTTATTTTCCCCAACACAAATTATAATAATCCTAAAATAATACAGCATATGTCACTACAGGGAAAAGCCTTAATAATTTCATTTATGTTTTACCAAATATTTTAATTTTACTCTTTCCCTATGAAGTCTTCAGTTTTTAGAAAATCTCCTGGACCATACAAGTATCAGGTCAAAAAGTGTTTTAAAATATTTGGGGAGAGGAAGAGAATATGATCTTCCATTTAAATTGTCTTTATTGACAAAATTTATTTTTTAAGATTTACATAATTAATTTCTAGCTCTTAAAAAAAATAAAGAAAATAGGATATAAAATCAAAGAGAAAAGAAAACATCATCTTCCTTACAGGCTTCAGTATAGAACACCATACTGGTTTCCTTAACGTCAAATTCAGTTAAAAGATGTGGCACTTTTCAGCCACCAGTCAAACATCAGGGGTGAACCGTAATGAGCCTAACTCCACGTCCATGACATTTGCCCACTGACAAATTTTAACCCTCACCAAACCCTCTTCTTGCCCTTCTGCTCCACATCTGGGCAAGTTGATATAAAAGCCTGGGGCTTCCTCCTTAGGCACTGGTAGTTCATTCAAACCACACAAGATCCTGCCTGCATACAGGAACTCTCACCCTGGCCCACCCCTAACCATAATTGCACCTCTGATGAGAATGTAAAAGGTACGATGGTTTTGAAAAACAATTTTACAGTTTCTTAAAAAGGTGTGGACATGAATGTTTGCAGCAGCCTTCTTCATAACGACCAAAAATGAACAAAAATTTCCACTGAGAGGTGAGCGGATAAACAAACTATGGTTGATTTATACAATGGAATACTGAGTGTAGACCTTCTGACTCCAGGGGGCAAAGAGTTCAGTAAATCGATTTAGTTACTTCTTTTCTGTAAGCAGCTATTTTTCTGGCTGTGCCACTCTGAGGTCCTTTTCTCTAACAAAGAAGGCCCAGCTGAATTTGGTCAGGGTGTGGTGGGAAGGGTGGAGGACGCTGGTGTGGAGACAGAAGCCCTGTGTCTCATCCCTCTCTGCCATTTATAAACTCTGTGATTAGGGTATTTACTTACCTTCGCTAAGCCTTAAATGGCTCAATAAAAAATGGGGGTTGAGGGTTACAACTCCTCCCTCCCAGAGTTATCATAAGGACTGAGATACCACCCTTGAATGTGCCTGGCACATGGCCTGCATAGAACAGGTGCTCAGTAAATACTGGTCTGACTCAGAGTACAAAGGACTGCCCTGTATGTCATGTCCTACTGAAGCTTTGGTGACTGGGACACCTTATACTCACAACTCTCTGCTTATATTATTTTGTAGTTTATTAGCAAAGTTAGTGCTTTTTAGTGTCTTCTTCTCCCCTGTAATTATTTGGGTGATTATAAAAAATGTACCTATTACTGAGAAATTTTGTTTTTACAACTCAATTTACCTATCAGAAGAGTTGAAAGATAGTTGAGCATCTCCATTAATACAAATACCAGCACCCTTGAAGGCAGGACACCTTTCCTTAGAACTGGGAAGATTCATGGACACCTGAGGAGGGTTTGGGGGAATTCTCTGTGGTTGGCTGGCAACTCGTGGGTAAGATAAGCTGAGTCTTACAAACAAGACAATGAGCTCCAAATGAGAATTTCCCAAATCCATCCATCCATAGCAATTAGCCAGGGGCTCTGATTCATAGCTACTATGGTTAAGAAGTTCAGCATTTTATTGGTCTGGGGTTAATGTCTAGGTAATATCTTTTCTCCCTGTTGTTTTGGGCAGTCGTCTGTGTGAACATAGGCTGTAGCTCTTTCAGTTAATTTGAATCTGGTGAGAATAGGCACAAACTGGCAGTGCGAAGAACTCACGGATGCAGGTTCTGTAGGGTGCACACAGCTTACATGCCACACTCTACAACTTTGACGACACCTGTTACTTATCACACTTGTTTGGTTTATAGTGTCTGGACATTGCCTATTGCCTCAGAGAATGTCTTAAGACAGAGGTGTACTTTCCTTCGTGAGAATAAAAGAAATATAACCTCTACATATCAAGCACAATTCTCATTAAAAAGCAGTGTAGTCCTTAAAGTGGGCATGACATTGTTCTTTTTTCATAAGCACAGCTATTTTAAACCACAGCCAATAGCTCTGTCTCTCACATCACTGTTTTATAGTCATCCAAAGTAAAGCTTTTCTCTTCACCTGAACAAAAACAAATACTTTTTAATATTTAGTTGACAACTACATGACATTAAAAACTATCTGTAACCAGTAACCTGTGGCTGATGAATTACTAGCCTAGGTCTTCCTGGAGGCTGAGTTTCCACTGAGATAGGAGTGGGGAGGGAGGGAGACCATCTAGAACTGTTGGTCTGCACTGTGTGGCAGCCAGACTGAATAAAGAAGAGAGTTACACCGCACCCACCCAGAGATGGCTTTAGGATCGGCTTAAGCAGAGGCTGCACTCTAAACTAGTTCCAAGGGAGGATAGAGAACCTAACAACACAAATTCATGATGCTAAAAGCGTTTGGTGCTTAATTTGATTCATTAACTTTGCATTTATTTATGCATCAACTTGAATATCTACTGTGTCCCATGCACTGCTCCAAATGTTGAGATGAAGCAGCAAGCAAAACAAATTTTTCTCATAAAGCAGGCATTCCAGTAGGGGAAACAGAAAATGAACACCAGGTAAACAAAATCTGAAATCCAATGCAACTAAAATTACCTACTTCTGTCCCTCTTGCCCGCCTCTAGGCAAAAAAAAAAAAAAAAAAAAAAAAAAGTTATTTCTTGGGAAGGGAGGGGTGGTGTCCAGATTACTTTATTCTTCTCACTCTGCTTTTTTGCTCATCTTTTTTCCCCCTTCCTCCCTTCTCCCTTCTTCCCTTCCCTTCTTCCTTCCTTCTTTTCTTTCTTTCTGTATACTGAAACAATAATTCTTAGAAACTTAGATTTAAGAGATCTGAGGGTCCTGCATAGGGCCCTTTAATTTTGCATTAAAGAATATTTATATATCTTATGACATATAAATATATACATTTATAATCGAGCACTGTATTAGCTTGCCTTTACTGAGAACCTGATGTGTTCTGGACACTTTTCTATCTGTTTTTAAATATTTTAACTTATTTATGAGCACAATACCCTTTAAAGTGGGTACCCTTATTCTCATTTTACAGATAGGAACCTCAAGTTCAAAGCATTTAACACTTTGTTCAGTGTAACCACTTAGTGAACGATAGAACCAGTCTTGAATTTGGCACCAGAGCTTTTATTCCTAATACTGCCTTGCCTCACAATACGACTATGTCATTATAAAGAAATATCTATCTATTACCTCTTAAAAAAAAAAAAAAAGCAGTGGAAGTACATAACAAAGTAGAGTACAGAAAGACCGTAAAGTTATTTTTATGAGGAATTCACTTGACCTTTTTCTTCCAGTTTTCTATAGACTAGTAAAAGCTTTGTCAAAGCTACTGCTGGACCACCGTCCTCGTGCAGGAGCTCCAGCTCCGAGACATCCCAACAGGTTTACAGCTTTTATCCAAGATTTATATTCCAGACATTGTAGAAGACTAGCTTAACTGCATTCGTCATTGTTAGGAGATGTTCATAATTCATTTTGCAAATGGCCTTCAAACACCTATCCAAAATACCTGACTGTAATGCGCTCTTCACCTTTTGCTTTTAATAGCACATTGGTGGGTTCTGAAACTACCGACCCCCTAAAGCTTGACTAGGGAGTCATTGGAAGATGGCCATCAGGTGAGGAGGGTTCCTTCACACAGACTGCAAGGGCTTCACAGATCTGAGAATCCTGTTCTGAACCACAGAATTTTGCCAGTCTGTGCAATGCCCCCGCCATTCTACAGGAAGATCTAGAGCTTTCAAATGATTTTTAAAGATTCCATATCCTAAAACAGCTTTAAAAAAGCAGGGCTTTTGGCTCACTCTCTAAGTTAGTAACATTTGGGAGCAATTTACTTGACCACTCTGCACACCAATTTTCCCAAATATCAAACTGAATAACAAAATTCTCACCTAACATTCTTTCAAAGGGATGAAAATTAAATAAGGTTATATAATTATGAACTGCTATTATTTCTAGGCTCTGCATGTCCCTCTGTGGAGCTTTGAAAGTTAGCCTGCGGTGTTACAAGGGTACTTTGGGGTATACTCCATCGCTCTGTCTTTTAGAGGCTCTATTTTAATATTTTCCATATATCCATCTTTGTAGATATTTTGGTATTCTATACTTATTATTTTCTACTAATTGTTATTTCTGTTTGCTACAAAAAGCCAATAAAATTTTAATTGAGAATCAGTGTAAACAGTAAATACTGCACTTCAGGATATCAACATGTGGATAGGATTTAAATTCTTAAATGACAAATCACAAGCAGTAACTTTCCAGCAGATTAAAATACCTGAATAGGTGTTACTCATATCGGAGCTTTTTCTCTGGACACATGCTATACTGGGTGGCTGCCAAGGGAATATCACCTAATACCATTATTTTTTTAACCCAGAGAAAGAAATTTGAAATATTGTATTTTTATTGCCCTTCCACATTGCCTAAAAAAATTATTAAAATAAAGTTATTCTAGAACCCAGCAAGCACTAAGTACGCTGTGTCATTATCATTCACTCCCAGCTGCACTGTGCACCACACATGCAGAACAATTTTTAAATTTTATTTTAAAGGTTTTTAAAAGCACCATTAAAACTGTATCATTTTAAGGCCAACTGAAGTTCGAGTAGCGGTGTGTTTCCTTAAGCCTGAAGTTTGATTTATGGAACCTGCATTCACTAGAAATCACAGCCCTGTCACATCACTGCTCTCTGCACGAGAATGATCAACAATTAGGACAGCCAGATTTAGCGAATAAGAAGACATAAAGCCCAGTTGAATGTGAATTTCAAATAAAACGCATTTTTAGTATGATTCACCTATTGCATGGGACATAGTTATACTAAAAAATCATATGCGATTAATCTGAAATCCAGATTACTGGGATCCAGTATTTTACCTAAACACCATGAAGTGTTCAACATTTGGGGATGTGTGTTGTGACATCTTACTGGTGAAAAGGCCAGGAATATGACAGTCTATAAACTAAACTGTGAAGGCCAGAACAGAAATACACTGTTAAATTTGTGCCTATCTAGAAGAACTAAATAATATGAAAGAAAAGTGTTTTTCCTATCATCTTTTGAACATTAAACAAAAGTACATTCTTCCAGAAGATGGGGGAGAATTGATTTTCACATAACATCTCACCTTCCAAAATCTAGTTGGGAAAGTCAGTTCTCTGCACCATGCCTCCCCCCTCAACATTTAGACACTGAATGTGGGGCATAACCTTGCACAGATTTATTAAGAAACACAAAATGAACAAAAAAACCTAAACAAATTAAATGGGTCTATTCTTTCATTGCACAATGGATTTGAGTTTTGCCCCAAGGATGTGTTTTATTTCATGATTATTAAGGATGTCAGCAGTATTTTCCCTGCAAAGAGCACAAATTTTCCTTCTGTTTTCCACTTTACTCAAAACCCCTTACTGCATATGTTATGAGTCACAGGAGTTCTTAATTGCTGCTTTTCAGTACTGCGAATTCTGAAACCCAAGGTACCATTTTGCTAAACAGAGTTTGTGCATGTAGAGTTAAGCATCTCTCTCTCTCTCTCTCTCTCTCTCTCTCTCCCTCTCTCTCTCTCTTTCCCACCCCTCACTCTCTCCCACACACCACCACCCCCACTCCCACCCCCCACACCCCCACGAAAAACAATCCTGGGATGATTTTTCTCTGGTGTGTAACCTCCATAAGTAGAAATAATAGAGCTTTATCAAGGGATCCAGCCAAGTTTCTGCTCTGATTTTCTTCATGCTCCTTTCTTTTACCTTGAGTAGTGTAGTCAAAAAGCTACCTTATCATTTTCTCTCCTTTCTTTCTCTCAGACATACCTCAGTTTTGAGAAATGTATTAATAATTGTAACATGGAAGAAAATTATGAGATGAAAATTGGGATGTGTTGAAACCCCTGCTTCCTCCCTTGCCTTGTACACTGGCATACTCGGGTCTAAAGTATGTGCATCATTAGTATGTATCATTAGCATGCTAAGGCTGACAGAAAAAAAAAAAACTGTTCCTTCTGAATTGGGGAATAAGTAAGAGGCTGTCTTGGGAAAATGGAACAAAATTTATACGGAGTAGTTGAATTTGGAGACCTGAGATTTGGGGAATTATTTATAAAAGCTGGGTTTCGTGTAATAAATACTCAAAATGATTTGAGAGGATTATGAGAATTAAATGTGGTGAGACATGTGAAATACTACATGTAGGGTCTGGGACCTGAGAAACGCTCAATAAAGGCTAAGTATTATTAAGAAAAGGTCCATTCTTCTTGTATGGGAAGCACAGTAAACCCTGCAAAGGTAGGGTGAGGTAGAGATATACATTCTTGAGAAGAGACCATAATTTCAACAGAAAATTTGCAGAGATGAACAACTTATACAATCTCCACATCAATTTTTGAAGAATCAAAATTGGTGGCCCAGATGACACCGTGTATAGTAAAAAGAAATGTGAACATGATGAGAATTTCACTACTTTCTCTCTGGTGTATCTTGCAATAGCTCTGATCAAAAGAGTGCTTTCTCACAGAGAGGGCCAATAATCCTCTTGGCCTCCCCTAAAAATTTTGGCTTTGCACTCTTCTAAACAGGTCATCTTAGGGAAATGGTATTATCTTTATTAGTGTCAGGCTTGTTGATATGTGGGGTAAGCAGCAATGAGAGGCACAACTCAGTCCTTCAAGTTTCCAGATCTTCAGTTCCCTCTTCCTTTAGGACCACAACCCAGCTATGCCACAGCCAAAGAAAAAAGGCCATTCTTTCAGTTGAAAATAAAATGCTGTTAGATTTACTCACTTGCTTTCAGATATTAGCAAAACTGAAATAACCCTCGCTCCTTTTATTGCCATCTCTGTTTCTTCCTGTCTCCTGAGACCTCGTGCTGGGAAGTACCACTCGGGTCTGCTCCCACTGCATCCCTACAACTACAAGCAGTGCCCTTTCTCTTCTAGTCACTGTCCAACTATCATGTACCTTATTTCTTTGGATTTTCGATCAAGAGAGTGTTGCCTCAAATTCTGAAATAGAAAGTGATTTGGGTGATTTGGGGCGATATAGTAAAAATGAAAAGAAAGCAAATGTTGAGTATATCATTGGAGTCATATTTAATCTGGTGCTTTATAATTCACTCAAAAACTCTATTGTTCCCATTCATAAATAATAAACACTGAGGCTGGAAAGGATGAAACAACTTACTCAAGGTTAATAGTTAAGAAATTAGTGGAGCAAGGATTTAAACCCAGGGTGCTTAAGTGCAAAGTCTAAGTTGTTAGCCACTAAACTACCACATCTTCCTCCCACATAACCTTTGAATCATCTGATTTTAAAGAAATAAACATGGAAGTTGTCTCCTAACCCTTGAGCTCGACAATCTGGAACAACTAAATCAATCTGAGTTACTATCAGCACAAGCTGATAAATCAACAATATTTCTTAAAATAAACTCAGTATATCCTTAATTTAAATGCACTAATGACATGGAGAAGTAAGACTCTAGAAAACTGACCCTCCTAACGATAATAACTGTAAACTCTGGGGAAAATACAACAGGCAATTACTCAAGAGCTCTGGAGAGTGAATAAAGTTAGGTAGATTTTGGAGAGGAGCCAAAACTTGGAAGAGATGGCACATACTAAATGAATAGCCCCTCGATAGAACTTTCCTATGAAGCTAACTGTAGTTGTGGCATGGTGTAGAATGACTAAAACTTTTTGGGAAAGTCTGCCATTTTTCTTGCCAAACAGAAACACAGGAAACTGCCTGAAGCAAATTAGTCACCAGAAAGAGGAGGCGAATCCTAGAAAACAGAAAGCCGAAGAATGCAAAAGCCAAATATGATGTATAGACTCTGCTAACTTCTTTGGCTGTCTGTTAAGTTACATGTGCACAGCACAGACTAAAAATAGTCTGAACTAGAATCTAGGCTGTTACCCACTAGTCCCTTTACGCAAAAGAGTTTTCAGTTTGAGTCTAATTAAGTTGATTTCCTGCTTAAATAAAAACATTAATAGTCTTCACAGAAAATTAACAAAGTCCAGAGTCAAAAAAAAACGTATTATTTACAGGATTCAAACTAAAATTACTCACCATACAAAGAGAAAGGAAAATGGCACCCATTCTCAAGGGAGAAGATAATTAAGAGTCTGATCCCGAGATATCCCAGTAGTTGGAATAAGCAGTAAGGATTTTAAAAACAGTTATAATAATGATGGTCAATGGGGTAAAGCAAAATATTCTCATATGAATGAAAAACTAGGAATTTCTGGCATGGCAATAGAAAATATGAAAAAGAAATAAATGTTAACAGAGCTGAAAAAAATTAAAGGGCTTAGAAAATGGTCAGTGACTTTGAAACTATATTAATAGAAAATATCCAGTCTGAAGAAAAGAAAAAAAACATTTGAAAAACTGTGACTCAGAGAAGTGTCAGACAATAGCAGAAGTTCTTAACATTCCTGTTACTGAAATTGCTGAAGGAGCAGAAGCAAAATCAGTAAAAACGATACTTAAAAAAAAAAAAAAGGCTGAGAGTTATGTAAATTTATAAATTCAACAAACTAAACAAATTGCAAACAGGATAAATATGAAAACCACATCTAGGAAAATCATATTCAAACTGTTGACAATCAAAAATAATAAGAAATTCTTAGATACAGTAATAAAAGACATGATATAAGGAGAAAAGCAAATCAGATATCATGAAAACCACAGAACACTGGAAGCACATTTTTAATGTCCTGAATGAGAAAAAATAAAAGGTCAATTTAGAATTCTATACACAGCAAAAACAGTCATCAAATACTGAAGCTAAATAAAAATTGTTTCAAATAAATAAAATAAACAAATTTGTTTTCAGTAGACCTATAAGAAATGTTAAAGGAATTTCAAACTAAAGAAAAATGAAACTAGAGTAACACTCAACTCTTCAGGATATCTGTGTTTATATGATTAAATCTCTTCTTAATTTCTTTAAAATGCATGTGACTGTTTTAAGCAAAATTATAATATTTTCTTATGAATTTATACTCTATGTGGATGCAATACCTTTGACAACTGTAAAGCAAAGGATGACAAGGCGTGTGTTAAGTGGATGTAGCAAACTTTTATAATTTATGGGTAATATTAAAATATTAATTCTAAGTAGGCTTTTAAAGGACATGGCAGCATTTTTATCCCTAGGAAATCACTAAAAATACAAAAAGTATAGTTAAAAAAACAATAGCTACATTAAGATGGAATTTTAAAAAATTTCTAAATAAACCAAAAAAGTCAGAAGGCATTGAGATCTTCAAAGAAAACAAATAAAATTACAGACTTAACACCAAAAGCATAAAAGACCAGTGAATACCAGCTCAGGGAGTTTGAGCTTTATCCTGTGGGCGTCAAAGAACTACTGAAGAAATTTTTTAAAGAAAAGTCACAATTATATGTGCGCTTTAGGAAAATTACACTAAAATTGTGGAATATGGATTGGAAATTGCCAAGGCTGGAAGCAGGAGACCAGCTAGCAAACTAGTACATTAATTCTGACAAGAAAAATAAAGACTGGGGAATAGCTTAAGCAGTAAATGGAGAAGGGAGTTGTCTGACAATGGGGGTGGGGGTCATTAGAATCTAAAATTGATATAATTTCATGAGCAATTAGATGCAGCAGCTGAGAAACAGAGTGAGACTGGAAAGAAAGTTTCTGGCATAAACGACCAATGAGAAAGTGATATTATTCACTGAGATGCCAAATATGAAAGAAGAAGCAATTTTGAGAGAGAAGTGGAGGGGTTCAGTGGGATACCTGAAGGTTCAGCAGCAATTGGAAATGCCAAGTAGAGTTTCCTTTTAGCACCAAAACCAGTCATTGCTTCCTGGACATATAATTCAAATCAGGAATGAGGAATACGAGGAGCCTGCCAGGTAAAGTGAAAAGAAGAAAGGGTCACAGAAAGACAAATTAGGAGGAGGAGAAGGATGAGGACAGAGTGGAGGAGGTAGGGAAGGCATAAGTGACAAATGAAGCAATTAAACTTTTCACTAGCCTCTCTCTGAACTGTCAGGTCGTCAAGTTTTCAGAGTTATTTGTTAAGTGCTCTGTTCTTTGGAGGCAGAATGAGTTATTAACCTTCTCTAATTGGAATCTGATTTTCTCTAAATTCTGTATTCCAGGCTAACAGGGTTTTACAGAAGAAAGTAATAAGTTTAAGATGACTGTTTTAATGCTACATGTGTCACTTCTTTAATAATCCAAGTCCCTCTCTCCTTTTCTACTTTCATTCTATCTAAACCCCATAGTCCCAGGGCAAAGTCTAGCTTTTCAACCCCTGAAGTTGCCTATAAAGGCTTTGTAAGCAAACAAAGGTGTGATGGACTGAATGCCAAGTCCCCATAAAAGTCACAAGCTGAAGCCCTGAGGAAAATATGCCATTGTATATGGAGGTGGAGCCTTTGGGAGTTAATTAATGTTAGATAAGGCCATACAGGTAGGGCCCTCAGGATGGGGATAGGTGCTCTCATAAAAGGAGACACAAGAGTGTGCCTTCTCTCTCCTCACATGTGCACACTAAGAGTTCATGTGAACACCACACAGTGAGATGACAGTCACCTACAAGCCAAGAGAACAGGCCCCAGAATGAAATGATCTTGCTGGCACCTCGACCTTGGATTTCCCAGCCTCCAGAACTGTGAGAAATAAATTTCTGTTGTTTAGGTTACCGAGTCTATGGTATTATGTCATGGAAACCCAAAAAGATTAAGACAATGGGCACCAGAGATGCCAAGAAAGCTGCCAGAGGACTTGTGTCAACATCTGACGCATGTCCATCATTAGCATCACGCCCAATGAAAATTCAATGGCCTTCATCAGATGTCTTATCCTGGTCTTACACCTGTATTGAACTTTTCTTGAGCTAAGGTGTTAGCAGGGAGGCCAGGAGACATGTCAGAACACAAAGATCTTGTCGGGAAATAAACACATCCTCATGAGAGACCAGCTTCTCTTATGGCCAAAGAGAATGGTGAAACAAGGCTCAGAATACAAAATTTGGGAAAGAAGAGAAAAGGGGAGTCAGATTCCCCAGTCCTTAGTCACATCTGTGTACTGTCAACCACCTTATGGATTTCCCAGAAAGTCTGCAGGGCACCCACAGCACTTAGGTTGGTATGTCACTACCAAACGGGTTGTGATTAAAATGTCCACCTTAAGATAGAAGATCTCTCCAAAGCACACAAGTCCCATCTGCTAGATCCGCATGTGTCCCACTGACTTGCATGTCAGGGAGTGATGTGGAGAACGCTACATTGTCAGTGAACTATAAAATTACTAAAAGGGGTAAAGGATATGAAGATATAGATCATGGGACCATGAAACGTATCTATTTATTTTTAATACTCAACTTTATTCCATAAAGAATTGTCATCTTTATGACATACACTCTTGAGAGATGGGCTACGGTTTGATTTTAGTTTTCTTTAAGGCAATGAAAGAGAGACACTTGTTAGGTGACAAGTCACCATGGTATGGACCATGCTTTCTCCTCACATTGCATTTAAATCTAAACAGCTGTGTCATTAACAGTAGTCAAATAAGAAAGAATACTTTAAAGATATCCTGATACGACATGCCAATACAGAAGCACGGGGGAAGAGACGTAGAAGCATACAGCAATGAGCTGGACACAGCTACATGAAAATGAGTTGTTTGAAGCTATTGAGTCTGTCTGGCACAATTATATATGCCAATTAAGAATCTAAGCATCAATATCAGATATAACCACAGACCCCCCCCAAAAAAAAATTTCTGATAACAGAAAAGGATAGTTACATGAAAACAATATGGAAAGAATGTGTGAACACACACCTATGTACACCCTCAACAGCATCATCCTCAAACACAGAGACTGGTGACAAATGAATTACAAACATGTGTCACAGCAAGAATCCTCTCAAGTCTGGAATATAGAAAGCTAGGAGCAAATATGTTAGTCATAGTACAATCGGTCAAAGCTGGCCATTTGATATTAGTGACATGGTCTGCTTTCATTAAATCTTAAGTGTACATGACGTAATTTAAAATGTTGATTTCCCTCATTTGTCCATTAACTTCATCCATTTTATCATGTCACAACAGTAGTCCACTTAGGTTATGTTTCCATAATTAATCCAAAACAGAGATTAATTAATTAACTTTCACAACATTGGTAAAGCAGAATCTAATTCATTAATAAATTCCTATTTCCCTCAATTCATTAATTTCTGAATGCTATTCCTTTTTATAGACAGTTTCATCTTTAACTATAACATTTTAAAAGCACCAGACTAACAATAAGCAGGATAATTTACTCTTGAATCAAACTTTGCTCAAAGTAACTCAACTAGAATAACATTGAATAGACCAAAAGATTTTCTGTATTTGGTTGCTATCCGTATGTCTATCTACATAAAGGCAGGTAGATGGCCAGATTTCCACATAGCAGAGAGATGACAAAAATCCCAAGACAGACACAAGGCGAGAAACAGAAAACAGATGATGAGACAAGAGGTTAGACAGACACATACACACACAAATAGTGACACATTTCCCCTCCAATTTTTATATCTTCTTCTCATTTTTAGCTTGGTGCAGTTAAGATGGGGAAGAACTTTAGAAAAATAACGGAATTTGAAGACCTTTCTTGGTCAAATCTAGTTGAAGGTAACCTACTTTTCAAACTTTCCTGAGTCTCTCATCATTTATGCAGTGTATCTCATAGATTTATTGTAAGAACAATTATAAAGTGTCTAGAACATTGGGGCTTCCAATTTCAATTCCACAGACCTGTGTTGGGTCCCCTAAGGCACACGTGCTAATGTCTCTTTTCCTTAGTGCACTTTGGTGATGGGGGGCGGTGCTGGGGACGATTCTGTGCTGCTCATTACTCAAACACCACATGCAACATCGCTTTCATACTCAGTCTACCTTCACTTCCAGATCTTGCATGGTTATCTTCTCTCTGGCTTCTCAGTAGTAACTTCGGGTTTTTTGTCAGCATAATAATACAATCACGTGCTACATAACCATGTCTCAGTCCACAGTGGACCTCATATGTGACAATGGTCCTATAAGATTATAAAGGACCTGAAAAATTTCTATCACTTAATGACACAGCAGCCACCCTAACACCATAGCACAATGAAGTACTCTCATGTTTGCAGTGATGCTGGTGTAAACAAACCTACCATGCTGCCAGGAAAAGCACAGCACATACAGTTATGTACAATACATAGCACTTGATAATGATAATAAATGACTACATTACTGGTTTATGTATTTACTATCTTATGCTCTTTCTTATTTTTTTAGAGTATACCCTTTCTACTAATAAAAAAAAAATGCTGTAAAACAGTATGCTATGCCATGCTGGCAGGAGGTTCGTACATCTTGTGTGGTTCTTGACTGCATCATTTTCTCTTGTGCTTGATTTAATCCCCTGTTGCTTTGTACAGTAACATGCTCTACAGGTTTGTAGCCTAGGAGCAGTAGGTTACACCATAAAGCTTACCACCCAGGTTTGCGGAAGTGCACTCTATCTATGATGTTCGTACAGCAACAAAATTACCTACGAGCATTTCTCAGAACGTATCCCCATCATTAAAGTGGCAGATGATGTATCTTGATGAGAAATAGAGAATAAGCTGAAAGAAATGGTGTGCCTTCTTCATGAGCAATGGCCGCCTCTGGAGTCAGAACTATAAGCAGAGAACAGACCGGCTGTCTGAAGTGGGCTTCATGTGTCTATGGCATCACCCTCTTGCTAATATCACATCTGCTTCTCACCTTCTCAAAATAAGATCCCATGCTTACAAAGAGAATGCCATTCTATTTGGCCATAAAATGGATTTCTATCTGTTGCGCTTTTCTTTTTACTGCATATTACTTTGTCTCTAGAAGTAACAGGAATGTTTTCAATAATGAGCTCTTGACATGTATTTTATATCTAATATAAATCACCCATTTCAAGTGTACAGTTTGATAAGTTTGAGCAAATGGACATGGTCATGTATCTCCACCACGATAAAGACGCAGTGTATTTCCTTCACCCCTAAAAGTTCTCTACTGCAGTCAGCAATTTTCCTCCATGCCAATCCCAAACAATCACAGATCCACTTTCTATTGGTTTAATATGGAAAACTCTAATATTCTGCAGCTATAAACTGTTGTATCTGGTTTTATTATCCTTAATATGCTTTTGAGATTCATCCATGTTGTTGCGTACAATATTGCAGAGTTTATTTTTATAAACTAAAATTTGTTTATTCATTTACCAGTTGACGGAAAGCCATTTCTAATAATTAGCTATAATAAACAGTTATGAGTATGTGCATATCAGCATATGTGTACATACATGCTTTCATGTATATTGGAAAAATACATAAAAGTGGAATGGGAGACTCATTAGGTAAATGCAGTGAAGCTTTATTAAAAGCTTCCAGACTGTTTCCCAACCTTGCAATATCATTTTGTACTCCCACCAGCTATGTGTAAGGATTCTACTTACCCTACATCCTCACCATCACTTGATATAGTCAGTATTTGACATTTCAGCCATTCTGGTGGATATGTAGTGGTATCTCGTTGATTTTAATTTGCATTTTTCCTGATGACTAATGATGGTGAGTCTTTCTTTAATGTGCTTATTTGCCATTTTTATCCCTTTTTTAGCAGTGTTTTTCCAAGTTTTTTGCCCATTTTTATTCAGTGATTTGATTTCTTATTGTTGAATTTAAAATGTCCTCTATATATCCAAGAACCAAGGCCTTTGCAGACACATCATTTGCCAATCTGATCACATTTTATGACTTCACTTTTAAAATAGTTTCGATCAAAAAAACAAGTGTTTATTTTTTATGAAATCTAATTTATAATTTTTTATAGTTCATGTGTTTCTGCCCTATTTATGAAATCTTTGTCTATCCCGAAAAAGATCACAAAGATTTTATCCTCAGTATTCTAGAAATTGTACAGTTTTAGCCATTACATTAGGTCTATGTTCCATTTTTAATTCTTGTGCTCAAAATGAGAGGAAGGGTTAAACTGCATATGTTTGCATATGTATATCTAATTAATTTTTTTTCAAAATAATTTGTTGGAAAGAATTATCTGGAGACTAAAACAGTGGTCAATGAAAGACTTGAATGGTGGCTACCAGGCTCTAGGAGAATAGGAACATGGGAAGTTATTAATCAATAGACATAAAGTTTCAGTTGAGCAAGGTGAATAAGCTTTAGAGATCTGTTGTTTAACATTGTACATATAGTCAACAATAATGTACTGTACACTAAAAAATTATTAAGAGTACAGATTTTATATTAAGCACTCTTACCACAAGAAACTCAAAGTAAAAAAGAATTACCTGGACAACTTTGTAAAAAAAAAAAAAATACCATATATACGAGAGTCTACTTTTGTACTCTCTTCAATTCCATGGATCTATATATGTTTATGCCTATGCCAATAACACTCTCTTGATTACTGGAGCTTTACAATAAGACTAGAAATTAAGTCTCTTGGGTTCTCAAATTATCTTATTTTAAAAAATTATTTAGCAATTTAAAATTCTGTGTTTTCATATAAATTTTAGAAATAGCTCATGACTTCCAGCAAAAACCTGCTAGAATTTTAATTGAGGTTAGATTGAATCATTAGGTCAATTTGGGAAGAACTGACATCTTAACAATATTGTGTCTTTCGGTTCATGAAAATGGTATGTCGTTACACTTATTTAGCTTTTTTAATTTTTCTTCCTCTTTCTTGACCATTTCTTATGCCTCTCACTGAATTCTCATGTTTACTTAAATTAGTATTTCTAAAACAATGATGTGTAGAGATAATGAACATCCTGACCATGTTTCTGATCTTAGTGCAAATGCTTCTAGTGTCTACTAGATCTTAAGTAAGATGCTGGCTTTTGGACTAAGATACACATTTTTATAACATTAAGAACGTATTTACTAATTCATATTTTCTTAAGTGTTTTAATCAGAAAAGGATATTTTAATCTGTTGAAGATTTTTTCATACATGGACATAATCATATAATTTTTTTCTCTTAGATCAATTTATATGGCATGTTACATTAATAATATTTTTAATATTATTCAAGTCATGCATTGACTAAATCTTAGCTGCTCATGGTTTATTTTAATATGCTATAGAATTCTGTTTGCTAATATTTTATCTAGTACTTTTGCATCAACATTCACAAATAATATTGGTTTATAGTTTTCTTGTTTTCTACTTAAATTTTCTTTTAGAAATTTCTGCTTAAATCACAAGGCAAAATATAAGCCAACCACCTGCCTTTCTTACCCAGTATTATGTTATCCCTATAAAAATTTCACCTCTATTTATTGTCCCCCATGCCTCACAAGAGTTCTCATGTATGTGGGTTATTATAAAAGCTATGATAAACAGAAGTGATCAAAAATCATTTCCTGAGAATAAGAAAGCTTGATTCAATGATAAGTTATCTTCGTGAGCATCCCAAAGCCACAATAAAGAGTCTGGTAAATAAAGTTCTAAACCAAAATAGGTTTACACACATGGCTGAGAATCCAGGCCCTAAGTAAGGGTCCCACATCTGCTTGTGTAGATTTACTGCATGAGAGCTCTTAGTTGAGGGGCAATGGGGTCTGATACATAGCCCCATTCCTCTCAACAAACCCTGAACCCATGAGATTGAGTCAGGCTGTGGAGAGAGCCTTTTCCTAATGTGAGAAAAAGTACCATAAGGGCTAGCAGAGGCCATGGACCTCGGGGTCCAATCCTTAACTCAACTGTGAATTTGTTAAAGTAAAATGAAAGCTTTATTATTATTATTATTATTATTATTATTATTATTATTATTATTGAGATAGAAAATAAAGCACTTTAAATTATTTAAGCAGAAAAGGAAATTTGTTAAAAGAATATAAGTTTATCTCATGAAAATCACTGGTTAGATCTCAGAAACATGGGATCCCGTCCTGTCTTTCTTACGCTGTTTCTATGTGTCAGCCTCTCCTAGAACAGAGCAGCTGGCTCCACATGACCAAACATGGCTGAGGAAAGCTCCCACGTTTATACCTCACGGCCACAGTCCCAGGGGAACACTCACCTAAAGTCTCCCCCTGTTTCCACATTCAAATTCCTGGGTAAGAGACTTACTGGTCCAGCTTGAAACAGATAGCCATCGTCCCCACACTTGGACCTGTTCATATGAAAAAGATAGTTATTTAGAAGACAAAGTTGCAACCTGAGAGGTATGGAAAGAGAAAGCCTCCCAAAAAAAAAAAAAAAAAAAAAAAAAGAATGGCTTTTTCCAAAAGAAGGCCAACTGACAGTGAAATACAACAAGCATCTATTAAAACTGCATTAAGGAAAGCCTTGCATCACTTACACTGAATTGCAGGTGCCTTCTGAAAAAGCAAAGTCAAAAAAAGGTGCTATTCTATAAACACTCAGTGAAAAACTTCAACTAGATTTGAACTGATCTCCATGTATATTTAATGTTACCTAATTTCTGTGTACCCCTTAAGGCTAGCTGCATGTCTCTTTTCCTCCAATGAGCCTTCCCCAAGTATCAATGATCTATTTCTGGCCTCCACTGACAACCTGATTCATGTTGTATGATTTGATCAGATCCTGCTTTTAACTGTTAATTATTATATATATACAACTCATCTCCTCTTTTGGAATTTTAAGCCTCTTAGATACTTTTATAACAATTACGGTTCACAGTGCTAATAATTAAAGATACATTTAGTCTATTCCATGCACTGGTATCACACTGCTGAGTGCAGTTTTAGTAATCTCGTTTGGGTACAGACCTTGGGAAGATGGGATTTACCATTCCTTACACAAAGCACATCAATAGCACCACAGCAAGGCGATCAGATGAGTGGCAGGGTTACTGATTCCTTCCTGAGACATGCACTGAATGATATGCTAAGAAAAAAAATCTCAAGCCACCAAATAATATGCAAAGGAAAGATCACAAGTGTTTGCAAAATATGTGACAGCGCTTGGTGCCCCATAAAATGCTATCTTGATAATGGGATAGAGGACACAATTACCCCATATTTGTTTTTTCTCTGCTTAAGGAAATCCTAAAGGAAAAGGAAATACAGAATATTTACAAGAAGGAACAATCTTCTATAGAGCAGTGGAAGTTTGTAATTCAACTCAGATTTGCAAATCTGAGATTTGACAACTAAGATGTAGAAAGTAATAAGCAGGGCTCACAAATTTGCATGAACTAAATGACCATCATTCTGACTGTGAAAAGCAAAAATTATGAGGCATATTTAAAAGGCAAAATATCTAGAATCCGATTAATTAAATGTTAAGGAAAAATATTCCACAGAGAGTACCTTGTTTAGTGAACACATTATGAAGATTTTATATTAGCATATTAATGTTAGGTTGTAAACAATGCTCCCAGACTGGCTGAAAACAGGCTTTTAAAAATATAAGACAACTTTCCCATTTCATATTTGTGTAATTTATTGTTTCTTGAATTTAATTCCCCATGTTCTTTCCTCACATTTGTGCAGTACTTTATAGTCTAGCAGCACATTCTCATGTAAACTTTATGTGACCTTTCGCCCTTTTCAGAGGTAAAAAAATGATGAAGCCGAAAAGGTATTCTGACTTGACAAAGGTAGGTAAGTTAACTAGTCTGAACTACACAAATTCCAAGTCAGTGAAGTCTAAATAAATGTCTATATGAGCTCTAAGTCTATTAATACTTAAGTCTTATTAAGTCTAAATAAATATGATTTAGCTTTGTTTCTGGGTTTTTTTGTTTGTTTGTTTTATTTTTCCTGAAAGACATGTATGCCCACACAGCGAAGACTACATAGGAAAAGAAAAGAGAAAAGAAAAAGAAAAAGCTAATTCCCTAAACTCTTTAAGACAATATTTATGAAACATTTTGGAAGAAGAGGTCAGGGAGAAGGGGAAGCCCATCCTTGTGGATTTTGGCTGATTTCTACAGCAGTGTAAAATTTATTATTTCTTTTACTGTTTTTGTTCTTCCAATTTGAAAGAAACTATCAGTGTATACATTATATTATGTTTTTTCACTTAAGTAGTATAATGATATATTTTTTTCAAGTATAACTAGCAAGAGCATATAAATAACACCAAATTGATCTTTTGAAATTCCATCCAGAATTTTCTCTCCTTTCTATCTCTTTCAACTGCTCCTGCAAAGGACGATTTTGGAGGAAATTAGATTCACTGCATAAACCAATGCATTTATCTGGTGGTTCTGGAGGTCCAATTAGCTCTTCTATATTTATGTATAAGCAGGCTTATCTGCACAAATTTTAAAAACACATACAGTGTATAACATATTATGAAGACATCTATATTATGACTAGCAATATTACTACTATTTCATTATGAAAGATAATATTATTGATGTCAGATATCATGGTAGAAGTTGAAGGAACACAGAGCCGAGAATCAGCAGACCTACATCCTAAGTCAACTCCACTACTAGTGAGTCACAACCTCTCTGAACTTACTTTCCCTTGCCTGGAAAGTGGAAACAGTAACTTATTTAGTTGCTGCCTCTGTGAATACAAAGAAATGTAAGCTATAACTGCTGCCCTCAAACAGTTTATAATACATTTGGAAAAACAAAGTAATTCATGTACAAGACAAAAAGAACCATTTGCTAGGTATCGCTCCAAAAATGCTATCCACTTATTGATCGTCATAACAACCCAAAGAGGGAGGCATGATGATTATTTTTATTTTACACACAAGAAACGAAGACTCAAAGCAATTCAGAAATGTCACAAGGCCTGTCTTGGTGAAGGAACAGAGTGTGCCAACTCCGTGCCAGTCCAACTTCAGAGCATGAGCGCTTCACTGCCATGTGAAATAATGACAAAACGGCTGTGCACTCAAAGGAAGGAAAGGTAGGGTAATTCTAAACCAGGGATAGATCAGAATTAAAATCACAACAGAAGATGCACATCATGAGAAGATGGTGAGCCAAGTCTTAAAGGATGAGGAGTGGTAAAGGATGGGCAGAGGAGTAGATGATAGTAGAGTGAGGAAATTCAGCATGAAGGAGGCAGCAGGTACGGGTGGCAGGACAGAACCCAGATGAACTGCAGCGAGAGGTAAGGCTGGACGGGCTGATTTTGAAGAAATGTGACTACAGAATTAAACACCTTCTAAGCTCCCCAAGCAGACAGCTCTGCCCACCTGGCCCTCTACAGGCTAGTCTGCACAGCTGAGCTGTGTTGCTTCTGGAAAGCAGAATTTAAAGATCAAATGCTCAAATTGTGACTGCCTTGTTCTGAAGATGCCAATCAAGGTCCCAGCTGGCCTACAGGAAGGAAGCCTTTGAACTAATTAGACAAAAGTGCACTCATCAGATGAGCATGTGGCTTGGTGAGCACAGCATGACTCTTTGCATGATTTTTGAAAGGAGAGACCTGGGCAGTTGCAGCCCCGTGTGCAGATTCAACATACGCTGATCTCAGTCCTAACCATTCTCTCACGCAGAAGTACACAAACTGCTCAGAACTGTACCTATCAGCCCTGATCCCAAAATACTACTACATTATCTGGAATCATCCTTCAAATTTGCAAAGGTTTATGTCACTTTAATTACAAAGATTGTGGATACTCAAAGGTATCAATAATTACCCTTATGTACTGCTTTAAGGAAAGTGGTATATGTTTAAAAAATAATCCCATGATATGTAATATGTCAAAATCCAGTGATTCTACCTATAATTGATACTAAAGCTTTTTCCTTTTTTACTTCGGAAAATTATACATGCATCTGTCTCTTCCACTATAGTTTATATTGGAATAAAATTACAATCAATAAGATAATGTGGGGCATATCATGAGCAGATCATAAAGCAGAGATTTAAATGTCTACATTTTATGATCTGAATTCCACGGGGGAAATATTTACATAAGGAAATTTTTTTAAGTATAAAATTCTACATAGAATTTGTGAGCCAGCTATATATCTTAAATATATTTGTTACAATATGATTTACATGAGTACGAAGGATTTGGGGAAAACAATGGATTTGTCCTAAAACCAAATTGTAGTGATTGCCTCAAATTTGCAAAAATTTAAAAATATACATTGAACTCTACACATACTCTCTTTATGGTATATGTTATACTTTAATAAACCTGTTTTTAAAAATATATTAAAACTGGTTACCTTTGGTGGATGTATTACAAATTATTTTTATATCTCATATTTTTCAAGATTTTCCTATTTATTTTTACAATGGCATGCATTACTTCCATACTTAAAAAATGATTTTGATGTAATTTAGTTTAACATACACATTTATCTAGCACATGGTCTGTGCTTATAGCACTGTGATAGAATCTAGAGTTGTACAAAATAAAACATGTTGTCCCTTCCTTAAGGAGCTTACAACTGAGTGAGAGTATAAAAAATATAAACTACTTACTTACGGCAGAATGAAATTACCATATAGTAAAGTTCTAACTGGTAGCTGAATAAAAGAAACAATGATTGGCCCAAGGGCAGGGGCGAAGGAAAGGGTGGTTGGCAGGAGAGTGTTAACAAGCTGCCTGGAGAGCGGCATGTGGTCACACCCTTATTTGGAAAGAATGAATGAATATCTGTTTGAAAGTCAAGGTTGGTTGGTTGGTTGTTTTTTAGGTTCTACATGTAAGTGAAACTATATGGTATTTCTCTTTCCCTGTTTGATTTATTTCACTTGGCATAACACCCTCTAGGGCCAACCATGTTGTAGCAAATGGCAAGATTTCATTCTTTAACAAAAACAGACTCACAGAAACAGAGATCAAACTGATGGTTGCTAGAGGATAGGAAGGTTGGGGGATGGGTGAAAAAGGTGAAAGGGAATATAATCAATAATACTGTGAGTAGTTTGCTCAGTGACATGATTACTGGAATTAATGGGGTAATCACGTCATAAGGTATATAAATGTTGAATCACTGTATTGTATACCTGAAACTCATCTGATGTTGTATATCAATTATACTAAAATAAAAGGAAAAAGAAAGTAAAGTTTAGTAGCAAAGGTAAGCATTCTCCATACATAACACATATATTTACGTCTGTTGAAAAAATTAACCTTGAGACAGAAAGATTTTATGAAGAGTTGGCAGAAAGAGGAAGAGTTAACAAAGCAAAGAGAAGTTATCATCCTACGGGAATATGAAAAACATCTCAGTTTGTACTTTATAACTGAAAAAGAAAAACAAACAGAATAGTCTGTTTAAAAAAAAATAGTTGTTTTTCTAACCAGAGTGAAGAAATCATTACCTCCCCACACTATAGGGCCTTCTTTCTGAGAGCAGTTACCTCTCTAGAGATAACATAATGGAGCTAAACCAAGAATGTCCACATTATTCTGTGCAAATTTGCCAATCAGACGTATTATTCCACCTCTCCTGGGCTGGCAAAAGGGTAGAGAAAAGCCAGGAGCTGCATCTAATAAAATCTTTCCAAGGAAAGACTCGTCAGCAATTACCTCAGATAAACTCTACTACTGTGAGCAATTAAAGATCAAATATCTCAAAAAAAAAAAATGCTAAGCCTATTTTAATGCATTTTAAAAACTATAGAAATAGAGTTAATACAGTATTTTAAAAGGTGTGACTAGAAAGAAATGTCACCACCACTCCAACTTCACCACTCCCTGTTGCTCGGCAGCGAAGCTATCCCACACAGAATGTCCCTTAGTGAGCCAGAAAAAGCACGGTGAACTCTCCACCAACAAAAGACAACTTATTCTGGGATCCCTGAACCCAAACTTGCCAGGGGGAGACCTTTGCGGTTGGGGGAGACTGGGTCACGATCCCAGCAGGGTAGGCAAATGGTGTACAAACCACAGGACAGGCAGTTGCAGGCTTCTGTGGACAGTATTTGTCCTTCGTACTACAAAAATTTTAATGTTGCAAATATATACAAGCATGACAAATGGGGAAGCACCAAATCACCATTAAAATTATAATATGTGTGTGTGAAAAACCCATCAGGATAGTCTCTGCAAATACAGGGCCATAGAAATGCTAATATTCTCACCTTTCACTAGTAATAATAATGCATCATCTGGCTGAAACAGTTCTTTAAGTACCTTATGTTCTCTGCTGGAATCAAGTCATTAATCCCATTTATATAGCTAATGGGAAAACCCTAAATCCAAATTAAGGTCCTGAAGAAAAGTACTAAAATTAATGACAAAGGGGAATCATTTTTCACTACAGTTATAATGTTGTTTTGCCAAATAGCATGTTTTCAGCCCTGAACTTTACTTTGAATAGCGAATAATCTACACAGGAAAGAAATGGTTAATATACCCGCATCCACAGTTCTCTATTTGGTCAACCCAGACATTACTAGGACCAGTCAGTAATCCTGATCCCTTAATATGTCTCCTGCCCTAAACTATCCACATTGCAATCAGCCTATGAAAGCAAAGTTAGCTTTTACACTGTGCCAGTGGACAGGACATGCCACAACGCGTTCTCCCCAACCCTGCAAGGTGATGCCGTTTTAGTCTGTGACCCTCTTCCACATTAGAAAGAGTAACATGTAATAGTTACATGTTTAGTGAACTCCAAGGTCAGAGAGGTCGAGTGACATCCCAGCTCTACCAGCATTTGAGGTTTCTGCATCAGCTAACATCTCATAGGCTGGCTTTCCTTGTCTTCAAAGTGGATGGGAAAGTAAGAAGTACTCTGAGGATTATTTGGACAATTGTTTACCAATTTTAGTAATAAGTGACTGTAAAGAAAGGAGGAAGGAAAGAGGGAGGGATGGAAGGAAGCAGGCAGGTGGACAGGCAAAGAGAGAGGACTCCCGGAAGAGTCACAGGTTTACTCAAGAAACCAGTGGGAGGACAGGCTCAGAGAACCGTTCCCAGGGCCCAGGGTCCCTCATCCCAGAGTCTGTCCTTGTCCTCTGTCACTGAAAGGTTCAGGAGCAGGACAGCTGTGAACGTGAATGGAACAACGGCCTCCTAGGAGCCGGACTAGGAGGCAGTGACGGCTTTTGCTTTTCGGCTGGGGTGCAGGGTATGTGGTGTGAGCCTGCTTAAAGAACACAAAGAGAGGGAGCTGCAGCGTCTGTCTTGTTGCTGTGCTGCCAACAGAAAACAGCTCTGTGGAGCCCCTGCATCCGTCCTGCGATTACAGTCCTAATTAGAGGGGTGGGTTGCAGCAAAGGATCCTGATGCTCCTGAGCGTCTGTCATTAGCCACTCTGCTTACAGATCACCTCTCAGGGAAGCACTCCGGGATTCCTTCTCAGCATCAACAGGCAGTTATGTCCATAGGCAGCTTCTTTATTCCCAGACTGACTCTCAGGCCCAGGCTCCCCATGTCCATCAACGTAAAACAGGAGGCCTGAGCCACTGCCTGGGGGCCACAAGCTTTGGTATAAGTACAGTGACCATGCAATATGCTGTCCAAAACGGTGGTGAAAAGAAAGCTCTAGTAATAATTACACTGAGACAAAAGGCATAAACTGGCACTGTCCCAAGCAAACAAGGACAGGAGGCCATTCTACATGTAGAACATGCTGCTGCTGAAGCAGGGAGCGATTTTAGAGAAGCTTCACACTTTGGGAACCATCGCGAGAAACAGAAAATGGCCTCTGCACTGGTTAGCCTTCTCCCTCTGAAAATTATCCTGTTTTTGCTCCTTTAAATAAGATAAAATATATATATATATTTAAAAATGTTAAAACTAGTAGTATAAAAGTAAGCAACACAGAAAACTACAAAAAAAGAACAAAAAAATACTGAAAATATTGTCACCATTGGAGGGGCAGGGCTGGGAGGAGAAGGGAAAAATAGTATCATTTAGTGAAAAATCATTATTTCCACATTTACATACTTTGAGAACATATAAATGGAAGGATGGATAGAAAGACAAAATAATCATACTACACTAAAAGAATCATACTACAGTAGATATTTTTAATAAAAGATAAATTTAATTTTACACAGTACTCAAAAAAGGAAACTAAGGCAAATGTTGAACCTCACATAAATGCTTCTCTACCACAAAAAAAAAAAGTATTCCTATTTCTGAACCCCCAGGTCTCTGTAACACTGCACACCTTGTCCCCCTTCTGACAGGAATCCAGACCCCTGTAGGAATAACTTGGATTAAAGAAAAATCCGTTTCCAGCTAAAGAGGGCAGGCAGCCTTAGCAGAAAGTCTGAGGAATACCAAGACAGTCCCTCTGTCCCAAAGAACCCCCTTATGATCCTACAGTGGATCATTTCTTCCTTGATGAAAGGTGCCTGTCTGGAGTAAATATGTTGCCTGTGAACATGGTTAATCTGTTGCAGTGAAGACAGCACTTGACTAGAAGTCAGGAGACCAAGTCCCTTTATCCAGGCCTGAATCAGATAGATGTCACTGGAGCTTTTTTGAGCCTTAGGGTCTGACTTCTGCAAATAGTTGACAAAGAACAAATAAAAGACTGAGCGGTGAGGAGGGGCAGCTTTGAAACTGATGACTGGAAGGTGTGGGTGGGACGCTGCCTTGGGAGCGAAGAGCAAGTGGACGATCATAGTGAGATAAGTCACATTCCATGACCTTGACCATGTTACCTGTAACTGAATATTCCTAAGACTCGGCTTCTACATCTTTAAAATGAGGATAATAATAGAGCCTAACTCATAGGGTCATTGTTTGAATTATGAGACTAACAAAATAAACTAAATCAAGTAAGTTTTCATGATGAAGCTGAAGCAAGTCCAGGGATGGGCCACTTCTTGGGATGGAAGACCTGAATGACGGTTGGCAGTGGAAAGCCGGACAGCCTTAGAATAACACCATGGACACTTGAAATGGAAATGGGGTGGGGTGAGGAGAAGCAACTTCCTACAAGCCAAGTCTTTATCTAAGCCAGGCTTGCAAGCATGGCTCATGTCTAATATTTACAATGCATTTAACTCTCTGCAAACCACTATATGCGCTAGAAAAGATTCATCCATGTGGCTTGGAAGGTATGAACCTGTGCTTTGTACTCACACATCCTTATATATAAATTCGAGTTCTGCCTTAGATGAGCTGTGTGACCACAGCCAAGTTACTTAACCTCTCTGAACCTGATCTGCCAAATAGCAATAATCAATTTCATAGAGCTGTGGAGATGACTCAATGAGACTATGTGTGAAGGATGTCTCCCACAGGGCTTATAACCCAGAGTTCTGTACTCTATAAGCAGTAACTCCCGTTATTAACATTTTTATCCATCCCTGCCTTTAAAATGTTACAGTGTAGTTGTACAGACAAAGCTAGTACACTAAAAAATGAGCCCACAGTAGATGACAGAGAATGATGAAGTGCTAAAATTAGGGAAACATCCAGTTGGTATATATTTACTGATCATGTAGTATGTGCCAGACACTGCGCTAGTAGCTGGAGAAATAATAATGACTAAAGTAGCCACACTCCAGCTATTACCAGCCAAGGGTGCTGGTGACTCATTAAGAGTCTGTGGCACAGAGCAACCAGCTCCTTTCTGCTACTGAAGCTCTGTACTCTCAAACCAAAAGGACTCAGCGTGGGGTCTTCTCCCTAAGAAATATGAATCTCTCCAATGGTCATGAAGAAAGGAATCTGCAGGTGCTCACAGTTTGCCATCTCCCTCTTAGCTAATATAATCTGCAGAAACTTGCAGGAAGCTCAGGTAATTCCCAGATCTAAAATCTCTGCGTCAAGAGCTGTAGTCCTGGGGCCTGATTTGCATTCATGAATATGCAGCAGCATGAGACTCCTGCTTGGGATTTCTGCCCTTCAATGGGTGTCCGGGCTGTTTGTGGCTAGACACTGCCCTTCCTAAACAGAGTTCACAGTCAGGAAATGAAGTCTCAGGGCTGCAGGGGTGGGAGGAACCACATGCAATCTCTAGCCTCTGCCATTTCTCATCTTCAACTGAATCTCATACTAGCCTTTCTTGTCTTTGAATCTCTTTCGGTTCTGTTTTAAAACACAGATCATTCTCTAGCCTTATAGTTGAAGGATAAGAAGCAAAAGGTTTAACTGTAAAGTGCTTCTACTAGTAACTTTTTCAGAATCAGCGTCACAAAAAGCAAGCACCTACAGAAATACTGCAATCTATGCTGATCCTAAAAACAGAAACAAATAGCTTATATTTCGGAGATTCAAAAGAGATAGAGTTTAAGCTCAGACGTTAGCAGCCAATTCTATTTTCATTGTAAGGACATATGCGCCAATAAGAGGCTTTCTGAAATGTAATTAAGAGAATGCCTGTCCCTCTTCATGATTTTGGCGGAAAGGCCCTCCCTCGAGAAAAGGTTGAGCAGCCCCGCCATCGCCTTCCTCACCAACTGAGAAGTTCCCTTTGGGGCAGCACCACAACCCTCCTGGATTTTGTTGATGGGGCCCTGGAAGTTCCCTCTAGACTAAGGGGCACCTCCTTGAAGAGGAAGCCAGACTTTGAGGCCCAGGCTGGGCTTGACCGTGGGTAAGTGCCATCCCCAGGAGATGGTGTAGAATCTTCTCCTGGGCTTCTGAGAGCTGAGGCTGGGACCACAAGGGGCAGCAAGAGAGACAGCACCAAAGGCCATAGCTAGACATGATGACACTGTTTCTTTGAGTGCCCAGAAAGGTACTCCAGAAAACCTCTTACTAACATTAGAGATGTCCTTAAAATTAAGACAGAATTACTTACTAATGTCAAAGATTTAGCAATAGGATGCTATTTTACAGCTGTTACCATCTCCAAAGAGACATTACACCATAGTGATTGTAGAGAAGGGTCTTTGTTGTCAGATTAGACCTGTTCATTGAGAGAGCCGAGAACTGGACCACATTGTCTCCATGGCAGGTTTGAGAGTCTGGAGACCCGTGGATCACAGATTCTGTACCAGGTGGTCAGCTCTGACTCTGGAGGCCCATCCCTATTCTGCAGACAATCAGTAACTAGATGCTTTGGCCTAGCCAAATGTTGGGCTCTAGTGCACAAAATGGAACAGAGCACGAGGAAACCACCAGCCTCTAAGCACCCATCCTGAGCAACACGTCTAGATGCTGCTTCACAGCAGTTATCCTCAGTATGAATAAGTATCTCGTGAGTTATTTGTTATTATACTCACTTCATGAAACGAAAACTCAGAGCAGTTAATTCACGTGTCTAGGCCAGACGGACAGCGCAAAGCCAGGTCTTCTGACCCCCTGCAGGGTTCTTTCTACTCCACAGGATACTTCACAAGATGTACGTCCTGGCCCCAGTCCTCTCTCTTACTGACCATAAGTATGATCTTCTACCCAGAAGAAGGGTGGAAATCCAGGCCAGCCTGCACAGGGGATGGAGCAATTCATAACATTCATGCAGAAAAATCTAGTTGCTTTAGGAGGACCTCACAAAAGCCTGTCCCAAACCCGAGCTGCTTCAGATTTGGCTGGATTTGCTAGAGAACAGTTGGCAGTCACTTGCAGAGGAATGTGTCTGAAGACACCTGACTATGAGGTCCTATTCAAAGAAGCTGAAGAGGAAAAGGGCCCTCCTTCAACTAGCCTGATTTAGATGCCCTAGGAGCAGAAGAAAGTTCCGGGAAACTTCCAAACGTCTCTAACCACTGTGGACAAATATGACCAAGCTTTAAATCAGAGTCTCAAATCAGGCACCAGAAGAACCTCTGGAATCAAAACTGAGATCAACTGCTCTGACCCAAACCACTTAGACAAGGCACCTAATGTCACTCTGCCTCAGTGTCCTGATTTCATAAGGACCCAGTGATAAAAACAGGACATAAACATGCTTTGTAGAAACAAAGAATCAACACACAATACAACTATAAAAAGGAAAAAATGTACAATGTATAACACTAAAACTAGAAGGTAAAATATGATTTTAAAAAATAAAAGAACAGAATGGTTAAAGTTTCATTCAGTTTGATAATATATATAACAATGATATTCTCTGTAATTTTTTAAATGCACACTTATGAAAAGGTCAGAGGCCATCTTTTATGGCGAGTTGATCTATAAACATCAGTGTTTCTCAAGATGATGGTATTTAAATACCTAAGTCAGAACCCTTTGGGACAGTTATTTTTAAAAAGTGGCCTGGGCCTCATCCCAAACTTGCTGAGTCAAAAACTCTGTCACCGAAGCCCAGGAATCTGCACTGTAATAAATTCCCCTACAGGCATTCATGCCAGTGGTCTACAGACTGCACACTGAGAAACCCTGCAGAGGGAACTTCTAATCACATCATTATGCCAGGAGAAGCACAGCCACTCCAATAAAAAAAAAAAAAAAATGCTTAGAGGAAAATGATGAGTCAAGTCCGAGGCGGTGCTGGTATCTAGCTAGCTGAAGCCACCAGGAAAGCTGGCCTTCTCGGGGCAGAGGATGCAGATGCTTGAAGTGGGAGACAAGATTATGACACCTGATTTCCAGAAACTTAGGAGAAGTCTGAGAGATAGAAAATGAACCCAGAGTTTACAGAGTTCATGTCCTCAGCTCTCATTAAACCCTAAACTGTTTCCCCTCAGGATCAAAGGGCCCACTAAAAACCTGAAGTAACACAAGGATGTGTATACATGTGTTCATCGGTGCGCATGTGCGTGTACTTATGCATTTTACAAGTCTCCTCTTTTCTCCCCCCACCTCATCTACCCCCACACCAACCTCTAATGAGTAGAACAGTAAAATGCATTCTTCCACCTCCTGCTGCAGTCATGATTCCTAATATGAAAAGTAACCCGAATGCCGTTAATATTAGAGTTGGAAATGAATTTCTAACATACTTTTCTGGACTTAACCTAATCAGGCAACTGTGGGCATGTGGAGCTGTGTCCCTAGGAGAGTTTTCCTCATGTTTTAGGTGGGAAGAGTCGAGCTTAATAAATTAGTCAGAGAGCCCAACATTTGGCTAGGCCAAAGCATCTAGTTACTGAGAAAACCTGGCATCCAATGTCTGTAGACCCTGGCAGGGCCCTGGGAGTGAGAGTTGATCACCTGGTACAGAATCCGTGGTCCAAGGGTTTCAAGACTCAACCTCCATGGAAACAACATAAGGGTCTGAATCCCAGCTTTCAGCTTTCTCAATTATCAGCTATGTGAACACGGACACATAGCTAACTTCTCTGGCTCTCATTTTCCTCCTCTACCCAATAATGGCGATAATAGTGTGCAACCCCTAGCATTTCTATGAATAAGTGAAATAGTCAACATAAACCTGCCTAATGGATAACTGCCACAGAGTGTTGCCTTCTCTTCAAGAGTCCTTTCATGAAAGAACATGGTACTTCTCTACCTATCACCTAGCAGAAGCCACTCTGTTGAACCTAAAATTTTCTTACGTAAATTATAAATGTAACTCTGGGGTTATGGAGAAAGAGGAGATTGAAATCGTATAATTTTTATTTCAATGTCTCAAAATGCTGTTCGAAGACCATCCCATCGGAATCACAGGGAGGATTCTGAGACTCAGTGATCTAATTTTGAAAGAGACTAATGATAAGAATCTTAGAAAAGGAAAAGAGAATAGAAACTGTAATCCCTAAATCCTTCCCCCACCACCCAAAGATTTACACATTATCTTTAAAAACAATACCCCTGTTAATATCGATTAAGTGCGTACTACATAAACTGGGGCCAGAAACTTTGCCTGACTTACAAATAAGTACTCTGTGGAGCGGCTCCCCTTTAGGGCCCTCTTCTCCTTCATGTCTTTCTTTTTCCCAGATAGATCCACGGGGTTGCATTTGTTTTCCTGACAGATTTCCTTGTCCTCAAATACACATCAATGCCTTCTTTCACTGCCAAATTGACTTGGGTGATATAGAATGCACGGAAAAAGGAGAGAAAAATCTCCAGATCCTAAACTTTATCTCACTCTTCTTTTTTTTTAATTTGAAATCTGCGGATATTATAACTCCCAACAGCTTGTCCATTTATTTAAGGCCATTAAAAGAAAAACAATCAAATATTAAATCCCCCGGCACAAACATGACAAAAGAAGAAAATGGATGACTGCTGGCATTCGTTGTAATATGATAGTAGTCTGGCATGCCGTAACTTTTCAACCTTAAGCATGAGACACATTAATAGAGTTCTCTTTATAAACCTCTCTCTCCTTTTCTGTTTCAAAACTGATTTTTATCCTCGGCTCTCTCACTGTTGCATACATCTCTAAATTTCAAAGCCAGGGTCCACTTGGAAGATGTTTGGTTTGCTGTCTGGGCGCTCACTGCTGACAGCAAGCAGAGGTTCTCAAAGACTGAAACACTACTGCTTGGTCCCTGTAGAAACTTTTCACTCTAGAAATGCAAGAGGCAATCATTAACTCCAACTCTCTAAGACTTAGCTCAATAAAAATACCTTAGACAGACAGCATAAGAACTACGATGTTTCTAGTCACATGAAAACGAATCCCACCCCTGCCATTCTAAAGAAGTGAAATCTGGGCACTTGCTTAACTTCTCTAAGCCTCGGTTCACTCATTTGCAGGATGTAAGTGACAATAGCACCCACCTTCCAGAGAGCTGTGGTAAATATTAAATAACATAAGGCTTGCATAAGGCTCACAGGGGCCTGGCACATACCACATGCTCTACAGATGGGGGTTACAGGCATGCGGATATCTGTGTTCTTATTCTCTCCCTCGAATCAGCCTCTTGTCACTGTGTAAGCCAAAAAAAAATTTTTTTAAAAATGCCTTTGGCTGTACAGTAAACCAAACAAAGGGCAAGAGGACTCTGCCTTTTGACAGGTGTAGTGCCCACCTGAGAATCTTCCCGTGGTCCAGAACGAGCCTCCTGTCTTCCTACTACAGCCTCTTTGTTTTACATCTTCACCCAATGGGCACCTACCTGCATTTGCATTCTCACTCTTCTTTTATCTTTATTACTCTACCACTCTCTATTACTGTATTCCACATGAGAAAAGCCCGCTGAGAAAATAACAGTGTTAAAAATTCCTTATCACACAGAATATGTAAGACTATACCATTCAAAAAACTTTGGAGTCACAAAGTTAGTCTTGATCTGTTTCATAACACTGAAGAAAAATTAAACAGTCTTTTTAAATAGCCAAAAGAACAAAAATCATAACACTGAGAGGAAGCTGTAAGAAACTTAGGGGATGAAGAAATGAGAGGGGATTGTGAATGTAAAAATGACTATAAAATATTAATCAATATTTCTACAAAAATATAAACATTTACTATCCATATGATGGTGTGCTTTATAGAATCTATAAAATTGTCTGTACATAAAACCTCCTCTGATTTCATTTGAAGAAGGTTATATTTATTAATGACAGTATTGAGTAAACATTATATTTTAAAAATAGTACCATAATAATGTCTGATTTTAAAAATCATTGGAAAGAGCTTTCAGATATGAGTTAAGCCAGCCATTTCTCTCCTCACATGACAATTCACAAATTATTCCAATAATTGTGTCCCTTATAAATATGTCCACGTGGCCTGAGATAAGTTATATCTTGAAAGGCAGTGTAAAACACAGCTTTCGAAACTTCCAATCCCAGCATTAGGATGTTCCACGGTTACTAGTTTCTGTGCTTCTCTGACTTGATTCCGACATCAAGTCCTCTCCATCTGCCAACCAACATTCCACAGGAAAATGCATCCTCTTACACATAAAAATGTGCCCAGCATCACTTATCCTCTTTTTCTCTCTTTGTTTTTTCCCTAAAGGCGTTCTTCACTACTTTTTTGTCCACTCTGACAAGAAGCCCTGGGGTTTGCATGACAACATAGAGAGGTTGCAGATTTAGTATATGTGCATCTCGAAGAGTTCAAAATATAAAACCACTCACATATTCATCACCCCTTCTCCTAAATCCATAAATTTTCAGCCCCAGTGTGATTTTGTGATTTTTCAGTGTTGGTTCTCTTTTAAATCATTTGCTTTCCCTCTAGGGTTTCCTTATTTCAAAAGATAGAGCCCTCAATTTTTATTTTACATCTAGCTGTCTCTCAGATCATGAGCTAGTAGATAACATGGCAAAAATTTAAATGTGGCTTCCTCTTTCACTGAATGAAGAAGAGACTGTAGCTTTTGCTACATTACTCTAAGGGTAGCCCAAATGCTATCTGTCACTCAAAGGACTCTGTTACAGCATGTCCCATTTCCCCTGGGAATGCTATTTTGGCTATAGTAAATAAAAGGAAATGAATATAACTGTCTAAGCTGATCGTTAGCAGTCAAAGCATCCACAGGCAATGTCATCAGTGCTGTCTGCAGCCTTCACGGGTAAAGGAAGCATATTTATAAATCAGAGCCTATTGGAAGAAGGCAGATGAGTGCTTAGTAGAATGATAATGTCACACAATCTTCCATCCTCTCTTCCTGGCTGCAATCACTTAAGTAAGCCACTTCAGGAAGACACTGCTGAGAGTGGTCACCTCAAACAACTATTCCTTCCAACTCTACCTGATGGGACAGTTGAAACTCATTGCTTTGGCATGGCATTGCCTTGTTATATGTGGTACTAAATCAAATCAAAAGAGCCAAAGTTGATTCCTTTAATTCTGCAACACTATTTAGAGTCTGGTTTTTCCCAGGTGCTGGAGTGAGGGCTCCAGTATCACTTCCATTAAAGAGACTCTCCACCCCAAACACCTAGATATTACATGCACACACTTGGTTTCAAAGGTCCATGGTGGCAAGAAGCTCTCACAGCAATAAGTGCTATGGCCTCCACACTCACCATACCACATCCAGAGTAAACTTCAACACATAGATAGTATCACTCAGCTTCCCTGACTTGGAATGAGAACAAAATTTTATGCTTTGTCCTATACAATCTTCATGATCTGTCTGCTAGCTCACTGAAAAAAGTAAGTAAGTGAATTTGGTATCTGCCTGCATGCCCATGGGGTATGACAGATTTGTCCTGGAAAGTAACAGGTAAAGGCTTCAGAGCATTAAATTCCTCAGTCAACCTCTCCTCTCTTGTTGCCCATTTGTACTCCTTATCCATATCCAGAACAAATCTGATTCTTTCTTTTTCCTAACTTGAATTGTGTCTGACATCTGGAAAATAAGCAACAGCTCTTGGATTGAATAATACTTAGGTCCCGTCTGAAAGGAACATAATTTTTTTTCTGGAAGATGCTTAACTTTCACTCTAATAATCAGGATTTAATTCTTTTGTATCTTTTATCCTAGAATCTAATTTTTTTTTTTAACCAGCCTGGTCCAGAGAGACACCTGACATGGAAGCAAAGCGAGCTCACTATGGATCTAAGCAATTATTGTGCTGTGGATGAAGCAGTGCCGGACCTGAGTCCCTTGGTGCTGATTCAGCTTTGCTCCTCACAACCCGGGTCATTTGTATCCAGTTCCACAAGGTCTCTGGTATTTAGTTTCTCCTTTTATAAGTGCCTTGGTCTGCTAATGAGCACTACAGATATTTTCACTGGTCTGGTGAAAGGTGGGTTAGAAAGAGGACTCCTGGAAGAGAGCTCACCAGTGGTGCAACACAGACCATTCGCAAAGCTCTGAAGGTAAGGCTATCATGGCTGATACCCAGAGAGAGACTTCAAGTACTGGGCAAGAGTGGACCCTTCAAGGAAGACACAGTAGTGACTTCTAGAGCAGCAGGGGTCAGTGAACATGACATGGCATCTGCTAAGACTTGTTCATGAGTACATATGAGAATTCCTTTAGGGACACCAAAAACACCTTAGGGGATTTTTAACAAAACTATGTCTATGGCAGCAGCTGGGATAAGAGACAGTGATGTGTGTAATCGAGACCCAACTCAATCTGTAAGCTGGTATAACTTTGTGGGGAGCTTGGGCTGCATGTAAGGGAAAGCTACTGGACTAGTGCCGTGATTCTAACTTAGCCTGAGCTACAGAATCTCTTGAGCCATATTTGTAAAATTGCAAACAGCCAATGCCCAACTCCAGAATGGATCTGGGAATCTGTATTTTTTATCAAGTTCCACAGGTGATTCTAACAGAGCCAGGATTTGGATCCATTGGACTAAATGGTCTCAAAAGTCCAACTCTCTGTCACAGATTGGAGGATTTTTTATTTTCTGTTTGCATATTTGCTTGTCCATTTTAAATCCTTTTCTATGATCTTTCAGGGCCTACCCATTGCTCACTTCCACCTTTCAACTTCATACTAATTTTTAGAAAGTGCATTGAAAGAGAGCGTCACTGACCTATAAAATCCTTAAATGTGTAAAACCTCTTGAAGAAAAGTACAGACAGGTTCTTTCCTTCCCTCCTGCTTACCATGATTTCTTCCCCTTGTTCTCTCCCTTCCCATCAGTCTGGGGCTGCCCTGGATTTAGCCACTGGTATAAATTCCACATCTTACATCTGTCCAGAGAAGGGCTTGTTTTGTTGACACTGATGGCGGCACAAAGTAAGAGGGCAACCCTTAGGCGAACCCTTAGGGAACCCTTGTCCCTCCCCTCTTTCACAGCCCAAAGCAGATTCTGGTCATCAGTTCATAGCTCTGATCTGGAAATGCTCAAAGGGGCCCAAATTCTAATTTTCCTCTTAAAGTTATAAATGTTTGGTCCTGCCAAAATTCAAGAGTTCTCCAATGGCATTTATTTACATCATTCCATGCCCTTTCAGGGGCTATGTGAAAAAGAGGGAAAGTGGGGAATGTAAAACAGAATCATAAAGTAAAGCCCCACTAATGTCTTATGGTAACTAACAGTGTAAAAGTCTAAATACCATTCTATAACATCCAAAGTTAACTGGGAATATAAATCATTCTGAATCAGGAACTGGTCCAGGTGAGCACATGACCCAAGAAGGGCTAATAAGAGCTCCTTAGTTGGATTGACATGAATTCTTGAGGCAAAAAGAGTTGCACTCTTCCATTGAAATGAATTTATAAACCTATATATTCTAGGGATCACCCTACTACCTAATTTGAAGGTTTCTCAAAAAGGAAATCAGCTCAGAAAAAAAAAAATCAAGAGATAAAGAAAAATAAGAACCTAAAGGCATTGTCTAAACCAGCTGTCTATAATGTACCTTATTAACAGACTAAAGAACAAAGAACGCACGACCATATTAATTGATGCAAAAATTTTTTTCAGAATATCTAATACTGTCTCATGGTAATATTAAACAAACTAGGAACAGAAAGAAATGTACTCAATCTGATAAAGGAACACCTCTGTAAAAGCGCAAATGTCATATTTAACAGTTACTGACAATACTTTCCCCCTAAAATCAGAAACAATTCAAGGATGTTTACTCTTACCACTTCTATTCAGTATTGTGCTAGAGATTCTACTAGGAAAATTAGGCAAGAAAAATAAACAGGAAGACAAAGAAATGGAAGACATCTAGTTGTAAAGCAAGAATAAAACTATCTCAATTTGCATGTGCTATAAGAATATGTATTCCATATGTACACACACATACATATATAAATAAAAATCAACTAAAACCATTAATATTAATACTAGTAAAATATTAATACAGGTAAAATCTAATTAATACTAATAAGCTAACAGGTCCAGAAAGGTTACAGGATATGAAATCAATATATAAAATTGTATTGTACATGTAATACGATATATAGAATTGTATATATAAATACAATATATAAAAATCTATTGTACTTCTACACACTAGCAATGCACATTTCAAAAATGAAATTAAGAAAACTATTTTATATATAATAGTATCAAAAAGACTAAAATTCTTAGGTATAAATGTAACAAAATAAGTTCAGAACTTGTACACTGAACACTGTTGACAGTCATTAAAGAAGGCCTAAATAAATGGAAACACATTCCATGTACATGCATTTGGAGGCTATGTTGTTAAAATGGCAATACTTCTCAAACTGATCTACAGATTTAACATTTTTGCAGAAATTAACAAGCTGATCATAAGATTCATATAGAAATACAAAGAACCCAAAATAGCTAAAACAATCATGAAAAAGAACGAAGTTGAATGACTCATGCTTCTCAATTTCAATACCTACTACAAAACCATAGTAATCAGGGTAGTGCTATACTATCATAAAGTAGACATTTGGATCAATGAAATAGAATTTAGAGTCCAGAAATAACTCCAGAAATAACTAATTTTTTACAAGAATGCCAAGAAATTCAGTGTGGAAAGACAGTCTTTTTAGCAAATGAGGCTGGTACAACTGAATAGCCCCATTAAAAAGAATAAAGTTGGACTTCTACCTCACAACATACTCAAAAATTAGTACATAACAGTTCAGAGACTTAAATGTAAGAGCTAAAACTAAAAATACTAAAAAGAAAACATAAAAGTAAATCTTCATAACCTTTGTTGGGCCATGATTCTTAGCTATGACACCAAAAACACAAGCAACAAAAGTAGTAATAGATATACTAGATTATATCTAAGGTGAAATATTTTATGTTGCAAACAATACCATCAAGAAAGTAAAACTACAACCCACAGAATAGAAGAAAATGTTTTCAAATCTTATATCTGACAAGAGACTTGTTTCCAGAATATATAAAGAATTTTCACAACTCAATAAAGAGGCAAATAACCCAATTAAAGAAATAAACAAGAAATTTGAAGTTATTTCTCCAAAGAAGATATACAAATGGCCAATAAGCCCATGAAAAAAAAAACTGAACATCATTAATTATGAGGTAAATACTTCATAACCACAATTTGATACCAGTTTGATAACGGTTTATAACTTCTAAGACACATCATAAAAAAAGAGAGACAACAGCAAGCGCTGGTGAGAATGAGAAATGAGCACATTTCTTCCTGCGTTACTCGTGGAAATGCAAAATGGTACAGCCCTTTTGAGAACAGTTCAACATTTCCTCAAAAATGCTAAGCAGTGTTACTTGTGGCCCAGCAACTCCACTTCCCAAAAGAAATGAAAACACATCCGACACAAAAATCCTGTACATAAATGTTCAGAGCAGCATTATTCGTAATTTCCAAAATGTAGAAAAACACAAATATCCATCAATTGATGACTAGATAAACAAAAGATAGTATATCCATGTAAGAGGCTACTATTTGGCAAACAAAAGGAACGAAGTACTGATATATGCAATAACACTGATGAACCTTGAAAACATGCTAAGTGAAAGAAGTAAGCCAATTACAAAAGGCACACTCTGTGATTTTATTTATATAAAATAAGAATAGGCATTTAGAGATACAAATTATATTATTAAGGCCTTAGAAGTCTGTTACGGAGAATGGGATTGATTGCTAATGGGTACAGGGGTTTTTTTTAGGGGGGACAAAAATATTCTAAACTAAATTGTGATGATGGTTACACAATCCTGTGAATATACCAAAAAGCATTGAATTGTATAATTTAAGTAGATGAACTGTATAACATGTGAATTATACTCAATTCGATTTGGGGTATATACCTTGAAATGATTTCTCTCCCTAAGAGGGCATTCATAGACTTTATTCATTATTATAGTTATGCTATTAAGATTATTATTTTCTACACAGTCTCAGAATAGAACCATGACAATTGCTATTTCATAATATATGTACCTTGGTTTAATGTACTTTGACAGTCCAAACCTATTTACAAGTTACTGTTTTTTTAGTCACTGAAATAAAAAGGAAAACTACTAACCCAGCTTTTCTACCAGAGACACAGTGAATTCAACTCTTTTAATGCAAGGGATATGAATTTGTATCTTCTCAGCTGAACATTCTTCTGTGCTAATTTTTATTCTGCCCTTCATGCTAGATATTTTGCATAGTATTTCCAAATGGTATCCATTCAAATTTATTTCTACGAAAGTTTAAACACTTGCTTTCTCACACAGACAAAAAAATTGGGGTTTCTCTTTCCACATTGGTTCTTTTTAAAAAAAAATACCAAAACCATGTTTAATGCTATAAGTCAACATGGTGATTTCACTCTTTGAAATTGTTTTCATATTCCTGGTGAAACGTTGCATATATTCATATTCTGGATTAGAGGATGGAGAATGTCACCAGAAAAAAAAAGAACAGCAAAGCATAGTTAAAACAGGTACTACATCTAGAACCCTGGAAAACAGCCAGAGTTATTAAAGGAGACAGACTGTATTACAAGTGATAGAATATGAAAATAATACAAATTCTTATATAAGGAGCAAATAGGAGAAGTGAGATAGATAAATTGAGTAGATGGAGGGGTGCGGGGGGCATAATAACTGCATAGTGAGTAATGTTCACACACAGTCAAACCTGAAGAGACCTAAGTTCAAAATCTCAGGCTCATCACGCACTTTTCTCCATGAATTCTTCTCTATCTCAGAGGCTTTCCAACCCAAATGCAATCTTGTCCCCACATTTAATCCTTTTAGCATCAGCATTTGCACTGAAGGGACATTTTGCTTCTATGAACTTCCTCCTGTCCTAAGATGACCTTCCAAAAATTAGAGGCCAGTGGGTGGTTCAAGAACTCTTATGTGACACATTTAACCAACCTTTAGTGAATATCAGTTTTTACCCTGAATCCTGCTACCAGCACTGTCAGGCCCTGACACCCTGACTTATATACCAATTCAGCCATGAAAAGGAGCTTTAACCTCTAAACTCATATCCTGGGAAAAATAAGACTGGGCATAATAGAAAGTTTGCACAGGGGCTTAAAGATGTTCATTTCACTAAATCTTCTTTGCCTGTTTTCCCTTTTCTCATTGGGTAAATTCTGTTAGCACATACAGAGGAGGTTGCTCTTCAATCCCCTCTACACGAAGGGCATTTGTGCAAATCTAGAAAGATGCCAGGCCCTTGGTATATCTGTCTGATACACGAATAAATGAATGAATGATGAATGATGAATGATGGATAAATGAATGAGTGAATGAGCCAGGGGTACCTGGGGCAGGATTCGAAACTATTGAGGTAATTTCTAAGGTTTAATCATTAGATTCTTACAATTAGTATTACATAATCCACATTATTAAAACTGTTTCTTTTCCAAGGTCAGATTTGGAGTGAAACCAAACCATATATTTGTCTTAATTCAGACTCTCCAGAGACAGACATTGAGACAAGGATTAGTATACCAGTGATTTACTAAATAACACTATAAGGAGAAACTAGTAAAGAAATAGGAGTTGCAGGATGAGGAGGAAGAGGTCAAGTAAAGGTATGATTTCATGTGGAAGTCCCAGTCTCATCTTGATCCCATAAGGAGCTCTGGATATCAGCTCCAATATAGTTTATCAGCTTAAGTGTTATCCCAACTTGATGCAAAAGTGCTGGGCAACTACTGCTACACCAGTCAGTCACTGGTTTGGGCCAAGCAGAGGCTGTAAATTACCAAATTCTTGCTCTGGGAGAAGAGGCTCCAGTATCCTAAAGATAGTCCTCTAAAAAACGTTGCCAGTGTAAGTTCTTAGGAAGAAGCACACAGAAGTTAGTAGCTATACAGCCACAAGTAGTAAAGGTGATCAGAAGGAATCTGAACAGAGTACCTATAGTGTCTGCTACAATATATGAAACAATTGAGAAAAAAAGTAAGGCACATACCACAGATCGATTAGAATTAAATTCAAATATCAGCTCTGTGCTCATTACCTGTGTGGCCTTAGCCAAGCTGCTCCTCATTCCTAACATGGGGCAGGCAGGTTAATAGCATATACTTTGCAAGTTGGTTACAAGGAGATTAGAAATATATGCAAAACAATTTAAAACTGTGCCATGGCTAAAATAACCACTCAGTAAATGTTAATTATTGTTATCCTCATCATCCCATCCCTCTCTGGGCCAGAATAGTTCTTCAGATTAAACAGAAATTCTCGACATTTCTTCACACCTAAATTCCAATCTTCTCTCATCCTAAAACACTCAGCTTGTCTGCTCTGCTCTTCAACTTTAAAGGGTGTCCTTCTCTTCTTCTTTATCTTCCTCTCTCCCTCCCTCCTCATTCTCTGACCCTCATACCTGAGTTCCTCCTGACCTTGCCTTTGGAGACAGACAATTCAGATAGTACTAGGCCAAGCCAGGAGAAAGTGTGACTCCAAAACTAACAGACCGTGTGAGGTATCTGCATTCCAAAATTAATGGAAGTACCACTAGCTTCCAGGAGGACAAGTCAAGAAGCAATGGTGACAAGGACTCCGCCAGCAACAGAGCTGCAGCAATAGGGCCCTGGTAAAGGACAGCAATGGACAGATTGCAGAACAGGACTTGGGAAGGGCTTGGGAAGTCATGGAAACTTTAAGATATGATTCCACATGTCTCAGCACAAATTCACTTATTATTTGAGTGGGGAGAGGAGATAAAGTCTAAGGTGAATCTGAAGTGTTACTCAGAGCCCTTGCAACCACAAAGTTTTCCTCTTACCAATAGACCTTGACCTTTTAAAGAACGCCTGCTTCTCACTAGCCCCCACCTCCTAAGCTGTTCCTCATGCATTTTTCTTCGTAAATGCAAGGCTGCCGCATCTGACCACTTTGTCAATCATCACTTTGAGATGTCATTGGTGCCAACTCCACATAATAGTTTCTCAAAACCAGGCTTTTCTTTGCCCAGAACTCAAGACAAAGGCTGTCAGTGCAGTACCTAAATAACTCAGCAGGGGAAATACTGCCCTTTAACTGTTTTTTTTTTCTTGCTGTCAAGATCTCTAATGATAAAATTTATTGAAGATGAGGAAACACCAATAAAACTACATTGAATCTGAGAACACGCTTCAGGTTAAAGAGTAAAAATTATTTTGAGTCGATTCTTCCCCTATTTATATTGATCCATAGGTCTCCATTTTCATTTATTTTAAGGTGCAAATTTAATATAGATTAGAAACTTCTTACAGAAAGACTGTTCTAGGAGGCATGTCAAATAGACCAAAATTGATTTTTACAGGATAGCTCACTGCTAGTTATTCATTTACTGATGTTCCTCAATTAGCAGATCAAGTTCCAGCCAGCAGTTTGCTGTCTCCTGAAAGCCTTAGATCTCAGATGATGGCCTTAGAACAGGAGATTACACTAGAAAAATAAACCATTCTTAGACACCCAATTAGGCACACCAACACTCAACCTCCAAAGGTGGCAAAGCAGTGAGTGGAAATGTAGAAAAGTATAAAATACTCAGAACAACTTGTGCAATGTGAGCAGGCAGGATGGGAAGCATCCATCAGTTACCAACATTCAGCCACGACATGGGTTGTGCAGACAGAGAAAGTCCATGACTTGAAACATTACTACTTAGCCCTTTTACTGGCTAGTAACAAAGATGAGAAGAATAGGAAGATTTATAGACACAATTCGGGAGTTTTGTTGTTCCTTTTGTATAAAATGTCTGAGTACATAAAGTGGAAAGATCTGCAGTACCAGATACCTCTGAGAACTGATCAATCAAAAAAACGAGAAATCTTGTTTGAGAAACCATTATGTTCCTTAAACTGTACTTATGACCATGAGAATACAGGACTCTATTTTCAAATAACATGCAATCCAGTTGATGTGCTAAAACTAATCTGTATGAAAATATCAGGACTCAGAGTTTGCTGCAATAGGAAGAACAGCCTGAACTTGTCAAAAAAGATGCTGCAGCTGGCAGGGGTGTTAGCAAATGACAAAATCCCGAAAAACAGCTCAATAAATCATCTTGTTTGAAGGGTGTTCATAAAATACAAAATGACTTGTGTCTTGTTCGAGGCCCTGCAGTTTCAGATGGAGGATCTACAACAGAGCAGGGGGCTGCCCAACCTAAACTGGACTTGATGTGAGCAAGAAATTAAGCTGTCAGGGATTATTTGTTCCTGCAGCACAGTCTAGCCTATTCTGATTACTAAAAACACTGCTTTCCCATTTTTTTAGCACAAATGTCAGGCCCGATCCTAATTTTACTGGCTTAAGCCACGTGCCTGCTCTAGAACCATTACCAAGAGGAAAAACATAGGAAAAGCCAATTTGTTGCATTACATGCTCTATGGCTTTAGCAACATTTTGGTAGATAAATTGCTACATAACACCACCAAATTCCTGAGTTCTTTAGTATAAGGTGTTTGCAGTCCATCAGTGGTTGCAAAGATAATCATTTTAAGGATAAGAGTTTTGTCTCTTGCTAACACAGGTTTTATAGTTCAGTAGCCACATATTTCTTTAGCCAAAAAAAGTTTTCTCTCATGCGCATCACCTTTCAGCTCTGAGAGTAAGCACTATTCAATTCAGTGGTCCTATTCAAATAGAGAAGGGCTCTGCATAAATTCCTTCTTTTTCAGTGGCACAGTCATCTGGCTTTGTTTTACTAAATAATAACACATTTGTCTTTGGGTAAAATTAATTTTTCTTTGAAAATCCTGGAGAATTGAAAAGTTAAACCAGGGATTATGACTGGTACTGTTTGAGGGTAGTAACTTATCAGCATTAGTCCCATTTTGGGGCCAAATTTTATTACAGAATATCTTTTTTCTCTTAATAAAGAGAGCAGGAAATGTTCCTATCTTGAAACCATAGGGAAAACCTATACCACATATTTTGCAATGAAATCAGAGAGATCATTAAAAGTATATGGTTTCTCTCATTTTGAATTTCATTTTTCTAAAGAAATTTCTGCTTCTACAACTGGACATAATTTTAAAGAACAGCTCTGTCATAGCATAGATTCTATTGTCTACAGCTACATTTTCTTTCATTTAAATGTTATGGAATGGGATTGTACTGATTTCCTAAATAATACTAGTTCTATATATCACTATTTCTCTAAATAGATCACACACACACACACACACACACACACACACACACACACGTGACATGGAAAATTAAGATGTGTAGGACTTTATGCCCTAATTAGTGATAAAAATAATAGGTATTGAAATTGCTCATGCTCACAACAAACTTGAAAAAATAGTATGAATGCCTATACATCACTCATCTCAATTCACCACTGTTAACATTATCATCTTTTTATTAATTTGATCAAATTATTTCAAATTTGACCAATATGGACCCCTTCAAGCCAACTCTTAACCCATTTGACATGACTCTCCCCCATTAATCTTTGAGTCCTTCCTTATTTTTTGTTTCAACAAGATGTTCCAGGTCCACTTCCCATTCCCTTCTCCAAATCAGAATAAGCCATTCCAAAGAGTCCTAATTCCTTGTAATAAGGAATAACATATAGAAATAAAGATTAAAAAAACCACAAAGACTAAGAACTCAACAGTAATATTTAATGTTACATAGTAAAAGTTTAGGATATATTTACTTTTTACTGCTAAGGTAACCACTAAAATTATAATATTAAATAAATGAGGGAAAATCTTATAAAAGGGGTAAAATGAATTAATAAAAATAATGATCAATGGGACAAAAAAAGGTAGGAAAGGAAGAACAAGTAACCAGTGAGACAAATGGAAAACAAATAACGAGATGGTACACTTAAGGTCAGTGTTGTGAAGTGTAAATAGATTAAAAAGTCCAATTTAAAGACAAAGATTGTCAGACTAGGATAAATCGGATCCAACTTTATACTATTCATAAGAAATGTGCCTTAATAAAATGACACAGGTTGAAAGTAAAATGATAAAATAAGCTATACCATGTAAATACCACATAAAATGTTGTGAATTTATTAATATCAGCAAACTAAACTTTAAGCTAATAAATAATACAAGAGATGAACAGGAATAGTAAATGATGAAAGAGAATTTGATAAATATCATATCACATATTTATGATAAAAGTTTTCATCACACTAGAAAAAGGTAGGAACATACTTAACTTGATAAAGGGTATCTCCAATAGAACTACAATAACATGATACTCAAAGGTAAACTATTGTATAATTTTCCTCCAATGTCTGGAATAAGATGAATGTGTCCATTATAATCACTGCTATTCAACATTATACTGGAAATTCTAGCCTATAAAGGAGCAGAATAAAGAAATAAAAAGCATAACAATTAGAAGGACAGAAGTAATGTCTTTACTACAGATGACATGGTGTGTTATTTAGCACAATGACTTATAGATGCTTGATATGCTAACTCTCATTATCAATATACTAATTTTGACTATGACTATTTCCATATAATACTATGTTTCTTACTTTAGCTAAAGATAACTAATATCCAGATTTACTCAAATATAATGTTCATAGTCCTTTAAATAGTGAGGTTCATTAGAATACTTTAAAATAGGATTCAACTTGCACGTGGTTGTTCAGGGAACACAGTCAATGTCCTGTGTCAAGTATGCTTACTGATGGATTTATGGGAGGATTTTAAACCATAGTGCCAGATGAGGCACAATTAGTACCTAGACTTCATGAACCAGTTTGGAAGTAGCATATTAAAGCATGCACAGTTATCAAGCATAACTTTTACGAGAAAGAGCAATCAAACTCTGCCACCACAAGAATACTCTTCCCCGTATCTCAGTCTCCAACACCAGCCCTGCTCTTGGTCTTACAGATCCTCAGAAAATATATAAGAAGCACTTGTGGGGTGACTGCGACTGAGGAGGTATATTAAAAGGAAGGATACAGAAGTTCTCTTTGGTATATTCAGTTGAAGAAATCTCTCAGCCGTCCTGCTGGTGGAGTATCAGTAATAACAAATTCTGTCCATGACAAACCAGCACTTGAGTTCTCTACCCCCTTTTAACTCAATCTTTCAATTCCAGCCATGGAGATGGTGACATCTAATACCAGAGTATCACTCTCCTAGCCCAGCCATCCACACACATGTGCTCACTTACGTAAAGCTTTGACAAAGACTCTTTCTTTGCTTGACCAAACTTTAGTCAGGCTTATGAACCTTCTCCCAGGGCCATCTGTACAATTCTTCATAAAATACAGTTTTAGCAAGAACCCTGCTAAGTTAGTTTGATAAGAATCCCTCATCCTCTATATCTGATCACTCCTGATATCTAATCAGTTGCATCATCCTGCACCATCCCTCAGGTAATGCCTGATCACTCTGGCCCATCTTCAGCAAGAATGCTGTTAGATTAGTTTAGCCAGAATTCTTACCCCTGATGTTTCCTTTTTCTGTAATTTTCCATCCACTGACCCTCACCATGCTCCTTGACTATAAATTCCCACTTGCCCATGCTATATTTGAACTTGAGCCCAGTTCTATACTGAGGTCTCATTTCCCCTATTTCAGTCACCCTGAATAAAATGTTTTTACCATTTTAACTACCATCCAGCTCTGTTTTTTATACCTTTCCCTGAGATAAGGTGTAGATAGCACTGATACATGCCTAAGAATTCTGTTTTTGTTCTGTGACTGTCCTTTACTATGCTACTTCCACCTGCCCACACCCACACAACTTATACTGCTCAGAATTCAGCCCAACCAGCACATCCATTTCTTTACTACCTTGTGATTTCCCCTTTTCTTCAATTAAATCCAGCAAATGTCTCCACTTCAATTATTTCCATATCACCAAGGCTTAAGTCTGGTTTGCCTTTTCTGGAGCGGGGAGAAAACACCATATACTCTGAGAAAGCACAAGTATCCTTCCTCTCTAACTAATAACCTTCAAGGTCTTCATGTTTATTCCTGAATTCTTTTCTCATTTGACTTTTTAAATCTTTAGCTTCATTATGGGTAAATCCCTATTTAGAAACAATGTCCAGCGCTCACTCAAACATTTCAATGATCGGCGCTGGCTTTTCACTCTCATTTCTCTTGCTGTTTACAAAGAAACCCCTGCCTTCTACCAGAGATAGTTTTCAATAAGGAAACAACTTACTTTACTTCTTAAGAGCCCAATTCCATGATCACCACTTTTACACAACGTGGTTCATCTAAACATATCAGTTCACAATATTTTAAGATTCCCACTTCTCTTAGAACAGGCCAAGCCCCACTACAGTGAACTAAGTATGGCCCCAGAAAAGCTCAACCCTCCATTTTGACTGTAAAATATATATTCCTCAGAGAAGAGACAGCATTGCCTGTTATTTGATGAATATTTTTAAAAACAAAGAAGTTAGGATGAACGAAGGTGGGAAGAAATTGACTGGAACAAAATATCCATATTCTATTTACATTTCCTTTACTACCTTCAGTTTGTCTAAAACTTATGTCTTTTGTTTTCGTGGTAATTGGAGAAGACAGTAAATGATAATGATAATGTGCTTGAATTTCAGTTATTTTGAGGGATCCATCAAAAACATCAAAGAAGGGGATCTTGCCTAAGCTAGCAATTACAGATATATTTCACAGGATAACTGTGAATAGAAATTCTGGACATGTCTCTCATTTTCTGTATGCCCTTGGTAGTTCCATGAGGAACTACCAAGTCTTCCGTTTTCTCCTACAGCAAAGGCACCAGAGCCAAGTGGTAAATTACTGCTGGGATAAATGGAAGGATTCCTGTCTCCTCTTGGGTCATACTCTGTGATAGGGACACCCAAAGAATGTCTCTATTCACAAAGCCCTTGGCAAAGTTTCTCTCTGCTTTACACCCCTAAGCTACACTGACCTTATAGAGAACTCCTTCAGAGGCTGGGTCAAAAGACAATGCTAAGTAATGTTCCATTCTGTATACAGAATTGTCACTCACTTCCAACAATGGAAACTTTATCACCAGATATTCTTCCCTTAGACAGGGTTGTCTCACAGGAGCTGCTTCAGGCACCAAGCAAATAAATTCTTTGCCAGGTCATGCCATCCCTAGGGAGGCATGCATGAATCCCACTCACAAGTAAATTTGCTCCATTCCCCTGCTCTCTACTCCCTTTCAGCATCCCTCTCTTCCAGTGATAACATGAAACATAATTCTATTTTCCTTGCTATTGTTTCATCCCATTAACTCTACCTTTGTTATCCTAAATCTGAAGCTAGTTAGCTCACTTAATTAGCATAGCACACTAATGAGGTTAAGTCTTAAATTCAATTGTCAGAATGATTCAGCCCAGTCTGGCCATGGCCCATAGGCTCAGGTAATAACAGTAATCAGCCACGATATTACAATGTGCATCAGGGTGCAAAAGGGAGGCCAAAAAACAAGACTGGCTCCTTGGACAGTTCCAATGGTACCTGACATTTTCATGGAAACCTGAGCTATTTTGAGGCATTGTTGTCTCTACTTTTGAAGAGTTTAAAATTCCTTTGAGGGGTGAAAGGTCTACTCATAAGAGCATAAGCAACATCATGATATAGCACAGAATCACATGTTCCATGGGGTGGGTGTTGCTGTGGGAATTGACTGGAATTTGGTGTAATCATGAAAGACAGCACAGAGGCCAATGGACCTGAGCAGGTCTTCAAATATGGATAGGTACAAAGAATGGTGGGTCTTTAGTGAGAGAAAAGACACTTTCACATTTCAAAAACACATACTGATTCAGATTCTGATGTTCATGTCTCATCAGTAATGATGGTTTTTAAGAAGTATTTAAGTCATTGCAAACCTATGCAAACAAGGAGAAAAAGCTTTGCCATGAGATTTTTACTGAAGATAACTGTCCTTTAAGGGCCAGGGTCTCTGAAATAAAAACCTATCCCTTTCTATGACATCTAGATACATCATTTCCTCACATTTTCCATGTTTTCACCCAACCTCAAGACCTAAATTTCCTTTCAAACCCAGGGCTCCTTTTCACGCAAACTGAGAGTTAATTTGCTAAGAGTTCCAGGTGTTAAGCAAATGCTTTGCTACTTTTAAACCAAATTAGCTTTGCTTAATAAGCATCAAGGTTACAAATTTTTTAACCTTTAATAACCTTAAATACCTTATTCTATAACCCAAGGGCTTTGGCAAAGCTAAAGAAAATCACAGTTTGTTTTAATATACTCTTGATTTAGCAATCTAATAAACTTCCGAATAAGTTGCAAAAATAAGTCATTTTTTGGGACTAAAACCAACAGCATAATTATCTTGGTGTGTCCTTGCGCTCTTAATCACACAGCAGTCACCTTCAAAGGGGTGACAGTGTTTAACACTTTAACAACTGAAGCAAAGTTTCTGTGGAGGAAGAAAAGTTTATCAATGGACTTCACTTTGACATTTGTGGGAAGGGGCAGTGAGGGAGGGGATTAAGAACAAAAAAAAAAACAGTCTTGTTCTTGGAGTGGCAGATAGTCCTAGGCTTATACAATCACAGAAGATATTGGCCTTTCTTCTTAATTCATTCTATAAATTTGCTGTTTGTATTTACTACCTAGGTAATGGTAATATAAAGTATGGAGAAATTAACAGCCTCCCATTGTTCAATATTTCATAATTTTTAACACTTTATAGCTATTTACTTTCAGAGGGTTGTAGGGATTACAGGAATAAAGTTATAAGATAATATACTGAAAAGCAAATAGACTTTATTCCTGATATCAGCTTTAATGTCCAAGCACCACAATGGAAGGGAAGAAAGGCTACTGGGTAAAATGGCCATATGTCATCAACAGAGATAGTCTTCACTATGCAATATTAGGAATCATCAGGCAAGCTTGAAAACTAACTGATATTCATTCCATTAATATTTGGAGGGTATTTTTGTCTTTCTTATTTAACTTCTTCCCTCACAATGTTAGAAGAAATCCATTCGAAAGTCTCTGCCATATTTACTGTATGTCCCCAGTTTATTTTCTCGAAAAGTAGCTATTCTTCATTGAATGCCCCTCAGACCAGACATGATAAGCACCTGACATTTTTAATCTTATCACTTCACAATAACCCTACAAGGATATACTACTATTATTGTCATTTTGCAGATGAGAGCACAGGGTTCAGAGAGGTTAAATTACCTACTGTCATATAGCTGGTGAATTGCTGAGCCAGGATACAAAACTTCATCTTTGCGAATGGGTTTACAAAATGACCCAATTTGAATCATGGGTCTGAAGAGTAACGTACAGAACCATTAACCTCCTTTCTTCATTGCCTTGTGAAATTCTGATTCATGTGAGATTACCTATCCGAATACCTGATAGAATACCTATCTGTACTTTAAGTTCCTTGAAATCAGATGCCAGATTGTATTCACTTTTGTGTCTCCTGCACAAAGCCATGGGCAGCAGCACCAAGCAGATCTCTAACTCTGCTTTTAGTCTGACCCAATAGACCCACTGAAGCAATGGTGGAATCACACATTCACTTGGTGAAGTCAATGCTCCCTGGAAAGATATACCTATGTACCTGAAGACTACTACATGTCAGGTGAATCCTTTGCCTCTGAAAAACCTTTGGAGACCTAGCAAATTCACATTAGTTGCCCTCTGCTCCCTCTTAATATCCGCTGTGATCCAAAAACAGCTCACTGACCGCTGAATCAGACAAGGATGCCAAGACCTACCAAATTCCTCAGAGTTTACCAATTAAACTATTAAAAGCTTTTTATATTTTTTCCCTGTGTTTCCACAGGAATATGTACACATTTCTATTGTGGCACTTGTCATATGAAAATATATCATCTTTCATGTCATTGTCACTTTCTCAGATTAAACAATAAAGTCCGTAAAGTCATAGACTAGTATTTATTCAACTCTATAGCCCTGCCTTACCAATGGGCATTGAACACAGTTGATAACATCAATATGACAACAACAATAATACTTACTAATCCTCAAACATTGAAGACTCTACCAAGCACTTGAAGTATAACTTGTATTTACTACTCGCCACATCATTTTTTGCACTTCTGGGTATTTATCCAAAGAAAACCAAAACAATAATTCATAAAGATCTATGCACCTCTATGTTCATGGCAGCACAATTTACAATAGCCAAGATATGGAAGCAACCTAAATATCCATCAATGGACGATTAGATAAAGAAGTTATGGTTCCTATATACAATGGAATATTACTCAGTTATATAAAAAAAAATGAAATCCTACCATTTACAACAACATGGATGGACCTAGAGGTTATTATGCTGAGTGAAATAAGTCAGACGGAGAAAGATAAATATCATATGATTTCATTTATATGCAGAATCTAAGGAATAAAATGAACAAACTCATCAAAAACAGACTCAGAAATATAGAGAACAATCTAGTGACAGTCAGAAGGGAATGGGAGAATGGGGTGAAGAGTTAAAGAAGTACAAATTAGTAGTTGATAGATGGTCATGGGGATAGAGGGCATGACATAGGAAACGTAGTTAGCATTCATGTAATGGCTAGGTAGAGAGCCAGAGGAGAGAAAGAGCAATTAGGGGGATCATTTTTATGAACTTTACAAGTGTCTAACCAATGTACTATATACTTGAAACTAATAAAATAAAATTTAAAAAATAATAAGTCTATGGCCATGCCACCCTGAATGTGCCCAATCTCGTCTAATATCGCAAGCTAAGCAGGGTCGGACCTGGTTAGTACTTGAATGGGAGACCACCTAGGAATACCAGGTGCTGTAGGTGTAAAAAAATAAATAATAATAACAATGATAATAATAATAAATTTTTTATAAATAAACCATACATATGTATGCATTAAACTTTAAATTTTTTTTCACATTGAAGTGAGGAGTAATTCTTTGAATTGTTATTAAAAGTTACTGTACCACAAAATGTGAATGCAAAACATTAAAGAATTTTAAAAACTTTTTGTTCTTAAACAATGAAATACATTTTCAAGTATAACAAAAAAAAAAACTACATCATTTTTTTATGTTAATTATTCCCTTTTGTGGATAAGAGAAACTAAAGTAGAGAAACATTAAGTAATTTGTCCCAGGTCACACTGCTGGTATCTGAGATGATTCACAAGTTTGTCAAACTTCAGAACTTTTAATGATAAAACCAAATTTTCCACCTACAACCCCAAAACTTTACACAGCTCCCAGTCTTAACATATACTTGGCACTCAGTGTTTATAGCCTGACTAGTCAAGCACGGATCAGGACTGAAACATAACAGTTATGGCTGGTCATACCATCACAAATAAGTGCTGCTACTCTAAGGAGGTTCAGCTCGGTCTTCAGAGCTATTTGAGTGGTGGTGATGCAAAGAGATGGGTTAGTTTTCCTTTCCTGCTCCCCAATTTTTACAGGCTTTTCTACCATCTCATCTCACCATTCCTTGTAGTAACCGATGATGCCAAGATCTGAAACAGAGGTAATGAGTTTCTAAGCCTCTCACAGTGAACCCTGAGGGCAACGGTGAGAACAACTACCAAGGGTGAATCCAACCCAATGTGCTCTATGTGCTCTGTTTTATTAGTATTTCATATTCTCCCTTTTTTTTCTGTACTAATTAAATGTCTGCCTCAATTAGACTAATTGTCTAATGCAAACAGAAAGAACTACAAATGCAGTATCTTTTACATTGCAGGAAAATGCAGCTCTATCATTAGAAAGAGATTTCAGAAAACACTAGTCTTAGAGGACACAAAGTCTAGGTTTTGTTTCGTTTTCATCCTACAAGCTGGAAAAAACATAGGCATTCCCAGGTTATTAGATTTAAGAAGTTAAGGTAAGGTGGCATCTATGAGTATTGGGAGACATGAAACATTCATGAAAATGGTGAATGAGGAAGCTACAAATCTTTTTGAGTACTATTCTCAATTCATCACTTGAACTTGGCGTAACAGTCTTTAATTTAATAGTATTAGACAGATTTTATATCATACAAAAAGACATGTTGCTTTGTGTTGTTAATAAAAAGAGAGAAAGAGAGTTGGGGGAGGAAGGGAGAGAGAAGAAGGAAGGAAAAAAGGAAGGGAGCCAAGGGGTAGGGAGGGAGGAAGAACTTGGAAAGAAGGAAGGAAGGAAGGAAGGGAGGGAGGGAGGAAGGGAGGGAGGGAGGGAAGAAAGAAAGAAAGGAGGGAGGGAGGGAAAGAAAGAGGGAGGAAAGAAGGAGGAGAGGGCTGGATAAGATCTGTCCAACTAGAGAATAGGGAGAAAACCCTATTTGGTACCAAAAAACAGCTCTTGATTTAGCCACTGAACATCATTCATTATGTTTAACAGAATTGCCATGAAACTTAGCACACAACAGACATTCAGAAAACTGAGAAAGGAGGGAACTACATGGATACAGATCTTTGAAATGCAGTATTTTCTTACTCCTAAGATATTGCAGACTATGATTTTCTATTCTTATGAGCAAAGCCAAAATCAGTTTTTTGGGAGGTAATATATCAATAAGTCATCATATCTTTTCACGTTTTATTCCTTTCTAACTGTTCCCACTTGTGCCATCTAATTGTCTGTTCTCTAAGACGAGCTAGTTTTGAACTTGTATTAGGTTTTGATCATTCACTGAGAAATTCAAATCACTGGGACAGTGTGGACATTGCTTTGCAGAAATACTCAACCTTGCTGTAGAACAAGACACATATATATTAAACAATGAATAGACAATCCCAAAGCAACCATCTACACGTATAAAATAAAATGCTATTACTTAATTGCATATTTATGTCATCTTTGTAGTTTTGTTCTACCATCCTGTTATTACATTCAGAGTTTACAGAAATTCTTAATGAACATTGTTAAAAATAACATTCCTCAGAGACACATATGACTTACCTTGATAATGATGGTTTCATTGCCTCTCTTTGTTTGTGCAGATGATCATTAAAATTAAGCTCTTGATTTAAATTACCCAGGGTAATTTATTCAGACCGCCTCCTCACTTAACAATTGAAGAGATTCATAAATACCGACGGGGCTAAAGTTTTCACCATGCTCCTTGGTGATAGAAGGTGTTATGTTAGCATAAAATCACAATAATTAACCAGAATAATCCTACCCCTCGATATCAACAGACATTCATAGAGTCATTGGCAAATGTAATTGAAGAAATTGTCACTATTGTGTATATTTGATATAAGGTTTAATTACCAAAGTATGAGCCTGGGCCTTAAAGAATTTCTTAATGGAGGGTAGGACTCTTTCTTATTTAGCATTATTCATTTAAATGTTCATTTGCGGCAATATTGCATGGTATAACAAAACTCTTCCATCTAAGAAAAGCAGTAGAGATAATCAAACTACAGTTTCAAGAGCAAACATGACCAAAATGTGATAAATAGTCCCTGGACTCCTCTATTGCTTTTATCGAATCATTAGAATCCAACGATATTTTACCCCATTCTCATTATCCTGTACCATAGTAACACTTGCTTCTTCAACGGGGGGGCACTCTGAGCTGCTCTACATGGTACTAGAACTAGTTTAGATGCTTCCAACACCAGAAGACCATGCTCAACTGAGGAAGAGCCAGAGAGCCAGGTTTATTGCCTCAAGGACTCCAGAGAACTCATTTCCTGGCTTAACACATCTCTAGGCCATGGAAACTTTGATAGGTGGACCCAGATAATCAGAGACATGGAACTACCCACAATCAAAAGTCCCACAGGCCTTTCATTACATTTTGGGTGATATTTTCCAAGACACTCATTATTTCACAAAAATAATTTACATATTAATTCCAGGAGAGGAGCAGGATCTTGGTTTCCTGCCAATTCTAAAAGAAAAAATATGTGTATTTCATAAGAGCTGATGGTCTAATCCCTCATGTGTTACTACTGAGCACAGGCCCTCTCCCAAACAAGTGCAGTCCTGTCCATTCCACCTACAAAGTATATAAGCAACACTAAATTTTAGAATTATATTTGTGTGAAATTTCATTCTTCCTGGTGAAAGCATTAAGCACATCTGCTTAAATTGTCTACCTATTAGAGATGTTTTAATGTCACCTAAGCATATTATTTGCACATTTGATTGTAAGTCATCAATAAGTGCTTTCCAAAAGACTTTTTCTTAGCAGAGAGAAAACAGGCAGGAGTATATTTGGAATTATGGAAACATGCACAATGTATTTGTCACCCGAGGTAAGTATAATTTCGTAATTCTAAATGATAAGAAATATATTGAAACAATTATCTCTTTATTAATAATTGCTATTTCTATAAAGAAGATAGATGGAAAAATTTATCTGGAGGTTATACTTTTAAATAGCTATATTAAAAGCAGTTATAAAATGACTTTTAAAGTCTGGATGCAATTGAAGCAAATTTGGCCCAGCCATTTCCATCACAATAGGATTTTTGAAGTAAGTACAGAGAGAAGAAAAGGCCCATTACAGACAAGTCACCTGATGCCGTCCTAGGCATAATGTGATATTGTTCCATACAGTAATGTCTGCAGGGCTTTATCCAAATTGGTCTGAAATGGATACCCAGAAAAATGCAGTTCTAATAACCCTCCTCCTTTATTTTTAGCTTGAAAGCCTATTTCCTAAGGCAGCAATGACTAGTCTGCATTACCCATTTATCTCCCATTTAAGATGTAAATGAAAGCAGTATTTTGGGACCACCAGGCATGGGGGAGAGTTGCTCCAGGTCCTAGGCAATAAAAAGGTGGGAGCTAAGGTTACATGATGCACTTTTTAAGCCCCAACTCATCTGGCATTTGGTAAAATAAGCTTTATCCCACAGGGATCCTGAGGAAATAAAGAGAGGCCTAAAGAATATGAAAGTGAATTGAATAGGCTGTTTCAAGAAGGATGAAGGTACCCTAAAATTGCACAGATATGTTGTACCTCTCCATGAGTCTCATCTGTAGAGAAGACTACTGTTCCTTGAGCAGGAAATAGACATCTATGTGTTGTGCTCTGCACCATGGCATCCAGATGTAAATTAATCAGTTTGCAATTCAGTGTCATAATTCATACCCTAATTGTTCCATCATTGCATGGGCAATTAAGTCTAAGTCACAAGGAAAATAAAACTCAGATGGCACTATGTAAAAATACTGTGACCCCGTACAATGTCTTCCAACAGGATTATATCAGTGCCAGCAATAATCAAGGCATTTTTTTTTTGACATGTTTACAGTATTTACAGCATTGCTACCTCCAGAGAAGGTCTGGATTCCCTTAATCCATGGACTCCTGCTGATGTCACATTCTTACTTTCGCAAAACTCCAGGGACCACCGCTCTCTGTGTAAGATCAACAGACTCTGTCCTCCTCAGCACTTCAGCAGACACACAGGAAAAAAGGAACAAATCTGGGAGTAGAGAGATCTGGGCAGATGTATTAGGAGTCCCTATCATGAGCGAGTCGGACAGCATCCATCACAGGCACCACTATTTACAATCAATGTAGTCTACAGTCTGAGTGTAAATTGAATAAAACAAGAAATCATTGATTCACTGAGTGCTCTGGGTAAATGGAGAGAGTAGTTAGAAATGCAAAAATACATAGATGAACATGTGATGGACCCCATTTGAATTTCTAAAATTAACTAAGGAGATTTCGAGGGACAGGGAGTGAGGGCTGAAGACTAGCAAGAAACTGGGTGTTGACCTTCACTGTGATTTCAACATTAAACATTAATGTGACCTCATTTGTCCCCAAAGCCTCTTGTGGATAGTAACTATCTCTCAAACTAGATTATAAACTCTTTGCATTTAAAGGTTGTGTCATTCACCTTTGTTTTTAAATTACAGTTGACACCCAGTATTATATTAGTTTCAGGTATACAGAACAGTGGTTAGACATTTATGTGACTTATGAAGTAAGCCCCCCGATAAGTCTAGTACCCACCTGACACCATAAATTTTTATTACACAAGGATGTAAAGTACAGCATAGGGAATATAGTCAATAATATTGCAATAATGATGTCATTCACCTTTATGTCCAAACCAAAAACAGTTTTTAGCACATAGAAGGAATCCATCAAATGCTAAGTTAAATGAAATGAATGAATACTGAATGAATATAAAAAATGTACACCTCCCTCCCACAGAAACTAGAGAAGCAGTCTCCACTCGTAACTGTGTCTCATTCTTTCCTGCTAAATTATTAAGGTTAACAATCACTTGTTTTCAGTGCTGACTGGACTCGGGCAAAAATAGTAAGTTTGGAATATAAAAATCATTGAAGTCAAAGAGGATACATTTATAAGAATTAAATGTCTTTGGGTGATAACGTGTGGATGTAAGTTCACTGACTGTAATAAATGCACCACCACGGTGCTGGATGTCTACTGTACATGTGTGGGGACCGGAGGTATGTGGAAACTCGTACTTTCTACTCAATTTTGCCATGAAACTAAAACTGCTCCTAAAAGCAGTTTATTAATTTAAAAATAGTAAATATTAGACTGGAAATAATAAAAACATGTTGTCCTAGAAGCAAAAGCAGGTATATCTCCCAAGATGTTTATCCGGGAATTGTTTTCAACATTTTACATACATTGCCTCATTTAATTCTTGAAAAACTTCATGAAGAAAGTGCTATTATATCTATATTTTTTCTGAAAAGAACACAGAGTCATCTGATGCCTTGTCCAAGGTTACACAACTACTTAGTGGTAGAGGTGGGATTTGAACCCAGGCCCCCTGTCTAAATGGTTTATATGTTCAGCCTCCGCTGTCTGCTGCTTCAGAAATGTGTTACATCTCCATATAGGGTAAAGCTGACTACACATCTCTACTGTATTTACTAAAAAAGGTTTTCAATTTCTTATTATGTAAATTAGAAAAAAATCACATGGCTCGAATTTCACTAAAGGCTGGAAATTACACACACACACACACACACACACACACACACTCCACATGTAATTTGGAGTTTGATGTTTGTTCTTTCTAAAGTCTAGTATCTTATTCAAAACTCAGGGACTACAGGACTTAAATGCTATCACTATTTTCTTTTTGTTATTATTCAAAGATTAGAACTTCCTGAATACCAGAGAGATAACTAGCAATGTGATATTTTAAGTTTCTCATCACAATATTGAATAAAATCCCACATAATAAGAACCTGAGTCAAGTGGAGCAGGTGTTAGCTGCTGCTGATACAATCAGATTCCACCCTTATCTCCATGCCTGCAAGCCCCAGGCTTTCCACACTAGAAAGGATTCAGCAGTCTCCTTGGGACAAAGAAAAGTAAGCCTCAGAAAAGAGACTGCTCACCATAACAAGAATACCAATGCCCCAGGGTGACTACAGCAAGAAACAGGGTTCAGTGCATCCAAGGCATATGCTACTTGACATTAGAGAGTAATATCAAATGAAAGATGTTTATTGGATTGGCCTCTAAAGCAGACAGATGCGCAATTGCATAGCTGATGAAAAAAATTAGCTTGCTACTAAACATTAAATGGATCAATAATCTATTAACTGTAATCTTGTTAGCAGGAGCTTGCATACGATACGTGACCTGCCTTTTTAAACAACCTGTCTTCGGTGTCTATTTTTGACAAAAATATTTGTCTGTATTCAGCAAAGATATGCTTAATACTCCATATTAACTCAAAATGACATTTTTCCTTTTTTCAAAGGCAGTTCACCTTCAAGGCCTTTCAAGACCATTATATAGGTACCATTTTATTCAGGCAAGAGTGAGAAAAGAGTCAGCAGATGTCCATGCAGAGAAGGTTCTGATGGAGAACTGTGAGAAGACTGGGAATAGGCTGATGGAGTGAGTATCATTTTAGGGTGAAATTTTCATATTCATACAAGTAAAAGAGAGTGTACAGGTGTGGGGGGGGAGGTTGAGTGAAGGGGAACTACTCAGCAACCTTGATTCTCCATTATTATTTCTCTCCTGTGATTAACTTATCCAAGATGAAGATGAATGGCAAGCCCTATGTATGAATGAGAAAGCATATTGTGTAAACAAGTGTACTATTCCAATGACCTGGCAGCTGCCAGGGACACTGCCCAGGGTAGGTATATTTCAGCCAGCTACATGGAGGCAAATATTAGTTTCTTTTATAAGTAAACGTAAGTTCCTGTGCTGACTCAAACCTACTCACTCACTAGAGGCTGGGAGGAGGAGGTTCCAATGCCCATCTAAAAAAGGTGGGAGAGGGAAGAACAAAGGTTCTGAAATAAAAATATTCCCACAAAGCCAACATTATGTAAAGAGCAAACACTAGAATAAAAGCCAGAAAAAGGTGAAGCTCAGCAATAACTTCAGGCCAGAAATAAGGATGTACTCACAGCATTTAAAGTGAACAACTACTGAAATGACTGTCAAAGGCGGTTTCATAAACCCTTTGAGCAAGTTAGCAAATATACAGGAAAGAAAGTGCAGACAATCTTTAACATCAGCCAAATGTTGTGAGGCCTTTAAGAAAGGAAAGGAGAAAGGGAAAAGATTGTTATTGGGCAGTTAAAGACTCCTGAGTCAGCGGAAATCTCCAGGCAACACATTTTCAGCCAGTATCTCCTTGAGTGCTATGCCAAGTACTAAAGGTATACACATGAAAAGTCACCATCCCTTCTTTCAAAAGTTTAAAAGGTTTGGAGAGGAATGGTACAGCTTCTAGATAGACATGACCACCTCTGGCAAAAAGGAGAGAAAAATACACAAATGATTTAAGCAGTCAATGTTAAGGCAAAAGCAGAATCCAAGAATCATCGGCATCTTGATAATATCTTAGAAAGGACAACTGGAAGAAAAGTAACTATTAACCTGTCGGAAAGGTTAGTTTTCTTCAGTGTGTACATGTATGTGTGTGTGACATCATCTTTGGAGAATCTGAGCCATCTATTCAATTGTTACATTCTGTCCTCTTTCTTACTGTTTATTCAAATTCTACAATACACAGGTTTCTGTTTATAAAGCAAGCATAATTTGAGTTGTTATAAATGTGATATAAACTTATTTATTTTACTTTTAGATGCAGTATATGATAGGAAAAACAAAAACAACATAGGTTTGGAATGACGCAAACCATGCAATTAGTTTCTGCTATTTACTCAGTATGTGGTATTTATTGAACAAGTACAACTTCTTTGAATTCTCCTCTATGTTTCCTCCTCTATGAAATTGAGATAATTAGACTTACTATAACATCAGGACGATTAAATAACATAGTATAGGCAAGTGCTGGCATAATTTCTGGGACAGAAAATGCATTCAAATACTGATATTGGCCACATTTTAAGATATGACTATACTCCAAGCAGTTTTTCCTTTATTCCTCAGAAAATGTAGTGAAGCAGAGGATATTTTTTTTTCTGTTTTCAAATAAGAAAACCACGGTTTGCTAAGATGCAATGACTTTCCCTTATTAGCCACATTTCTTTCTGGAAAGACTGAATCATCATGTTTGCTTTGGGATCTCTGGAATTGTAGGGGAGAATGTGCAGACAGGTTGTGGGTTATGTATAGTGTGGCCTTACATTTTATCATCCAAATGGGGACAATTTTGAGAAAGGAAAAAGGATGCTAACTAGATGGGATGCCAGAAGAGCATAAACATGAAGTGTCCTGGGTGAAATGTGACTTGTTAGTTATTTTTAACTTCAAAACAAAAAAGTGTGAAAAAATAATGTTCTCTGGTCACAAGAACTAAACTATAAGTAACAAAGATAAAATAATATTTCTTTTAAACAATCCATGGGCCAAAGAAGAAATCACAAAGGAAATTAGAAAATGTTCTAAATGGAATTATAAGAAAAACACAAAGCACAAAATTGTGGATTGAAACTAATGACATGGTCTGAAAGAAATGTATAGCTATAATGTTTGTATTAGAAAAGAAGAAAATTCTAAAGTCAATGCTCCAATATCTCACCTTAAGAAGCTAAGAAAAAGAACAAATAAAGCCAAAAGTAAAAAGAATGCAATTAAGGTAAGAGTAGAAATCAATAAAATGAAAAACAAATAAACAGACAAATATCAATGAAACCAAAAACTGGTTTGTTGAAAAAAATCAATAAAATCAATACATTTCTAGGTAGACTGATCAAAAAAAAAAAATGAGAAGAAACACGTTTTCAATATCAGAGATAAAATGGACACATTATTTTGAATACTTCGGCTACTATAAATAACTTTTTCTTATTAACTTGACAACTACCTGAAATGCAAAATTCCTTGGACTCTATTAATTACAAAAACAAACATAAAACAAAATAGAAAATGTTAATAGCCCTAAACTATTAAAGAATTTGAATTCATAGTTAAAACCCTTTCCACTAAGAAAATCTGAGCCCAGATGATTTTACGTAAAAAATAAAATCAAAACAACACAAATTGACTACTGATGCCTTACACATAGTAGGCAAAAATTATTTAACCTCTTTGGGCCTTAATTTCTTCATGTATTAAATAGAAATTTCTGTACCAAAATCTCATTGGCTTGCAGAAAGGATTAAATATGACATTTGATTTAAAGCCATTAGCACATTGCCTGTCATACTGAAGTATTTAATAAGGTCTCATCATTTTTATTATTTTATTTCATTATCATATAAGGATAGCCATCTAAACATATTATATGTACCAAATTATTCTTCTCTCTACCCTTGAAAACTTTCCTTATCATTTAACCAAATATGGAAAACTATGAATTTGGGAAATTATAAAGACAATTTTAAATGCACAACAAAATAAAACCAAACAAGCAAAAGCTTTTGATATCCTTTGTGTAACAGGGAAAGCCAAAAATCAGAGAATGTTTGTTATAAGACTGGTTTTACCAGTTACTGACCATCTAAAAATGGAAAAAAACACCTAACTCTTCGACAGTTTCTTAGACTGGAAAACGGGGAGAACAATATGTACTTCGCTCACATCATTGAAGGTGTGAGTATTAATGTCTAAAACTTAATGGACATTTCATATTTTGAACCATTAATCCTAGTATTACAATTAATAAAGAAACAATTCAAAAGAGAATGAAACCTCTTTATAATGTCGAACAATAGAAAACCATTAAAATGTTCTTTATCTTACTTGATCTTTTTTAAGTAATTTATGCTAGGCATATGCGATTGAATGTTATCATTAAAGATTATTTCATGTAGACTACATTTCTCTGTGAGAAGCATTTATGACAGAATAATAAGTGGGAAAAGGCAGAGAACTTTATTACAGTACAAATTTCATAATGTAAAAATCATGGTGCATTTGAATAAAAATGATAAAGAAAATTTTTGAGCCAGTTGTGGTAAATCATGGGAATTTTTTTCTATATGCTATAATAAAAACTTAAAATTCAAAATATATTTTGAAAATGGTAAATTGTTATGTGGTAATTATTTATCAATAGAAATCAGGTACACTGAACTCCAATAAGTAGAAAGACCTCAACTACACGGTCAGCCCTTTCACAATGACCCTCTCTGCTTGTGTTCATATCAGACCCAGTTATTCTATTTTCACTTGGCAAAGCTGATTTTTCTGAGCCTTGAAAGCAGGAAATGGAGGCAACTTCCTTAAGCTAGAGATGTGTTTAAATACAACCTGTAAACAAGCCTGCTCCACCAGTAACAAACGGTATCCAAGTTCTGGCTCAAGCCATCCCGTGCTTGGGGTCACCACTAGTCTGGTGGAAACGTGCATTGAGTGTCAGTCATTCCTGGCCAAAAGAGACCTTTCTTCTCAAGTAAGTTCATCAAGGAGTTCAAATGACTGATATTTAGGCTTGGTTTTTCTCTACCAAGATTTTTGAGCCTTTGGCTTCCTTGACCCCTGATTTGGACTGCCTTCGAATTCAGGCTCTCTTGCTTGCCTAGACTCTGGACCATTTTTGTTTTGACATCTTACATCTATATGCTTTCACACAACTCTCTGGCTCCCCCAAACTCCCAAGTCAAAATTATCTGGGTGTTTTAGAGCTTTTTGCATGATGATTTGGGACATAAACCCAACAATTCTCTTCTTGGTCTGACTTCCCATTACCTCTGTAGAACAAAGCTCAAAAATATAAAGGTATGAATCACAGAATATCCAATAAAATAAGGAAGAATATATCTAATGTCTAAAAGAGATGATGCTGAGCCCCAGTGACCATCCAAAGACTGCGATTAAGACTATGAAAATGTGCATGTAAATAACAGTAGGGAATAGGCTAAAACTCCTGAAATCTTGGTACTACATAATCCCACTTACAATAGCTTCAAAAAAAATAGGAAATTTAACCAAGGAGATGAACAATCTGCACACTGAAAACTCTAAGATTCTAATGATAGAAACTGAAGAAAACATGAACAAATAGAAAAAGATCTCATTTTTAAGGATTCAAACAAAGTATGAACATTATTAAAATGCCCAGACAACAGTTCTAAAATTAATTTGCATGACAAATTACCACAAATTTTTCATCTTAACACAACACACATATTATCTTGTGGGTCAGGAGTCTGAGCATGGCTTACCTGGGTCCTCTGCTCAGAGTACCATAAGGTTGCAACAGAGATGCCAACGAGGCTGAATCCGCATGTAGAGTATTGACTGGGGAAGAATCTCATCATTCAGATTAATTTCCTTGTGACAGTATGAGCCAGCCTTTTGCTTGGCTCTTGGCTAGAAGCTGGCCTCAGATCTTATCATACTTCCTTGCAACGTGGGCTTCTCTATCATAATCAAACACTTCATCAAGCCCATAAGGAGAATCTTTCACCTCAGAAAGGATCCAGTCCCTCATTTAAGGGCTCTTCACCTGATTAAATCAAGCCCACTCAGGGTGGATCAATATAAATCACTATGTTTAAATAAAAATCAACTGGTTTGAAGTCTTAAATACATCTGTAAAATCCATTTTCCTTGACACACTATATTGGCTGGGAGCAAATCACAATTCCTGCCCACACTCCGAGGAGGGGAATACACAGTGTGTTAATATCAGGGGGGTGAGAATCATGGGGCCCACCCTGGGATATATCTGCCATAAACATTGTGTGCTATAAAAAACAAAACTCACATGAAGCATCCTTATGAGCCTCCAATCTGCGCTAACTTCCACCTGTTTGCCTCCTCAGTGTAGACAATAGCAAGGAAGCTCACATAGTGGCACAGGATGCTCAGTGAAGAGAGAATTCCAGCCCCAATCCTGACCTCCTCTGCTTTTCATCTCTCCAGTCTACTGCCATTGAGCCTACCGGTCTCCCAATTATCAGTTCGATTCTGCTCTAGTTTTATGATAAATCCAGGTTTGGAGTGGAAGCCTTGTGTATTTTCATCCTTTACTCTTATTCTCCTCCCCAAATCCAGGGAAGCTTAACTAAGACCAGACCATTCTTCCTGTTGGGATTTCCAGAAAGAGAAGATTTCACATGAGCCACTAGACATCCTCACTCTCCAGCCATGTTCCTTATTATTCTGATACTACCGAATGATTTCTGGTTCCCCAACTGTGTCCCAGTCCTGTCCTCTGTGCCCAGACACAACTCTCCTGAGCAATACTTTATACCACACACCCCGCTCATTATCTCCAATTTATAAAACCTGGCACCTGCATTAGTCCTTTCAGAAATGACACCCACTGTCCTCAGAAGTTATTCACAGCTTTCTTCTTCCATATCTGTATAGCATAAAATGACTCAGAACAAAAGTATCAGTACTCCAAATAGAATTTCCAAACTTATGAGCTCCACAAGCTGATTATTTAAAAATGTCTCCAGCCTAAACACATGAGCAAATGCTCTTAGGATCTTAGTGAAATCTGTGGCAAATCTGCCAGAATGCAATTTTGGTGTTTTTAAATGCATCTGATAGAAAAGAGTTGATTTTTAATTTCATTTTAAATTAATTTCTGTTAAAAAATAAATCAAAAATAGTTTTTTGAACCTATTTATTAAATTCTCAGCACTGTACTGGAAGCTTTAAGGGATTAAAGAGAAAAGTAAACCACAGTTTGTGACCTCAAAGACTATATAATCCAAGTGTGGATGCACACACACACACACCATTCATGAAAGTACAAAATAAAAGAGGAAAAATAAATAATAATAGTTGCCACCTATGGAAGCCCAACAGAATTAGGCACTTTACAAAAGTAATTTTGCAACTTCCCTAGAAAGTTCTCACTTACAGTTTTCCCATTTTCAAAGTTGGCAAACTGGGCAGAGTCAAGTTCAACTGACACCAAAACTCTTCCCATTAAAAACAAAACAAAGCAAAATGAAACAAACACAAAGTTTCAGGTTTCTCTTTGGGTTCTTATTCAGTTGAGGTCTAGACTTTAATACTTTTTTTAGGATGTCATGCTTTATATTGTACAGTCCAGGAAGAGAACTGAACAAAAACAACAGTCATTATGTGGTCCAAATGCTAAAGAATATAAATCTTTAAAAAGTACAGAAGGTAAAATTTTCTTCCAAGTAAGCTGGGATGAAACAATTTGTCCTACAACAGATGCTTCGCAGTCACATAGACTTTAATGTTAGCTGACTTTCCCAAAATCATACCTGACTTCAGATCCGCAAAGAAAAAGTAAATAGATAATAATATATATAATTATATGTTATTATATAATATTGATATATTACTCATGAAAGCTTACACTGTATCTTCACAATCATCATTTCATTTTTGCACCACAATTATCTGGATGTTAAGTAGGGGTAGTTATTATTTATTTATGTATTTGTTTATTCACTTATTATTGAAAAAAACAAAGGCCAAACCTACTGCAGGTCACACAGTCAACCAGTGACCAAGCTTGGTGCTCACTTCATTAGTTGACTCTGACTGGCCCACTCCAATGTCCCTGCAGTTCAACTACAGACAGCTACATATCTGTGGGGACTAATCCAAAACAAAATTCAGAGGTCCTTGTTTAAAGGGTTAAAAAATCTAAGACAGCAACTGCAGGGTATTATACCAAATATAAGGTCCTTCTAAGTGACTGCAGAGGATCATGGCAGTGAAGGTGGCCCTGATGACACCACTGCAGATTAAACTGGAAAATCAATAATTCAAGGAGCTAAAAATTGAATAAGGCAAAGGGTATGTATGGTTGTATTAAAAATAATCACTCTCCTGGAAGAGCTGCAAAAAGTACCTGTGACAGATGCAATCCAAGCTGGATGAGCATAATCGCCCTCCTCTAAGTAAATTATTCAGATTAGGAAATACATGCTCATCAGCTTTTGGCCAAATAACATAAACGCATTTCTTCCCAAGTTATTTACTGAACACATTAATATGTATTTTATCCGAATGTAATGAACTGATATGCTTCAGACCATGACAAGGTGAAGGTATCAGAAAGTTCATTCAAGAACAAGAAAACCACCAAATTAACTTGTAGCTTTCAGCAAGCCCACTCTATTTGGCCTATGCTTCCAGCATGTCATTTTGAAATAAACAACTTCAGAAAGGCAGCTAGCTACACAGATGCTTTCACAACAGAGTGAAGAGCTGAAATAAGCACCTGACAGTGCTATCAATGAAAAAGCAGGTGTTTGCAGGGGAGCTGGGATCCGTGGTTTGAATTCTCAGAGTGGCATGGCCTGCTGGAATGTAGAAAAGCCCACTGTTATCAGTCACCTCTGTAGAATCCCTGAGTACAGCGGAACTGACTGCGTGTGAGAGACAGTTCCGTTCCCTGTGAGAAAACTAGGAGGAACCAGGTCATTGACCTTCTTGTCCTATTATCTGTACTCTGATTTTACTAGAAAAATCTCTGAAAACTGAAATTCCTGTCAAGAAAACTCCAGACAGATTTTTGAACGAGGAAATGTACAATTGGGAAGTGGAGAAGGAAAATGTCCTAAATGAGTAAGATGTCAATTTTTTCATTAAAAACAAGCTTAAGGCAGGGAGGTGGAGGGGGGTGGGTGGAAGCATTTAAATCAATTACACATGAATAAGGGAAATGTTACACAAATGTGCATTTTATTCTTCAAAACAAGTATTTATAGATTAGGATTTCTTATTGGACAGCAATTCTCATCTGTGCCATTCGAAAATGAATATAAATGGTTGCCTGTCTTGGAGTTCACCCAATCTGGGTTTGAAGCTCCTAGAGCTACTTGACATCTGGGTGAGGTTGATTATAAACGTCAGATTCTTCTGATCTAGAGTAACAAAAACCAACTTAAGCAAATAGGAAAAGATACCAGGGTATCTTATGGAATCTAAGGATTAATTCAATAACCAGGTCACAGGAAGGGTGGTATCAGGACAGCTCCAAGAATCTCTTCTAGTGAACTTGGTGAATCTTTCCTTTGGTCTCCACCATCAAAGCAACTTGGTTGCTGCTGAAAGATTTACTGGATTTCAGGTACAGAATATATCCATACCCCTAACAATTCTTACACAGGTATGTTAAGTTGAATGAGTTAACTTAACTTATCAAGTTAAGTATCACTTGAGGCTCACAGTTCCAGAAATACTAAAATATTCACAAAAGATGTGGCACATGAACACTAGTTCTAAGACAGGACAGTGTTGCTCTCAGATTCCTTTTACTTGCCCCTGCTCACTGTGGGTGGACAAAAGACAACATCTTTGAGAGGCTGAAGATGAAAGGGACCAAGCTACTATGGGTATGCTCAACTAAGACAAGCATTTCTCCAGAGATTACAGAGAAACAGCACAGCATAGGGAAAAGGACAAGGGTCTTCTGTGACACAGCTGAGTTCAAATCTGAACTGGACTATGCCCCGGCCAGCTGTTTGAGATTGATGAACCTCATTTTTTTTAATATTATTTTTCCCTGAATACTAAGATAATGAAAGATTTTTGTAGAGAATTGAGAAGTATAGAAAGTTTCAAGACACACACTGCAATTACCTTGTAATCTCATCCCCTGGCCCTGACAGTTAACACTGTGGTATAAATTTTCAATCTATGCATGTGTATGTGTGTGTGTATGTATGTATATATAGTGTGCACGTACATACATGTGTGTATATATACATATATACACATATATGTATATGTGTGTGTATATGTGTGTGTATATATATATATTCGCCACAATCACTGCTTTAGCTGCAACACACAGATTTTGAAGTTTTGTTTCATTTTCATTCAGTTAAAATTATTTTCCCTGGCGCTTTCCTCCTAGACTTGTTAAATTATTTATTTAGAAGTATGTTATTTAATTCCAAGTTTCAGGAATGTTCAAGACATCTTTTTGTTATTGGATTTTATTTTACTTCTGTTGTAGTCACACAACATACTCTGTATGACTTCTATCTTCATAATTTACTGAAAATTGTTTTATGGCTCAGCATGTGGTCATCTTAAGTGTTCCCTGTGCACTTGAAAGGATTGTTTTTTGCTCTTATTGAGTGTTGTATTCTATAAACATCAATTAGTTCCACATGGTTCACAGTGCTGTTCAGATCTTCTATTATTATTACTGTTCTTCTGTGGCAATTATTAAATCAAATTTTAGAGTAATGTTTTGAAATCTCCAATCATAATTAAAGGTTTATCTATTTCTCCTTTCAGTAATGCCAAATTTTTGCTTTATGTATTTTGAAACTATGTTACTTTGCACACACATTTAGGATTGTTAAGTTTTGTTGATGAATTGACCCTTTTATCATTATGAAATTTTCCTCTTTATCCCTGGAAATCTTCCTTGTTATAAAGACTATTTTTTCTGATATTACATAGCTATTCTAGCTCTCTCAGGATTACTTATTGTACTAAACATATTTTAATATATTTTCAGTTTTCATTAAACCTGTGTTATTTGTTTCTTATACATTCAATATAACTAGATCTTTAATTCATTTTATAATATCCACTTTTAAGTGTATTTTAGATCATTTAGTTAGTAATATTGTTATATTTAAAAATACGATCTTACTTTTTATTTTCTATATAGCCAATCTTTCCTTTGTCCCTTTTTCTTGTCTTCTTTTGAATTAAAAGAATATTGCTATATTTTATTATAGCTCCACTTTTGATTCCTTAATTCTACATTCTTGTTTTGTTTTGTTGGTGGTTGTTCTGTGGTTAAAATATGCATCTTTAACTTATCACAGTTTATCTTCAAGTAATATTATACCTCTCCATATGTAACATAAAAACCTTCAAACCATATACTTCCATTTCTTCCTTAGTCCTTCAAGCTGTCATTGTTATACATTTTAACAACTAAATACAAAGCATATTCTCAGGTTTTGTACCAAGTGCCTCTCCTGTAAACAGTGTGTGAAAATGCCAGTTTCAACATCCTTATCAACCCCTTGGAATGGTCACATTTTAAAATTTTTGTCAACATGACGTTCACAAAATGATGGCTTATATTTATCATGATTGTTTTTCTTTGTATCTCACAGATAAAATTTTTGAAACTGAGCATCTTTTCATTATTTATTGGTGACTGTGTTTCCTTTATGTCAATGAAATGTTTGTATATTTCATACATTTTTCCATTGAGTTATCTTCTTCTTGTTGATTTGTGGAAGTTTTTGTTTAACAAATTCTGGACATTTATCCTGTTTTATGCATTGTAAATATTCTCCTTGTCTTCAGCTTGCCTTTTGACTGCATTTTCTACATTTTTAGATATACAAATCGTTGTGGGATTTTTTTAGTTTAGTGAAGTTAAACTTCTGAATACTTTCTGTAATGGTTTGGGCTGTTTAGGTCATTAAGATAAATTCTCAGTTCTGATGAAACAGTCTCTATTTTCTTCCAGATAGTCAAAAATTTCACTTTTCATGTTTAGGCTTTTAATCCATTATGAATTTAACTTTGCTCTCACCTTCTGCTCCTCTTATACACCTTACACACAAGTATATTCCAACACTTCGCCCCTTGCCTAAATCTTGACTTTTTATTGTTCATCTTATTTACCATTTTCTTCATGAGGCTTTCCTTGACTACTTCAGCTCTTATTGACTCCTCCTCCTCAGCTTCCTAAGATATTTAGGAACTTTGATATCAACTTTTGCCTGGGCATAGTAGTGAATTAGATAAATGCACCATTTCGGTAGATAATCTTAATAAATTTAGAAGGCCAGAATTAAAGACTATAAAAGAGAGTGAGGAATGTATTAGAACATATCTTATCTCAAGGGCAATTGCTCTAGCCAATTATTTCTATGTGGTCAGTAAGCCTTATAAAACCTGGAATCCAAATTTTTTTGTGAAATATTCTTACATTTAAATATTTTCAACCCATTTAAAGATCTTTTTTAAGCACTGTGTATGTGTGTTCGAGGTAGGGTGTGGAGGTATAATCTCTTAGTCAGGTTCAGTCATCCCACTTCCAACCCCTAACCTCTGGCTTATTTGTTTCTAATCAGCTGATCAGTTTAATTGTCTCCTCAATTAAATCACAAATCCCTTGAGCACAGGAATACCCAATTTGTAACTATAGAAGCTGTCATGGGGAGAAGCCTATGCTAAATGCTCAATAAAACCTTGACTGACCGTTGACTGACAAGAGCCATCATATGTATGCCCTGAGCCATAGTCCTCTCCACAGTCGAGTGCTAGGGCGAAGACTGGAGCAGATCCCACAGTGAGGTGCTATGACCAACTGGCTACCCATCCAGTGAGCATCTGTCATTCCGGTTAGACACACATGGACAGAAAACAGATCCTCCCAGAGTCAAGGCCATTCCTCCCCAAGGATGGGATGCCAGGACATACTCTGGAAACTCTGCCAAGACAAATTTAAATTCAAGAGTTTTTAAGTACCATTGGTCTATGTAGTACAAAGAACAGAAGTCTAGTTTTCAGAAGGCAAACTGAGTAGCAGAGAGAAGTAGAAAAGTCCTCTACCATCTCCTGTCTTGTAGAATAAATCCTGACAGTGAAGAAAGTCGTGGCCTGGCCATTGTTGTTTATTCATAGTTCTGAGTCCTTACCCTCAGAATCACCAACCCTACATTATCAAGTTCACATGCAGCCTGAGTAATGAACCAAAGGTCTATCTCTGCAGTGAAGGTAGGCTTGGACCAGGGATCAGACACTCAGATTCAAAGCTTGAGTTTATCCCTGAGGAGCTCTAGCTTCTCTGATCCTCTCTCTTCTCATCAGTAATGTAAGAACAGTCAGACTGTTACTCCCTCTCAGTGGGAGGAGTAATGTCACGGGTGGTGAAAAGCACACAGAATGCCAGACATGAATTTGAACATATTAGTTCAGTGACCCAGAGAAAGTTACTTAACTCACTTCTATGTGCCTGAATTTCCATATCCTATAAAATGAAGATAAAGAGAATTCAGGCCACTAAGTTCTTCCAATGATCAAGTGATATTATACATGTAAAGCTCACTACAAGTAGTAGGTTTGAGTTCATGGGTGTGAAAGAAATTAGTAGGCTGTTAAGGTATTATTACAGAATCTTTTGTTCTGTTCTCCAGAGCTGTTAGCACCCCCAAACAAGCGGTCATTCCACTGTTGCTGTGTTGTCATTGTTGTTCCTGCCCCAAGATTTCAGGGCCACTCAGCAGGATCTATTTCTGCTGAAATCTAACATGTTCCTTCCCCTGAGGCTACACAGCTTTCATCTCCTGCCCACCTGAAAACAGGCATAGGCAAAAACACTTCTATCAAAAGGAAGCAAATCCTCAATGATGCTTCAAGATCTTACACACAAAAAGTCCCAAAAGTGACATTCCTGGGCGTGTGTCTCCTCACTGCGGGGTGTCTGAATATGCCTCTCTGTGCCCCTCCATATCTCTGTAAACAAAGGTCTCTGTGTCAACTTCTGTATGTCTCTGTGTATATGCTCGTCTACATCTATACACGTAAGCTCTTATATGTTGTGTCTCATTTTATGTATAATTGTGCATCTCTCCATGGAACTAGCTATGTCTGTGCCTATATGTCTGCGTCACTGTCCATGCTGTGAATGTGTGTCTGTGCATCTGTGCCTGTATGCCTTTTACTATGAAGTTCTAGGATTATGTCTCTGTGCCAGATATATATCTATACATGTCAGGAGCCATAGTCTCTAACCATGGGTGTGTGTATGTGTATGTGCATGCATGAATGCACATGCCTGTCTGTGATGTGTCTCTAATCAGGACTGTGTGTGTTCTCTCTGTGTTGTATCTGTCAGTGAAACTCATCTTCTATATCCCATACCAGATGAGCCATATGTATGTGTTTTTGTATGACAAAGGACAAAACTGAGCAATTTCAATTTGGCCCATCAATGCTCCTATGTCAGTCTGTGTTATAACCTTTGGAAAACATAGGCCATTGGTTCTCAATCTATCAGCACAGGTTCTGGGGAGCTTTTAAAGGAAAACTGATGCCCATACTCCCCTGGCAGAGATTATAATCACCAGGTACTACCCTGCAGTGAGACCAGATACAAGAGCTTTACAAAGCACCAGACGATGCCAATGGAGCCATGGTGGAGACTGACTACACCAGACAAAAGGACGGGCCTTTGCTATTCTTCTTAGGAAGCCTATTCTCCCTGCCTGTGACATCAGTAATGTCAGTGAGACAAGGACGGAATTTTGAATAAATCGCCTGGTGCAGAAAAGGACAGGCCCCTCCTCTTTCTTTCTGAAGAGGAAAGCGCTTTACCACAATGGACCCTGTGAGTAAACGGTCTCAAAATTAACCTATGAAAACAGCTAAGGAGAAACTCTCCTCCAGGCCCAATCCTTTTTCCACTCTGGAAGACATTTGTTTCCTTTTACATACATGTCTGTCTAATTAAAAAAGATGTAGTGTTACCTTAATTTCCATATAAACTCATCACATTTACTGCAAATTTCTCACAAGCCAAAATAGGATTTATTAGCATAATAAACCAAGCCCTTCATAAAAATTTAAAGGCATTTTTGAGCATTCTTTACAAAAGAGAAAATTTAATAGAGGAGGGGGTCCAGCATGGGACAAAAACCTCTCATTCGGGAGAGTGGAGATCTAACGATAAAAATGGGAAAGAACTCGAGAAGAAAGGGAAAGAAATAAAACCTCAGATGCTTGGAACCTGAGACACTGGGGCATCACATTCCATTAAGATGTTTCTGTGCAACTTAGAAAAAGGCTCCTCTTACCCAGGATTCATCCCCACTCAGGTTCAGAGGAAGACGCCTTCCCATTCAACATCGTAACATTCTGTGGGAGCCTGCGGGGAAGACTCCATAGAGAGACAGGCTATTCCCCCATTGCAACTTCTGCCTCTAAAGAAGTCCTGAAAATCTGAGGATCTTTCACCCGAGCAGACAGACTAGTACTTAGGTAAGAGAAAAGTAGGTTCTCAAATAGTCCTTGGGAAGCACTACTCTACCTGGCAGAGTACCTGGCACTCAGTAGGTGCTCACTATGTGTTTGAATGAATGATTGCATGAATGAATTGCTTTTCAGCAATCAAATGGACCCGAGCAGGCAATTCAGAGGGCTCTCTCAGCCAATTAAAACCAGTACAAAAAGTCAATGAAAATACTTTCTGATGTCACTGACTTTCTCTTGAGGGACACCCTCCTATACAGCAAAATACTCAAAAGAATCAAAGTAAGGGAAATGCTGACATTCCCAGTGAGAGGAATGTGAAGAAAATACACATTATGTATCCTGAGCCCATTTAAAAGAAAGATTAATTACCAGACAGTAGGGGGGAAGTTCTGAGAGGGGAGGGAGACCTGGGAGGGGGGGAGGTTAGAGAATTTTAAATCATTTCTTCAATTAAAATGATTAATTTAAAAAAAATAAAACATTAATTTTAAAAGATATGGGATTAGATTTCCTAGAGAAGTTTAAACCAGGAAAAAGGGACGCCTCACAGAATTTTAGAGCTGGTAATGGCCCTAGAGGCTGTCCAGTCCAGCCCTCTTGTTTTGTAGTTGAAAAATTCCTGGCCAGAGACATAAAGGAATACATCCAGGCCCTCAGCTAACAACAGAATAGATTGTCAGCGAGAACCCTGGCTTATTTACTCATCATCTGCTGCTCTTCCCATGCTCTCAGGCTCCTGACCTTCCGCTAGAATGGCTAGAACAAAGCTATTTGGAATTACAAAGGCAAACGTGTTGACCTCACTAACCAGGGTACAGACTATTATAGCCCTGGCACTTCTGCTTCCCCAATTCACCAAAACTTTTAATAGAATGATCAAAATTTCTTTTCCTTTGAAAATTAAGAACTTGCCCAAATTTTCCCAGACCCATTATTTAGAACATGGGTGAAATGGTCTCAAGCATTATGCAAACATCATTTTGGCAAGAGGAGTTTGAGATTACTCCATTATTACTTAGGGTGATGAACTTGGGGTAGGGGTGGGAGAGTGCCAAATGGATGTATTCCTTAATGAAATCAAGTCTTTTGAGAGTTTGGAAGTAGAAAAAAACATTCATCGAACGAACATTGTTCTCTGTACGGTGTCCCCAAAAACTTCTCAGAAATAATCTTTAAGTTTATGCAATGAATGTCTTTTAAAATCCCTCTTCATTCAGAGATGTTCAAGCAAACTGCCCACTTGATTCTGCTGTCAAGTAGGTTCGACAGCCCTTCATCTGCCCCAGAATCCTTGTAATCTCAGATCACACCCCTCTCCACCCCATCATCTGTACACAAACCCTTGTAGCCCCTCTCCCGAAAGAAATATGCTGCCACCCACTGGTGAGAAATAAACTTTGAGAAACTGCAAGATATAAGGTTGGCTCTTAGGACCTTTGAGATGAAAAAAAAAAAAAAAAATGTCAGGTTAAAACTTGACAGTTCTTCAAAGGTGCTAATAAGAAAGTGGCCGCTAGAAAAATGTTACAGAAAGTTAGTTTCCTAGGGTGGGAAAAAGAAAATATATTGTTAAAAGGAAGCAAGAGCACTGAGGTAAAACCTGAAAGAGAATGAATTTTTCCTCCGTGATTCTACCACTCTGAATTTAGCGCTTGCAGACACAGCATGCCTCCACATTTCTTTTCTCCACAAAAGAATAAAAAATTTCAAGATTCAAGGATTTTGTTCATCTGTACTTCTTTAATCTTCCATCCCCACCTCATCAAGTGGCCCAGTATGCTCAAATAGATGTAGTGATTTTGGACTTGTAATCTGTTAAGATGCTCATCCCATGTATATACATATCTATTTTAAGTTACTGCCTGGTAAACAAAAAAGTCAGTGGAAATACCAACTAGTAAAAAAAAAAAAAATGAGAGAATGACATTATTCTCACTAGTAATCAGAGAAGTGAAAATTAAAACATTAAGGTACTGTTTTTCACCCAGAAAGATAATAGAAATTGTTTGTCATTGCTAATACTCTCCATGTAAATAAAGATGCAATAAAATTAGCACTTTCATACCCAGCTGGCAGCACTATAAATCATGACTACTATTCAGAAAAAAACACAGTGATATACGGAGTTTACACTTGTTGACCCAATGGACATATTTCTTGTAATCTCCATAAGGAAATAATGAAAGAAAAAAGCAAGTTATATACACAAATCTATCCACTGCAGACTTGTTTTGAAATGACCTACTTTTCTAACAGGAGAATTACCACATCTATCATTACACCACCAACACAATTGAATATTTTCCGGCAATTCTAAAGGATGGTCAGAGACAAATAACATTATAGAATTTACTTACAAAGTTAAATTTTAAAAAGCAGGGTGCTCTCTCAGCCAGAATTATCTTTATAAGCAATAGAAATCTACTCTGGTTATTTTCACCCCAAAAGTTATATTAAAACAACATCAGGTAATTCACTGAGACTCAAAAACCAGGCTCCAGCACTGAGGCTGCCAGTCCTACAGAGGCTGAGGTGTCTGGGTCTGGAGTCACCAGCACCGCTGCCTCCAGAACCGGGGTGTAGCTGCCCTGAACATCACATCATTGTCTCCTGTGCTGTCCCTGCAGCTTCCCATCGGCAGGTTAGATCTGAGGTGGCTGTGTCTAATCGTGAGCTTTAGGGAAGATTGGGTAAGTGAGGCCTTGGCATTTGCATATTCCATAGGAAGAATCCCTCAAAGATTTTCCCCCCCAAAAAAAAATGTAAATGCTAAATGATCAAAAATAATGATAAATGTCCAACAGAAATAAAGAAAAAATATTATACTGTGACTACTACCACCAGTAAAAATTTATATTGAGGAAGGACTAAAAGACATTGGATTCACACATAGAAGCTTAGGTGATGTTTTTCTCTTTTTTCCTAATGTTCTATATTCCTAAATTAAATATCTTATTAAAATACACAATATTTATATTACTTCCCTAGGCTGCCATAACCAATTTCCACAAACTGGGTGGCTTGAAACACTTGATGAGTAATAGAGAGAAGGAAAATACCAGGGATGGAGGAAAAATACACAAACCAAAAAGAGCTAAATAAATAAATCATTCTACAAGAAGCTTATTTTTAAATCCGCATAACCTCAGAGACAATTTCTACAACCTCTTCATAATCAATGTCATTACCACTGTCGTCATTGTCATCATCGTCACCATCTTCTATTAAAGAGTCTGACCAAATTGCATCTACCTGTCCTCCTGAGTATCGCAGAAAAGACTGTTTCCTAAACAGAACCATAATAACAGCAACAACAAAATAATCCATGAATGCGAGCTAAAGCCCTCAACACAAGTTCAAAGTAACATTAAGCAAAGCCATAAACAGAATATAACTGATATCATTGATAGGTGCTCTTTATGTTTTGAAAAGATATGTAGGTAAGTGGGTAACTATGGTAAAAATTCAAGTTAGGCAAAATAAGCAGTTTAGATGTGTTGAGACAGTTGGAAGATGTGTAAGTATATAAGTGAATAGATATCAAAGGCAGATAAGTAGAATAATTGAGTAGGAAGCTTAAATTTACCTGAAGACCTGTTTGCATTTCCCATTTTCCAAGTTTCTTAAACTCTTAGATGACAATACACTGAGGAAAACACAAAATCAGAAAGGGTTATACTATGCCGTATTGAGGTTTGGGAATCTGAGCACAGGTTAAATTTATTAGAAAGCAGAAAAGAGAACACCAGCCACTGAGCACGAACAAACAGTCCCTGACGTGAGTGCATGTAAAAGCTCATGCCCTTACCACACTGAGCATTTCAGTTCTTTATCCGGAGAATCCTTAATTATCCATCACTGTGTGGGCTCTTTGATTCTTTCTAGTCATTCTTTTAACCCCCTTCCCAGGGAGCCTGAAATACAGCTCCTGGGAGCTCTATTACCAGTTGAGCTGCCCAGCTATTTGTTAACAGAGATCGGTAGCAAAGACAAAAAAGAGAAGACCTCTATCAATTCAAATGACAGTTCCTCAAAGACTCTGAGTAACCTCATTCTTGCTTCTAAAATCCTATTTGAAATGCTCTCAGGAAGCTCACAGTTTAACCCAACAGTCATTATTTTTGTACAAGGAATAACAGTCCTAATTTATTAACTGTACATGACAATATACCCACTCCCCCTATTTTTGATTACAAACACAATCACCTCAGGTGATATTGAGGAACTCGGGGATATTTCCACAGAGGTCCCTGCCCTGTTTGACTAAATCAAGAGAATGTAAAAGTAACTCAAAACAGGCCAACACATTAGTTCTGTAACTAATAAGAAGTATTGGCATGCTCAGATGCTGTTCAAAATAATCAAAGATTGGTTCTTGCTTCCCTCATCTCAAGAGCAGACATTGCATTAATAAGATGAAGACACATACCAGGAGAACTAAGCATGTATCAATTAAGATGTGTTCAACAGCAAGTTAATTTTAAAAAGCTTATTAACAGGCTTAAATAAAAAAGACATTCATTGTTTACTGAACAAAGAATCTGAAGGTAGGCAATTTAGTGCAGCAGCTCAGTAAGATCTTCAAAATCCAAATTCTTTGTGTCCTGTTTTGCCATCCTCAGAGTATTGTTGGCTTTTTAGTCTTAGGCTTGTGCCTTTACCATCACAAGATGGCAGCCAAAGCTCCAAACTCATTCAAGGCAAAAAGACAATAAAACTATCGGTCCTAAGCAAATGTCTCTGGTTTTAAGGTCAGGTAAAGGATCGTTGCTTCACATCTGTATGCTATTAAAGAGCTTTTTCAAATAGTTTACAGAAAATTCCTGCCTGCTTTAACCCTATCCCCTGTTGTTAGATTTTTTTTTTTATCTCATTGTCTACAAGGGCACTAGGCCACCTTTAGCTACAAAGGAAGCTGGAAAAATAAGTTTCTGCAAAGGACAACAAAGTTGTTACAGTCACTCCACTCCCCCGCTGCCCACTGCCCTGTCAGGAAAACAAATACCATGCTATGTCAACAAGGAAAAGAGGAAGAGAGACAAAGTTTCCCTGCCAAGACAGCAACTGTCAATGTCTCAACAGGAAATTCACCTTTTAGTCTGTCCCTTAATACAGACATACCCCCCCCAAAAAAAAAGTCTCTTAAAGAGACACAAAAGTGAATTTTTTAAGACTAAGTGATGGTACTCCATGATGCCTTCCTCAAAAAGTAAGAACTGTTTCTTACATCCCCTGCTAATTTAAAATCCACAACATGAACACAGATCAGTAATCCAGTCCTTTCCAAATGGGTTCTGCAGATTGGTCTGGCAAGCTGGTCCAGGGGTGAAAAAAAAAGTTCATGTTTTCATATAAATTTGAGAACTCTCAATAAGCATTAAAATAACTAAAGGCTATGGTAAGTAATGCAGAAAATAAGCATTGTTTAACTCACTGTTGTCCAAACCACTCCCACCACAATATATATATATAGTTTTATGTAAGACCTACTAATATCCCACAGAATACACTTTGATAATGGTTGCCATCTTTCTTATCTGCATTACCCTGGGAAACAAACAAGATTCCAGTTGTTAACTTATTATTTTGTAAGACACAATCTTTTAATTACACTACTGATAATTCAGCTCACTGGTAACAGTGCTACTTACAAAATACTTATTTTTTTTCTCTTCTCTTTCTCTAAGACAAACAAAAGTATAAATCAGACAGGAGAGAAGAAGCCATCTTAATTAAACCTTTTCAATTAATAAGAATGAAGAATTTAACTATGCAGAAGCAATTCAGGTTGTGATTATTTTAATAAAAACTTTTATTGAAATGATTCTAAATAGAGCTCTTGTCTAAATTTTGGTTATGAAACATGCTTTTCAAGAAGAGAAAGATCATGAAGTTAGAAAAGTTAGCAAACATGTCTTTCTCAGCCTTCCTGTCTTTTCTCCTCCCTCAACTCTGTGAAGTCACCAACCAGTGCCCTAACAAGTTGGTGCATGAAACTACAGCGAGGAAGACACAATGAAAGAGGGCTCAGTAATTGATCCTATGAATGTTTTAATATAAATTTGAATCAAAGCCCACCTAGTGAAGTTTCACACTCTCACATGCTCTATTTCAGATGTGCGCCAAAATGCTGACGAAGGCAGAGTTGCTAACAGGAAAAAAGGAGACCCTGAACAATAATGATCAAGAGCAGGCCAACCACTCAACTCCGCTGGCAATTTCAAATGCAAATTCCTGACAAGCTTTAAGCAAGGAATCAATAGAAAGGTAAATCAAAAGCCTAATCAGTTTCAGGTCAAGATGGCGATGGGAGAGAATCCTGAACTCACCTCCTCCTATGAACATACAGAATCTACAGCTGCACAAGGAATAACTTCCTATGGGGGTTGGGGGGAGACGAAAAACGAAAAACTGGCTGATTAACTCCAACTCCAATAAAAGAAAGTCCACATGAAGCAGGTAGAGGCTGCGACGCAACCTCGCCATAAACCCCCAGTTCCTGTGCAGTAACCTGAGGGAAATGAAAACCCAGAGCTCGCTGGAGGGAAAAGAGTTTGAACCCTACACCCAGCACCACAACTTTGAAGACCTGCTCCTGTGAGATGAGCCCCAAAACATCTCGTTTTTAAACCAACGAGATTGGTGGGGTGGGTGGACAACTCGTGTCCACAAGACCCACAGGCTACAGGGGTCTGAGGAACGGCTCTTAAAGGGCTTGGACTTACCGGTCCAGGGCCCAGCGTGGAAGTGGCCGATCCAGGGACAACGGCGTTGGCGTGGGAAACACTCGTTGCTTGTCTTGGAGCACTGGCCTGAGGAGTGGGCATCGGACCTGACACACATTTGGGGGTCTGCTAGGGTGCCCTCCGGGACAGCAACTGGCCGGCGCCATCTTTGGGCTCTCCCTTTGCCTTGCTCCAGCCAGCAGACACCTTTTTTAAACTATAAGCCTTTCTTTCTTTCCCTTTTCTTTTTTTGTTTTGTTTTGTTTTGTTCTTCCTTCCGTCCTTGCCAGCCAGCGCCATCTCTAAGTTCTTTCTCTGCCACGCTCTAGCTGGTGGGCGCCGTCTTTACGCTTTCCGCGTGCGTGGAATCCTCACGCACGTCTGACGTCCGTTGCAGCTGCTCCCAGAAGACACCTCTACATCACCTGGCTCTGGTGGCCAGTGAGGTTTATGTTCCAGGGTCCCACAGAACTCTAACCAACGGAGAAAGAGTGGCTGTCACCTCCAGGGCCTAACAAAAGGCAACACAAAGAAGGGTGCTCTTTCTACCAAAGGCCTTTTAAGCTTATCCTGGCAGCCGAGCCTGCAGGGCAGACTTCTAATTAAACATTGGTGTAAGGGCCAACTGTAATCCTTTCCAGAGACCTCAGAGTGCTCCTGCTCAGGATCTGTTGTCCCTCTGCTGCTTTCCAGAGTACCAGTGTCTCCCTCAGGGAAGGAAGCTTTTTTATGCATCTGATGCACCAGCCTTTGCAGCTGCAGCTGCAGCCCAGAGCTTGCCATTCCTGGAGGGGGGAAGGGATTGGGGGTGGGGGGGATTAACAGAGCTAGTCTTGGCAGGCTACCCTCCAGCTCCACCCCCCTCCCCCCACTTCACAGACAGCAGACTAATACACCCTTGGGCAAAAATTAACTCCAAATGGATTAAAGATTTAAATATAACACCTAAAACCATAAAACTCCTGGAAGAAAACATAGGTAGTAAGCTCCTTGACATTGGTCTTGGCAATGATTTTTTTGGATTTGATACCAAAGACATAGGGAATAAAAGTAAAAATAAAAGTGTGGGACTACATCCAACTAAAAAGACCACAATGTGATGGTCTTTAGATAATAAGACTCTCATGTTGACCGGATAACCCCTGGGGAACAGTTTCTCTAATTTTGTCAAACGCGTCTCCCCAGTGCCCAAAAGAGAGCCTGGGTGTACAGTAGGATTTGAAAAAAATGTTTGAAATTTTATTTCTGTTATGCTATACCAACATGTTAAAACCAAGCTAAGATATTCATAAGACTGTTACTCTTTAGCAAGCAAGCTTGCTAAAAAGACAGCTGCAAATGAATCTCACAATGTTGAGCAAAGAAGCCAGATCCAAAATAGTACATATTTACTCAAAATTCAAAAATAAGCAAAATTAATAGCAGTCAAAGAACTGCTATTATCATTTGGTTTAATTCAATCTATACCAAAGAGAGTCAGAAAAAATAAACTCTTATTTTTAAATGTTCACAAATTTCATTATCAGCTGACAATGAGCACAACTAAAAGTGACACCTCTCCGGGGAAACTTCTGGCAATTATTTGACAACTGAAAACACCGTGAAATAAATACCTTTATTTTGTGTTAATGTTCTCAATGCCTGGAGAACATTTTAAAACAGTCTTTAGCTATTGCATCCAAGTTGTTTTCTTTTCCAGGAAGTTGAAGTGTTCGGAAACAGTTTAAATTGTACCAGTTCTTCCAAATTTAAAAGATGCAGAACTTTATCAAAAACCTAATAACTCCCCTGAAAAGGCTTCCACCTGCTCTGTGTCCAGTAGAAGTCTACAGCAATTTGTTTCCTCCCTTCATGCAGTAAGGAAGAGGCTACTCTTTATTTGTGCCCTTGTGCTCTCAGTAGAGGAGGTCAAGTAATGGGGACCACAGGGAATTGTCACTGGGATATCTTATCTTCCTAGGATTGATCATGCCAGAGACCCAGGTCTGTCCACTCTCTCCAGTGCTATGAGAAGATACTATGTGAGTTCTCTCCTTGTAGTATTTGTGGTGAGTGCCCAGAAAGAGACTGGGAGAAGAAAAGGGGCGAGACTCCCCATCTAAATTATCTTATAAACACAAACTACAGAGTCTAGCAAGTAAAGAGAAAGTCCTGCTGAAATTTAACTTATCTTTACAGTGCTGACACTTAGTTGCTTCTGATTCTTTGTCCCCTCTTCAACAACACACACACACACACACACACACACACACACACACAACCTGTGAGCAGGGAGACAGGTCCATTTCATGTCTGCTCACTCTGAAGTTTTTATCAGTGTTGGGGTTTAGAAAAGGTGGGGATTGGCGGGGATAGAGGTGGGTCTTGCAGAAGGAAATATCATATCCGTGGAAAGTGGGCAAGGGCTCTAGTTTGCAGCACCTCCTAAGTTCAGAAGCCATCTACTCGCGTTCTGGAGAAAATCAAGCCGGCGTTAACCCTTTCCACCCTTCACGCCTCTGCCTCCATCCTCTGTCCTCACGCTGCTGTTGTGGCCAGAACCTTGGACCAAGACTAAATGAGTGTGGAGTCTCCTGTCAGATGCAGATACGATGCTGATTGACCTTAGCTCCTCCACCTCCAGGCGAGTGGAATTGCCGCTCTTGAGCTCTTGGGGACCGGCAATTCGCATCATCGCCTTGGCCCCTTTAGTACAGGGGGCTCATGGAGGGAAGCAAAAGAGTAGTAGGAGCCCGGCCTCGCGGTCTTTGGTGAGAGAAAACTCCGGGAGTCGGGCCCTGGGACCGCGGGACCCAGCAGCAGCCTCCGCTGCAGGTGCCTGGGGCGCAGAGGACGGAGAGGCGAGGAGCGCGCTCACTGTTTGGGGAATCAGAGCAGTGGCGAACTTTTCCCATCGCGGGAGCAGTGGAGCGGGGGTGCCTGATCCGCAGTGGCTGCGCGGGAGTGTGGGGGGCTCTCCCCTGGCCGGCTGTGGGGGACAGGCGCACAGGACCCCAACTCCATCCAAGTTGGGCCGAGTGGGGCGGGCAGAGGTGGCTGCAAGTAGGAAGCGGCCGCTGTCGCGGAGCGAGGCGCCACCACGCGGGCTGGAGCTGCAGTCTCGGGACCTGCACGCAGCAGCCTGCGGAGCCCAATCACCGGACAGGGAGCTGCGGGTGCTCGGGTTCCCTGTCCCGATCTCCCCTCTGCACCGCCACTGCCAGGACCCCCACCCACTCGCTCGCGCCTCTGCCTGCCGGCTTCTCGAACCTCGCCGACACTGTAATCCCAAAGCTTGCATTACATCGTGAGGTGGAGGCTTCCTGTTCACTCTGTGCGTTGGGACGTCAACCTGACTCAGAGCACAGACTATGTGCTGGCCTGGGCAGAAAATAATATTAATCACTGGTAGTGATCGTGCTTGTGCTCCCCTTTCTGACTTTCTCAAGCTCTCCTCTCTCGTTCCGCACCCCATCTCATTTAAAAGAGGACTTTCCTGTTGGCTACCTCCTCCTACAAGTTGTGGACTTATATTTTGACTTCCTCAAACCACTGCAAACTTCTTGAAGATGGGAAGACAAAACTGGGAGCTCCATGAATCAAAGCACCTTGTTGAATTTTGCTCAGCCTTGTAGCCCTACAACTTAGAAACGTACCTGCTACCCTCTTGATATTATGAGACGTGGGTAAACCCAGGAGAGGTACCCTTCAACACGGTCTTGTCTTCATCTTCGGGCTGAGCCCAGAGCTGGTGATTTGTGCCTTGTATGCCTTGGAATGAACCTAAATGAAGTTAGCCCACTTCAGTTCCACTACTGGATACTCTGCCACCAGTAGATCCTTGCTCAAACCACTTCTCAGCTAACCGAGCTTTTAAGAAGGAGTTTATTAAATGACAAAACCCATTCTGGGACCTAATTTTGACTTCTATGATCTAATGTCAGCACAGCACCTCAGCTGCTTTAAAAAGTTCAGATGAAGACCTATGGTGGGTGAATTTTAAAATGTTTTAAATTACTAAGTTTTTCTTTAAACGCCATTTTTTTAAAAAAGTAAAGCCAAAATGTCTTTAAATTTCTAAGTCTTCACAGACTTTGTGACACTGCTGTTTGTACATAGTAATTAGATAATAGCTATCCATGAGTAAATAAACGAATACCAGGACAATTAATTTCTATTACCAAAAATAGTACTAATTTCAGTATGTGTGTGTGTGTGTGTGTGTTTTCCATTACTATTTCAACGGCAATGTCACTGAAAAGATGACCCCTGTGTCTATGACAGGCCCACCTTGAAGACTATATAAGAATAGTTTCTCATCGATGTTTCCAACAGAGTCTAAGAAAACTCTTATAGAAGTTCTTCCCAAGGCAGAATTATAATGAAGTTCTCTGAGCCACATTCATAAGACCACTCCAAGATAAATAAGAAGAGAAGATCATCCTTCTCAGCCATTGAAGTTGAGTGTGTCGATATTTAATGAGATGATTTATGACATTAAAGGAGCCTGGAATGTCCTTCCAGAAACACTCAAATGTGGCCCTTGACTAGGGACTCATCCTTGGAGCCTAGCTCTGTACCTTCTATAAAGATAATGACATCTGCTGGGCTGTGGCCTCAAGATAGGAGAGAGGAGCATAGCCATGCTCCCTCATCCCACATTGCAAGTGCTCTTGTGAAATCCGGGTCAGCCATTCTCTTCAGGGAGTTTTCAGAAGTTTGTAAGATCAATTGCTTAATGCCTTGTCTTCATGCACTGCTAACCTTCTTTACAACCTGGGTAAGTGTGCTGGAGTTCCTCCAGGAGAGGAAAAGCAGGTTAAAAACTCAGAACCCAAATAGATCCCTTCCCAAATATAGGACTGGAAAGAGCAAATTAAAAGGCAGGAAGAGAGAAGAAATCAGAATATTAGAGGTTATGAGCCAATACTAATTTTGCATTAATACATTTGTATTTTGACCTAAGACTATTACTACCTTAAATCATTTTCCAACATGAAGCAATTCCTGTAGAAACTTGATTAAAATTCACCTTTTTCTCCCCATAAAGATTACATTTCCTTTCTTTCTGAGCTAACTTACCCAATTATCCCCTTTGAGAGGAGATGCTTGAGCTCCATTTGAGAGGAATTACTGAGGCTCGATCATTTTTTTAACCTCCAATTTTAGTTCTCTATTTCAGGAAGGGCTTAACCGGAAAGATCAAGATTAAGTAGGTTCCAAGGTCGGTTGGTTGATTGTTGTTGTTCATTTTATGGCTATTACCTTTAATTCATAGAACTCTGCTTGCTATTGGCCTCTATCACCAGACAGAAGTTTTAAAATATCATTAATTCCCCCAAACCCATCCCTTTTAACAAAACTACCAAAAAATAGCCTATTCGGATGGGGAAGTGGGCTAATCTAATTAAGTGATTTTCAATCCAGCATTCCCTTAAGACTTTTCAGCAGATTTCATTGAGGGGATGGTGCTATCCAGTAGGTGAGGAGGGAGAGCTGATAGCCGGACCCAGGCAATGGATATAGATGAGTGATTCCTACAAAAAGTCCAAAGACTCTAAACATGAAAGTATATATATCCACTCTCCCCACATTTCATCATGTCTAACCCAGCAGCTTCTACCCTACTGCCCCCTGCTTCTCAGACGCCCCTTCCTATCTCTCCCTACAGAATTCAAGGTGGAGTTTATATACCCAATAGGACCAAATAATGACACAGTGCAGGGAGAAGAAAAATCATTCATTTTTATATGTCCTTAATTTTTATATTCAAAAGCTAGCAATTTATCCAATGTTTAATTACTGAAGGATAGCAACACAGTTTATGAACAAATGTAAATATTCGGGGAGTTCATGCTCAATATTCTTCCTATTCAATAAAACTGTATAAAAACCCTCACTCTACAAAACAGGAAAATATCATATTTTAAACATATGGAAACATCACGTAACTCCTTTTGCTTCAAAACCTTTGACGGTTCCCCCACTGTACTCAGAATAAAATCAAAAATGGGTTATGAGGCATGAGCCAGCAGCGCCTGCTTACGTCTTACCCTCATTTGGCGTGACTCTCCCACCTCACTCATTATGCCCCCGGCATGCTGGTCTCAAACCCTTCGTTGTGTTATGTTTGTTTTCGACTCATGGTCTTATTCATACTGTTCCACCTGCTTGGAATGCTCATCCCCACTCCACGTGACAGGCTTATTCTCATCTCTTAGGTCTTAGTTTCTCTGAGTAGCTTCGGATGAAGGATTTAAGAACTCTCTTCTGTAAAATGAGGGAAAGAGCATCTCCCTGATTCAGAAAAATGTCATAAAGTACGTTCAACTTTGTAAACCTCTTACCAGTGTCATAAATACCAATGACACTGCTTGGTGTTAATGATACACCAATCTCATCAGATTGCTAAATAGTTTCTAGATATATATATTTTAGGTTGATAAATTTTGTAGCAACTCCAAAAGACAGAGAGGGAACAGGTGTTTCTTACTATTAGGGAATACAAAGAAACTCATAATCTTGGATTTAAAGACAAAATCTTTAAACAAACCTCTACTATTTTTAACTACTTTCTTACCCACTCTCTGTGTCTGTATATTAAAATCACATGTTATTTCTCAGCTATTATACACAGTCATTTCTACTGGACAAATGTATAACAAATGACATGTATCCATCATTATAGTATCATCCAGAGTATTTTCACTACTCTAAAAATCCTCTATGCTCCACCTGTTAGTTCCTCCCCACCCCTACTTGATAGTATTTTTATTAAAGTCATTTTAATTTCAGTGGGAATGTGACTGTTACCACCTCATACATAAACATAAAGGTTCAACTCATTTTCAAATTATAAAGGATCACAATCTCAAATTACAAATTAGATGCTAATTCGTTTTCTTCATTTGCTCATTTATTTAAAATCTTTTCTTCATGTCATTACCTCTAAAGGTGTATACATTTCATGAATTACTTTTGCTGACTGTTTAAATGAAACAAAGCAGTAATTTTGAAAAGTATAGCCATCTAACACCTACATTTAACAAAGACTCCACATTCTAAGAAATATGATTAACTTGACAGCAATTAAAAACTGCGGCACAAATGCTTCACTGCAAAATGCATTATGATCTTAATAAATTTCTAAAGTAAGATAAACAAATCTTTAAAGGTTCTTTTCTACTTTGAAGTTGTATAAATCACAATTAGAGAACAAGTACAAAAGGATTTATCTTTATATGAAGATTATTGAAAAAAATTTTAAATTCTAGGATATACTTAGAGAAACAAATTTATCAAATGCCTGTTTTGTGCCAAGAACATTATATATTTATTTTCTGTCTTATTTTTAACAACTCTGATCTATAGCACTTTAATTTCCACTTGACAGATGAGATAACCTATGATTTGAGTGATTAACTCTCCTAAGCCAGGCAAAGGGGAGCATCCCAGGCAGCAAGACCAGCGAGTGGTGTGTGAAGCCAAAGGAACATGGGGTGGTGGAGCAACCACAGGGAGGCCTCATGGCTGGGGTGTGGACACAGGGGCAGAATGGGCTGCACTAAGGCTCACGAGGCAGGAAGTGCAGTTCAGGAAGGGTTTCATGGCAAACGCTCAGGATTTAGGACTTCATCATGTTTTCCTCATCCTCACTACAGTGTGAGGAATGGATTGGAGAGACAATCGCAGTAGCCCCTGGAAGATTATGGTCACATGGATTGAGAGCCATGGGTGGCCAGGGAAGGGGGAAGCATGTGCTTTTCTGAGAGATTTAGTAGGTAAGAGTGATAGGCATCTTGCTTCATTGATTGCAGGGTGATGGTGAGTGATGAGGGAAAGGAAGATGTGAGAGCGATTCCTGTGTTTTCAGACTTGCTCAACTGCGTGGAAGGCAGTACTCTTCGTTGGGACAAGGAGTACCAAGAGAAGAACCACACACAGGAGAATTCTGTGAGTTTGACCTAAGACGGGACAAAGTGTCTTTGAAACATGCTGAATGAGTTGTAAGATATAGGAATCTGGAGTTCAGTGGAAATATCTGGGCGAGATAACTTTAGGAGTAAAAGTGAGGACCATTAAATATTTATGGCATTGTTCCCCAACTTGTTCCTTGGGCCTTCTGCATCAGAAGCTTCCATAAATCCACACTGTACCTCAATGTTCTCAGACCGTTGTGTGCATCAGAATCTCCTGGATGTGATGGAAGGGACAGGTGCCAGGTTTGATTCCTGGCTCTGGAGCTAGTGGTATAAACTTGAGCAACTTAACTGTTACTCAGTCTCCTCCTCTGTAAAATGGGGATAGTATTATCTACTTCAAATGGTTTCTCAAAAATTAAAAAAATTAATATACATAAAGCTCTAAAAGTGATCCCCAATACATAGTAAGAGCTATTAGCTATCTTATTTTCTAGGTAGCTTTGTAAAATGCAGATTCATGGACCCCAAACCAGAGTTTGAGATTTAGTTCACACTCTTATCCTTCTGTCTATGCCATATTTATATTATTCTACTTTCATCATTTATAGCAAAATATTTATATCAAATTAATACTTGTACAAGATTAAATAAAAATTCAAGATGTGTTTATAATAAAAAGCAACAGCTTTCTATTCCGCTGCTCCCCACCTGAAATTCCACCTCCTGGAAATAATCAGTTGTAGTCATTTTCCTGCTTTTAGCCTTGTGGTGGTTATCACCAGAGCTCTTAAGTATCAAATTCATGCCACTGTATCATTTAGTCCCTTTATATACAAATTGCCTTTGTTTTCTGTGTTCTTTGCATCTCCTCTTTTCGGAATTCTTCTAACTGTCGTTCTGTCCCAGTCTTGTGTCCAAAAGGAACACAGTCAGAGGAAAAGGAGGACCTTTGTACCTCCCCATCTCATGATCCAAGGCTCCATAAAATCCACGTCCTTCTAGAGAGAGACAGACAGACAGACAGAGAGCATGAGCGAGCACTGCCCTGAGGCCAAAATCAGCCTCTCCGCTCTCACCAGCAGAAGGCCAAACCTGGGATCCTATATATGTGACTGCTTTTAGGGGATTGTTCACTTTTCTCATTGTAGGACGACATTTGGAAAACATTCACAATATTCTGCACTACAAAAAAAAAAAAAAAATTGTAAGAGCAGAGTAGCTTGGTGCCCATCTCAGGCAAAATGTAAGGGTCTTGAGCCGCAGTAAGACTTCCTTTGAAGGATCATTTCTCTCCTCAAGCAACATTCTGCCTGCAATTTTATTTATCTACATGAACATGCATAACTGAACCTCTTAAAGTAAATGGAACAAAGCATGAATTTCATTACTTTAGCCTGCCACATTTGGGGTTTATTCTTTGATTCAATTATTCACAAAATGCAACATTTCACCTTGTCTTTTTACAGCAGTAAATGATGATTTAGTTTAAATTTATGCCCCATTCTCATTTGGAGTTACTAAGAAGAGACCTCTGAGGATGATTTGAAGTGTTTTTAAGGGAGTTTCTGCTCAGCTTGCAAAAGAAAAAATTCATGAGTTGCATAAGACTATGAATTAATTACTAAGAATAAGGCATCCAGTAAGACACCTCTGCTTATCAAACACACATTAACATAGGAAAGTACTTTTTCATTTTATTGCAAGCAAAACTTTTTGTTGGACATAGAATTTATCCTACAATGTTTCTGCTACAGAGGACTGGTTATCAAAGAGCTTCATCAAATCTAAAAGCATTATTTTGGGACAGAATAGAAATGGAGGGATAAATTATTTGCTGTAAATTTGCCTCTTCAGCTACCTATTTATGAAACTGACTATTGTGATATGGTCTCACTTTCCCTCTAATTTCGGAAAGCCTGTCAGAAGAAAATCTGCCCATGTTATGCCCAGAAAGCACATAATAAGAAATAACGATGCTATCATCCATATGGATAAAGTTTTTAGCTTTTCCAAACACTTTGGTGTTAGCTCTTCTATTTGAATCTTGCCAGAACTCTTAAATAGCAGGGCGGGTGTGCTAGTGACATATTTTGTGGATGAAGAAACTGAGGCCAGAATGCGAATGATGTGCCCAATGTCTCATGTGAGTCAACAGCTAAAACTTGGCCGGAAGTTTTAGTTGTACAATATTTTTGCTAGGAAAAAGTTCTAGCTAGAACTGGAAAAAATACTTTACTTTTAAACATAATTAAGTAAATCAGTATTTCCACCTCTCTTTTATTTAGTCAATCACATACTCTTCCTCAAATCTACTTCATTAAATTTTCTTTCCTCCAGAACTGTTTGTATACTTTATTTCATCCCTCTCTAATGTTCCCTACTTTATATGCTTATAGAATTTAGGTAGCATCTGATTCTCCTAAATCTACTTATACATTATCCTGTATCAATTATCTAGATATGTGTATAATAAAAATAGTAATTGCAAAGTATAGCAAATACCTCCAAGATAAAGAACTAGGAAGGCCCTTTAACACAGTAGTTAAGAATGTGGGCTTTCAGTGTGTCAAAACTAGGACCAAATCCTGTTCAGCTACTTACAAATGGACAGTCTCTCTAAGCTCTAGTATCTCCATTGTGAAATGATTAATAAGACTTATCTGTAGTGGATGTTTGTTTGTTTGCCCTTCTACCTACCACACAACACAAGCCTGGCAGCACTCCTAATCATGGAATCTAGTTCCTTAGACCACCTCTCTGCCCTCCCACCCACCCTGCCCCCTGCCTTTTTTCATGAAGATCCAAGTCTGTTAAAGATAAAGAGTTTTATAGGAAGGTGGAGAGTGGCTTGGAGAGGGGAAGGGTACAAGCCTGGACTTTTGAGAAGGCAAGAAAACAATGACCTCATACTAGGGGAAGAAGCGGGCTCTACATTCTTGGGCAAGGGAGGGGAGGAGCCACAGAGACAGCTATAAGCAGGCTCTAGAGGAGAAGAGATGCAAGGGTCACTAGGACAAGACCACCTGCCCCAAGGACAGAGCCTCACCTCAGACTTGCATTCAACAGGAGAATCAACAAGAAGAGTGCCCCTATAAGCATGGACAATGAGGATATCAACCACCAGCAATCAAGCAAGTGAGGGGTTCTGCTTCTCTTTTCTGGATATTACCTGCATCCCCAGATGCTAGAATAGTTGTGAGAGGCCCCATAATAAATAATAATGATGAATTATAAATGTTTATCTAGTCCAGATGGATAATACTTAGGGCTAAATTACGTTGACTTAGTTTAAAGTAGTATTTCCTGCATTTCTGAGCTAATGGGCTACCTTGCATAACCATTATGAGTACTATGTGTAATTTCTGTAGTCCCAATCTTTGATAATTAGCAATCCACGTGTGATAATTATTTAACACTGGCATCATCAAAAGTGTTTACTGAAGACCATTGGATTTCCACAGCATCCATGTCTCATTTCTGCCTGCACACCAGGAAATTATTGTAATCCAAAATCAGGAGTTAAATGCACATATTGTCTTGTACCTCTTCATTAAAGGTTCAAGGACGTGAATGAAAGAGGAATTGATTGTCGAATTTAGATTAAGTTTAGGCATGCATAAGGGAACCCATTTCCCATCATCCTTGCCAACACTTGTTATCTTCAGACTATTTAATATTTAATGATATGACATCTGCCAGTTGGTTAAAGGATACTGCCTCTGGAAAGGCAAAGACTTTCTGCTCCTTGAAGTCTGAGTCTGGGCGAACAGAAAGGTTGAAGGAGGCATGAGAAGGAAGACAACTGGATAGAAATGTTGGGAGAATTATTTTCTCTCGAGGACTCAGATCTTCCAGGGGAGAGGAGGACAAACGTCAATCAAATCCTCACTAAATACAAGCCCAGCACATAGTATTGATTTATTTTCATTTAGTGAGCATGATGACTTTGACCTGTCCCTGGAAGGGAGGTGCCAGCCTCTCATGCTTGTCAGTCTTTACCGAAGGCCCAGAATTGCCTGTGATGTGCATCACTTTTTGGCTTAGTGCTTATTCAATAAGAAAACTGTTTTCTTTCTCTGTTACATTTGTGGAGAGGATTTTGGGGTTGGGAGAAGTTTGGGGTTTTCATTATTTTGCCTCCAGCATTTTCCACATACAATCAGTGAGTGCCACTTTGAAAATATATGTTAGAAGTGGAGAAAGGTATGTCTTCAGTCATATTTTTCTCTGTTGATATAAATAAACAGTTTTATGAACCGGAAGGAAGTATCAGCATGCTCCCCAGCATTCTATCTCTTAGTCTACTCTCGTCTGCATATTGAGGAGGGGCTGCCTGTTAGACAAACCTCACATTGTATTGAAGGCAGCAGCACTCTTCAAGGTGAGTGGTAACTAGAGTGGAGGTCGCAGTCTAGAAAGACTTCAGAAGTACATGAACCTGTGTGCTTCTGTCTTCAAGCTGCACTCTAGTCACTCTCAATTCCTCTGGCAGAAGAGGGGTTGTCTCGTCTGCTTCATGTAACTCTATCTTAGATGCAGCCATTTCCTATGTAATTAACTGAGTATTTGTTACTTAAAAGCAAGATCGCATAATGTACAGCCTTAAGTTTCTGCTAGAATTTAAATCCAAATCTGGTGACCTCAAGATGGGAACCCTGTGTTCTCATGTATAGATGATATTAATGATAATATTTATTCAGAAAATATTTGCAGTAGACACATTTTTTGAAGGATTGCATATACATGTGAGTAATCTTCTCTTCTTCATATTGGTTGATTTATTTCTTTTTTAATTGTCTTTAATACTATTATTTTATTTAATAGAAAATACATCTCAATTATTTAGGTAGGTTTTCTCCCTAATTAATTCTCCAATTACCAATCAACAGATTTCTTGAGTGTCTTAGGACCAGAAGTCCCCACTTGCCTTAAGTCTTCTATAAAAGAAAAATAACTCACGATAAGCCAAGAAGATGAATACACTGGTCCTTCTCTGCCAACTTGCACAGAATGACCTGGGTCTCCCATCTCAGAAATTTCCACAGCTTACAGAGATTTCACAAAGGGTTCCCATAATAGTGGGCTCTTCTCCGGGTTAGAAAATTATTCTACTCTGGGAATCAAAACGATGATCCCAGCTCCCTGGCAAACATCTGCTGTTCATTGATAGCACCATCTGGCATTTCAGCTCCTCGCTCTGTTGTAGAAGCTCCATGTAGCTGCCGACCCAAATTAATTATTCTATAACAACTTGTTTGCAGGAAGCATGGGCCAAATAGGGTAGTTTTGCTGAAAGCTACTAATTCAGTGCTTTGCCTATGCTTAAATGGGCATCCCCATGCCATCCCCTGGCCATGGTCTGAAATATTTCAAGCCATTATATTTGGAGGAGAATAGGGTAAGGGAAAATGTATACTAATGCTCTGAGCAAGTAGCTCGGGGGGGAAAAAATGTGTTTATCTGCATTTCACAAGCTTATAAGCATGCATGGCCTAATCTAAATAATTTATTTAGAGGAATGATTACAGTAACATAGGCTGAGCTATATCTGTCATAGGAGCTTAAAGAGTGCTTCTTAGGGTAATGATGGCTTTTAATATAGCTATACCTCTTCACCCCATTCAATTAGCAGTTTCTTCAATTATCGATCTCTCCATTCCATTTGCAGCAGTGCCACAAAGTTCCGGTGCTGTGGGAGCAGCTAAATCTGGTGATGCAATGAAATGAGCCCCGGATGGGGTCACTAACTAGCCAAGCGATATTCAGTAAGTCGCTTAGTCACTCCGGGTCTCAATTTTCTCATCGGTAAATAAATTACCTGACCCATCACACCCCAGATCATTGTGATGCCCAAATGAGATAAGAGTATCAAGACACAATGCAATCGATAATGAGCAATGTAGACGTATTACACATTTCACCCATTTTATCTTTTCTTTACAGACTAGGATCTGACGAAGTTGGTTACTCATTGTGGTAACTCTAGAGCAAGACACCTAACCTGTAAGTACGTGTGGTTTAGGGGCAAATTGCCTGATTTCAGCTTTCCTGATCTAAATTTTTACACACCAAACTGTATCTTCAGAATATACGTTCCCCCCTGCCCCCCCGCCCAGTATTTGGCTTTCTGATGGCAGTATGATTTGGCACAGTGGTTCTTTACCTTGGTGACACTTTAGATTCACCTAGGGTTCTTTAAATATGCCAATTTCTAGGCCTCAAATGAACAGAATCCCTGACAGCATGCCCCAGGCCTCATATTTTTTTAAGTGTCTCGGTTAATTCAAATACACAGTGAAATATGAGAATCACTCATTTAGATGAAAGACTACCAAGTCTGGAGTCAGATACCCTTGGTCCCACCACTCCGCTGGCTGTGTGACCCTGGGCAGAGGTCTCTGGAACCCAGTTAATAAGGTGTAAAATGGGAAGGGAGAATTCACAATTTTCAGACTTGTGAGGATACAAGATCACTATGTAAATTACCTGACTCAGTAGAAGCTCAGCAGATGTTAGCTATTATCAGTCATGTCATGATTGTTATTATGTACTCTCTTTTCCTGACTCTGTGTGTGTGTGTGTGTGTGTGTGTGTGTGTGTGTGTACACATGTGTGTCTACATCTGGAGTATAAACTCTTTGAGAACAGAGACCATTGTTGACTTTTCTTCTGAATCCCTTCCAGCTCCCAGCACAGTGCTAAGTGTATAGTAGGTGGTACATAACAACTATTATAACTATTTTTGATCAGTTTATTGACAGAAAGGAAATTTAAAGTCATCTTCAGCTCTGTCAAGTATATTTAAAAGTACCAAAATTACATTCTAGTGGACTCACCACAGCCTTTCATAAAATCCAAAGAGCACTTGATCATCTGAGTCTAAGCCACAGAAAACCTTTTCTATAATCAAACTCAGAGCCCACCAGCTTAAATACTGCATTTAGAGGCTATTCTTCTTTGCTCCAAGGTGTGTCATTGAATACAAGGCTGCAGGAAGGAAGTTGCATCAATTGTGAAGGCAGGACCTGGCTTGCATTCCTGAAAGAACTAATGTAAGTATCATGTTCTAGAAACTGAGGCGATTGGAGGGCAGTCAATATAGCCCAGGTGCTTGGTTCCATGAACCTGGGAATTGAGTGGGCTTGTAATGGAGGAATGGACAGAAACACTAGGAACAATGTGGGAAACCAGAAGGTATTCATTATGATGTCCAAGTATCAAGGAGCTATTTATATCTTTTCTGGCCCAAACCCAGATTGGTCTTAGAAGTGGAGCGGGAGAATCTGTGGGGCCAATTCTAGCAAGAGGAGAGCAACAAAGCAAAGGAGGTCAGGCAGAGGGGCTGCATTCTCTCTCAACATTTCACCACATGACATCTTTCCTATTCTCCTGTTGGGCAACAGGCGTGAGTCAGAGCAGACTAGCGGCCTGCAGACATGTGCTATGTGGTTCAGTGTATTAATTCATACTGTGGTTTCAAGTATGGCACAATTAATGAGGTGTTACTCTAGGTCTTAACAGAATTCACCACATCCTGTGCCATCTGCCTGCCCTATATGATTCTGAGTTCGCAAATTTGAGTTAAAGCCTTTTGATAGCCACAGAGAAAAGCTGTTATGTCAGTCAAGCATTGTTAATAACATGCTCGTCACTGTATTGCACACTCTAAGCTTCAGTCCAGTGTACTTCAGGATTCCCCACCCCACGAAGGTGATAGCAATTCAGACCAATGAGAGAGTAGAAATTTAGTTTTTATCCTGAGTCATCATTAATTATAAGGCACTCAGGTAGCTTTGGAGTACATGCCATGAAGTGTACATGGGATTTGGAGATCTGGGGTATTGTATATGGTTGTAAGAAATCAGGCCACAAACTGGAGGTTAAGAAAGATTGAGGACCTAAAGTCATAGCTTACAATAAATCAGGTCAAACTCAAATCATCTGAGCACAGAGACTTGGACCAGGAAAGGAAGAAAGAAAAATCTCCCTTCATCAGAGGTCTCATAGATACCATTCTCTGTACCAGTGAGGGGGGACCCTGGACATACATGACAGTTTTAATATGTTTTTTAACCTGGAAAAGGGTTGTCACTAACTCAAATTTCAAATGTTTCTAGTTTAAAAAACTTGCCACCCTTTTCATTTTTTCTCAGTTCTCAGAGTAATCACCTTCGTTGGAATAATTAGTCAAATAACTAGGTCTGATATGGAGGGTCAGTTTTGAAAGAGATGACTCTCTGGACTGAGGTCTTTCTACTTATTAGAGTTCTATTACTATCATATTACCCTGTCACGATTTTTCATAATGGGTTTTTAAATTTTTGATTTTTACTCATTTTTACTTTTATAGCATAAAATCCATTACTGTCACACCACAGTTTTGTCCTTTTTGCATTCCTTTCCCATTTTTTTCCAAATGTACCATGTATTACATTATGCTTATAATATAATACAGTTCTGTGACTCTTTGCTATATAACCTGTCACAAAATTTCCTCAGAATCATATCACTTTTTATATTCATGAAGACAACATTTTTCTATGGCAAAGTTATCTTTTATTAACATTAAAATTCATTAGCATAATATTCATATACATTAGCGTAATTTTCATTTACACTAACATGACATTCAATTGCATTTACCTATGATAAATTACCTAAAGCAGATTAAGTACATTAATGCACATTTCAATTGTATGGTATTTTTAAAAGGCTTCTTACTTCTTTATAATTATTTCCTTAGGATAAATCCTATGAATTGGATTACCAAATCAATGATTCTGAATATAAAACAAGACTTATTAAGTTTACAGGGAATTTTCCTGTAAGTTTTAGATTTTTATACTCATACTCTCTAGTAAAGTGGGCGAAGCACAAATATTTCACCATTTTGTTGTTGGTTTTTCCTTCTAAACGAGAGACATTAAGGAGGCCTTTTGTTTGGCTTTGTTTTAATTGTCATTATGATTTTTCAAATTTATAATTTTTATCCTTTTGTTATATTTTGTAGCAAGAATATCAAGGAAGTAGAGGGGACAGATTTTGTTTAGTGCATTTCACTAATAAAATCCAAAACAAAGTCATGATAAAATTTATAATAATAACCAACTATAATAACTGAGCCTTCACTATTCCATGCACTGTGTTACATAATTTACATCCATGGTATGTGCTGGGCCAGCAAACTGATTAATGATGGATTACGTGATTTCAACATTTACTCTAACTCAAAAATTCTACCTAAAAACTCTTCAGATACTGGAATTCTTTTATCTAATCCCTGCCTCAGATTTTTCCCTAAATACTCTTTTCCGAAAACTCCAAAGATTAATTGTATAATATGAGGTCCAGATTCCTCACTATGCTGGACATTTTTAGTTTGATGATTTATTTAGTGGAAAGAGAATGGAAAATTGGTCAAATGTGAAATAAGAGTGATAAGAGCAATTGAGAAATCTGTTCTTTGGCAAATCAAAATTGGGCAGTATCAGTAAATAAAGGAATCATATACTTTAAAAAGTAAAAGTTCTCAAGGTTAATTAGTAGGAATGAAATAAATGAAATTAATAAGGGTAGAAAAAAATTATACCGGTCATCAAGAGTCTATGGAAAAACAGTATAGGAGGGAAATGCTGCAAAATTCCTGAATTTAGAGAACCGAAAGAGTGGTGGCAACTAAGTAGTCTCAGGTTCCGATTTATAAGCAGCTGAAATGCTTCTTTCTCAGTGACTCTCAGAGACCCCTTACCTCTGGAAATACTAGTAAAATGATTAAAAGCCATGTGAACATAGAGCAATAGTAAATATGAGCTGACAGAGTCCAAATCTCACTTGGCTCTCTTGAAGAAACATGGGAGGAGTTTAGGAAGGACTCTTGCAGTAGAAAAAGAAAGAAATAATGAAGGAGTAGATCTTAGTCTGTGATGAAAGAGTTTCACTGAGCTGTGTTAGGGAATTTCTTGGATATTGCAGACCCGTTGGATCTCTTGGAGATTTTCCTCATGATCAATATAGATAAAAACGAAATGTCTTGAACCAAAAAAAAGAAAAAGAAAAAGAAAAAGGAAAACAGACTCAACTACAGAGAACGAACTGATAGCTACCGGAGGATTAGGTGGAATGGGCCAAAAAGGTAAAGGAGATTAATAGGTGCAAACTTATAGCTGTAACATAAATAAGTCACAGGAATGTAATGTACAGCATAGGGAACACAGTCAATAATATCGCAGTAACTTTGTACAGATAGTTCCTAGACTTCTCGTGATCATTCTGTAAGGTATATGAATGTCAAATCACTATGTTTTACACCTGAAACTAATATAATACCATATGTTAACTATACTTTAATTAAAATAGTTTCATATTCCAGAAAAAAATGTCTCGTGTTCCACATTGCCTCTCCTGTGGTCCAATGCCACTGCTGCATGGAGAAGCTCCCCAGAGGCAGCAGCCTTTTAAAGGTGAAGGTCCACCAAGGGAATGGCTAAAGAAGGGCAATACATTTTATCACTACTAATGTTAGGAGCATTTGGATTTAGAATTGCTTGTTGAAAAGAAGCACTTAATGCAGAGTGTCTGTGATAGGATAATCCAGTGGAGATATTTAAAAAATATAGATAAGGAAAAATAAATCAGAAAAAAATTATCTAGTCATTCCTCATCTCAAAGACAAAAAGCTGAAAACATTTTGCTGTAAATCTTTCCAGCTTTTTCCTGTCTGTGTGTTTTTATTTAGCTACATTCTTTGCAAAACTGAGGATATCCTGCATCGATTGTTTCGTAAACTACTTTCTCGCTTAATACATGATGTACATTTTTCATGTCATTCAGCATCTTTTAAAATATGATTTTGCATGGTGACATTATTTGTTTAGTCAACATCCTGTTATCGGATTATGTTTTTACCTGTTGTTCGCATTACGTTTGTTCATAAATGTTTGTTTGCCTATGACTTTTTTTTTTTTTTTAGGATAAATTCCTAAATGAAAAAATGTTGAATAAAAGAGGATGAACATTTTTAGTTTTCAATATTTATTGCCAAATGGCTATTTCCATGGTCTATTGCCAAAACATGGTCTATTAGCATTTTTTAAAATGGAAATTTGATGGGTCAAAGACAGCATTTTATATAGTTTTTCTCTGGTTACTAGTGAACACGATTATGTAATTTGTCCACTTGGACATTTTCTAAGCTGCTCATTCATGCTCCAATGAACAATAATCACTTGTCACTGGACTAGAGCACCCAGATATCGCTGCCTCTGATATTCCTCTTTAGTCAGTAGTGATGCTGGTAGCTAAAGCTTGGGTCAGGAACAGAGGATCAGCCACCACTCTGACAGTGGCTTGCTACATCATTTGGCCAAGTTAATTTCCCCCCGTACCCTATTTTCCCCATATGAATAAGAATAATCCAAATCCTATATTCTACGTAATCCTATACTAGGGAATAGGATAAACCTATCCTAATCTAAATCCTATGTTCTACATCTACAAGATGAATTTAGAATAAATGAATATATGATCCATATCCTGTTAAGCATCAGTTGTTTTCATGTCTTCATCATTTAGTGGTGGTAACTGGGCATTTTAATTTGTCCTCTTACGGCCCTGAAAGCTTCAAAAAAGAAGTTTACAATTCTAAAGAAATATAAGTAAATAAATGCTGTAATGTTAATAAGGACTTTCTCCATGCCCAGTACTGTACTAAGGATTTCAAATAACTCAAACAAGGTCCTTGAAGATTGTCATATTTTAGATAAAGAAAGTGAGGCTAAAAGAGTTTTTTATAACCTGCCCAAATCCATGGAGTTAGTAGATAATAGAATCGAGCCTCAAACAATACACACCAACCAATATTCCCTCTGAGTATTTTGTAATCAAAGGCTGATTTGAAAGCAATGCACCATAACTTCTCAAATGCTCACGACAAATACCTAATGCTAGGTTAAGTTCCTTCTGACACCCAGGGTCTCCCTAGGTCATCTCTTCTCACTATCAAGTTGATGTAAACTCAAGAAATGTGAATAACATTTGATACTGATTAAATTAATATAGTTAATAGAGTTTATCAATGACTAAAAACCCACAAAAATTATCTGCAAAATGCATTATGATATCAAATATGATAGGCTTTTGAATAATCATTTTTGTTGAAAGTTTGAAACTGTGAAGTACTCTTTAAAGATAATTTTCAAACTTTTCATTTATGAATATGCCAACTGATACAGTGATGGGAAGGTTAATAGAAACCAAACCTGGGATTAGAATCTAGATTTTTTTTATTTTTTTAACTCTTGATCCAGTGCTTTATCTGCTAAAACATTTTACAATTTGTGACGAATGACAAATACTCATGACAAATACTACTGGACTCAGGAAATAAATACACAAGTGCAAGGAGACATGTCACAAAGGCATTCCATTCCAAGATTATGATGGCATAAAATTGAAAATAACCTAAATTCCAATCAATAGGACATTTGTTAACAAGAGTACATAAAAACCATGACTCTTACTCAGCCATTCAAAACAATGATGTGGAGCTCTGTTTATTGTTCTAAATAGATTAGCATCACCCATTATTGCCTGAAAAAAGAATTATATTACAAAAATTACAAAGTATCATATACAGGATGGTCTGCTACATATGAAATTAGGCATTTACAACTATAGATGATGTGGGTTTTGCTCAATGATGGGATTCTGATGATTTATTTTACTTTAGTCTATGTCCTTGATTCAATATTATTTCAATTACTTCTAAGAATTCATTGTATGAAACGAAATCCTTTAAAATGAGAAAACAGTTCTTATTCTGTGTGCTTTTTTAAACAACCTAAAACAGTGCTTCTCATACTTTAATCACCTGGAGACTGTTGTTAAAATTCAGGTTCCAAATGTTCATGGTCTGGGGTGAGGCCAGAAAATCTGAATTTTAAATAAGCTCCCAGGTGATGTCAAAGTGTTGTTTGCATTTTTGCATGACAAGGATCTAGTTTTGTTTACTTTAATTACTCCAGCAGGCCTTTCCCTTGCTCATTCCATATGTAGTTTCTGGCAATCATGGACTGAAATTATTTTTCCTTGTTTGTAAGGGTGTTTCTTAGTAAATAGAAGCCTAGAGTTTTGTTTTGTTTTTCTTGTACTTAATAAACATAAACACTGGGGGTCACTATTTTAAATTGTGGCACAGCCATTATACAACTGGCAATGGTACTCAGCATTGCTTCTTCCATAATTTACCTTGATATTCTGGACTGAGGATATTCTCTGACTTAAAGGCATTGGTGGTTTAAATGTATGAACAACTTTGTACATTTATGATAAAAAATAATTATGATAAAAAATAAAATATAACAGCAATTGACAGGCTGCTCAGCAAGTGAAATACAGTCATAATATGAATGCTCATTTTCAACACATTTCTTTAAGGTTATTTTCATGAAAAAAAAATTAAAATAAAGCATTTTAAGAATGAGTGGGTATGGGAATGGCTAAGATTTCTTTTATGAAAGTAAACCGTTGAAACCCTGAACTTCGAAAGAAAGTTGGGTGAAATAAAATCCCTTAAAAATTATAATGTAATCAACGGTTAAGTAAAATATGGCTCTTACCGTTACAGTGTTCAACATTCATTGAGTGCTTGCTATGTATGAGACTAGTCAAGTTGATTTATGTGCCAGTAAAATAAATTCATAATTTACAAACTTAATAAAATTATATGTATATATAAAATCAAGGCCATGTCCTTTGAATAAAAGGACATTTAATTTTAATATACTGGGATCAAGGGCAGAGATATACATGTTGTCCATGTATAAAGTTAACTATTTCCTTCAAAGATAGTGTTTCATGGGTAAATTGTTTTAAAATGTTGGCCACAAAAGAAAAAGGAGACGACCAGGGCCAACAAGCCCACTATAATCTATCTCGTCTTATTGTAACTACGAGTTCTGGGACAATACAAAAAGCAAGTACCTGGGAACTGTGGGAAGTTAATAATAGCAGGGAGATTGGGGAGGAGAGACAAACTCAAGAACTACTGGTGTGGTGTGAGTTTCTCAAGTTTTTCCACTTTTATCTCCCAAGATGACCCAAGGGCAACCTCAGTGCTTAACTGTGCAGTAAGTAAAAAAATAAGCAAAGCAAAATCTCTGAGAGAAACCCTATCTTTCCAGCCATGGACTAGAAAAAGGAGCCCCTGTGAGCATGAGAGTATGGGGCAATTGTTACTTTTGTTTTGCTTTGTTTTTCTCTTTTTCCCTCCATCCTTGGTCACAGTAGCAGTGGCACAGCAGAACAGTCATCTAAAACCCCAAGAGAAGACCTGTTTCTCTCTGTCCAGAGGAATTAGGAAAAGGGTACCCTGTGGTCCAAAGAGTATAGGAAAATCCTATTGCTTATCTCTTTTTTCTCTCTGCTTTGGCTCAGAGAGTCCCTGGCCATGTGGAACTTTGCAGAAATAAGGGTGGATACAGTTCTAAGAGGGATCCTGTGATTCTAGTAAGATGACCAGGAAACGAAACATTGGGGGCAAGAAAATAGGAGGGAAATCCCAGAGGAGAGACCTGGAGAAGAGGATTCTTTAATTCTGTTATGAATCGACACAAGTTCCAGGTTCAACCTTTAAAACAGCTATTGTAATCAGCTTCAAAGATAAAGATAAAAATACTTGAAATTAGTATGAGTTCTCTGCAGAGAAACAGAAACATAAAAAAGAACCAAACTGGAATTTAAGAACTGAAAACTATGTTTCTGACATTAAAAAATTCACTGGATGGGCTCAATTGAATAATGAAGACAACACATGAATGAGTTATTGAACTTTAAGATGGAATAGAAATCATCCGATCTAGAAAGTGGAGAGAGAAAAAAAATTGAAAGAAATGATCAGAGTCTTGGGAAGCTGTGGGAAAATATCAAAAAGAAAAAATCTGATATTTTTGTTATTTGAGAATATGAGAAAGAAAATTTAAAAATCAATGATGTAGAAAAAATTCGAAGAAATAGGAACAAAAACTAAAATTGATGACTGTAAAGAGTAGACCTTTTTGCAATCCTTGTGTAGCAAAAACACAAGAGAATGTACATTTTATTGACTGACCTAAGCTAGTATTCTTGATACATTCAAAACTGCATAATGTGCTCTTCCTGAACTCACTTAACCTTAGACCATCTTTTGGGGACTGAGAATGGTTAGTCTCTTAAATGTACTTTCTTGGATTTAAGACAATCTTTTCAACAACTGAAAAGAGCTTAGTGGAACATCTTCCTTGCCGACATATCAGATTCTCTGTTTATCGTTCTCATTCCTCACATTTCCCCTTCCTACTGTTTTTAATAAATAAAAATCTTTGCTGACAGAATTCTAAGTAGTCATATTTTTTGGTTGGTCTCTCTTACTATAGCAGGAATAAAGCTTTCTCTCCTCTCACCTGGTTGTGGAGATCTTAATTTAGGATCTCAAACACCAGTATGTACCAGTTTCTTATTTAAAAGAAGGAAATAAAAATACGTACTCAGTTTTTTTTTTCTTTCTTTCTGGTTCTCACTACATTCTAAGACTTCAGAGAATTTTCCATCTGAAACTGCCCCTTCCATACTAGGCTCTCATCACCTCTTACCTGGACAACTGTCCAGTGTCCTACTTTCCCTGTTTCCAAACCCATTTCCTTAGAATTTATCTTTCACAGCTACCAAAGTAACATACTAAAATGGAATAATGTCGCTCTTCAGTTAAAAATATTTCCATATATTTTCTTGATACAAGTTTTTGTCAGATATGTTTTGCAAATATTCTCAACCAAAATGTGGCTTGCCTTTTCATCGCTTGATAACCAGAAATTTTTAATTTTCATAAAAACTAATTTATTATTTTTTTCCTCCTGTTGTCAATGTCATTGTTTTCTAAGAAATTTTTATCCTAAAGTCATGAAAATATTCAACTATTATTCTGGAAGTCTTATAGTTTTCTCATTTATATTTAAGTGATTCATCTCAAATTAGATTTTTGAGTAAGATAAAAGACAAGGTTCGTTTTTTTCTGTACAGATTTCTAGATACTCCAGAACCATTTGTCAAAAAGACTTTTACTTCTTTATTAAATGTTCTGTGATTATTTCTTGACCCTTCTGTTCCATTAATCTATTTGTTTATCATTATGCCACTGTGATATGATTATGACAATGAATCTCAGAACTAATTTGCTTGACATCTGGAAGTTGTACTGGATAATTTTAAATGTACAATTTCATTTCTTGCTCAAAGCGGTCTTCTCAAGTGAGATCCAAGGAGAGATACACACCTCTGCAACTCTGAGATGCCTTATCACCTACAAAACTGTTCCAAAAACTCACTGTTCTGGGTTCTCAGGGTCCTATTTATTTTCCCAGCCTGCCTTTTAGAGTAATGTTTATTGTACTACATACCATCAAATAGAGGTACTAAAGCATTTGTGCAACCTCAGCTACTATTTTGTTCACCTAGGACCAGTGAGTCAACTCCCTTCCATGCACAGTAGTCCCAAAATATTGCTTACTTTTCCATTTTAATGGAAGATTAATGGGCTGGTAGAGTTGTCGTTACCACCATTATGAGATAAGTTTTCAAGCAAAAGCTAAGATGGGCAGAGGTCTGTACATTTTTCTGAGTATTCATTTCAGATTGGTCTGAACAAGCCATTATAGACATTATTCTAGAGAACAATTCCACTTTGTCTCTAGGACTGCAATGGGAGACCTGCCTATAATGGGTCCTATTATTTCTCTGCATTCAATTCCAGAGTCTCAGTGTGATAGAAAAAGCCCGGCTAAATTAGCTTCAATCGTATCCAGACTTCACAAGAAATTTCAAATCTGCTTTTAATCTAGCTATTTAAAAGTTATAGCCTCCAGATAAGTTTCTCTATCTTCCTTATAAAAACAGTGATTATTAATAAGAAATAGATGATTATGCCCACATTTCCCTTACCACATGTTATAAAAGCATGCATCCCTTGAGTGTAAAAAATACAGAGTGCATGTTTCCATAATTACAAATATACTCTTCCTTTCTTCCCACTGAGAAAAAAAATCTTCCTGGGAAGCTCCACTGATGGCTTGCAATCCATGTGCAAATGATACTCTTAGAACATAAACATAACTCTATAGAATTTCAATAGATTCCTTTTTAATATATATGATGATAAACTATAATAGCAGCTTCCCTTAATACCTTCACTCTAAAGCAACCTACTACTGTTATTCTGAAGTTTAGTGTCATCTGTAAATTTCATAGCAAAGTTGGAAAGGACAGCTTGCAAAGTCACTGGGCAGTGCCGAGGTATAGGTGGAAAGATCGACAGCTCACGTTAAATATTTTCTTGTCTTGGCAGTAATCCTAGCTCTATCTTCTCTCCTGTAAATAATGTAACTTCTATAAATTCACGAAAAGGATTAAGAGTTTTACAGCCTTGCACTTCCTGGGAGGTCCATAGAATTTTCCATCTTCCACTCTCTTTTCCAGCTCAACTCTGCTCTGCTTCTTCTCTCAACTTCTTAGGCACCTGTAGAGAATTCTGGGGTTTAATATATCTGCACTCATATTGGTCTCTTAACCATTACTCTTTACTCCTTCACAGAGGGTTTAACTCCTTGAACAGTGGACCTGGTGTTAGTCCTTAAGTGGATACCCAATAACTACTCACATATTGATTATAAAAATAACAATAATTTAAGTTAATATATATTGAGTTCTTCATGACAATTGATTATATTATTATCCTAATTGTACAGATGTGGAAACTAATCTTTAATCGGGGTAAATAGCTTGCCAAAAATCACATATCTTGTAATCATAGTGAAAAAACTATGCTATATTTAAAGGCAATAGACAGAGAGGCAACTGTCCCTAACCAGTAAACACTGCTAGTGAATTTTTGAATAAGACTTTATCTTCATAATTATCCTCAGAAATGTAACTGTAATTACTAGCTTAGGGTAGTAATTTGTTAGATTTTTTTTTTAGATAACAAGACAATCCAGACACATTAACACTCATTGCTCTCTCAAATTACCAGAAAGACTTGAATTTAAACAAACAGCTAATGAAGGTTAGCGATTAAAGTATAACAGAACCTAGATATAGAACAGTTCCCAGCTTCATCTCCCATTAGCCCCACCCTAACTTCTAGTTCTTAAAGATAGTTATAAATCAGTGCAATTCCTTCTCTCAGGAATTTATATCATACTGTCCAAATGGAGGCTTAAATTTGTCTAGTGTCCTCCTCAGCTCATTCTAGTGGGGCTTAGCCAGATCTAATAGAAGTGGGGGGCTTAAAATATTGTGAGCTGTTATGTTTAGATAAATCATATTGTGTAAATATGGCATTTATAGAATTGGGTTCTTAAGAAGTAAAATAAATTGTTCCCTTAGAGCAAGTATCTCTGTTGGAAGGTAGAGGTTTCTTTTATTATAAATAGCAAGAGAAATGAGAATGAAAAGAGAGAGCTGATAATTAATATGTTTGAATGAAAGCTAAACATTGTTTCTAAGTATAAATGAATATAAATATCCATTGTGAGCCTGAAAAAAAAGTTCAGGTCAAATGAGAAAAGAATTTGGGCGTAAAAATGAAGACCTTGCATGTTAGTTAAGGAACAAGGAGACTTGTGCTTTCTCAGAGTATGGTATTTTTCTTCCTCTATCTAAACAAAGCCAGTCTTGAAACTCAGTGATATGGAGATGATTATATAATGGGGACATGTGCTGGAATGTCTTAGTGAAGAGAGGGAAATCACCAAGTAGTAGAGAAAGTGAGATGCTGGTTAAGCTGAAATCTGACCAGTGTGTATTCTGCATGTGGGGACCCGGGTGAGAGGTGGGGGAAGGAGAGGCAGTGAGAGGAAAGGATCTCCTTCTTTCCACAGGAAAAGTCGTCACAGAGAAAAATCGAGATGCCTTATGCACTCATTATCATATATGCACCTAACAAAAGAACAAAGTTGGTTTAACATCTGAAAATCAATTAAATACACCATATTAATAGAATAAAATGTCTATAAACTGATGACTGGGTAAACAAAGTGTGGTATAGCCACACAATGGATATTATTTGACAATAAAAAAGAGGTACCAATACATGCTACAAGGTGGATGAGCCTTAAAAACATTACGTTAAGTGATAGACCCTGTCACAAAGGCCATGTATTTCATTATCATTCTATTTACCTGAAATGTACAAAATAGGCTAAATATATAGAGACAGGAAATAGATTAGTGATTACCTAGAGCTGACAGAGATAGGGAAATATTGTTGATGGCAACAGGGTTCTTTTGGGGAAGCCAGTAATATCCAAAATAAAGTTATGGCAATGGTTACACAACTCTGTAAATATACTAAAATAATTGAATCCTATACTTTAAATGGGCGATTTGTATGATATAGGAGTTATATCTCGATAAGTGTTGGGGTTTTTTGTTTTGCTTTGCTTTGCTTTGCTTCGCCTTGCTTTGCTTTAATCTCTTGAGAGATATGACTGTAATTGCTCAAATATTAGTGTGTTTATGTCGAATAAATGGAGAATTGAAGGGATACCCACTGGCCAAATTTGAAACAATTTGAGCAACAAAAATAAAATCATACTATATAGGAAAACTACATTTAAATAGTTCATGAGTCCATAGTGATATTTAAAATGAATACTACCTAAATATATATATAACGCATACCAAGAAAAGATAAATAATAAAAAAAAAACTATTCTTTATGAAAGAATGTCGGATAGTAAAATCAGAAGGAATGGTGGAATTGGAACATTCTGTAACCCCCATTATAATAATTATTCAAGCAAGAACCATCAAAACATATAAAAATCATAGGAAGAAAGGCATTCACATTATCTCAAAGCATCACCCAACAGAGTACTGGCTAATTACAAAGGTAAAATTATAAAATGGAGCAATCTGACAACAAATGAAATGTATATATCTTAGTAGGATCCTTATTTTTAAAATAAAGAACATTTTGAAGACAATATTGAAGTTTTGTGTATGGACTACATGTTGAATGATGTTACTGAGTTCATGTTGATTTTTCTATGTGTAGCAATGGTATTGTGTTTGTGTAGAAAAAAGATATGTTCTTGTTCTTGCATTATATACACTGAAATATTTAGTGAAAAAATGTTGAGATGTCTTAATGCTACTTTCAGAAGATTTGGGGAAATAAATACATGAGTTTATATATATGCACACAGGTACATGTATGTATGTATTCAAACACAGAGAGACACAGCAAGAGAGATAAGTAAAGCTATTTTGGCAAGGCATTAAGAGTAGTAAATCTATATAAGGGATGGCAGACATCCATTATATTCTTCTTTTTTAAATTCCTGTGTGTTTCATTTTTTCAATACCAGCTTACCGCCCATGTTACTAATCTGGGCATTTAATTCTGCACATCTGCTTTTTTGGTGGCTCATGTATTTTTTATTCTTTGCAGCACTAATAAAGTGCTCATGTATGACATTTGTATCATAAAAATATGTAATTGCCAACAAAAGCAATGACATCGAAAAGAGCTACCTTTAGATTTTTTGTGGAAATAGAATGTTCAAGAGAGATCTGAAGTTCCTAAGTTAAAAAAAAAAAAAAAAAAAAAAAAACCTAAGTCATTAAAGATCTCTCTGTTTTGCACCATAAAAATTCTGGTATCGAGAGTGATGTCTTTCCGATGATCTCAATATGTCAACATTCCCTGCCCTACTTCTTCAGTGCAAGGAAGATTTCCTGTAATGAAAATTGGCCCCAAGGTGGGATTAATGTGGATGAGATTGCCCAAATGCAATTCTAATCATAATCTCTGGAGTTAAACTTTCCAATTCTGCAGGATTTACAAAGAAAAAAAATAAAATTTCCCCAAGATAAATGTATTAATATTTAATAAAAACAAAGCCAGATTATAATATTAGTGAAAAGTAAGGAATGTATAAAAAATCCCTTTATATTTGAACTAAGACACTAAATTGAGGAGCATAAATTCCTAGACATGAAAAGGATATGAATGAGAGAAAAATTTGCAGGCCGATAAAATATTTGGTTACTGGAGTAAAAAATTTCCAATAAAATTGTGTTGGCAAGAGTGACAAATTCTTGTTTTCAGAATGATTATTTTTGTGTCTCTTGGTGAATATATAAACATGTGTTGTTTCAACAATTTAGGAAATTGGCCATGATATATAGTAATTTATCTCCCAAAAGATCATTAATAACCATAGAAACATGTAGTGAAATTTTTGTTTTTTCTCATTTTAGATTGTATAAGGAATGACTTTTCCTCACATTTGACTAGCTTTCCTGAATCTATTCTAAAGATAGGTACAAGAGCCAAATGAGTAAATTGAGAGTGGAAATTGAGAAACTTGGAAAACAGTGTTTGTAAACAGGCTAGATCATGCCGTAAGAACAAGAGGGAAAAAAACCTGACATATCAGTTGCTTAAGATAATACCGTTTTCTTTCTTGTTCACAAAACGTTAAATGCAAGTTGGGTAGCCCTCCACTGTTTCGTAGCTTCTCCATCTGAAAGGCACCATGACAAAGGGAAGAGAGAGCTTATATACTCAGAGAGTTATTTACTAGAGCCATTGAAGTGTCATAAATCCTTCCTACCCATCTTTTCTTGGCCAGAACTCAGGCATTTGACCTCAACCCAACTACAAGACAGGCTGGGATGCCCAGGAAGAGAAAATGATGTGGGGATTGCCTACCATTGCTTCTGCCACAGGGACCTCTCCATGAGGTAGCTACTCTCATAGGATGGGCTCCTAGGGTACCTGGTGGTCAGTTTTTTACTAATGTGGCAAGAAGCTGGCTAAGAGTAAAGCCATCACAGAAGGATGCAGGTGTTGCCATGACCATGAACCAAAAAATAATGCCCATTTTTTTCGTGATTTTTAATTCAGCTAGAGTTGGATTTATGCCTCTTATAACCAAGAGTCATCACTAACTCAGAGCCACATGTTTGCTGAAGGTAGCTTCATTAATTAGTCAATAATTTGATTGGTATATCAATTGGCAAATATTCTGGGTATCTATTGTACTGCAGTTGGTAAACATCCACTCTTCTGTCAAACTTTGTCTCATTATCATGTCTTCTGTGAAACCTCATTACACACTGCTCCTGATTCTATCAGTTCATGGGGTTCTTTTAGGCAGCAGTGTACTGTAGTGGATGATAGATGCATAACCATTTGAGTTAGTTTGCCTAGGATTAAATCTAGCTGCTACTTATAGCGATATGACCTACGTGTAACTTCTCTGTGTCTCAGTGTTATTAACTATAAAATGGAGTAATACAATGCTGCTGTGAATATTTAAAAGTTAATACATACAAAGTACTTAGCAGAGTGCCTGGCAATAGGTAATTATTCAATAATTATTAATAATTATTATTACTAATAGACTGTAAGCCCTTCAAGGACAAAAATAGTAGCATAGTAGCAATTTACTGATTTCTTTTCTCTAATACCTAGAACACCACGTGGCCCATAGATGACAATTGATATGAGTTGAATGAACTGTCATAACAATGGAAATAGTAATGATCTTGTTAACTGATTACAAAAATGGCTCCAGTTCTCTATCCTTCCTTTATCCTTCTGCAATTTGAATTTTCAGCATCTTTCTTCAAGGAACTTAGTCTATTTCCCCTCCCCTTCAATCTAGGAAGGCCTTGTGGCTGCTTTGGCCAAAGGATATGGCAGTAATAACATTGTGCCAGTTTTCAGTCCAAGCCTGAAGAAGCCTTTCTTTTACTTTCTATCTTGTTTTCCTGAGTTTGCTATGAGAATAAGTCCAGATAATTATGCTGGAAGGTGTGATACCACACAGAGAAGAACCAAGGTGTCCTAGTAGGGGAGCCACAGCAAACAGCAGACGCATGTTTGCAGCCAATACCTAAAGAACCACGCAGCCGACTCCAGACTCTGTAGCTGTTTCTACAGAGAGGAACACAGCCTTGCCAACATCTTGATTTTATCTAGGTGAGAGCTGTATCACACTTCTGACTTCCAAAACTACCAGATGATAAAGTTGTGCCGTTTTAAGCCATTTAGTTTGTCATTACTTATTATGGCACCATAAAAAAAAAAAAAAACACAGTAGGCATTTAAGAAATCATTCAGTCTACACATTCATTTTATTAATAAAGATATGAGGCCAAAGAAATTAATTGCTCGTTCAAGATCTCATTCTGATTAGTGGTAGTACAGGGACTAGAGATTATCATGAGAATAAATTATAACGGTAAACGCAAATTGATTGTCAAAAATTAGATATCGCCGCAGTTTCTTATAAAATCAGGGAAATGGAAAAAATATATTTGAGGTTTTTCAGTAAAGCAATGCAACTGGCTAGTTCTGTGGTTCTTCTTAAAACAGACTACACATTACTCCTGCTTGAGAAGTTTTAATAAAGGCCAATGTCCAGGACAAATAAGTAGAAATTCTTATTTTATGGGTTCGTGGTAGAGTCCTGACATCGGCATTATTCTTTAAAGTTTCCTGCGGTGACTTTAATGTGTAAGCGCTGTTGAGAAACACTGCTCTAACTAGTATCCAGCTTGCTAAGCTTCCTTGCGACATTTGTAACGTCTTTTTATATAATTGCTTATATTGATCCTAGAACAGCACTAATAAAGCCAGTGAGTTACATCTCATGGCTGTCATTTGATGATGACAGGCTGGTCTGCACTATCCCATCACCAACAAACCCTTACTCCTTCAGTTACTCCTTATTTAACTGTTTCTTAAATATATTACTTTTCTATTATTGCATGAAAAATTACTCAAAAACTTGCCATTTTAAAACAACAAATATTTATTATCTCACTTTAGTTGGGCCAGGAATCTGGGCACTTCTTGTGCAAGGTCTCTCACAAGCAATTTATGTATCAGCCAGGACTGCAGTCACATCAAGGCTCAAAACTCAATCAGGAACCATCCTTTTCCAAGATCATGCCCATGGCTATAGGTAGACTTGAGGTCCTTGCTGGTCGATGCCAGAGACATCAGATTCTTTCCACATGGGCCTTTCCACAGGACTACTCCCAACGTGGCGGCTTGCTTCCCGGAACAAGCACGGAAGGAGGGAAGGGAGAAATGGAGGACGAGGCAGGGAGGTGACCGGCAAAATGGAAGTCACAGTCCTTTTGTCACTAAATCTAATAAGTAATATCCCTTCACTTTTGCCACATTTTATTAGTTAGATTAATTTGTTAGTAAATTAGTTGAGTCTACAACCCAGGGGAGTGATCTATACAGAAACATTTTTGAGGCAGCACGATATTATTTTAGATCAAATTCGGATGTTTTAGTTAAGCACCCAGGCCTATGTGACACCAAAGTCCACCCTTTTAACCCACTGTACTCCAAGTTTCCAGTTCTATTCTCTAATTCTTCTAGAACCAAATAAAAAGTTTTCTGCATAACGTACTCCATCCTGCCCATCAACCATTTGGATGTTTTAGAATCTGACCATGGATGGTGAGACTCATCTGTTCTACTCATCACAGAGGCAACCTGCCCCATAGCGCCCATATTTTAAGAACCATCTCTTTATGTATTTTCCCTTTGATCATTTTTACCTTGAAGGATTATTTTTTACTTATTGTCATTATACAAAACTGAGATGATCTTTATTATTATCTTATATTTTAATACTATTGACTTTTGTTATATTTTGGGTAGGTTATATCTGTGTCACAAAATTTAAAAGAATATATAAAAAAAAAATTATTGTCCTTTGTGTAACATTTTTCCTCCTCACCTGCATTCTGAATCCCAACACCTCTTCTTCACTAAAACCTGAAGCTGTTAAGTATCCCTTCTCCCATATTACCTCCATTCTACCAGTCCCTCTCTACCCAACATTTCCCAATTAAACATGCTAAAATCGCTTCTATCTTTAAAACAAATGAAATTTAAAGTAAATTATATGAATGATATATTCTCCTCCAGCTACTGCTCTGTCTTTCTTGTCTTCAAACCAATTATCTCAAAAAAAGACCCAACTGGTACCTCTTCCCCATCTAGGGTAATGGCATTGCCATCCAGTTGGGCAAACTAGAAGCCTTTCCATTTCCAGTTCTTCTGCTACCATCTGTCACTCACTTTATTCCAGTATATGCTGGAATATCTGACATGCTCTGCTTCATCAAAACTGCTCTTACTAAGATCAACAATGACCTTCTCTTCATATCTAATGGGCACTTCTTACTTGAGCTCTCAGCAACGTCTGACACTTACTGTTGACAACTCCCTCCTTCCTGCATTTCCTTCTTATCTCACTTGGTTTGTTTTCTCATTCTTTCTTGTTTTTTTTTTTTTTTTCCCTCCCTAACTTGCTGGACACTCTTTCTAAGTCCTTCCAGCTCTTCTTTTCCTAACTGGCTTTTTTAAAATTGGAATTTTCCAGGGCTCAGCCTAGGCCCATTTTTTCATCTATACTTTTCTGTAGGTAATTTTCTCTTCACGAGACTCCTAGATTTATATTCAAAACCCCAAACTCTCTTCCAACTTCCAGATTGGCAGAACTCCCCTGCCAAGTATTTCTACTTAAATGTTTAAAATGCTTATCAAATGCAGTAAGCCTGAGAAATCAGATTATGGTCATTTACCCCAAATAGGTCCTCTTTCATATCTTGAAAAATGGGCACCACAATCCAGTTGGCAAATTAGAAACCCAGATGTCATCCTTGACCCCTATCTCTAGTTTACCCCTTTCATATAATTGAGTACTGGATTTACATTTTACCACTTAAACATCATTTGTTTACGATTTTCAGTTACATTACTCAGTATAGTTTTCAGCTCTAATATTTCCTACTTTCCAAATCCCACTTAAATTGGTTAATTTGTGGAGATGCCCTTACATTCCAAGCTGATTCTAGCTCCTTCGAAATGAGTTTATGATGTGAGAATTCCTTTTGTGGGTTTGTGGTTTAATGAGCTCAAGTTAACTCAGGATTTCAGTTTTTCACTGGAGAGAGTTAATTTCCACAACTATAGGTTAAAGTAAAAATTTTGCATCTTTGCTGCCTTTTATGTTTTTAACTCAGTTTTTGAATCTCATAATACTGACTTAAAATACACCATTTTTTTCTTGACCTCCTCTTGGAAATGAAATATATTCTCCTCCAACCTCCTCTCAGCCTACAGTGGAAAATCTTTAAAAATGTGAAACAGGACTAATACCTTCCTATTGTAGAACTATTTCACATTAAGTTGATAAATCATGCAGGCAGAAGTCATTTGTCAAAGAAATGTATTTGAATCAAATTCAGTTTAGGTGCATGGTGTGCTGGATTAGATATCCAGTTCTTACTAAATAATTTATCAAATTCTGACTTGTTTGAAAAATAATCAATAAAACCTCATAATAAAATTTTAAAATGTTCTTATATCTTGGACTGTACACTGAAGACATATAATTATAGCTCTCCACCATATCATACACACCCATTATGCCAAATTCAGTAGTGAAGTGGTTGCTAGTATATGTCATAATAAATAGAAATAAAAATGTGAAGATAAACAAAAAAAATGGTAAATAAACTGCTCTCGATTTCAAAGGTATTGATATGTTCTATCCCCATATCTCACTCTCTGCTACCATAAGATGAAAAAAAAAAAATCTTACATGATAGAAACTGTCCATGATATTATTTGGTTTTTCTTGAGATACTAACTGAACTTCAGTACCTGAGGAATCAGCACCTTTTCCGCTGCTCCAATGTTCAAAGGAAAATATAATATCTGGTATTCATAAAAGTATAGGGCTTCCCTTAGAACTCAGATACACAATATTCCCTGTATATATAAATTTACTCAAAGTGAATCAATGGCCCAAATGTAGTGGCTAAAACTGTAAAACTCGTGGAAGAAAACATAGAGGTAAGTCTTCGTAATAGTGGATTTGACAAATGATTCTTAGGTACGACATCAAAATTATAAGCAACAAAAGGAAAAATAAATAAATTGGACTTTATCAAAATTAACAATTCTTCTGCTGCAAAGGACATCATCAAGAAAGTGAAAAAACAACCCACAGAACTAGAGAAAATATTTGCAAATTATAGAACTGATAAGGAACTTGTAACTAGAGTATGTATAGAACTCAGCAACAAAAAGAACTCAGTTTTAAAATGGGCCAAGATCTGACTTGACAGTTCTCTAAATGGCCAATAAGCACATGAAAAGATGCGTGGCAACATTAGTTATCAGGTAAATGCAAATTAAAACCACAATGAGATATTACTTACACCCACGAGGATGGCTAAGATCGAAAAGACATAATAGATGTTAGGATGTAGAGAAATTCTCATACGCTGAAGAGTAAGTGAAAATTGGGGCTATATCTGATTTTTAATTTTCAGAAATTCTTCCATTTTCCACCCATAAGTGACTGTTCTTTTATTTCCCAGCACTGTTGTTGAAAAAATATATTTTCTTTTATCCTTTATTTTATGAGATTTTAGATGAGAAGGAAAGGATCATGGGCTCAGCCTGCCATCTTAGATCTGTTGAGAATATAAAAGATCTTAGCAACAAGGGAACAATATGAGTTGAGAGCTGTGGAAATAAGTCCTCCAGAGTCAGCAGAACTCACTGGGCCCAATTCGGGGAGTATGAGCTACAAGTTGGAAAAGCGCAGAAGCAGGTGATGTTGGCAAGCACTGAAGAGTCCCTGCCTGAAAATGGAATTTATAATCTGGATCTATCTCTTATTAGTCATTGTAGTGCAGTTTATGGATGAGCCGACCATTTGTAAAGGACCAGGGACATAGCAGACAATAGCCGCCTGGTCCTGAGAATCTAGAAAACTTTATTTCTTCATCCCCCGCCCTCCTCCCACTGATTAGAAGCTCTCTGACCAGATATGGTCCCTATTACTTGTCATAAACCTCCAGAAGGCAGGCAGGCAGGCAGGTATTCAGATACCAGAGACTGAGTCCCCTGTGCGCAGACTGGTGCCTTTTGACTTTTCAGCTGCATAAGAGGAAATGCTTTGGGTCAGTTATTTCTGGCCATTGCCTGGGGGTAACCCCATAGGAGGATGTGCCGGTGTTTTTGATGAAGACCTTTTTGAAGAGAAAGAGTAGAGATTTTAGAGTTTTAGTTCTAGTCAAAATAAAGATTTTTGTTAGTGATAAACTCAATATTTATTTCTTAGTGCAGTATGGTGGATTTAACAGATTATTTCATGAAAATCCCAGTGCACGGCACTTGTCATATGTCAAATACTTAATAAATATTAGCTGCAGCTATTCTATCATTATGTGCTTTGTTATATGCTTTGAATTTTGCATTGGGTCACTGTCAGTCACCCCTCTAAGTGCCTGGAATGTTCTGAGGTACAGATTTAAACCCAAACTATACTATAGAGTCCCTATTAAGTCTGTACAGAGGTGCCTGCAGTTATATAAGGGGAAAAATAGCCGGAGCTACCCTGAAAATGTTAGAGTAGGAATAAAATTATTCCTCTCAAATTTATAATAGAGAGACTCTGAAGCCATATACTTAGTCATGGACACACTATCAGGTCCATACCTAGTCCTTGACATCTTCTAGGACTCCCATGCTTATCTCTACAATTCTTTCCCCATAAATGTAAGTTAATGAGTTTGAAAACATCTTGTAGGAGGAGAGTAGGAAGAGACCATCCTGGTAGCTTTTAGAGAGACCTGAATATTGTGTATTTGCTGACACAATTACAACTGATAATGTTTTATTTGTATTTTTTTTTAAGTCTTGCCATAAAACATTTACTTACACTTTTTTTTTCTTCTCCACACCCCTCCATCCCTGTTAACTATATATTAACAAAGATCAAGGTTATAATTTGAGTCAAAACATAATCTCTTTTTAAATCAAAACAACTTATGAAAGAAAGTGCATCAAAAGGAATGTGCCTAAACACACTGATATACTTCCTGATTAGTTGTTTGGTGGCTCCCAATGCATAATAATTAAAGCTTATTCAGGCAAATTCCAAAGAAGAGCTTACTGTTTTTTTGTTTTTTTTTTTAAAGTATCCTTAAAATTATATGCTAATCGTCCTTGTTGTACTTACTCCTTTTTAGAAATGTACTATGGATTTTTTTAAAGGCATCGTAGGGGGCAGTGGGGAATTATGGAGGCCGTGTAATTAGCCCTAGTAGTCAATGTAGAATATTTTCTACTTTTCTTCAATCTTCTTCTCAGCTTACGGGGGGCCTTCCTAATTTGCACATGTTCACTTCTGACCCTTCAAGATAGCAGAATCAGGCTGCTGAGAGTATAAAGGAAGCTTCCCTGGAGGAAAATATTGAAGGCATATCTCCAAATCTACATTCAGTTAAAATGCAAGAATTCTGGACCCTCAACCTTTCCAAGACCTCAATTACGAGACCCCAATTTCATCAATCACTCTATGAATGCGTAATAGAAACAGAAAAATGGCTCACCTGGTGATTAAACCAAACATTGACCCTCCCTGGCTGATACAGAAACATAGATGGTAAGGAATTCGGGAATCCAGGCCCATTATGAGATGTGAGCTCCCCAACGGATATGTTCTAGAAAGGCATTTTGTCCCAGCTGGCTTCAGACCTCTAAGCTGCAATGGAGAAGCTCCTGGAAGTGAACTCTGCAAGTTCCCAAGAGTGACCCCTACCTTCCCGCCCACAAACTCAGGCCCCCAGAGCCCAGCACCTCAGTGGCCTGGCCCCATTTCCGTTTCCATTTTCCTTTCTTCTCTTCTTCCCCCATAGGCTCTCTACCCACCAAGCAAATTGGACTACTTACTGCTGGAGAGTATTAACTCTAGTGACAAGAGGTGGAGTGAGGGTGATATGGTCCAAGCTCCGTATTATAAAAATTGGACTTGTAAAAAACATGAGAGTATTTTCAGGAATTCGAATCCTTGTGTGATGTTTTCAGGAAATTGATGTCACTGGTACACTGGGACACAATGAAGACATGGTCCCCATCTTCTAAGGGTTCTGCCTTTTGTGTATGCACAAATGTATGAATCTGGGAGAGGTAGGATAGAGTTGGTTAATAAAACAGAGGCGAGCACCCCCTCTGCAGAATATGGAATTTGCTAATATCATGGTATTGAAAAATAAACAAAACACACCAAAATAAAGATAAAAATAACTTTATGGATTTGGTTCTTTCTACTTGATTTTGGTAACATAAAACAAGGCAAGAATTCCACATCAAAAGCCATGATGTTCTGCCATCCCATCAGGCAGTATTGGGAGGAGCGATTTCTTAAGAGGACAACCAGAATCAGTACTGTCCCCCCAAACCTGCCTTGGGAACAGGATGGAAAAGAATGTTGGCCAGCCTTCTTGTGGAGACAAGAGATATGATTTTTTAAAATCTCAAATTCCTGCCTAGATCATCTTTCCTCCAAACCTCCTGAAAAACACCTAACCACTAATGCATTAAACTATTTTATACTTTATTTTTTATTTTTATTGAGATACAATTGACACTAAACCAATATACCACATTCTAATCAGGTTTTCTGAAACGCATAATCCAGTGGTGGTGGCCAGGACAGGGTAGAAGGCTGGGCTGGAGTGCCATTTAACACTCTGCTCAGTGCTCACAGGGATTCGTTTCCTCTTCCTGCAAGCTCTGATTTATAAGTATCTTTCCTTTACCCATGACAGCTGCAGAGAACACTGATCATGATCCTTTGGATGTTCTAACCCCCAAAGGCCAAAGATGACATTTCAATTTAGCACATAAGCATCTGGATTTATTTCTTTTCAATTACTATAGCTGGATTGGCCTTCCTGGGAGGATCAAGACAAACAATAGCAAAGCCCTTTGAGTAACATCGAAGCTGTCTTAAGAATAATGTAGCTGGACTCCCACTTCTAACCTAAGCAGTGCGAAGGGAAGCTACAATTCTCTTTTTGCCATATTGCCTACTAGAACATCATCTCAAAGATAATCATATACAGATGAAGAGGTAAAAAAGAAAGAGAGAAGGTTATAACTTTAGGAATAGAAACAGCTTATAGGAAAAGCAGATGATCAAAAGCAATCCAATGTAGAAGCTTTCATTAGCACGGCAATTGGTGGATTTAAAAAGAGGGGGGCATGAATATGTTTGTGTTTTCGCATTGTTTACCTCTCTTTGTAAACAGATCCAACAGGTCCATGGTTTTTTTGGCATAATACCAACACCAGTGATTTTGGTTGAAAGGATTTAAAAATAGATAAGGAATGTCTTAGGGAGGGAGAGGAATCTACCCAGAGAATAAGAGGAAGGAATGAGTAATGCCAGGTAAATTTTTATAGACAGTTGAGACATGTATCTGTAGGTGAAAAAGACTTGATCTTAGAATCAAGTCAGAAACACAGGAACTGATCATCGTTGAACCCCTTTGAAGCGCGTGACTAAAGTCCAGGGTAAATTGTGTTTGTGTTGTCTTTCAAAAGTCCCCATTTAGGATTGTCAGCTGTGAAGATAATGGGATGGATTAATTGAACTCTCAAGGTCTTTTATGATCATTTTTGTAATTAGGTATTTTTATAGCACCCTATTCATTAAATATGTTATGGGGCTCAATATTATAAATAATGTACATCAGCCCTCTCCCAGGAGAATCAGAGGAGATATTCTGAAGGAACATTGGTTTATAGATCCCACAGGGCTCATACAATTAATCAAATATTTGTACTTTTATGGAACTAATGATCTATATGTCTGGTAAGATAATTTTTTTTATTTTCCCAACCTCTTCTCATCTCCATATTACTAAACAAAGTCCATACATATTTCTGTCAATACAATGTATTTTCGTCCATTGGCCAATTGAAAAGAGTGTGTTTTTTCCCTTCATCTTGGCAAAGAGATCAATACTTCTAACATGATTAGTCCAAAATTTCTTTGGCTCAGCCTTCATAGTATCTGTGAGGTAAGGGATTTTAAAAGACTGCTGCTTTCTGAGACTTGATCGAATACCAGAATTGATGGAGACAGGCTACTTTTGAATGAACCCAGAGCACAGAGGAAAGGAGCCAGGGGAGATCACAGAATAATAGAAATGGAAAAGGTTGTTAGCAAGCAAATGTGGGAATGCCCTGACCAGAGGTGTGACAAGAAAGTATCAGAAGTATAAAGAAGCTGTTTATGAGACAAGCTGACTGGGAAGGGCTCGGATTGGTGACAGATCCTGTCATATGTTAGGAAGCGGATTTCCCCTGCCTTTGGTTCAGTGAACCTGTAGAACCAAAGGTGTTTCTTTGCTTACACAGCGACAAGAGGCCAGAGTGAGAAAGAGAATAGACATCCACATGTCTATAACCACCATTTACAGAGCACATGGTATGTGCCAGTCCCCTGCTAAGCCTTGCACAAGTCTAATGTTATTTAATATCCACCACAACCCTATGAGGTGGGTACTGTGTTACTTGTACCCTACAGATGTATAAACTGAAACTTGAAGAAGTTAAATAAGTGCCTCAAATTTGGAGTGGTTTTTATATGATTAGAAATTTCTTATTCCTTATGCTGTACATACAACAGAGTATTGTTATTGAGCTAAATTCTTAGAGAATTAGAGCCAAAGCAGTGCCTTCTGCATATCTAGGGTGAAGATTTTCTGTAAGAAGCAGGGAGCAGGGTTCCAGCTCTGTGCTTCTTCTGGTCTTTGAGAGCCTCTGCTTGCCATCAACCATGAGTGCCCATGCAATGAACTGAGCATCCTCCAATTGGACCCTGGCTTTGACACTTGGAGATGTATGTTGTAAAGCAATTGTAAGAGAGCTAGGTACTAAAAAAAGTCAGCAATTTTGAAGCAGAAAGGAAAAGGGTTTTGGAGAAAACTCTATTAAAGTCATCAACTTTCTCTTGCTTAAGGTCAAAAACATACAGCATGCTGAAATACTATTTATTATATTACAAATGAATGCCAACAGTCATCTATTTCTTTGCTGTTGTCATGTTTCTGCCTGGGGTATTTATATTTGATCATTGTTCTCTAATGGATTGAACTAATAAACAGGCACGTGAAAGCTAGCGTACCTGCAGATCTAAAGTAAATAAGAGATATAAACTAGATTGGCTTTTTCCAAAATGTCATTAGGGAATTCAGTTTGGCATGGATGGCATTGATTTATGGTTGAGAACAAGGGAATCAATTGGTAAACTAAGTGCCACACAATTAATTCACCTTGGAAAAAGGGTAGTATAGAAAAGCCTCTCTCTCATGTGGACCTGGCAATCATTTTGAAACCAAAATTCTATTACCCAAAGATTATACTTCTATAGGAGGACATTAGCTTCTGTCATTTTTGTAATAATCAAGATCAGAGAAGAATGTCTCTTAATCACAGTATGGAGTTACATACACATGGTAGATCTCTAATGACTGGACTTTGTCATTGAAGACAATGTAAAGAGCCCAACTGACAGGTGCCTAATCAAGGCAAGAGTGAGTTTAACGAGGTTAATTTTTAATTATCCACATAGCTGGAACATACAGAGCAAATGTTTCATAATTATTTGAATGCATGAATGAATGGAAGGAAAAGGAAAGAAGGATGAAATTGGTGTTCTCTGTGGTCAGGATTCATATCCATAGCCTACAACTCTAGTCGAGAGCAGTCATTTTACTAAGATTTTAATATATGAATTAATTATATTTTGAGGATTCTACTCTGGTTCACCATATATCTTAACTGACAGAATTCAGTTGTGGCGAATAAATTTTAGGAATTATCCGCTTCAGCTCCCATATTTTACAGAGGAAAAAAATTGAAGCTTGGAGAGCTTCATCTCGGTCATAATTCTAATTAACAACAGAGCTGGGATAAAAATTCAGGTTTCCGATATTCTCTTCTGTACACAATATGATTTTCCATTAATATGAACCACAGATCAGGACCAATAACATTCTGGTTTATCAACTTTTCCTTCGATTTTATTTGCACCAGGTATTAACTCATTTAATTTATATTTTAAATATTTATTGAGCATCTACTTTACGCCAAGTTTTGTATGGACACTGAGAATACAGCATTGAATAAGGCAGCCATACACTAAATGAGTAATTAAAAATGATAAGTCTGCCTTGAAAGGGGAGCTCTTCAGGGCAGGAATTACTTCTACTTTCTGGGCAAGAAAGTGAAATTCTCTGAGAGGTTCTCAGACAGATGTGGGAGCAAGAATCAGAGCTTTTGTCTCCAAACTCAGGACTCCTATGAATTCACAATTTCCTTTAAAGTATATGAAGCGCCACTGTCTTATTTTGGTTATCAATTAGTTTATTCGTTATTTGTTTTTCTTTAATGTTTAAACTATAGTGAAATCTATTGTTTTGCCTGCACAATATTCTTTTCCCCTTCTAGTAACAGCGACAATAATTTCCTTTTCAAAATCTGTTTCTCTCCTGTTCTCAGTTCACATGTGTGAATGCGTGTGTGTGTGTGTGTGTGTGTGTGTTTAGGGAAAGCAGTAAGCATAAGCTGGCCAGGGTGTTTCACTCAGCAGTGAACACCCAGCCCCAGCTGGCTCATCTAAAGCTGTTGTGAAGGGAGAACCCTCTCCATGTCTTGGATATGAAGTTGGGAAACTCTAAGCCTATCATTGGGAGACCATGACAGGAAAGGGCCTGCCTGAGGGTGAAGCGGACACTCAGGATACAAGGCCAACAGAGCCTCTAAATGCAGCTATGCCTACGTCTCGAAGCTTTCAGTTATGGAACTACAAAAATAACCTTTCTTTTCTTTTTTTTTTTTTCTTTGCTTAAACCAGATCTAGTTAGGATTCATGATACTTTCAACAGGAAGAGTCCTGATGGATACCCCAACTATATAAAACGACTGAAGGCTGTTTTATAGACACGTTTTAATACATTTGCAGACCCCAGAATAGTTACATAGCTTGTAAATTGAGGAGATTCTCTAGGCTCCATTTCTTCAGCACAAATGACTGATGTAAATCCCACAAGAATCATCCAGAGTAGCTGTCAAGGAGACGGTGGAGAATTTGTAGGTCATGAATCTTTGTCCTGCTCCCTTTCCTGGGTTTTTCATCAACCACCTCCAGTAATCAGAACAAAGTTTCTCAAAATTTAATCTGTATCGCAACCACCAAGGCAATCCTGATGCGACTGAGCTTGGACCACATTTTGAGGACATTGATAAAGGACCAAATGGATTCGATCACCTCCTCTTTGCATAAATGCAGCACCACTGTTGAACATGAGAATATATTTCTGACAGAAAACTCCAGGTGCAAGAGAGTGACTTCTGAGACTTGATTTTCAGGTGCCTCTATGCAAATAGGAACTTGTGAGGCTAAATTTGGGACTGTCACTAAGTCTTTCATCAGGGTTTGAAAATTAAAAAGAGATAGAGTTCTCTGCAAACTTGAGAGGAGACAGAAAGGACTTTAGTTGGCTAGAGAGCTTACCCTGTGGGGACAAGGCCCTTTGTCCTTCTTAAGGCTAAAAAGAAAGTTGCTAAGAGGACAGATGGCAAGGAGCTTTGACTCAGAGTTTTCAACAACTAATTGCAGCGCAATATCCATTACCAATGGGGACTCGCTAGGACCTATTGTGTAAAATGGAGCTGCCCTTCCCCAGAGGGGCCTAGTGGCTGTCTGAAGGTTTCTGAGTAGGTGAGAAACACTTGGGACCCCACAGAAACAATTATGAGTAGTTACCACTGAGGAAACTTGCTGACTTAGTCACTCAGCTAAAGAACAGGGACCCACAGCTCAGAGGTTCAGAGAGCAGGTGCTGAGTGTCACCACATACTAATGGAGCACTGACTGTGTGCAAGGCTGTTCCGAATTGTTGGTGCAAAGGCACTACCTGGAGAATGTAGACAAACTCTTGTACCTGAAGATCTTGTAGCCTGGAAGGAGGCAGAAGGTGTGTACTCAGAACACAGTGGGACATGAATGAGCACCGGATGCGGAGGGCAAAGTCAGAGGGGAAAAAGAGAGGGCTTGTAGCTGGAGAGCCCCAGCCTGTCTGGGGACAGGCAGGGAGCACAGAGCCGCACAGAGAAGCAGCAGGACTGTGCATCAAGATCTGATAATGAAAGGTCTTAGTTCCAGACTGTGGTCACTGGGGAGCCTGCTAGAAGATATCTGAGCAGGAAAGTGTGATGGGTAGAGCCAGGTTCGAGAAGGATTAATATGTTCATGAGGTTTCTTAATTTCTAAGAAATGGGAGCGCTCCACATCCTCAGCTTGGAAAGGATCTTCAAATGAAGGGATTCCTGCCCTAAAGAATAAAGAAAACACGTGTAACCCACTGCACTTCAAGTCACCAGGTTTAGAAGTTCGACTCTGATTCGCACAATACCCATTAAATGTCACATGAACCTGCCCTTGACACAGCAACCGACCTCTGGAAATTTTACCTCTGGAAGTAAGTGTATAAAATGGAGCCCATACAGATTGTTCCCTACAGTATCCTCTGAAAAAACAAAAGATTGGAAACAGCCCAGGTGTCCAACAGGAAATGTATGGAATCAATTATTGTATGTCCATGAAATGAGAAATTACGCACTTATAAAAAGAATGAGAAATTTTTCCACATTCTTAAAAAAAAGATGGGCTGTTAATTGGGGGTGAAATGGTGAGGAATAGACAGCTACTTTCTGTGTAAAGAAAGAAAGAACTATATACATATTTTATTTGTATTTTTAATAACACAGAGGAATACATTTTAAAAAAAAAGTTACTGAAAAGTAGTTATCTAAGGGAGAAGGGTGTAAAACTTGAGGAAGGAGAGACAGGAGTGAGAATAAATCACTTCATTCTAATCCTTAATTATATTTTAAACACATGAGGGCATTACAAAGTGAACATATTAAGTATTTTAACAAATGCCAATGAGCAGAACACATTCGGCAGGGGCTTTGGCTGTTCGTGAGGCTGGACTTGATTCACAGCTCAACACAGAGGCTCCTGAAGGAGCCTGAGAACTGAGGGCCGCCTCACAGCACTTACTCCTCCGGATCCCCTCTGGAGAATCTCATTTCTGCTCTTTTCTATCAGGCAAAGCTGCTTGTTCTCCTGCAGCAGGACACGTGCCTCTGGGGAGGCTCTGGGGACATGATCTGAGATGGACTCAATCCCTGAGATGCCATCACCGTGACGACCTGTTCCCTGTGCCCACCCCTCCTGGCAGAAAGGACTGGAGAATCCAGTGCCAGCCAGTTCCCAGAGCCCAGTAGGCACCTGCCTACAGCACAAAGGGCTTCCGCTTCCTAACAAAGCTTTCGTCTATATTGAATCTCACCTAACTAGAAGATGACGACTGTCATTAGTGTCACTATCAAGAATTCTGGAGTTGCCTCCTGCTTTCTCCCTTATAGACATCACCAAAACCTCTGCCTCCTTTGCCTCCGCAGTTTCTCCCTTAGAGAGGCACGTGTGTATGTGTACATGCATGTTCTCTCTTGTGAAAGAAAGTAGACCACAGCGATTTAAAATACGAAATTTAAAGCAGGATAAATATGGGTTTGAATCTGAGTTTGACATTATCAGCATGGCCTCGAAAAGGTTACCTGTCATCTAGCCCAGTCTCCTCACTTAAAGTGTGAGGTTGTTTATAAAATAAAAGATAAAATATATTTAAAGCACTAGCCCTGTGCTGACACATAGAAAAGATTCAATAAATGTGTTGTTGTTGATGTATGATGACCTTCACCTTTTGGTTCTGAAACCTCTTATGTAGAATAATCTGGAAGCATTTGGTAAAAACAAAACAAAACAAAAAAACCATATTGAATAACCCTTATTGTCTAGCTTAGATCATTGGCAGTAAAAAGACATGGAATCTCCTCCAAGAGGAAATTCCTTTTGTTTTCCTAAAATGATCTACTCATAACCAAGGAGTGATATCTCCTTTATATATATCTGAATATGTTCCCAATTCTAGCTACATATTTGTGTATCTCTGTAGCCAGACTGAGTGATAGTCATTTAAACTGCATTAGGCTTTTTTGCTATAACTTCCTCCTCCTTTAATTAGGCCAGTAATCACATGGCAAGGACAGATGGATTCAGCCAGATATCCTCTCCTGGGAGCATGGCCGTAAGGCAGACTCAGCAGCTCCCTCGTTTTGTGTTCTTTAAACACGCTCAACCACATGCCCCACCACACCCACCAAAACACGTAAACTCACTGCTGCTCACAGGGTCCAGTTCCTACAAGGAGGCTGCTGCTCTGTTCGCGTTCCCCGCTGTCCTGTTCCTGAACCTTTCAGTGACAGAGAGCAAGGACAGACTGTGGCAGGAGGAACCCTGGGCTCTGGGAACAGTTCCCTTAGCCTGTCCTCCCACTGTTCTCTTGAGTAAAGCTGTGACTCTTCTGAGAGTCCTCTCTCTTTGCCTTCCTTTCTTCTTTCCATCCTTCCTTCTTGTTTTCCTTCCTTCCTTTTCTTCCTCTTCTGATAAAAATAAATAAATCCCATAATAAACCTAAAAGTAGTTACTATACCAATTTTAAAGATTTAATTTTTCTTTTAAAGATAAGAAAGCTTGGTCTAAAAGATGTTAAGCAACTTAACCAGTGATGAACTAAATACTGATGAGCTGGGATAGGAAGCAGGTCGGTCTGACTCTAGCACCCACACTCTGAGCCACCTTGCTCTACTGTCCCCATTTTGAAAGAGAGTCATGGGCTAATAGCCTTGCAGAGTTGGAGAAGGGCATGTTACTGAGCATTCTCCCTCTGTCCTATTCACTGGCACGCAGAGAAACCTGATTGCTTGGACCAACTGGAGTGTGAATTCTGTAGAGGAAGCTTATTAATGGACCAGGGTTATTCTGAGGTCCTAGCAATGCATGGGTCACACAACTCAAAACCATCATGAGCTATAATAGTCACTTCTTTCCAGGGTCTTATTCACTATTCAAAATAGAGTTCAAGGGCAAAAAACAAAGTGGTTAATGGAAAAGCAACATTATATTTTCAGAAAAAAAAAAAAGGATAAAAGAGCTCCCCTTGCCTGTAATTACATACATCTTCACAGGTACCTAATTTGGACTCATGGCTTTCTCATTAACCATATAAATGGAATTAGTGACTTGATTCCAGCAGAGAACATAAAGTACTTAAAAAACTGCTTTGGTCAGATTTTACATTATTAATAGTAATAAGGCACGGAATTATTTAGTATTAATTGTTAGAGTGTTTGATGGCTTCCCTGCACGTATATTATAATCCTCTGTGTTCTTCCATGTATCATGCTTGCATGTATTTGCAGCCTTTAAACATTTGTGCTATCAAGTAAAATTAATGCTCAGGTAAGCTGGTGCTTTGTCTATTCATAGAACATTTACCTCTCCAACTGAAAACCTTAAACTAAAGTCTCCTTGACCAAAAGCTTCTGTAGGCCATTTGGGGTCATGAGGCCCAGAACCAATTGTCTTCTATTAGAAGGGACTTATTGATGACCTGGTGTTGTTTGGCTCATTGAAAGATCTTCTATTTAGCCTGCTCCGTTTCTAGCTGCAAATTTTTTGTTGTTGTTGTTCTATTTCTATTGTCATTCAATGCCTTTACATAAGTTTAGTCTTAAGATACCTGAGCCTTAATTTAGTCAACGCCTGACTACGGGTTTATCTAATATAAAGCAGAAAACTTTGATTTGCTATAGGTGATATTTTTCCACCACTCTACATTGTAAGTTCATTTCTGATACCGCTATTTCTTGTTTTATGAGTTAAATAGTGATTATGGTGGTGATGAGAATAATCAAAAAACAATTTATTGAGTACTTAGATGTCAAATACTTAGCTAAATACTTCACTTACGTGTTCACATTTACTCTTCACAAGAACCCTATGAAGTAGATATTATTATTTTTTTCTCCTCTTTGATTGCCGCCCCCCGCCAGCCCCCCCCCCCACCGGCCCCACTTTCACCCTGACCCATGGATGTTGCAGTTTCCCCTTAAGAACTGGATCTCTGAAGACGGGGCGTCTCCTCTCACATGCTTGAGGTGTGCACCTGGGGCCTGGGGCCTGGCGCCCTTGGAGCCTGGCACCCCTGGTGTACTTAGGGGGCCTGGAGCACCTGGAGCTGAGCACACCCAGAGCATGGTCTGTGGCTCCAACTGGGGCACCTTCTGCGTGTAAAGCAGACATGCTAACCACTACACTATGGGGCCACCCCCAGATATCATCATCATCATCATCATCATCATCATCATCATCATCCCTATTCTACAGAAGTAAGAGCTGAGGCCCAGGCCGCACAGCCAGTCAATGCTCCACCTGACACCCACACCAAGGTCATCTGACTCTACCCCACACACTTATAACTATCGTGCAACCCTCATCGGCTCCAGATCTCAAAGCTTAGGCGCTATGAGAATTTCGTGCTGCTTTTTTAAAACCATTATATATGCACTTTTAGTTTATGTATGGTTTGTTTAGGAAACCTCTTTGTACTCGAATTGCCTTGAAGCTAAAAGCCTTTCATGTTCCTCTATCTTCCTTCTCCTTTTTCTTTACCTATTTTTCCCTTCTAGGATGATGGCCTGCGTTTCACCTTTGTGGTTCTCTTTTTTAGAATAGAATTAAATTTTCTTTATTTCGTAGTTAACTTCTTCTACTCCATGTTCTGACAGTGGGCTGTGGGGATTGCTACCGGACCACATGCGGGTGATAATGAAGTAGCATCTGGCCAGGGACCCAGTTTTTCTCCTTAAGAAATATGAACCTCTGAGGCTAGGGACATTCTGCAAAATATAACAAAGTTTTCTTCTGCTTCCCCTGTACTCTCACCTCTGGCCTCCTCAGGGCCCCAGTTCACTCCTCTTATGTATGAACGTCATCTGGGATATAGATTCACACTGGGCATTGGTAACAGAAGGTGGTACTTATGTCAGGTAGCACTAAAATCTCTGACCGTGCGTGGAGGATTTAAGCTAAAGAAACGTTACTCAAGCGGTAGAAAATTAAGTCGAAGCAATAACCATTAATAGCTATCGTATTCTTACCTAGTTCTAGGCCCTATATGAAGTTCTTCCCATATTATCCCATTTCACCCTTACGTCAACCTTACGCAATAGATACATGATCCCATTTTACTAACAGAGAAATGGCAGATGATTTACCGCATGTGTTACAGCTGGCAAATGGGGGAAATGAGTTCCAACTCTGGTCTGTCTCATTCTAAAGCCATGCCTAACCTCTGCCTCCAACTGAATGGAGAACACAGGCGGGAGCAGGATGATGGTCAGCCAGAGCTGCCACGCACTCTGCCCTGCACGCACGCCGATCCTGACAAAGAATTAGCTGGAATCCTCTCTCTCTCCGGGGTCATGATATTTCCCTCCCATCTGTGGCGGGAGTTTACCAGGTGGCAAAAGGTGGCAACAGGGGTGATTCCTGAACCCTGGAATCCTCAGACCCAGCTCTCCTTGGGACAGAATTAACCTCTTTCCCTCTTCCATCCTCAGTGGGAGAAGAGCAGGGGATGTGACGTGAGGAAGGAGGAAGGACCCATTTACTGCACATCCTGTGTGCGTACTCTGTACTATGCTCTTTCAGACTTATCTGGTGAAGGGCTCATTCTTCGTTTCCTTCATAGATAACTGTTGACTAAGCATTGTTTTGGGGGAGCGAATGACTGGAAAATAAATCACATAGAACTCATTTGGCTTGTCCTTTGCATAGTCGTTAGCATATAAATAGAGTATGAGATCAAAGCTGTGTGACAGTTAGTTTTATGTGCCAACTTGACTAAGCTGTAGTACCCAGTCATTTAATGAAACACCACTAGGTATTGTTCTGAAGGTATTTTGCAGGTGTGGTTAATGTTATAAGCAGTTAATTTTAAGTAAAAGAAAGTACCTTAATAATGCGGTGGGCCTCGTTTAATCAGGGGAAGACACGAAAACAAAAACTGAGGTTTCCCAGAAAACAAATTCTGTCTTAACACTGAAACATCAACTCCTGCCTGAGTTTCCACCTGGCCCTACAAATTTTAGCCACCGCAATAATGTGAGACAATTCTTTAAAATAAGTCTATCTGTATCCTTAAAATGTCATCCGTTTGCAGCCTGAAATTTTTGAAACTCTTGAAAGCACTTGGATGACAGCCGCCAACTCTGGGAGCAACAATGTTGCCTTTGCTTTGTCTCTTAGACACTATTCTTTAATTCTCGGCATTCCCCCAAGACATTCTCCAAGTGTCACTGTCACCTGGATAGGGAGGTGAGAGATCACGTGGTTCTGAGTTCTTCCACTTCCGTTCTCATCGAGAGGTTACAAAGAAACACAGTGCAGCGGAGCAGTTGCCACAGTAGCCTGGAGTTTCATGTCACTCTAACATATGTAGCGTGGACCCCTTAAAGAGAAGAGGAGGCTGCCCACACTGTGCCCGCCCCACTCCTAATGCAGATGTGATCATCGTAATCCCCTTGCTGTCCTCCATGTAGACAATGCCAGCAGGAGAGGTTGTGTCACATTTAGAGCCTTCGTCTCAGGGTCTCAGATTTTTGTAACATCAGACATTTGTAGCATCGAGTCAGATTTAATTGGTTTCTCTCTGATAGATTTAAAGTCTGTCAGGTCCTGGGGAAAGATCATCCGAAGAGCCTGAAGATGAGCTTATTTGCCTGTCTTCAAGACAATTTAGTGAAAAAATTCAGCAGAGGAATGTTTAGCAGGTTGAAGCTCATAAATCTGTCAGCAATCTTTACTGACCATGTACGTGAAATTAGGCAAGGCTTTTTCACTCCCTTACCTTCAATGTCATTTTGAATTACATGCTCTACGTTATGGATAGACCAGCTTCTTCTCAGCTGCTAGCCAAGCTTTTGGAAAAGAGGAATAGGTTTTACATTTATATCAACCTCCTTCTGATTCACAGTTTACAATGACATACAGCCGGGGATCAGGTTAAAAAAATAATCTGTAATAGGTCAGTCAACCCACTTTCATTAGGCTCAACTAGATATAATTGGTGATATTGACAGTGCCCTGGATAGCATTGATTTCCCATCCAAGTGGAAACCTTTAGTGACACTTTTCTTTTTCATTCCACTCCTCTATTAGTTATGAAAAATCTTTCAAGGAAAAATTATATTAGTCATAAGATTATATATGTATACTGTTTTCCTGAAAGATTCAGCCTTGAGTGTAATTTAGCACTTACTGCATGCTGACTCTGCAGAGCATCCATGAGATCTGATTCTGGTTTTGCAATGCAACAGAGATGCCCAGCTGAGGTGGTGAGTAGGAGCTAGAATCACCATATTCCACTGGCCAAGTTGGAATTTTCCCAATTCACATGAGGCACCATGTTTGGGCGAGCCTACTGGATGTCCTATATACACCATTATATTTAATCTCCACAAATGCTGCACAAGGCAGAGTTGTGAATATGGAGAGCCCCTGGGCTATGTGGTTGAAATTGGTGATATCAGTATGAACTCATGATATCAATAGAGAAATAGCCATAGACGTAAATAAATGTAAGTGGGGTTTATGTGTGTGGATGTATATTTTTGAAAGCTGTCTGCTTGGAATAAGACAAACTTGGGCTTAAATCTTAGTACCTTGTCCATATGGCTTTGGTCAAATCATTTAACAATTCTAACCCGCAATTTCCTCATAAAAAAAAAAAAGGAAAAAGAAATGAGAATTAGGTAGTAACATCTATCTTATTGCTTGTTTGGATTAAATGAAATAACAGCATACCTATCATGATGTCTGACACATACTGTGTAACCCAAACTATGCCTAATATAATAACATTATTACTAATTTCTTATTATTATATGTTTATCTAAAATGGTTAACAACATACATGTGCCCAAGATTCCTGGGTAGCTCCCATCATGACTCTCGCCTCCCTGCTTATTTTCTCCTAGGATACTGAACTTAATTTAAGTAGAACCACCAAAATTCAGCCAAGATTTCCCCAGGACTGCGGCCTGCCCAACAGGAAGCTGTCTTTCTCAAAGAGTCAGGCCAAACCCAAGGGATTGTGAGAGCTTTAGATCAGAGCCTGGATCAGCAAGGCAAAACTGATCATGAAATAACTCAGACAGCCTGCCCATTCAGAGACACTGCCTGGCTGAGCTCTTCCAAGAGAGGACCCATCTTGTTTCCCCCAGTCACAAGCCCATTTCATAATTATGAGATCAAATAACATCTTCATTATCCACCACCCTAAAATATGTTGAAATGACTTATGAAATATATTGAAATGATTTTTGTTTCTCCAGCCTTTCATTAAAGAGGGTGAGGCTAATTTTACTTGAATAAGGAGCATCATAGTGACAAAATACTATGAACCTTTTCTTCACGAGGTTCAACCAAAGCATGGTTTCACATCACCAGGCAATGACATCTTAAGCCCCAGGAGCAGAAAAAAATTTCAGGTGAAATCTGCAAAGGGAACAATGGCCAGCTATCAAATCCTGTGGTTTCGTGTTGAAATCCACTTCCTCCCACCCTCGGCAGACTTAAAGTAAATGATCCAAGTTTAAAAAGGGAAGTCAGACTATCTTTTGCTGGGTCTTTCACTGAAAGACTGCCTGACAGGAAGCCTGAGATAGGACTCACGCAAATGCCAGAGCTCCATGGCCTTGCTGACATGGAGAGCACTGGGAAGAAGATCATCAGGAGGATTTTTGCACAAGTTGTTGAATTATTTAAAGTAATGTTCTTAGATCACTTGAGGAGTCATTATCCACTTAGCACACTGATTACACCCTTTCGGCTTTCTTTGGAACAAATTAACCATAAGAATTTCCTTCATAAACATGTAATTACTTTGAAAAAAATCACAATTTAGTAGAAAATTCTATAATGCTTTACATATTGGCTTCCATTATTTTGTTAGGTTTCTAGGGCCTTCCTGAAGTATTTTAATCTTCTCAACGTGTAATCAATAACTTGTGAGTGTTTTCCAAAAGCAGAAGGCCAGGCAAGGAAGCGACTTTTGGGTTAGGCCTGTGTGAGAAACGGGGAGCAAACCCAGAGGAAGGGAAAATGGCTCTGAAGGAAAAATGCCCACTTTGGAGTTCAAAGGAACATGGACTGGGTTCCCCAGGCACAACCTGGCTCAAATTTCCTTTCCTTCACTTACCAGCAGTACATCCTTGGCATATATTAAAATCTTCCTGAGACTCATTTTCCTTATTCATGAATTGCGGATAATGGTATTTACTTTCAAGTGTTGGTGGGAGGATTGTCCATCACCATTGTTTGACCTTTGATTGTTGGCTAAGATTTGGGGCTCCTTGATTGGTCCTTGTGTTCAAAGTTATTGGCTCAATGGACCTTTTGCAAATGGTGAGTCAAAGCAGACCTGTCTCATTTGGCTACAGGTTTTTTTTTTTCCTGTGGGTCAAGCATATTTTTTATTAAATTTATTGGGGTGACATTGGTTCATTAAAAATTACAAAAGTTTCAAGTGTACAATTTAATAGAGCCCTTCTACCTGTCCTGCTGTTCCATCCCAATCACTACAAGAAACTATTTGCTTTTGCAGAAATGATTTTGCTTTGCCTTTGCCTTTTATAAACACCATTTTCTCTTGCAGTATAATTAGACCAAGGGAGGGAGAGAGCTGATTATATATCTTTAGCCCAATTAAACTGAAGTTCTGTTTACAAAATTTCTACTTATAAATATTTCCTTGGGAATGTGTGTTTAAGAAGAGTAAATCTACTTCTATATTTAAAATAATTTCAGAAAGACCACCTAGTGTTTCAACTCTATTTTGTAATCTCTGACTTATGATTAGTGTTTTTCAAAGCACATTATATTCACTATATCATTGCATCTTAGAGACAACAGAATTAGTATTCCACTTTCTAGATTAGGAAAAGTACATTCTGGAGTTCGTGACTCAGCTGCTGCAAAACTGACATTAAGATTTGGAGTTACTAGTTCCCATTGCTGGTTTCCAGTGCTGATTCCCATTGCTTCAACTTTACTATATTGTGACCCATGAAAATACTTCATTTTATTATGTAATAAAAATAATATTGGCAAAAGTAATAATAAAAGGCCTTCAGAATGCTTTGTGCCCAACATTTTTTCTCCAGATTTCTGCTTCCGTGAAGTATATTTTCAGTACCATGTTTACTAACTTTAAATAAGTTTATGAAGAAAATTAAAAACATAATAATAAGTTTACAAGAGGGAGTACTCAACCAAAATAACCCAAATAGGCTAGAAACATAATATAATGACCTCTTCTCACCCAAATTGTTAGAGGAGCTGATTGAACGGTGTAGCCATCAGCTAAACACATTGGTTTAAACATATAGTAAATCTATGGGAGGTGAACACACAATGTAAACATATATATATGCCTTACTGTTAAAGTGTACAGCTGAAACATTGGATTTCATTAACCAGTGTCACCAAAAATAAATAAATAACCATACAGTAAATCTTATTTCTTCATAAAAAACTTCTTCTACAGAAGCTGTGCAGATAGAAGGGAAGGATGGAGGATTCTCAGTGGAACTTCAAAAGGTCAGTGTAGTTCCAATTATCTGCTTTTGCTAGATGTAAAAGGAGAAAATAATATATTTAAATATACCTGTTTGCATGTGTATGTGTGTAAAGTAGGTAGATAGATAGATATAGATATGATGATGATGATGATGATGATAGATAGATAGATAGATAGATAGACAGATAGATATCTTTCCAGTTGAAGCAGTCAAAAATAAAGAAATCATAAGTTTTAGCAAGGGATTGAACTCAGCCAAGACCAGCAGGTTAGGTTCACTCTTCTTTCCTGTCCATAGTCCCTCATAAGCACTGTCCTTAGGAGCCTAAATACTCTAGGAGGGTTTTCCTCCTTACAATTTTTGCCCTATAGGCACACCTATCTGTCAAACAAACAAACAAACAAAAACATTAAAATTTAGTGATTTAGAACTGCTCCAATTCAAGTCAGTGGTTACTAGTTGCCTGGCATATTAGAAATTGAGTATATTGATTTTTAATTTCTCTCACACTCAATGGGCTCTCAACCTGCGACAAGCCTCGAAACCTTTTCACCTCATGAGATCGAGCCAGGGTTACATGAGAATGAACTTTCAAACTGTAAAGTGCTACCAAAATGTCAGAAACTCCTGTGGGGATTCAATTCAACAACAATGTGGACATTGAAAACACATATAAAGAAGAGAGCTACATTAAATAACAAACTGTTCTTAGTCACTGGGAACATTATTTATACCTTAAAATAAAAAGTTTCAAGATTCATTCACTAAAGAAGTTGCTCTCTATGAAATATTTTCTGATAGCTCTTTGTTAATTAGTGTTTTGCCTTTTAATTATATCGCATAATTCACATACCATGTAATTCTTACTTTTCACAAATTCAAATTGATTATCATTCGGTTAGTGTAAATTAATGTCTTAGTTGGCAAACTTCCAATCTGGAAATTTGTGTGAAGCAAATATTCTAGAAAGAATGCCTCTATAGAAGGTGGGGTAACTGTTCTCATTCATTATTATTAGTTCAGTGTTTTTTGCAGCACAAAGCACTGTCACACGTTTTACAAACGCTTTGGGTTTGAGCTTTCATCCAGAGATTTTTCATTAACATATTACTCAATGCCTAGAACCCAATTTATGTGTCAAGAAAAAATCAGCGACTGTCACTCAACTGCTCTGACTGTTGTATAAATATTCAGTGTATTTCGTATAAGCAATATGAACTCATCTTCCCAAACATGTAATTACATAGAGTGTATATGGGATTGGGCTACAAGTTGCAGGGGATAGAAGAAAGGTAATTGTCAACTATTCATAAAAACCATAACAATTATTATAAAGATATTCGTGGAGGTTAGAATCTAAAAGGAGAGGTGAGCTCTACATATAAAGCCATTAATGAATAAAAGACAGTGGATGGTCAGGAAATGCAATTAGAGGAAGAAATAGATCAATGAAGAACACGGCATTTGGGGAAGGTGAGACATGAATTCAGCCATACAGGGTGAGTAGAATTTAAATATGATAAAACGTAGGGGGGATAAACACAGTTCCGATTGGGCTTGAGGGAAATAATTGTAGAGGTACGAATTTTGTTGATGACTTTTGTTCATATGTGTAGCCTGCTTCTCTTTTATTTTTTCTTTGCTTAGAGGTCAACTCAATTATGTAAATGACGTGAGTCCTTCCCATTTTTGTGTTGCTGTAATTGGCACTTATTGTTTGTTCTGAAGTCAAGCATTCCTATCCTTTGTGAACCCTTTTTCTCTTGTTTATTTATCTTATGCTTTCTAAGCAGACATAATTTCTTCATATGAGCCTGTCCTTCTAACCACATTTGATTGGTCCAAAAATGAGCACCTGACCTAAGCTGGGTCGGTGAGATTTTTTTCCTGGATTTTTGGACTTGGAAGCAAGATGAATATTTGGCCGGTCTTTCTCTGGTGCGAAAGCTGTAAGATGTGAACTTGGGAGGATTTTAGCAGTCATATTTTTGGCCACATGGAGAAAGCTACTCTGCAATAGAGAAAAAGGAGTCTGACAAGACACATAGAGAGGGGTATAAACAAGAAAGAGTAAGAACATCTTGAAGGTTCTATTATTATAGAGATTCGAGCCTAGCCTTATTCTTGGTTTAATATTTTTTGATGAAAATGTTCACACATATATAAATGTTGAAATAATTATATAGTGAACACTCATATCTACCACCTAGCTTCTTCAATTAACACTTTGCTGTCTTTGCCTTATCACTTATGTTTGTCTATTCATCTCTTATCCATAGTCATCTTATTTTTCAAGCATTTTCACTAAGTTCAGACATCACTACACTAAACCTCTAAATACTTTAGTATACATATCATGAAATAGAGTTCAATTATTGTTTACTTTTATTGAAATAATTTACACATAATAAGATGCATAGATTTTAAGTATAGCATTCAATGAATTTTGTCAAATGCATACATTTCTATAACTGAAACCCCTATCCAGATAACCAGTATTTTCTTTAAATGTTTCCCTTTCTGCTTAAAATAATTCGGAGATTTTATTTCTACTTTCAACCAAAAGAATCAGAGTTATACTTTAACAAATTCACAACCGAATTGGGAATCGGACTGTCTTTGTCTGCATGGGCTATTAAAACAAAATACCACAGACCAGGTGGCTTAAAAAATAGACACTTATTTCTCACCATCCTGGAGTCTGGAAAGTCCAAGATTAAAGTGACTGCAGATTTAGTTCGAGGTAGTAAACTTCTTCCTGCCTCGTAGACAACTGTCTTTATTCTGTGTCTTCACATGGCTGGGAAAGAGGAAAAAAAGCTCTGTTTTTTCTTTCTTTTTTTTTTTTATAAGGACATTGATCCCATCATGGGGGGCTCTTCTCATGATCTCGTCTTAACCTAAATACCATCACATTGAGGAATAGGGCTTCAACGTGTGAGTTTGGAGGAGACACAAACATTTCATTCATAACATGTACTAGGGATGTAAGGCCTTTGTTAGGCCATGTGGTGCCTTTTTGTGAATTAGGAAAAGGCTGTTGTTCAGCCTGATGCAACATCATGGTCTCATGGGCTGGTAAGAGGAATGGGGCTGGATATCAACCCCGGGTTAAGTACACTTTACAGTAAGTATGTACAGGTGCCAATGAGGATCCTGCAGTGACCCTGGGTCCTCAGCCTAAGGTATAAGCCCTATTTTGGCTTAACACTTTCTATTACCCACATATCATAATTTTACTGTGGCTTTGTTGCTGCTCAAAGCATCCTGGGGTGTTCACCAAGCAAAGCACTCCTTTCCGACCTCTATATTAACTCACAAAAAGGGGAACTTCAGTGGGATGGGGCAATACTGGACGTGGGAATGTTTCTAGAAGTGAAATAGTATTTATAGAAGTGAAATAATATGTGCTAAGAAGAGCAAAGTGACTGTTTATCTCTGGTTGGGTGACTTGAATCACCAGAGCAGAAGAAGATAAGCCGGTGACTGAATTATAAATATGGGTTTTTTTGGACACTAATAATGTTCCCAAGATGCTGTAAACTGGTATTTACACATTATGTTACAAACATGGAGAAAGTCTTATTGTAATCAAAATGCAACAGCAGTGAAAGTTATGCCTGGGCAGGTCCAGCAGTGTTTCAAGGCCTTTACAAAGAGAAAAAGCCTCCCAGAGACGAAGCATAGGTTTCTGGAGACACAAAACAGGATAATGGTAAGTCACTACAGACAACCAGAAAATTATCCAAAGTCAGGAGCTATTTTCCTCTGAGACTTGAAAAAAAATCAGGCATTTTCTCCCAGGAGGAATGATGGTGGGGAAGATCTGCAGCATAAATAATTGCCTATCTTCATAAACCTTATAAATCTTTATAAGCCTTTCCAGAAGAAAACTATAATTCAGAGGTCAGCTCAGGGAAGGAGGAAGACATTTTATTTACGAAGGAGATACTTGGTCTGCAGGCTACATTTGAAGCCACAGGAAGGGAAAGAGTGGGCCTACTTGGAAAATGGAAACTCCCTGTTTTTCCAGCTGCGCTCCTCAAATTTAAAGGCACAGAAACCAGTCTCATGGGGGGTGGAGAATCCATCAGTCTATCAGTCACCATTTTTGTGCCAGGCAGGTAGGGAATGCAGACATTCAAGAAACTGTGCCTGTCCCACATGAAGCGCCATCTCTTTTCATCCCCAGAGACGTTGTTCAGGTCTTCATTATCTCTTGTCTTATGTATGAAATTAGCCTAAATTTGTCCTCAATCCTGCCTTACTGGGAGCTTAAAGTCAGAGGTGTTTTTATAAATCACAGAAGTTGAGAGGTCTTCTAGAGGTGAGGGGTTGAGAACTTGGACTCAGTTAGACTGCCACACTCTTACAGGATGACCTTGATCATGCTGATTAACTGCTTTGTACTTGAGTTTCCCCACCACCCCCTGACCTCTGGGTAACAAGAGTACTCTCATAGGGTCAGAGTAGTATAGGCAAATAGTGTATGTAAAATGGTGCCTGGAACATGCTAAACACTCGGTAATTCCTAAGCATTATTATGAAGTCATTCCTCAGGTAAAAACATGCCAGTGCTTCCCATTACTCTACAAGTTCAGTCCAAATTCCTGACAGTGATATCTCTTCTCATTATTTATCATTATTAACACATCCCTGGATAATCAAGATTAATCACTATTTATTGAATGCATATTGTGTTCCAGATTGGCACTTTATACTATATAGAACTCTTAGAGCAAAATCATGATTCAGGGTTTATTGACTGCTCTTTCAAAGTGAGAAAGCTCAGATGAAGAGAGGTTTAGTGACTGGCTCAAGGCCTCTTTCCTAATAATTGTCTGAGCTAATGTTTGAATCCAGGTCAGCTGGCCTTTAGAGCCCACATCCTTTACTGCGTGCCATGTTTCCTCCATTGATAACACGCCTTAGGTTGGAAATAAAAGGATTATACTCTAATTATGATCATTTATAGTCATACTGAGAATTCATGGGTTGTTTTGTTTTCTTTTGTTTGGGCCCAATCCAGAATCTATATGTCTCAATTTCATCACAGGAGCAGTGAGATAATCCAGCTTTTTTATGCAAAATATTAGTTTTGCATATTTATCATACCTGCTTTTTGAAAGTGATGTGAGTGATTCATAATGAGCATATTGGCTCAATACTGGGGCAGGGAGGGACTAGGGCAATAATTCATGGTAGAAGCATAACCTTCCTCAAGAAATCAGAAGACATGAACCAGGGCCTAACATGAAGAGAAGAGTACTTCTGAAGGGTTCAGATTTCTTTCTGTTGCCAAATCAGAATGATATATGTAGTTATAGAGATGTCTCGAAATAAACAAAAGAAGGTTTTTATTAAAAAACAACGTTTATGAACCATATAGCTTATAGTACACAATTAAATATTATTTTTATTGGTCATTTATGTTAAAAGCATTGGTTTTTAAAATATGAATGTTTAAAATATGCCATGATTTTCTAACTCTTCTTGGGCATTTCTCTGTATTTTTTTCATTTTTTGTCTAGGGAGTGCAGAGAAAGAAAAATAAGGTAGATCAGATTTTCCTCAATTTGTAAGAAGTGTGATTCTTTCAGATGAGACCTCAGCACCGGTCAGGGTCATGGAAGTTTCAGAGTGTGATTGTTTGTCTGCGGAAATGTAAGCTGGATGTGATCTGGGTGCCCTGGGAAGATGCTCATGCAGGCCTGTGATTGCCCCATTAGCAGGCCACATGGGAGACCTGCATACACCAGGTCCACAGAGAATGCAGGCTAGAAGCATAGGTGATTAGTGTAAGTCATGCTTTATGTATGTACAACGTTGTGAGGACAAAGAAAAATGCATACTGTTATTCAAATAATTTGAAATGTATTGATATCTACTTTATGGGCCAGAATAGGGTCCGTCTTGCCAAATGTTCCATGCACACTTGAGAAACAAATGTGTACTTTGCTACACATTGTTGAGAGGAGTGTTCTATAAATATCGATTAGGTAAAGTAAGTTGATACTATCATTCAAGTATGCCATATCTTTCCTAATTTTATGTGTACTTTTTCTATAAATTATTGAGACAGGGATATTAAAATCTCTAACCATCATTTGCCTGTTTCTCCTTATAATTCTAATAGTTTTTGCTTCATGTATTTTGAATCTCTGTTATTAACTGCATAAATGTTTGGAATTACTATGTCCTCTTGATAAATTGACCCTATTATCATTATAAAATGAACTTCTTTATCATGGTAATATTCTTTGCTCTAAAATCTATTTCATCTGATATTAATATAGCTTCCCTGACTTTCTTTTGATTTATGGAATGACAAGCCACAGACTGGAAGAAAATATTTGCAAAAAATATATCTGATAAAGGACTTGCATCTACAATTTAGAAAGTGCTCTCAAAACTCAGTATTCAGAATCCAAACAACATAATTTTTCTAATGGGTGGAAGTTTTGAATAGATACTTCACTACAGAAGATTCACAGATGGCAGTTATGCACACGAGAAGATACACTGATCCTTAGGGAAATGCATCTTAGAACCACTGTGCAGACTCACTTCACACCCATTAGAATGGCTAAAGTTAAAAAGACTGATCACTTGAAACTAATAAAACAAAATAAAATGCTTTAAAAATAAAAGAGAGAGAGATAAACTTTGAAAAAATGCAATACTGCTTAACCAAAAAAAAAGAAAGAAATACTGATTTAAAAAAAATAAAAATAAATAAAAAAAAAGAACCAACCACAATAAGGTAGGAAGGATCTGGAATAACTGAAACTCTCATGTGCTGCCAGTGGGAATGTAAAATGGGACAACCACTCTGGAAAGTCATTTGGCAATTTCCTATAAAATTAAATATAATGTGATATAATGCAGCTATTTCATTCCTGGGAATGTACCCACGGGAAAAGAAAGTATATGTTCATACGAATACGAATATTCAAAGTAGCTTTATTTGCAATAGCCAAAAATGGAAACAACCTAAATACCCATCATCAGATGAACACATGAATAGATAAACAAACTGAAGAATATACAAATAATAAAATATTACTCGGCAATAAAAAAAGGAATGAGCTATTGATAAACAATACAACATGGATAAATTGCTAAATAATTATGCTGAGTGAACGAAGTCAGACCCTCCCCCCCCCCCAAATATAGTACATGCTTTACAATTTCACTCACATAAAATATAGAAAATGAAAAGTAATCTAATGTGACAGAAAGCAAGCCAGTGGTTGTCTGAGGATGGGGCTTGCAGGGAAGGATAGGCAGCAGAATTACAAAGCATCATGAGGAGTTGTTTGGGAGTGATGGATGTGTTTGTTACCTTGATTATGGTGATGGTTTGACAGGTGTATGTATGCATATGTCAGAATTCATCAAATTGTACACTTTAAATATGTGCAGTTTTTTGTATACCAATTATAACTTAGTAAAGCTATTTTAAAAAATAATTTCATATCTACCCAAGAAAAATGAAAACACATGTCTACACAAAGACTTGTCAACAAATGTTCTTAGCATTATTCATAATCACCAAATATTGGGAAAAAAACTTGAATGTCCATCAACTGGTGATTGTATAGACAAAATTGCCTATACCAAGACAATAGAATACTAGTCAGCAGTTAAAAGGAATGAACTATAAATGCATGTGCAAGAAATGCTCAGTGCAAAAAAACAGACCACATATTATATGATTCTATTTATATGAAATATCCAGAAAAGGCTGGCTATTTCAATGTAGAGAGAATGTAGATTAGCGATTGCTTACGGAGGGAGTTTGGTAATGGAGATTAATAGTAATATGCTTTAGCAATCTCATTGGGGTGGTGAAAATATTCTAAAACTAATTTATGCTGAAGATTGCACCAGCATAGTAAATTTACTAAAATAAGTAGTCCTAAATTCTGATGCACCTGTCCTAATTCTTTCTCAGCTCATGGTGAATTCTCGGAATGGGTTTCTATAATAGGAAGTAAAACTTGAGGAAACTTAGAAGGAGCCGCAGCAGTTAGATTCTGCACTGCACACTATCAAATAACTCCTCTGAGTAATGCTGTTACCTTGAAAGTGTGATTATGGAAGATAGATATTTGAACAATGAGCACATTATAAGGCTATGGCTGTGAAAATGAACTGTAGACATTTCGGAATATTAGAAAAGAAACAAACTTTCAGCGGCTCAGCATTCTAGGTTTGTATCGATCAGGGGATAGTACTACCATCTGAGGATATTAAGAAGAATAAATTCTGAAAAAATCATAAGGGCAATCAAATCAGGGAAGTTATGTTATAACCCTAGGCTTAATTTTTATGTATGCCATGAAAAAAAAAAAGAAGAAAAATGGGGAAAAAAAAGAAAAGGTCAAATTTGTTTTTGTTCTGTAAGTTTTTCTTCTCTTCTGATGATGAATATAAATTTTACCTATAAATGGAAAAGCAAAGAAATAGAAATAGTATTTTACACACTTTTGTGTGGGAAAGTTAATAGGCAGAAATTACATCATGTCTTTCCAGGATTTCTATCTCACAGAAATCGTGTAGTATTACATTTCTATGCAAAGCAACAGGGATCCTGCTGGTGGTGAACTCAGTGAGGGAGAGAGTAGAGTGGCCTTCCAGATAATCCTTGAAGTTAACCTCAGCTCAGCCTTGTTGTCCAGTGACACCGGCTCCTTGTGTTTGCATATAAACCAGAATTCAGTCATCAGCACGGCACCTCGGTGGTATGTGCCTGATGGGGATGAAGGCAGACGGGAAGCTTCACTTGCAGAGGAGCCAACAACGCTAAGGGGCCAGCCTACACGGAACGAAACCTGGGCTTACCAAGATCTCTGTGATCCTCTGCACTTTGATTACTGCCAATACTCAACTAAAAAGGTTTACTTGTCTCTACCCCTAAAAAAGGAATATCTCTTCAGGAAGAGTGGAGGTGATTGTAACTATAGAAGAGATGGCGAATGCTTCAAAGGATATCCAGCCAGCAAAGTGACCTAAGACTTTGCTTTTGAAAATATACAAGGAAAAGCACCAGCTGTGCTTGGGTGTGAACATGGCCTGAAGCACTTAAAATGCTACTTAATGAGGAAATGTAATAGATTCAAGCCCCTTCATCAGCTTTACTTTGTTTTTGTATCTAGCATTGGACCATTTGAGTTACTTTCAATAGTTTGATTCAAGGATAGATCATTCTGTTCAGCATTGATCTGGGGCTCACAAAAGTATTGTAGCTAAAGATGAAACACTGGCTACTATCTACACAAAGGTAGAACATTTAGTAAATGAATAAATTGAGGGAGGGAAAGGAAACATTGAGTAAATGAATGAATAAAGGATTTGCTTTGAATTTTCCTGTAAAGAGTAATTCATTCATTTTATGTGTGAGTTAATTATAGAAATATAACCTAAGTGGACTCACACTGTGAATGGATAAAATATAAGGGAACACCCATACATTTTACTTTAATAATAGACACTTGTGGCTTTTATTAAGGCAGATCGTCTCACTGCTTTTGACCCATAAAAATGTGACTAGTGAATTTGCTCATTATTCTTCTCTGCTCTGGATATAAGGGAGGCATTGGTCTCTAGTGGTGATACTTGTACGTGATGCACTTGTCACTGGCCTTCATGTTTGAAGATGTTGCTGTTGATTATTCGGCCATGTGTGAGCAGATGTAGTTCTGATGCCTGGTGGGCGTTTTCATATCATTCTCTGTAGCCAGGGCTGCTGCTAAAGAGGCTTTGTCGTAACCACCTTTGGCAATTGGACTCCTGGTAGCCCCAAAACACGTGTTCGAACTCAGCTGCTTGGTACCCCTTACTTTCATATCAAACTGACTTGATTATTGCTATGATTTCCCACTTGTCTCCAGCATGGCCTCCGTGTTATAGGCAAGGAGATATCTTTAACGCTTTGCTTCTCTTTTGACTGTTGCTCATCCTTTAGCCATTGATAGAAATGCAGTGAGTCGAGCATTCTCATGAAAAATAATGGAAGGGAGAACAAATGTCACGATGGTTCAGTATCCTTGATTGGCAGAGTGTCTCAGTATCTCTTTACAGTAGCTAGAGGAAGGCTGAAAATTAAACCTGTGACCCACCTCTCATGAGTAGGAATAGCCTTTATATCCATTTTTGCTGGAATGAGGTGAAATATTACATAAATAAACTCCCTGAGTCAATGTGTCAGGGTTTGTATGTAATTAAAGAAAGTGAAAACAGACAAAAAATCTAGAATCATGTCCCATAAATACTAAGTGAATATTTGCTTTATGGTTATTGTTATTAAGGTATATGTCTTTGTATCCAGTAAAATCATCTTCAATTCCAGAATTCAGATTGTCTTGGCCGAGGGGTTGTCCCAAAAGAGAGGAACTGGATCACCCGAGCGGCTCTCCCTAGTTGAGAGTTTCTGGGTGACGTGAAAGAACAAGTCAAAGGCTTTCAAAAAGTAGCACGAGTGAGAACAGAGAGAGAGATGGAAAGAGTGAGGGATGGAAGGAAAATTTCCTCCATTCCAGCTTTGCTAGAAAGAGCCAGGATACACAGGAGGGCGGTACCACCCGAATGCACTGGGGTGTGTTTGGGTCGGGGTGCGGGTGGTGTGAGGCCCTGGGACGTGGTCCTCAGGGGTAAAGATAAAAGAAAAATATACAGGTATTGTTGGCACTATGTCGTGGCTCTCCCTCTTGACCCTAAAGATCCCCTGCTCTGACCCTCACAGAGCTGCATCCATTCCCCTAAGGTGACCTGTTTGGGGGAGGCCAAAAACCTGATCGATGTGGAGAGGTCATGAGGCTTATTGCCCTCTGAAATTCACTTTCGAATGGGGCTGTTTCAAAATACAACAGTCGGAAAGTGGACACATCCTCATTAAACTCACATTCCTTTTTACTTCCCACAGTGTCCCCAGCTCCACTCAGGCCACCGTTATTTGTTCTTGGACTTAGCTATTGGTCCTAGATCTTAGATGCAGGCCACACAAGGCAATTTTTCCTGCAAGTTCCCCGACGCAATTAAGACTCCTTTAAAAGTCGTTTCCCAAATCTTTTTGAGGGATTTACAATGAAATACATAAAAAATGACCGTGTCTACAACCAAATAATAATAATAATAGTTAATAGTAGTAGTAGTAGTAGTAGTAGTAGTAGTAGTAAACATTGTGTGAGCACTTTTCAGGTGCCAGACCCCGTGCTAAGTACTCCTCAGGCTTTATCCCATTTAATTTTCGTAATCACCCTCTTTAGACTTTCCAGAAATGCCTTTTTGGAAAAAAAAAAAAAAGAAAACCAACTCTTTAAAAACACATTTCTAAAATCTCAATGTTCCCCAAATCAACTACGTCTCATAACTACCTTGCTCCATTTTCATAAATACCCTCAATTCTTCCCAACTGCAAGGGGAACAGTTCCCACTACAGACATACCATGCAAGTTCAAGAAGCTCACAGTGCCCGAGAAGGCAAGGCAAAGAGAATACAGGAGGCTTTGAGGCTCCCAACCCAGCTTTCAGGTCTGTGCATGGCTCTGCTTATAATTTTCCCAAATTTGCAAGGGGAGAGGAGAAGGAAGAGGATGACAAAGAAGCCTCTGATCTAAGACAGTCTCGTGGAATTAGTGTGTGGAGGGCCTCAGCTTGCTCCCTTAATACAGCCCCATTTCTGTGTATGAAAGTCACACAAATATATATTCGTCCCACAAATATTTCTATTATGACATTTCTTTCTGTAAATGCCCAGCAACACTACATGTGCAAAGATCATTTAGCAGAATGCCAACATATGCTTTAGAGTTTGTAATTTTAAAAAGCAACAAGTAAGAGCTGCTATAACTCATAAAATATGCAATACAGGACTTGGAGTAAGATTGAAAAATAGGAAAATCTGTACTCCTGGCAGGCAAAATATTCATGACATTTTTTGAAAATAGTGAAACATAAGACCTCTGAAGGCAAAACAAATCCATTTTGCACGTGAAAAAATAAATAGGTCCCATTTAATTTGTTTAGGTGTTCTTGTTATGTTTTATGTTTCTTGTTGAAAATTTTGAGGCTATGGAAAGTCTAATAAATGGTTGAAGGGAGGTGTGGAAAAAGGGGCCAAATCTTCCAATGTGATTAGGTAAGATAAGAAATCACACAAGAGTAACTTCGCCCTCTTTCCTTCCTTAATTCAGTCTTGTTTTACTTTCAGAAGGCAAAAAAGGGAAACCAGATCTTGGCTTCTTGCCTTTATTTATATAATCTGTAATATTCTAGTAGGGCATACATTAAAGGCAGCAGTTTGCTTTTCATCCTAACCGACAAGGTTTGTCTGATTCACATTAGGGAGAGAGCAACAGAGGAAGAAGGTGAGTATTTTTAGTTTTTAAAAGGAAATATGATCCTTATCTTCAAGTATCAGGTGGATTTTTTCCATAGGAGATGGATTAGACTATCGTGTATACTTAAATGGTGCGTGGTGTGTATAGGCATGAGAGTTCAATAAAGAAGATTACGATATTGTAGATGCTGGTTTCTTTTCATCTTCCACTCAATTCTCAGGTTCCTGAAGTTGGGATCCCATGTCTTTTATTCGCTGCTGTGTTCCTACATAGTAAAGTAAGCTTTAATAAATGTTTAAGTGGGGCCATAACTGCATAGTGCTTCGAGCTATCCAGTCCTGGTGGCAGTGAGCTCTCCATCACCAGAGATGTTCCAACATTGTTGACACATGCGAGGTTGAGCAGAAATCCAAGTATGGGGTCAGACTAAATAAATGCCATGATTCCTGATCTAATTCTAATCTTCTAGGATTTCATTAATTTAGAACATCTGTTTTGTGTTGTTTTGCCTCTGTGTAACTGTGCCTTTTTACACAGATTTTAGGGAAATCTTCCTCCCCATCTACAAAACATTCCTCAAGAAAAAAGATGTAATTCTGTGGTCCATGGTAGAATGGAGAGTTTTGTGCTTTTTCCTCAAGCCTTATCTTTCAAGGAGACCTGATGACCATCTCTTTATTCCCTTCACCTAGTCACCTTCTTCTTGAATAAACTTTCTCCTTGATGAAACCTTCTCCGTTACCTGTATTTCGGAAGGTGCAGGTTACTGAGGCCAATGAGAGAAGCCTCATTTCCTGGGAGGATAATTTTTTTTTCCTAAATGATACCTAATTATGAGGCTTCAACAGGAAATTCACCATGGAAATTGGGCCATAGTGAATGGAATCATGATATTGAATGTTCCCGTGCATTGCTCCTAAGTGCCATTTGGGTGCTGGAGGTTGCTGAGGTGTGTGCGCTGCTTCTCATGTGGATCGGCAGAGTCAGGAGAAAGCAAACAAGACAGCAAGCACCCTTATTGACTGACAACCTGCCGGGCTCCCAGATCTTCCTCTTCGCGGGACAAAATCACACCAGTTGGAATTTCTAACAAGCAGAAGCATTCTGGTGTTGGAAGACGTGTCCACGAGAGCCACCTAGCACCGTCTGTCTCCCTGAGAGCAGCTCTGATTAAAACAACCCCTGCCATCGTTTCCCAGCCTACCTGGAAGCGATCGTGTATCATTGCGGGTGTTCGCCGGCTCACTTCATCTCCACATGTCGATTGGCAGAAATGCAATATTTACTGTTTTCATTTATTTCTAATTTAAATTTTATTGGCTTTAGGGAGCCAACAGACATAACAATTTGTGGGAAACAGTGAGAATAGAATACTAAACATTTGTGAAGGGGGAAACATACAGGCATCAGAAAAGAGTTTGTAATGACAAGGGGAAATGGAATTGGTCCTAAAGAATGCTCATGACACTACAGACTGAATTGCACAAGCTCCCTCGGATGGGAAGAGGGGAGGGAACACGTACCCTGTATCTCATCTCATATCCACCGTTTGAAGGTATGCCGGGCAGAAATTAAATTATTCTGATTTGACAGATGGAGAAACTAAGGTACTGGCACAATAGCCAAATGACCTGCTCAATATTGTAACGTAGTGACTAAGTCTAGAGCATTGATTTTTAAGTTCTTTGAGATTATGGAAGTGATAAAGAATTTGTGGAACAACTTTCTCTTGAGGGTGTGAGGAAGGTATAGCATTGCTCAAGCTGGCAAAATATGGTTCATTTCCAGGGATTCTCAGACTCCTGAAGGCCTTGGACTCTGTGGTAAGGACCTTTTCTCCCCTGAGGATCATTTCCTAGTCTCCTAACTCCACATAGTTTCTGACACCCAGGGGCAGGGTGTTAAAATCGAAGCATTTTATTAACGCATTTTAAAATCGTTCACAAAATGAATTATGAATGACCTTAAAATGACTAATATGCTTATGCTCTTGATCTGAACTCTCTAGAAAGTCACCTAGAGTATGGGTTAAAAGCTTTTCTGTTAAAGGGAATCTTCATACACTGTTGGTGGGATTGCAAATTGGTATAGCCACTCTGAAAAAAAGTTTGGAGGTTCCTCAGAAAATTAAAAATAGACCTACCTTTTGACCCAGTAATTGCACTTCTGGGTATTTATCCAAAGAAAACCAAAACACTGTTCATAAAGATCTATGTTCCCTTATGTTCACAGCTCATGGTGGTCCAGGGCAGGGGGTAATGAAAATCCCAGGCTGGACAAGCAAGAAGAAGACAGGTCCTCACTCTTAGGGTACCTGTGGTTGCTGCCACATTTCAAGAAAGCGTATTCTTGGAATCGAGCTATAATGTAAGGGTCTTGTTGAAAACACGGCCAAGTTCCCAGTTCTGGAAGAAAAGTTATTGTCAAAGTTGGTGATGAGGCCTAAGTTCATGTTTCCATGTGAGCTGTTGAATTTGAGACTCTCAAGTTTCTTCTGAGGAAAGTTAGTATTTTGGGGCCAGTTAAGCAAGGATGGGGTGGGTGTGTGGGGTTAGGTAGAGGAACTGTGGAAAACTTGGAAAACCAATGAGGAGATGAGGAGTTTCATTTAGAGGTGATTAGGTAGGGCATTGAAGAGTGGGCGTGTCTGCCCAACCCTCTAACTGCAAGATGACCATTCAACATGGGGAAATTTCATCAGAATACCTAGGTTAGCCTTTTCTTTTTTTTTCTTTGCAAGAATTCCTCAAGGGCGAGAAAGACAACAGAGGCGAGACATTTAAGCTTACAATGTGGTTTCCTATCATATTCTTAAGAAGAAAGTGGACTATTTTAGATACCTCGTATAAGTGGAATCACTAATGTTTGTCCTTCTGTTACTGGCTTATCTCACTTAGCACAATGTCCTCAAAATGCATCCATGTTACTGCTTGTAGCAGAATCTCCTTCTTTTCTGAGGCCAAATAATAGGCCATTGTGTGTACAAACCACATTTCCTTTATGCATTCATCTGTCAGGAGAGTAGGGGATGGGGAGTTGTTTTTCCATAGGTACCAAATTTCCATTATGCCAGATGGATAAGTTCTGAAGATCCGCTGTGCAGTATATCGCCTGTAGTTGACAGTGCTGTATTGTACACTTCAAGTTTTGTTACGAGGGTAAATCTCATGCTAAATGTTCTAACCACACTAAGCAGGAGGAGAAGGAGAAAGAGAAGAAGAGAAAAGTGGAATTCCTTTTGTTATAAGGTTTTGTTTATTTGTTCTTTTCCCTCAAGCCATAAAAGAACAGGGTCTATAAAACTACCTACCACAAATTTTGTCAGCCACAACAGCAGAAGATGTCCTGTGAAAGCAAGAGAAATGCTCTAATTCCTGAACCAGCCACCACGGGGGCTGCTGTGAGATGAGAAGCCCGGGACAGTACTGGGCACCCAGGCCTGCGTGTACGATGGTGGCAAAGACGGAGAGTGGTGAAAGGGGGAGGAGCTCACGTTCAAAAATCATCATCTTTAGCTAAATCTCAGACTTTTTCTTTTTTCCCTATTAAAAAACAAATGAACAAAAAACAACAATAACAACTTCTAGAAATGAAGAAACTAATTCTGTCACAGAGGCCATTGCAGGTGAGAATGATCTGCTCGCATGAATCCGCCCTCTGGGCTTCAGGTAAAGCCATGAGAAATAAACTAAACATGAATCAAAAGTGCCAGCAAAATCAGAAAACCTTAGACGTCCACGATAGGGGCTGGTTAAATAGCGAATGGACACGCTGTTATTAGAAATGACAACGACGATCTGTGTTTATTGACATGCAGAGAGGCTCCCTCCACATGTTCATAGAGAAAACAATAGGTAAAAAAAAAACAATAAAAAATATTATGATATCACTTTTTTAAGAATGTGTAATGCATATTTCTTAAGTCTTTTAGGAAAAACCCCAAGTATTAGTGATATTTATCTCTAGGTGATAACAATGTAGTGATCTCTCTTTTTAAAATCTATATCTTATATTTTTAACAGTAAAAATGGATTTCTTGTGTGATTTTTTAAAGCATAATCAATAAAGATATTTTTAAAAGATGTTATTCCCCCTCTCAAAGTGCTGCAAACATTGTCCTGAACTGAGAGACTGAAGAAAAATCAAAGATTTTTGGTCAAGAAAGGGTTGAAATAAAAATTCTTGAAAATTTTTTAAAATCGGCTTTTCTCTGCAATGATATATGCTATCTCATGGTGGGATAATTATAACAAGTCATGGTGGGAAATTGGTACAATTACATGTAATTGGTTCAAAAGGTTATTGTCTATTCAACCTTTGCCTCTGAATAATATCAGCAGAGAAATGTAACCTGTGTAACTTTTTGTCTTCTTATCAAGAATTATTACAGTGATAATAGATTAGATTATTTTTCCACCTATGGTGGGATATATTATTTTCAGCAGTGTCTATAAAATATAAATGAAGAGAAATCTCAATAGTACTGGCATGATAAAATAAAACTATTAATAAGAAAAGAGTTCATCACAGTCAGACTAAAATTATAAAATAAAGAAAAACAGTATGTTAAGTGTTGGCAAAATTGTATTGCCAAGGCAATCAATTTCTCTCCAGAGTTTTTGTTAGTGAGTAATTGGTATAAAAAAAAAATGCAGATTGTTCTTAAATACCGTGAATAGTGAAGAAAATTGAGGCGTGCATGACAGGAAGCAGATGGATCATCTAATTATTTTTCAATTACAGAGGACATATTGGGTACGAAAATCTGCAAGTCATCTACCTGTACATTTTGCAGCTATGTTTCTTATAACAAAGACATTATTTCATTAAGGCAGCATTTTATAACAACCAAAAGATAAAAATAAAACCTATCACACAACATGTATGCCCTGAATAGAACCCAAGGAGGGAAGAATGTTGGCTCAACCAAGGGTGGCTGAGAGGTGGCCCTGTGTGAGTGGAGGCCGTAGGCACCAGGAGGTGGGCACAGCAAAGGACTGTCAGCACCCTCAGACAGGGGCTATTAATGGTTGGGAAATTTTCTTTCTCAGATCAGTAACCTAGAGGATAGTTTGCCATGCACATACACATAAAATTTATCGCACCCCATTTTAGACTCTGCCCAACAAATGCCATAGAGCTGAAGGAGAGAGATCTGAGCCACCTTCCAGTACCGTAACTAACATCTTTCGAGTGAAATTTTAGGGAAATAATTAATAAGTTTATATATCGTTGTGAGAAATAATACAGAGATTCTTGTCAACTTTGCCTAGTTTCCTCAATGGTGATGTGCAAAAATGTAGCATTGATCCTATTCAATTATTTATTGGCTGATCTTTTTCAGATTTCCACTTTATTTTGTCCTCGTGTGTGTGTGTCTGTGTCCTTGTGGGTGTGTGTGTTTTAACATTTGAAAATCTTCCCTCATTGAATGATAAGAGTTGTCTTTATTCTCACAGAAACAGTTGAGCTATTATTTATTCTCATTTCTCATAGTTTCCTCCTGTTAGAGTGGGACAGGGTGAGGGAAGACAGGACACACGAGTCAATTCATCAAATAGCATCTATTATTGGCTGCCAAATATTTTCTTAGCAATTGCTTGGATTTTGACCCCGTCTTTCAGTATGCCATGCAGATGAGGATTTATGGAGAGGATGGCGCTTCTCGCTTTCTAAGCAGCATCTCCATCCACTCCACACTTCCCTGGACTATTGCCACCTTCACTATTTGTCCAGGGGCCTCCTTTATTCAAAAGCTCTGTCCTTGAAAGATCCAAAATAAACTGAATTTTATGCACTGCTAAGGCCTTGGACTCTGGCCTCAGGCAGATCTAAGCTGAAATACCAGGTCTTCTGACAATTAATCTAAACTATCCAGAACTCAGTCTCTACATCTGAAATATGGGGCTGCGAAGAGTCCTTGTCTCATAGGATTGTGATGGTAAATGAAACACTTCCTTCAAAGTACTTACCAAAGAGTTTGGCATATGCTTTCTACTAAATTCATTAATCTTCATATGATACTAATGTTATCTGGCTATATGAGCAAATAATTATATTAAATATTATGATCTTTAATAAATACAAGGAAATTTTATTTCAAGGAATAAGTAGCAAATGCTTTTATAGAAAGAAAAAAAATTGTGTCACCTGAATAAACTATTTTCTCAGTGCCATAGCCTTGGTGGTTTGGGCAGACGATTTCCTTAGAGGAGGCCACTCGCTCTCACGATTTGTGTGTGGGAAAAGGACCAACAAGTCCATGACGTACATTTCTCTAAGGAGGCATGAGTTCAACTCCCTTAGTTTTCTCCATGGCATGGTGAGAAGGCTGCACAGGGGTCAATTACTGTTTTATGGGGACTGAGGCTTCTTTGGGATGGTGTTGGTAGGACTAGGTGACAGGTAAATTCGGTGACAGTATTCTCTGCACTGGGCATAAAGACTTACTGTGTGACAAGCATTTTGGAGACCTTTCTAGGAATAAGAGGCAAACTACAGGATATGGTTTGGACCCCAGCAAGCTGGAATGTGGGAACCGTTATGTAATTTCTGAGGACAGTGGCAGCTGCTGTAGATGCAGCGCCTCCTGCACCAACACTCCCAAATCCAGGATTTTCGCCTGGGGCACGGTGATATTGTGGTTTTAGAGTGCTGGACTAAAACTTGCTTTGCTTATCAATGAGCTTAAGGATGGACTGCTGTGTGTGGAGACCAAGGCTACACAAAAGGAATGCCTGCTGACAATACTATTTTTTCACAGTTTTGATTCCTAGCAAAATTGAGGGGAAGGTACAGATTTCCAGTATGCTCTCTGTCCCCACACATATGTAGCCTCCACCATTATCCATATCGGCCACCAGAGCGATACATTTGTTACAACAGAGGAACCCACATTGACACATCGAAATTACCCAAAGTCTATAGTTTACATTACAATTCACTCTTGGCTTTATATATTCCATGGATTTGGACAAATATACCCAATATTATGGCACTATACAAGCTATTTTCACTGCCCTAAAAATCCTCTGTGCTCTGTCTATTCATCCTTCCCTTCCCCCTAACCTTCGGCAACTACTGATCTTTTCACTTTCTGCATAGTTTTGCCTTTTCCAGAACGTCATGTAGTTGGACTCATGCAGTATTCAGCCTTTTCAGATTGGCTTCCTTCACTTAGTAATATGCATTAAGGTTCCTCTATGTCTTTTCGTGACTTGACATTTCATTTCTTTTTAACACTGAATAATATTTCATCGTCTGGGTGTACCAAAGTTTATCTGTTCACCTGCTAAAAGGAAATCTTGGTTGCTCTAAATTTTGGCAATTATGAGTAAAGCTGCTTTGAACATCCATGTGTGGGGTTTTGTGTGGACATGCGCTTTTAGCTCCTGTGGGTAAATACCAAAGAGGATGAGTGCCAGATCTCATGGGAAGAGCATGTTTAGTTTTGTAAGAAATCACCAAACCGTCTTCCAAAGTAGCTGTGCCACTTTGCATCCCCAGCAGTAAATGGGAGTTTCTGTTATTCCACATCCTCCCCAGCATTTGGTATTGTCAGTGTTCTGAATTTTGTTTATTCTAATTGGTGTGCAGTGGGATCTCATTGTGGTTCTAATTTGCACTTATCTATGACATATGATGTGGTGCATCTTTTCATATGCTTATTAGTCATATCTTTGATGAGGTGTCTGATAAGGTCTTTGGCGCATTTTTTAATCAGGTTGTTGGTTTTCTTACTGTCGAGTCTTAAGAGTTCTTTGTATATCCTGAATAGCAATCCTTAATCAGATGTATCTTTCGCAAATATTTTCTCTCGGTCTGTGGCTTGTCTTCTCATTCTCGGTAAATGTATTTTTTAGGGGCAGGCACAATTTCAAAGTCATGTGCCTAGGTATCAGTGGCCAAGGGGCCCTTGCTAATACCTGGTTTACATTTTTTCTCACACACCCTCAGTTGCTTGGCATATATTATTTTGCTGTAAGTATAGGTTTTCTAGACACCGATGAGAAGGAATTCAGGAGACTCAGTCTGTTTGCTTACAAGGGCCACCCAGGAAAGTTAGCCACACCAATCCCCATCCTGGCTCTGTCATGCATAGATAACATCTTTGTCTCTTGCCAAGCAATGGGCAGGAAAAACTGCTATTCACTTGAAGAGCCTCAAAAGCAGCACCTGTGCAGATTCTAGGCTCAGTCCCTGAAAAATCTACTTGCCTTCAGCTTAGAGTTTAACTCTTTGGCTAATTTGGTTTATGCCAATTTTATTAAATTAAGTCAAAAAAAAAAAAAGAAATATGCAAACCTATGATATGTGATACTAAATATTTCCAAAGAGTGATTTAGTTTATGGTTTTTCTTCAAGACATTGCTTTCTCTTTAAAGTACATACTTATTCATTTATTCAGGTCCCTGGGCAGGTGATTGCCAAAGCCAAGGCCTCTGCAGGGAAGAACATTACTGAGAGTGCAAGAAAAATCTGAGCAGTTTTGGATATGCTTGTTAGGTGTACAGTTTGTGGGTTTCCTAAATAAAAGATCGCAATGTCACACCAATAAACCAGCAACAGAAAAGCACCTCCATGTCTGTAACTGGAGGGGCTTGGATGTGATCTCAATGCCAACCGGTCAGTGGTGGTTGAAGGAGACGAAGAGGAAGTCCACATTTTTATTAAAACTACCTAATAAAAATCTGACTCAGTTACTGGTCTTGGGACCTGGTTTTGGACCCCTACTTTATTTTTACGACATTCGGTTCTAGGGAAACTCATTTCAACACTGACATTTCTGTCAAGGCAACTTTAGCTTGCTGTGTGCACGCAAACACCTTGTTCAGCATGTCTATCACTATTTAAAATGGGTAGGAGCCCTCCTGAGAGATACTGGGCGAGCAGAATCCCTGTGTGGCACCCTGTGGAGTCAATATAATCAACATAATCAGAAACTCTTCCAGTGAAAGTGTGGGTGGGGAGGGGAACACTCTGGAGGTAGAGTGCAAGGGTTTGTACCCAGATGACATCCCTCGTTCCATTTCAGGTCTTCATTTCCCTAACCTGTACCTCTTCTCCTCTCTACATTCTCATCTCAAGGGTCTCAACTGCATCTCAGCTTCCTTGATGCAGATCAACTACAGTTTTCTGAAAGGAGCCCTGTTTTTGTTCTGCACTTCTAGCAGCTCCTCTGTACCCCTCACTGCACGTAACCTAGTCAAAACACCTTTTGAGAACTTAGACTAGGTGCCCTGTAAATTTGGATTGCACTGCAGAATCCAGGAGCTCCACAAGCAAGCACAGGCAGCCTCCTCTCTGTCAATTTGAATCTTACCTGTTCTTCAAGGTACACCTGTCCTGTGTAGACTTCCCTGAATACCTCACTTCACAGGCATTGTGCCTGTCTTATTTCCTAGAAGATAATTGTACCTTTCTTCAGACATATCTTAAGTTGCCTCGTATAGTTTTTTTTTTTCATTTTATATGTGTATATATTTGTCTTATTGGGATATATGCATCTGTTCAAACTTAATTAAATTACAATCTCCATGAAAACATCAGATTTTGTCTTAAAAACAACTAGCATCTGTATAATGCTGTAGTTCCAAAGCCACGTCTCATTGGCCTCCATTCCTAAAATTCCATCAGTAAATGTGTTATCTTTACCCATCCCAGTGAAAAGTTCAAAGAAATCTAACAGGAAAAGCAAAATATAAAACATTAAATCGTAATGTGTCCATGCAGCAGCTCAGATATGTGCTTATAAGTCTTCCTGTCTTCCTACATGAAAGAACGTTCCATTGGTTTCACTCCAAATGCTCTTATTCACTCCAGGATTGTTCACAGAGAAAGAAAGACCTGTGGGGTTTGTGGAGATTGGCTTTTGCAATTTTCAGTTTTTCAGGCTCCATGTAAAAATGTCACTGAGTTGATTCAAACTTAACTTTTATAGAGCAAGGACTGGGAATCAGCAAAGGCATTTACATGGGCTCCACAGGCCTCCCTCTGGAAAAGATCAAATAAAAATCCTAGTATAAGAATCCTGAGAACTTTGCTCCAGGAGTTCTTTGCAAAGAAGTCACTATATTTTATCAACTTTTAGAGCATCACAATGGCCTGGCCTACTTGGGGATGAAAGGTTCTGCCAAACTGTCCATTGGAAAAATTTTAAAGTCTTGTTTTTAGGTAGAGTTTATTGACTCTGCATTAGGAAATTTTTGTCTTGGGGGGACAAAGATGTCATTTACTCATGCATGAATTTGTTCTGATCTGACACAGTAATGATGTCTCTCCCTGAAAATAAGCGAGGGCCACAATTTACCATCATTAACTATGCTGATGATTGGTTTTAGCTCAGATGCTGTATTAACAATCTGTCCACAAGACAGATTGTGGGGGGCAGCGGGGAGGAAGCCCTGGGTTGTTCATTTAATTCCAAACAAAGAGAAGATGCATTTAATAAATTCACTCCTGCCACTTCACTGAAATTTCTACTGAAAGGACACGCCTTTCTCCTACATTTTAGCAGAAGCCATTTCAAGCCTTAGGAGAGTCAGATTCTTGGAGGACAGAGAAGGACACAACGTGCTGTGCCAGGGAGGAGGGATTAGGGAGGCCACGCCTTCTGTGGAACACTTTGTAATTGCAGAAGCGAAGAATGCAGGTCAGAGTTGCAATCATATCAGCCCAGTTCCTACAGGAATCTGGTGCTGCCTGACCTTTACCCATACCCCAAATCCATACCATTCGCCACCTACGTCATACCCAATTATCTGGCAAATTCCATGCTCAGCATTGGACAGATCTTCAAGAAAAAGGATAGTTATTATCATAACTTTTTGAGGATTTACTAAGATCAGGAACTCCACTAAACATTTTACATTAATTATTTTACTTAATTTTGTTGTGGACACTGTGGTGCACTACCCAGAGGTGCCTCCTTCAGGACTGGGCTACTCATTGCCCCAGCTGCTGGGACTTGTGCTGGTGACTGGTGATTCTCCTATAATTGATTTGGGCCAAAGCGAGCTGTCTCACCAATATTGAGTCTCCTCCCCAGGGACAGCCCTCATCCAATGACAGCTTAAAGTGGGTGTACAAAAGCCAGCCCCTGCATTTCAAAGAGGGATAGCTCAGAAAGGACAACTCAGTCTCAGGGATCCTTGTAGAATCAGCTGAGTACTCCATGTCAATTGCACTATACATGCAACCTTTGTCCTCTGCCTAATCGTGCTTCCCTCGTCTCTCCCAGGTGTTCTTCCTCAAAGTGTTCTCTAATAATGCCATTGCATGCAAATCAGAATTTTAATGGCTCTGTCCTGGGTTAGCTAACCTACGACAGTTGAAACCAGAAGTGATCCAGGTAACACTGAGACCCCATGTTTGAATCAAGCAGTACCTTTCCTCCGGATAGCTGTCCAAGTGGACGGAGGGTAAGATAGACAAGCTGGAAAGCACTGCTTCTCATTCTTGGCTCTCCCCAGCAGAGCACAGAGATCTAAGGATTGCATTAAGGCAATATTAGCTACTTATTCAAATTATGGCTTTGAGTTCTAGCTTATTTACCTTTGTGTTTAAAAAGCATTCCTCACAGACTGTATTCATGATCCTCAGAGGTTGGCTGGAAGATAGTAGCTGTCTTCCTTCTCAACAGAAAACCTAAATACAGTTTTGCAATGTGCCTTAAATCTTCAAGAAAACCCTGTAATTAAAAATTTATCTTCTTACATAAAAGTTCAAAAATGGCACCAGTTTGTTATGTGTTACTATGAGCAGATGTTCAGTTTGTGGGAGAATGTGTGTGTTTTTTTATTTCTCCATTTATGTCATTTCCCTGTCCCCATTATCCATCTGGTACCTTTCTATGAATATCCTAGAAGCCATGGAGTATCTTTTGGGACACACGGTTAGGATCATTAGATTGATAGCTTTTCAAAGCAAAAGACAATTCCATTTAGTAAAGTGATGTAATTTAAAGGATTTTTAAAAGGAGAATATGGACGGATGAAAGGCAAAACAGTGGACTGTAGGAATGGGTCATTCTCCACATGTGCCTGAATGGCCCAGTACCTGGGCTGCTGATCTTGCCCACAGTTCTATCACATGTCAGATGTACAATGAGGCTGTGTCAGACTTGGGTTCAGAAAACAAACAGCTTGTTCCAAGATGTCTTCATCTTAATTAATGAAGACAGATTAATGTGCTTCAAATCTTATACTGAATCGAAACTGAACAATGTTCTTTTCTTAAAGATTTTAAGAATGCCAATGTTTTAAAGCCATAGAATGAGTGTTTGGGAACTTTCATAATTTTATATTAAGGCAGGCAACTGGTTATATGGTTTTGCTAGTCTGGCTATTACAAAGTTAATATTTTTTAATTCTCTTATTGTGTTATTAATGAATCGTGAAAAATGAAGTATAAATCCTGAAATTCTGTGGATGTTATTCAAATGGTTAGATGTCTTCTCCTCAAGAATAGTTTAGAAAAATGAAGTGTAAGACATTGCATTTGAGTATATTCTGAAAAGGACTAGTCTTTAAGTAGGGGCACGTTTTCTATATTCATCAGTAATTTAAAAACAGGTGGGGGATACTGAAGGGTTCCTTACATAGAGATTGACCAAAGGATTCATTTCAACAAATATTCACTATGGATGCTCTGTATTCATAAGAAATCCTCCTTCGCCCTCTAGGAGAAGAAGATGAAGATGACGAAGATGAAGACGAAGAGGAGGAGGAGGAGGATGAAGAGGAGGACGAGGAGGACGAGAGGAAGAGGAAGAAGAAAGAAGAAGGAGAAGAAAGAGAAAAAGGAGAAGAAGAAAGGAAAATAGAAAAACTGCCATAAGGCTAAAGTTGGAGAATATTTCTAACTGAAGGATAAAATATCTACTATTTACTAAAAGACCATTTTGTAAGGGATACTTAAAATGTAATATTTTTAATCTTATCTTTTAATAACCCTATATAGTAGCTTTTTAAACCACATCCTGTGAAAAATGAGGTCCAGAATGATTTAGTAGCTTGCGGATTATCACCTTCTGGATGTGATGGATTCAAACATAAGGCTGTTTTATTCCACTCCCGTGATCCTAACTACTGTATGCTTTTATGTACATCACACGCACACATACTATAAGAAAAATAATAGTAGTATTCAGCCCAAGTGGTATGGGGCTATAGAGCAAGAGAGATAAACTCCAAACAAAAACAAGTCCTGGACTGTGTAAGCTGATTTTCATAAAGTATAATATTTTGTCAAAATAAACTCTATTTAACTTCATAAATAAACTCCAAATAAACATCAAATAGCAATGCATGGAAACTACTGTATTGTGATAAATTTATTGTGACCAGAGAGAAATATATTCAGAAATGAACTGAATTTACTCAGCCAGATCCAGAATATTCATTTTATTCAGTTAAAGGATACTCATTTACTTATTAATTTTAAGGACAAATGTTAAAATTTACTTAGTAATGGCAGGTCAGATTTTTCATTATATTTTAGAATTTTTGTGGTACAGCAGAAATTATACCAACAACTCATTCATGGTCTAACACAAACATCCATACGAGGATAATCTTATTTTATGATTGAGGACTAATTAAAGGTACCACCAATCAATCAGATTGGGGAATAGACTGACTTTCAATTGTTTTAAAGTGGAAGTTATAAAAGTAAACATGACTATAGAAGTAAATAACATTTAACATAGTGCCTACTACACAGTACAGGCTTAATATTTGATGAAAATTGATAGAATGACCAGTGCAGTATATCAACATTGCTGTGTGCTTTGTAGAACACTTTGGAGAACCTAAAGTTCATTGGGCATAAACAATCTTTTATTACCTTGCAATTTTATAAGCAAATGTGATCTACAAAGGAGTTTCTGTAAAATGTGCAGAAGGAAAAATCCCAATTAGTGTCTCATTTTAGAGTAGACGGTTATACTGGAGACAATTGCCAAAAAGTTCTTCAAGAAAAGTCATTGTTGTATATTCATTAAGAGGATGTATGTAGCAGGAAGTTGTGCATCCTTTTTTCAAGCCACTCTTTATAATACTTATTTTACAAAATTATTGTAGAAAAGAATCCTCACACTAACCCTGTGTTCCAGAACTGAATGGATTATTTAGTCGTCTGAAGATTTCCATGAGGACAAGAATCCTAAAGTGAATGAAACAGGACACTGTGCTTTTATTAACATTGATCTTTAAAAAAAAAAAAAAAGGAAGTTTTCAGAATAGTCTTATCTAGTGACGACTGCTCAGTAGTTTACATAAAACAGAATCAGTTTTGTTTTGTAACAGGAAGTACACAATATAAGGTTAAGATTGATTTTTAAAGTAAGACAGTGCTGCTGCCTATTTTGTAAATAACGAGAAAATATTCAGTTCATTTTGATAAATTATTAATCTAACTTTTTATGTTTTGTTTTGTTTTGTTTTTTAAAAAAATCATTAACACTTGTGACAGAGAAGAGAGAAATCAAAGCCTGACTTCTTTAGCTAGCAGCCTGGAGTGAGAAGGAAATTACCTCACCTCAGAATCTACTTGGTCTGCAATAGAGTGTGTGTAATCCAACTAAATGACTTCTCACTTTATGACTTTTTAAGGAAATATATGGAAAAGATCAAAATACTGACATTTTTCCTTTTCTTTTACAGCTCCCAAATCACCAGAGTCCTTGGGATGAGTCAGATTTTGTTAAAGAAGCCGCTTTCTGTTGCATTTGGCTTGTATTTTGTAGCAATTCTTCAGTACTGAGAACCTGCCAGATTGAAAGGCACAATTAAGCTAGGAAATGGAAAGAGACGTGGAATCCTCCTCCTCCTCCTCCGGGCTTCTGACCTACAGGGGAGAAAGCGACACATACTTGCAAGATAAGTAACAGCTCACAGCTGTGTGGGCTAAGCCCATAGAGAGGTGTGGTCACTGTCCAGGACCTGCCAGGGAAAGCCCCCATGTCTGCTGCAGGAATTGAGTGAAGATCCTGCCTAGCCCCTTGTTAGAGAATTCTCATCAAACTTCATGCTGTAGTGGGGTAGGTACTATGCCCTTGCTTCTGTTACGGTTTTCATAATTCCTCTTAGAACTTCATTTTGGCATCCTGGTTCTTACTAGCTAATCAGAAGTTTGGCTATTTAGTCCTCAGATCCTGAATTTCTCTTGCTTTAACATACATATGTAAGGGCTACTGTAGCTCACAGTCTATGTGAAAATACTCATGTTCTCTGGCTCCTGAATATGACTGAGAATGATAACACACAATTAACCTAAGAAACTCAGATTGTCTGAAATGATATCCTCTTAATGGCAAAAGGTTCTGCTAATGCTTTCTTATGTCATCTCCTAGGGAAAGAGAAGTGGCAGAAGTCTCTGCTACTGTCTCCTGTTCTGTGTCTGGTTGGCCTCTCTATTCCTTATCCAAAAATTCGCTCAGGCAATTTAGTGACAATCAATACAACTAGTCATTTGCATGTTTGTTTCTCTGATGAACTTTCTGCTATTGCTCTTTGCTTTGCACTGTTCCTCAAGATTTTCACTGTTGAATTGTACATCTTATTTTCTTCCAAATCTTTGGCCCATAGTGCTTTTTGGCAAAATTATAGTTACTTTATAATTACCATATTACACTTTTGTATTGCATTGTACTGTATTCTACTATTATAGGGTGTTAACTGATATCACATTCAGCCATTAACAATTTTACTCAGCATAAAACTCATCAAGTCATAAATACACATGGTCTGCATCTGGCCTGTAGGAACCTATTTCTCTCCATTACTTCTTTTTCTAAAACTCTTAAAAGGGCATTTTAATGACCTAGGTGTTCTTAAACCCCATTCTATCAGCAACACCCATAATATCTTCTGGAGCCTTCTTTCCAAGACAGCCGTGTGTCTGTCTCTGTCTGTCTCTTTCTCTCTCTGACCAACAACCTGGAGTCCTTAGTAACCTTCCAGACAGGGAGCCAGAGAGGACATGGGGATTGCAAATCTATAGTGCTTTGTTAGCACATGCCTCGGGACTGGCCCTTTGCCTAAATGGTGAATTTCTATTCTGTTATTTCTCTCTCGTGGCTTTGCTATCTGAGTCTGATGTGTTGAGTTCTAATTCCATCTCCAAGTCACCAGAAGGCCCAGTGTCAGCTCTCCCATTTTCTCATCTTTAAAATGAGGGAATTGGACCGGATGATGTAAAAGTTCCTCACAACTGTGTCTGGAATCAACTCAACGACCCCCTAATCAGTTACAGGCTAAAACATTATTAACTTAATGTAAGTTTTAAAATGCTTGTTCCTCAGCTGCTGGAAAATTGTCATTAAATGTATACAGATCCGTGTTGATTGCAAATACGAATGGCACTCCCTAGAGTTGTGGGGGGCTGGTACTAAACTTTATTCATCGGCTAACGTGCAGGCAGGGATTAGCAGGGTCACAGCGTCGCCAGTCAGGGAGCGGAAGAAGAGAATGTCAGGAAGATGGGCAATAATGCTGATGGGAGGTGCGGCCAAAGAGTACAGTCAAGAGACAAAAACTATACCAATTAATTGAACAGAGAAAGTAATGAATTGTTAATTAGCTATATGGTTGAAGGCAATTTAAAAAAAAAAAAAAAGGCCAAAAAGAGATAAATATCACAGGAGAGGCAATTGTAAGAAGAGCTACGACTCCTAGGGATGAGGAATAAAAGAAGGGTTGGAATAATTAATACTTAGAAGCTAGAAGAGGGGTCGCCCCATGCAGCTGACATTCAAACTTCAAAGGGAGCCACAGACTGGAAGGTTCTGTTGCCCCTAAGGAGAACACCACAAGGCTGTTTCTGAGAGTTTGGAAAAAAACTGCAAACTGGAATCAGCTGCTACTACAGAAAGCAAGCAAGACACCACAGGGAAAGAGAAAGTCCCTTCTTCCTCCTCCAGCCTTACAATGTCCAGCTAGGCTAACCACAATGCAGCGAGCAAAGCAGAAATAGAACTCACAGAATCCCAACACAAGCATCCCAAAGAGGAGCACGGGGGGCTGTTTGGAACTGGGGGGATAATAAATAGCGCACCAAGTTTGTCCTAAAGAGACGATGAATAGATTTCACCTGTGTGCCAGTTCTGACCATGGTGGCATATTGTGTTGAGACGGATTCTGAGGTTACACCTGTGTGACAGAAGAGAGTCTATCTGCTGTGGGCAGAAGGAGGGCTTGGTGACACAGGGTTTCCATCTCTGACCTCGAGCCACCTAACTGTCCTATGAACCCTTTGGGCTTCAGACTCTGCAAACAGAGACCCAAACTCCTTCTCAGTAGCAGTAAAGGCCCAGTCTCAGTCCACGTGGCAGAGGGGGTGTAGTGGGAAGTAGAGTAACTCAGGGATCCTGACACAATTACAGGTTCCTCGGCTATGCTTCAGCAGCTCTAGGGACAGAGAGCTCATCATCTTCATCTTTGGGGAGTTCTGGTCCCTGGAAATTTCTTCTTAATAACGAACTTAGATCAACCTCAGTCTAATCCCTATCTACCAGCCCCTCTTCTTCCTCTCTTAGAAAGACAGAAATAAGTCATATTCTCTCTCGACATATTGTCCTTTTAGATGTTTGAATCCAGCCGTTATATTTCACCAGATCTTTCTTCTCCAAGTGAAATAGCCTTAGTCCCTCCGATCATTCCTTACATGGATGGTATAGAGACATCTCTTTCCTGTCATCTGAGTGCATTTTGACCCATCTTGTTCCCTCATGCAAGGGTGGACTGAAATCAATACTCTGAATGTGGTTAGAATACAGGAATAAAGTAGAGAATGCAGTCGATTCTTTTTAAGATCCCATCAACATTTTTGATAACCACATCACACCAAACTACTGGGGGGTCGCTTTGGAGGAGAAGACAAACAGCTTTGTGAATGCTTAAGTAAGTTAGAAAATTATGCTCTTACCTGCTGATGGTGGCTGTCATAAATGTATGCTCCAATGAAAAGAAGCTTAAATCAATTTGGGTGTTCTCACTGAGCTGTAAACTTTGTTATTGTTCCTCCCATACAATATAGATGCCATAAACCGTCTCTAAATGCGCAGAAGACTTTTACTTCCACAGGGGTTTTTCAGTCAGATGAGATTTTATAAATGGTTTTGTTCTACCTTTCAACTACATTGTAATTTAAATTTATTTTTAATCATAGCTTTAAAAATCATCTCAAAGTTTAAAGTAACAGCATATTTTTTTAAATACATGCAAAAATATCTTAGTTGGGGTCTTTCAATGATCCACTTGCGTTATTTCTTTTAGGTTCATTTAGTTGCACTCTAATTTTATAGAGTTTTATAGAGTGGCCCAGGCATATGAGGTGATTGCCAATTAACCAGGCCCTATTTCCAGGCACATTATCAGAAGATATGAAATAACAGGGAGTTTCACAAGAATGGAAGTCTTCAAGAAATCACCTGATGAATATTCTGTAGATACAAACTTCTGAAGGTTAAGAAAAATAGAGAAATATAATTAAACACAAGGAAGTCAGAGGTGCGATGTAGAGGAGAGTAGGAGGAATTTTGATTTATATACAGCACACTAGAGGGTGGATGAGCTGCCAAAATTAAATATCAGCTTTCACGTTCTTACATTCAAGGCAAATCCTCACTTCCGATGACTTCATTTTGAAGGATTAGGAATGGGGTGCTGAAGTGGGAAGGAATTATTTTCCGAGTCCAAAAGATAAAAACGAAGGGTCAGATACATATTATGCTAAGGAAAAAACAGATGTCGCTAAAGATCGTGTCTATTAGTTTTGGATTGCTCCTGTAATAAATCACCTGCAACGAACTCAATCGCTTAAACAATACAGATTTCTTATCTTACAGGTCTATAAATCAGATTCCCGTGTGAATCTCACCAGTCTAAAGGTGTGGTGTTGGCAGGGCGTTATTCCTTTCCGGGGGTTCCAGGGAAGGATCCATTTCCTTGACTTTTCCAGCTTCTATAGACTTTGCTCCTTCCTTGGCTCATAGCCCCTAGCTCCATCTTCAAAGCCAGCAACGTTGCATCTCCGTCCGACTTCACCTGGGAAGGGTTCTCTACTTTCACAGACTCATGTGATTACATTGGGCCCACCTGGATATTCCAGGATCCCCCTCCCCATTTCATGGTTTTTAACTTAATCATATCTGAAAAATCCCTTTTTCCATATAAGATAATATATTCATGGAGATTAAGGCATGGACATCCTTAGGTGCTATTATTCTGCCTTCCACCCTGTACTAAGCAAAGATGAGACAATGCTCCAGAAAACAAATTGCTCATAGGGGACTTTCTCAGATGAAGGTTATTTCCCTCCATCTCATGCCCCTCTTCATGGCAAAGTTCACTATTCAGTGTGTCCTCCACCCCACCCCACCCCCGCCTCCACCCGCCCCCACACACATACCCACACAGACCCCCCAAAAGACAAGAGGGCAGTTATCTGCCAGGAAGGGATGAGAACAGATCTAGAATGATGGCAGAGTACAGATTAAATATAGAGAGGATGTGCCAGGGACTCTTCCAAATACTTTATTCACATGAAATCATCTAGCACTCATAGCAGTCCTAAACAGTATGAATCTTTTTATTAACCTGTTTTCCAAATGAGGAAACTAAGGCACAGATAACATGCCTAGAGCTACACAGCTGCCCCAGAGTCTGAACTTGACCCACTAGATGGAATACACAACGTCCCATTTGATAACCACTTAAGGGGTGGGTTGCAAGTAAACTGTGACTAACAACACTTTTTTAAAAAAAATCAGTGATCTGCATTTGAGTCTAGATTATTTCTATGACAACACTCTTGTAGTTACATTCTGATTTAGATTTCTGGTTACTATATAGATGTTGAAAAAGGAACAAAGATGTAACTAGTGGTTTAATTTCAGTCAGTGGTTCTCACTTTTCATTGAGCATAAGAATCAACTGTAATACTTTGTTAAAATGCAGATAACTCAGTGGGTCCTGTGCCGCTTGTGTGTCAGTCATTGTGCCTGACTTTATGAGGAGGCGATATTATGATTTATAATAGAAAATACACATTTGATCTCCATTTCCTTCCGATTCTTGGCACCAATTTCCTAAACTCTTGGAATTTCCTTAGTGATAAGAGCAATAAAGGTATCTCTTTTTGTTCGTAACAAGCCCCTTCCAATTACACTTGAGTTTATGTTAGTGAACTGGTAGCTGGGAGTAAATAGTGCCAAGGTAACCTACCTCGTGATTAGAGGGTTAGAACTCTCAGTCCCACCCCCTGACCTCAAGGAAGGGGAGAATAGCCGAAGGTTGAATCCGTCATCAATAGCCAATGATTTAATCAGTCATGCTTCTGTATTGACCCCTCCAATAAAAACCCAAAGGACAAAGGTCAGAAAGCTTCTGAGTTGGTGAACATGTGGGGGTTCTGGGAGAATGGAGCACCCAGAGAAACCAGTAAAGCTCGCACCCCTGCCCACATACCTTGCCCTAGGCATCTCTTCCATCTGGCTGTTCCTTTTACAGTAAACTGATAATCTAGTAAGTAAAATGCTCTCCTGAGTTCTGTGAGCCTCTCTATCGAATTAACAAATCTGAGGAAGGGTGGTGGGAACTCCAGAAGCACAGGTGACAGCCTGAACTTGCCATTGGCACTTGGGGGTTGCGGGGTGGGGCGCAGTCTTGAGGGATTGAGCCCTTAACATATGGGATCTGATGTTATCTCCAGGTAGAAAGTATCAGAATTTAAGTAAATCATAAAATACCCCGCTGGTGTCACAGAATGCTTGATGTGGGGGAAATGCTCACACATTTGGTGCCCAGAGTATCAGAAGTGTTCTATGAGTGGAGTATTGAAAGTAAAGGCGTGCAGGAGGAATTTTTCCTTAACAGGCACATCTGTAATATGATAGCTGAGTATAGACTGGTTCTGACTGAGTGTGTATATGGGCGGGGTGGGGGGTTCTCATCATTTTGTGGTGTCTGCGCTGACAAGCCAAGATTAAAACTCCTATTTGGGTTTTAAATTTTTCAAGGGAATGTTCAAATAAAATTGTTTACTAATCGATTAGATTATGTTTATCTAAAAGTAGCTACACGTCTTTTGCAGTATTTGTCCTTCCGTTTAGAAACACCCACCTTGCACGGGGCAGGAGGTTCTAAACTTATTGACACCACGTTTTCACGGCAGTGAAAGCAGGTTGATTTCTGATTGCAGAGCCTGAATCAACACTGGCAGCGTGGAGAGTTCCACCTGACTCGTCACCTTTCTCTGAGCCTCGCTTCTGTCTTTTTAGGGCAGGCTCCTTAGAATGAAGGTGCGGCCTCCCCTGTTCTCAGCTGGACGCCCGCGTTTTAAATCATCTCATCAGCCTGAGCTGGTTGGAGCTCTGTCTCCGCTCTTCCTGACCCGTCATCGGTCCCTTTGTTCTGGGATCGCAGTCCCTCCCTGCCCGCTGGTCCAGTTGCCTCATGGTTTGTTCAGTTTGTTTTGACTTTTGGTAGGGTTTTGTGTTTGCTTTTAAGGTGAGAGAACTAATCTGATTCTAGTTACTCCTTCGTGGCCCCAAGCAGAGGCTGACTCGTGTTAAATTAATCTTCTTCGAAATTCAGAAACATTATCCTTAATGCTGCTAAATTTCTTCTTGTTTGTGTTTGATGGTCGATAGTTGATTTCTTTCCCAGCTTTGTGTCCTACTAGTTCCTCATCCAAGACAAGGCATAGTTGTTAATCAGTTACTCCGCCCGCCCCTGGACCTCCCATCAAGGCAACACTGGGCCTTGAATGACTGAAGGATCTGACTATTAGTTATTCTGTAACACTAGAGATTGATAAAGGTAGGAAGAGCCTTAATGGCCCACTTTATTCCTTTTTGCCTTAAATTTGAGCATTGTTATCTCTCAGTTTCAACATCGTTTTTGTCTTTGCCTTTCTGATCTCCCCCTAAGGCCAGTGGTCTCCACATTCTGAAGCCAACGCTCTTTTCACGATACTGCGCTGACTCCGAATTTATTTTGCATTTTGAAGAAAGGACGATAGTCCATAAATAAATTAATAAACAAGGGAAAATGTTATAATGTCTTAAAAAGCTGTTGTCTTGTGGAAGGACTGATCTGAGCCACCCAAAGTTATGCAAATACATCACAGTGTGAATGTAAATATCTGGAGATAATTTGTAGAAAGTGTCTAGCACAGTTCCAGGCTTAAGTCAGGGACAAATAAATATTTGTTGAATAATCAAGTCTCAGGAAACTTTGATAAGCAAAGGTCTGTCTCTCAATATGACTTTGTTTTCACCATGACAAGCTAAGGAGACCCAAGATTATCATTTCAGGACTCACTGCATGATTTCCCTAGTCCACTCCATTAAATTTTAGGATTTCTTTTCTTCTAGAATATTTTTCCTCTTGTAAGAAAAACTTTTAAGGTCATTACAGTCTACCAGAAAATTTAAGTACACAATTTGGGGAGTACACCATGACTCTGAGGACAGACCTCAACTCATTAATTTCGATCCAAGGTTCTTCCCAAGACCAAGAGCCGACAGTTTGACCATCAATGGCATGAAGTGTTTAGTGATGCAAAATGCATGCCCACCGGCCATGATTGCAGGGAAACTCATTCCCACAGAGTGAGGCCAGGTAATTCCCCAACGCATATTAACATTTATTGCCATTCCCCATAAGACAGCTAAGAGAGTAATCAGATGTTCTCATGACAGCACATAAAATAAATGCCCGAAGGATCGGAAAGCAATCTCCTCTCCTGTGGTATATTATTGTGTAATTTCCTGGTTGTTTCCAATATTGGAGTTTTGAGATATTGTTACTTTTAGGTGTAAAGCTGCAGGACTGGATAAAGCAGCTTTCAACCCCAAATAAGGCACACTCAAGGCCTCAGCAAAACAGGTAGGACCCTCTTGCCTCGACCACATGAGTTCGGGATGCTAATCTTCAAGGGATTTTAGCTATAATTTATTTTTGTGGTTTCCAAACCTTTCTTAGTAACTGGCCCTATGTATAACATAAACAAATGGAAAGCATTCGGGTTAGAGATCTGAACTTTCATCTTAGCCCCTCCAGCTCCTACATATGTAAAATGAAGAAGTTACTTACTTTCTCTGAGCCCCAGGTTGTGTGTTTTTTGGTTCTCTTAATCTTAGAATGGGAATAATAATGCTTGCCTTGCCTACCTTGTAATTGCTTTAGGATTGGATGAATTAACATTCGAGAGTATTTTATAAATAATAAAACGTATTAATCTAAGGTAGTAATATCCCATGAAAAAGATGAGCACAAGGTAGAATGTGACAAAATGATAAACGGGTGGCTTAAGTTATAGTAATGAAGAAAGAGAAAGATTCATGGTAGTTTATGCCGAGACCCTTTACTGCGTATTCTTAACTTCCCAAAGGTTAGCATGCCTCTCGTTCAAGGTATTGAGAGCAACACTAGATATATTATAGAGCAAGAAAGGCACATTGGTTTCTCCTGAAAATTTGGATTGTTCTGCCTGAAAGGGTGGGCTAACAAAAGTTTTAGGATAACTCAGTGCTCATGGGGGAAGTTATTAGGAGAGATTAATGACGTCTGCCAGTGGAAGAAGAGACTAGTGTGTATTTTCTTTCCTCATCAGATTAGTTTTATTCCTTTGATTCTTTTCCTCCTTTCTCTGTCTCAAATTTTCAGTCCTGAATCCTTAGCATTAGGACTCATTCCTTTTCCCAAGACCGCTGGGGGCCACCATTCCTAAAACTTTCAGGTGGCACTGGGAACTTAAAGCTCAGGTTTTCTTCTAGCACAGTGTGTGTGTCCGTCTCTTGAGCTGTTTTTATTTCTGGCTAGTTGGACAGCTCATCGCTGTCCTTTCCTCCACAGGACACTGTCCTTCCTACTGCATGCCCTTTGAAAATCATCTCAGATGATGACGCCCACTACAGCACACATCATTTGGGATCTGACAGATTCAAAGCTATGATGTTGTAAATGTATCTCCTCTCTGGCACACTTTGAATATGAATACAGGTGTCCCGTGTGGAGGAAAGATAAAACATTCTGAATTAGTTATCAAGAGATTAATGAAATGAGAACCCGGATGGGGCTCATGAAGAAAAATGGCTGAAATTTCATTTGCCGTGTCTCAAGCTGCTATTGTTAAACCAGGCCTGCCTGCTGGCAAATGTGTGTGCACCGTTGAGAGGGGACGAGAGTTAGAGAGATTGCCGTTAGAGGACTTTCCCAGACTCCATGCGGGAACCCGTGCCCTGGAGGCAGCATTGCAGGTTTCCAACATGGGACATCCATTCCCTGCTGTGATACCAAAATCTTTGAGGTTTTCATATGCATTCTGCTGCTTGAGGCAAGAATCTTAATCACGTCAAGGAAGAGATGGTAATAAATCACCTCCATCTGTCTCTAAATCTTGCCTCTATAATCCCAGGGCTCGTGGATCTGCTAACCTTAAGTTAACTGTGTAATTAGCAGAAATGGCTATTTCCCTTTCCAAGGCAAGTTACAATGAATGATTGAAATGAGTATAGAAATCACTTTCTGCTTGATGATGTGTTGATTAATCAAAGTTCTAAAATATTTCAATGGTAGATGTGGAAATTAATATTTCCGCTATAACTAGAAGAAAAAAGAAAACTGATGTCTCAAATTATAAAGGTCTAAAGCTCCTCACAATGCATAGACAAAAACAAGTACACATTCTAACTCATTATGGAGCACCTGAGTTTATTAATATTTATCAGTTTTTTGCTTCATTTGTGTTGGTGTGTTTCCCAAAAGCTTCTGGGAAATATTAATTTTCACAGAGAATAATTAACAGGGGTCAGGCTAATACCTTATGGCAAGTGATGAGAATTACTCATTTTATTAGCATATGGTACTATAATTTTTTTTTCAATTGAAATCATTGCCTCTATAGCAGCCACATTCTAAACCTGGGCAGTATGTTTCACTATGTTGAGCAAACAAGTCTTAATCTAAACTAAATGGTAGATGCAAGTCGAGGCAACATGATTCCCGAGAAAGACATAGCTGAATGTGTTCTCCCTTGAATTGGTTAGGTCCTGTACAGAATTTTGTTCAACCACTGAGCACTGCTGTTCCAGAGAATAAAACTCAAAAGACTGGGTATAACAGTAACTGTATCGGACACAGCTTTTAAGCATGATTTTTTTTCTCCTTCTAGCCACACCTCTGCCTCCAGTCACTAGGTGGTGACTTTGATCAGTTTTGCATAGGCACAACCTGACAGTGCTTCCCCTTGGGACCAGCTATTGCTTCCTGCCCTGGGGTGTCTCTGAAACTGGTAGGATATCCCCAGGATCCACTCACCCCTCAGATATGCCATCTGGAAATGAGGAGGCATTAATGTCTGTGGAGTTGCCCTTGACCTATGTGGGAGGGAACCTATGTATAACTATTTTCCCTGTTCATTCCCTAGGCGAATAAGTGTATTTCCTAAGGCTCCTCAGAAGGTTCCCTGGAATGAAATGCTAGTCACCAGCCGTAGCAGCCAACTCAATGGTACATTCTTATGTTGGTTTCCCTCCTTCCCTATTCACTCTCGTTGCCCTCAACAGTTGTTCCCTGGGATTGTCAAAAATCACCGTAATGCAACCTGTATTTCAACCTCTGTTTAAGGGTTAAGAAAATCTTCCTCTTAGTGTTCTAAGTATTTACAAAGCATGGGTCCCCTGGTTCATGTCATAAGACTAGCAAAATTCTGACTCACAGCAGCTATAGGAGAGTGGATTGGTACAATGATGAGTTGACAGTGATGTGTTTAATTCCTAGGTTCCTATTTAAGTTGATTGTTTCCTGTCCTCAGATTGTAGCTCACACTCTCACCAATCATTTGTTAAGGTGGAATAACTTTATCATGAGGAAGGTGGAAGAAGAAAGCATATTTAGCCTACTGGGAATGCATGATTTACTGGTGCTCAAATACAAAAGCAAATTATTGTTTTCAAACACAAAGTCTGTCCAGCAACTGAAGCATGACTCATGCAGGGGCAGGTGGCCAGGGTTGTCCAGGCATTAGTAAATGGGCTCAGATCCTCCATGCCATCATGCAGCTACTCTCAGATAATGGATCCTGGGAACTTTAAAATCTAGTTTTGATTTTTCTCTTTATCTTTCAGTAAGACCTTCCTTAACTGTCCTATCAAGAGGAGTATGCCTTCATTTTACAAATCGCTCTAGAAAAATAATATCTCTATGTTAAATCATTCTTAATGGTATGAATACTATTTCGATGTTGGAATTTTTAAAATCTAAATTCGGCCCTTTTAGCCATTAGAACAATCTTTGATATAACGCTAGGCAGGTACGATCTTCGAGGTGAAGCCATCATGCGCTCACTTCCGGGGAACTCATGCCAGTTTTCATGGCCGTCGCCGGGCCGAGAAGTTGCTGGTGTGACGCTCGCTCTTTGACTATTCCCTCCAGGGCTCTCGGAGTCCAGAAGCCTACAGCTTCGTGCGGACAGGAAGTGTAGCCACCAACACAGTGCTTGACAAATAATGGGCACTGAAAACTTGTGCATGAATACGGAGAAAAATTCCTGCCTTCAAAATATCTATATTCTATTGGTGGGAGAGAGTTAAAAAAAAAAAAAAAGCAAGTAAAATGGATAGCCCAGTAAGCTGATAAATGTGAAAGGGAAAAAATCAAGCAAGAGTGAAATTTTAGTTTAAAATAGGTGGTCAGGGAAGGCTATTTGAGCAAAAAAAAAAAAAAAAAAAGCTGAAGGGAGTGATGGGGAGAGCCATGCTTGCCTGGAGGAAGAGCATTCTAAGCAGAGGGAACTGGGAACCCAAAGGCCCAAGTCCCTGTTTGTCAGGTCTGAGAGCAGAGAGCAGAGAGCCTAATTTGACCACGGTCATAGTTGCTTTCTCATCTCTCTCTCTCTTTTTTTTTTTTTTTTTTTTTTTTTGTAAAACGAAAGTATCTAATGCTGTTCCAGTGCTATGACTTCACATATGTTTTTTGTTCATCATTCCGTAAATATATACACTTACTTTTCTGTGCTCTGGGAAGGGTAACTTGATGCATTACATTTAGTCATTGTTTTTTATCTTTTAATCTAGATGAGTTTCCCCAGCTCCTTTTTGCCTTTCATAGCAGTGGCATAACAAGAGTTATATAATGTCCATTTGAAAGAAAAAGAGTTACACAATGTCAATTTATTCTACTATTAGATGATACCAGTTTTGATTGTTTAAATTTATGTAGGTCAGAAATCTTTATCGTTAAAATTTCTCTCTTTGAAATTATTAGGTAAGTAAGGTACATTGAGATGATATGAACATCTTGATCCCCAATAAAGTTTCACCTAACGGTTTTGGCAGCCCTTAGAGATTCTTGCCTAAATAATTATTATATTTATATTTGCAAAATGGTGATTTCTAATTTCATAATTTCTTCTATTTCAGCCATCATTTTTCAGTAAAGAGAAGCGGTCCCTTGAAAAGGTAAATTTTTTAAATGGCATGTTCTGAAATTTTTCTATAACCTTCGATATATAAACTCTTTAGTAGCCCATAAAATATCTTTTCTGGTTCAGAAACAACTGAGCTGAACTCTAAAATAAAACGATGGTTTCTGTAGACTCACAGGGATGTGCAGCTGAGCGTTCCTCGCCCTTTGCACAGACCGCATGCCAGACAGCTTATCACCTGTGCATAGGTACTGGTCTCCTCCTCGCAGCTATTTCTCTCAAGTCCGGCTCTACTTACGTTCTCATGGGGACAGCTCTGTTAAGGAGATCTCTCAGTAGGTTTGTTGTCACGTTTTGGAGGAAGGTAAATAGTTGTGGAGTTATGCTATTAAAAGACAACCCAAATAGGGGTACAGAGTCATGGTAACTAACGTGGACTCTGCTGCAAGCTAGCTCTGTGCCCATTTGTCATGCCTGATGAGTGAAGTTCTAATGGTTGGTCATAGGATTCTGTGCCTACATGCAGTTCCTTATGAGTTGTGGTTGTTCGATTGTTTTCGTATTTTAGAAGCCTTTATAAAGTTTGCTTTCCAGGTTTTAAATAGTGTCTCTGAAACAATGTTTTTTCCAAAACCTTATCTGAGGCATAGGGCATTATTGCAGGCACAGTATCTGAGACTGCCATCATCACCAGCGTACTGAGTGCTGACTTGGTCCGAGATGGTGTGCAGAATGCTGATCAACACTCGCTCAGCAATGACTCAGGCAAGTCGATGTGAGAGTATTTCTAATATCCGAATGTGTGTAGATGGGAAAACTGAATCTTAGAAGCTAGGGATGGTAGAAGCTCCTGTCAACCTCAGGTCTGTCTGAGTCAAAGCCAACCGACCATCTCCATCACTCGGTGCTGCAGTCGTTCCCATCTGAGCACCAAAAGAGCAGAACGTTTTTTGGACTTTTCGAGGCCTGTAAGAGGTCCTGCAGGGACGTGGTTTTCTGTTCTCTGACTTGTGCTGCCATCCATGCACATCTTCAGTTTTCATTCGCACCAACCCCAGATCTCTCATCTCCACCAAAGGAGGCTATGCCCACAGACCTGTCGACGATGACATTCCTATTTCCAAAGTCTCAATCTTCAACTTTCAATCTTAGTGCTTCTCTTAGATACTCATTCGTTTTTAACTCCTTCTCATTAAGAAGCTATTGGCTTTGTCCTCTTTGTCTATGCTAGAAATGTTTTTTTTGTTTTTTTTTTTTTTGCTAAATTCAATTCCTTTGGATTTTCTAGGCTGTGAATGTCCCAGTGAGTCATGAAAGCATGAAAATACATCACCAGGCTTATTCGCAACTAGTAGCCTAATCACCTGGGTACCAGTTCTCTTAGTTTAAAAACTAAATGCGAAATGGGACTTATTTGCTATTGTTGTTTTTCTTTAACTAAACTAGAAATAGTCATTTCTCCAAGCATCACCCAGAAAGAAGAAAGGAGAATTATCCATCAGAGAATTGCCCTGCCTCTCCCTTTTCTCATTCCAATCCTTTTTTTTTTTTTTTATGTGCTAGTTTACAAAGACTTCATAAACCAAAGCATAAGGAGGATTTCTGGAAAGACTTGCATATGCTCAGCTTCTTGCATATGTTTGCGTTATGCGCTTTCAGATGTTTTCTTGTGAACTTGGCTCTGTTTGAGGAAGGAGATTCTGAAAGGGTATATTGATGGCAACAGTTATTTTAATTAACATGGCATCATGTGGAAGATGGCGAAATAAGAATCTGAGTGTTAGAGTCAGATGATCACAGACTCATATTAAGTGCCACCTCTGGCATTATAAGAAAATAAGAAAAAAGAGGCATGGGCTCTGCTTAGGAGACTTTTCCTCTAAACTATACATGTGTATGTATGTCTGTACATATATATACACATGTATAAATATATTCGTTATTTATTTCATATTTACTATGTGATGAGGGCTTCAGAGATACCACGTTATTCTTCATATGAGCCTTATGCGATTGGCATTATCATCTCCATTTTATACATTACTGAACTAGACAATAGATACAAAAAGTATATACTCTTGGATATTCAATCACAGTGTCGAGTATGCACTATGTGCCAGTCAAGGGGGATGGGCAGTATGTGAAAACAGATGTGTTTTTTTTTTTTTTTTTTTTTTGTGGAATCATACCGGCTTGGTGGGAAATGGAGACTAACATACATGAAATTTCAGAAAAGACCACAAGGATGGCCTACTATGAAGTGCCAGGTCGGGTGATGTAAGTGCCAAGTCGTGGGAGGTTAAGAGAGATCAGTGAGAGAGCGTAGCAGAAAGGGCGAGCTGAGGGGTGGGCTTTGCAGGGATTGGGACAACTTAAGAGCAGGCACTTCACGTGGGAAGCAGAAACATCCACATTGCAAACCTTCCAATTAGCGCCCTACATGGGTGTTAGGAGAATGAGATGGGACCAAAAGTGTCGAATCTGGAAACTTTCTACAGAGTACAGCGCATAGTTTGGCATCTGTTGTACTTTTGGTCTGTTCCTTGCTAATGAAAACTTTCTGCCCGCTCTCCTGATTCAGGCAAGACAACTAGTCAAAGGGCTCGTTACTTATACCTGAGAAATGAGTAAGAGAGAACACACATGCCAGTCGGCCGGACAGAATTCTCCCTGGAGACTGAATCCTTCCTTCTGGGGGTCTGTGAATTCTGAGGACCACTCACTTAAGGCCGCAGCTCTGGAGATCAGCTTGCCACCGGCAGGAGGGAGAATGTGGCAGAAAATAATGTAAGTGAAGCTCCCCTAGCCAGTGATCAGGGACAGGCTGACCTGATGGTGGTGTCAGAATGCCTGGATCTTACCTAACCTGAAGGCAGTAGCTGGGCTTCCCAGTTTTGCTTGCTTGATTACTTGCTTAGATCAAATTAGACTTAGGTTTTGGATACTTATAACCAATGCAATTCTGATGAACACAGAATGGAAGGATGGATGGAGTAAAATATGGGCAGGGGCCCTTCAGCAGAGGGACTAGAGAAATTGCTGAGAAGTAGTCCTTTGTTCCTGCATCATTTTTGAGAGGCAGCTCCTTTAACTTTACTATCTAATCAATAAAATAAAGTTATGCTTTTAAGCTCGTGATGGAGAACTTTCAAAGTTCTGAATAAGTTGAGAAAGGACTTTGAGATCTCTGAACAAAAGGTAAAACAGTAAAAGGCATTTATTATTAAGCATCCAAAATGAGCACTGCTTATTTATTTATTTACTTATTCACTTATTTATGTCTTATAGAGAGACATTGGAGAAACGCACTTTTCAGTAACCGAACATCATTTATTTAACTCGAACCATCTGTGTTATTATTTCTATTTTAGGAGACATTTCACATCCTCCTGCTCTCAAGAGAACTGCTCTCTTGCTGGTTTACCGTCTTCTCATCCCTTCCGCTTCTTCGTTACTTCATCGGTCCCTCTATCAGCCGATCCACCTGCCTTTCTATTTTCTTTTCTTTCCCCCCATTTTCCACCTCAGAAAGAAACTTCTAACTGAACTAGGCAAGTGACTTCTAGATAATTATCTTCTAAAAGAAAGGGATTAGATCTGGCAAACAAAAATATGAAGAAACACAGGATATAGCACCTATTTCTCTCTGCTTCTGTCTCTCCTCCTCCCGTTTCTTTCTTTCTCTCCCTCTCCCCCTCCCTCTCCCTCTCTCTCTCTCTCTCTCTATCTCTCCAGCCATCTCTTAAATGCTATTGAGTCCATATTGAGTCCATATGGTGGCAGAACACAATGACCGCTTAAATCTGATGTGTTACTTTACAAGTACCAACACAGGTAAAGACCCTCTGTACAAATTTCTAAATTCTAATTCCAAATTCCTAGGAGACAAACATTATTGAATCAACTTGAATCAAGGAGCAGACACTCCGCTATAGTCGCAGGATCAAGGTCACGCGCAGTCACCAGCCCACACCTCCACCTCAGGGGGCCAGTGCCCGTGAGGAAATGAAACAAGAGCCGCAAACGGGGCCAAAAACTGTGGCAAACTTGTCCACCTTTTTCACTATTCTAAGGACTACGAGCACCTCCCATTTATGTATCAGGTCAAGTGAAACGGGGTCAAGGTCACAGTGCTGGACACAAAGAAAAGCTGAACTGGAAGTTGTTAACACCATGCGCCATGATCCGCTAAACGGGCTAATGGAGACTCCTCCATCACTCATCCCATACTTCCGTTTCACCCCTCAAAGCATTCCATTTTTAATTAGGATGAGAATTTTTTCTAATCAAAGGTCACACACAAATATCTTGACCCAGACTACCATGCTATAAAACTACAATGCTATAAATAATGTACCAATTAACAAATCTTTTCCCTCTGTAACTTCTGCATTTGAGAGTTTATCAGCCTTGCCATAACTGAAATAGTGAATGCAAGATTATTTCTCAGCACATAAAGCAAACTGCCAGCTGACATTATCTGCAGTATCTGCCCCTCACTCCCCTCCCAGTTGCACAGATAAATTCTGCTGTCATTTTTACAGCAGCTCTTGTATAAATCTGGATATTTTGTTATTTGAGATTTTGCATTGACAAATTCCCAAAATTAACTCGTTTTATGTTCTTGCAAATCATCGTGCTGGGGTAATGAAGAATGAGTGTTCGTGACAGGGAATGGCTAAGCAGATACCACAGGGGACATCAGTCATCCTTTGCCCTCTGCCTAACTGCCTTAGCCCTCTCCTCCGATTTCTTTCCTGAAGGGCGATAATGGTATCACCCTGAGTTTCTAGAGTAAAGGTGGCTAATGGGTTACCACTCATGAGCTGACTCTAGTCAAACGGTGCTCTCCAGCCTCTGTTGAGACGAATTCTGAGGTCTGGTCTCAGCTCAGTTACACAGAGTACTGGGGTTGATTTGTGACTGCTATCATGGGTATAGAAAGGAGTGTCAGCACACATGCCAGATAGGTCCTTCCCCTGCATCTTTTAAAAAAAGACCAAAGGGCAAATAAGAGTTTGTAACCTAAAATAGAGATCAGACCTCACAGAGATTGGTGTCTGGAGAGTATTGTTGCTACTATGCTGGCATTAAACTATGTGGAATATGGTTCAGCCTTGATATTCTTGAGAGATATAATTAGAGAATTTTGCAAACCCACAATCTTGAAATTAATCTTAGTATTTTAGTATAAATAGTGAGCCAGGCACTATTCTACGTGCTTTATGTGTATTTTTCTTCTGTAATCTTGACGACAGTCCTTTGAACTAAGCACTATTATTATCGCCCTTTTGCAGAAGAAATAGCGTAGAGACTATGTAGCATATATGAATTCTCACGTGAAGAAATCGAGGCTTTGAGAGGTCATGTAGTCAGTGAGTAACACAGCGGAACTGTCAGATACGCCAAGGCCTCTTAACCACTACATAGACACCAAACCGCAAAGTGTTTCTCACCTACAAATAAGGCCTGCTCTTAAGATCATGAGTTCTGGGAAGACACAAAAGAGGACCCCCAGGAAGAAAATTGTACCTGCACCAGGTCATTGAGTACCTCTCCTGTAACGTCTTAAACAGAAAAGATGTGATTGACAGTCTCAAGCCTCACTCTTCAGCTCTGAGGTGGCTTCTGAGAGCATGTGGGTGTCATTAATTCAAAAGACAGGGCTAAGGGGATGGGGAGGAGGGGAGAGAAACCCTGAAGAAATATATATTTTCCAAGAGGAATAATATTTATCTGATCAATGCCTTGAGCTGACGATCCATGTTTAATGAAACCCCGATCTCAGAGCCACACAGAGTTTTCTGTAAGGAGCTGTTTGGGCAGGAATGTAGTAAACATGTAAAAGAAACCCAATAATACAAATACAATCAGAGCGGTCTATTTCAGAGGTGAGATAGAGCCAGTGGTGGTGTACATTTGAATTTCAGATGCCTCCCCAGCTGTGGAAAGGAGGAGCCAGCCCTTTGTGATGATCAGGCAGCTCCGTTCACCTCTTTAGTTAATTTTTCCCTGCAGGATAAGACAATGGAAATAAAAAAAGTCGATTTTCTTTTCATCTCAAGCAGATTGATATTTGCTAACCTAAAATGGGCTCTGGAGAAGTAAAGGTCAGCCCAGCTTTAGATCTTTTGCTTCATTAACAAAAGAATCTACACCAGCATTGTTGCTTCCAGCTTTTTTACCAGAGATATTTGAAGATGCCATCAGCAGGGCTCGATGAAGCACGCATTACCCTCCCCTAAATCGCAGGCAGCTGAGGCAAGGCCAAATATTACTTATGGTAATGCATTTTTTTTCCATATAAAAACATGGCAAATATATTTCTTCTTTTAAATACCATACTATTAAGATAAGGAAAATTACTTTCTGTAAATAACAATGGGAAGATGGTGTTATCCAGTTCTGCTTATTCAGCTATTTTGTATCCTTCAGAGAGGAGTGTCAACAGAGGAAGCCAGATGCTTCTGATACGTGCTGTGCTATTTCTCTCTTTCTCAAAGTCTCAAGCTATATTGATAGTCTCTTAATGGCACAAAACATGTGTAGGATCTTTAGAGAAATTACCTTAAAATTCTGTCTACAAATATAATCTGGAGAGGGAAAAAGAGGAGAAATCAGAGAGAGTGGTCAGGTGACCGCAATAATGGAACAGACTAGAACAAGAGAACCAGAAAGAGGCGAATGAGACAGTTGCTTGTTTCAGAGGCGGGTTTTGTGCCAGCGCCATGGCAGAATCAGGAATAAGTAAACAAAAAAACGAGGCCATGAGAGCTTGCTGAATAGGGACTCAATGGACATTTGCTGAACTGAATAAAATTTGGCAGCTCATCCAGTAAAGAAGTTAAAGCTAATTTTAAGTTTGAAGTTTACATGACTATAATATTAATGGTAGGAAACAAGGAATTTCCAGATTTAGGAGTAGATGGAGACTAAAGTTTAGTTTTAACTAGTTGGCTTCACTAATAGTTGCTCTTATTACTGCAAATCAAGAGATTTAAAAAAAATACAGTAGGTCCTCAAATAACATCATTTAGTTATAACTTTAATGAGCTTCCATAGGAACTTAATTCTTGTTGATATCAGTTAGCCTATGATAAAATTGGTTTTGTTATATGTCATTTCACTTAAAGTCACAGAACCTATTGATGATAAGGGAAGGCTTGCCACACATAAAAATATATAAACTATAAACTGTGAGATATAATTCTAATATCAACCAGCTACCTTTGAGGAGATGTCATTATACCATATAAATATGGTATCCATATTTAAGGAATATGGGGGGAAACTTAATACACTAAGGTCTTTTAAAAGTGTGAGCTAAAAATCACAGCATATAACCTAGTAGGTTGTAAGGTGGAAATAAAATCCAATGGTTATGTAGGCAATGGATAATCATTATTGTCAATTTTTTTCCCAGCCCATGAACTGTTTTCAAGGAGAATAAAATGATGTTTTAGGATGATGTTCAGTTGGACAAATAAAAACCATATTGTTTCAACAGAACGAATTTAACAGCAGAAATTGGCAAGGTTATTACAAGGTCTTCAAGTAAGAGAAAGCTAGACTTCTCAGACAGGAAGGAAGGAAAGAATAGAAGGCAAAGTAATAGAAAGGAGGCAAAAGTGAGGGGGAAAAAAGATATTGGGAGCTAAAATGTGGGTTTCTTACAAGCATGCAAGCTCTTGTTGACAAATAATTATACCAAGAATTGCCGGGTAATCTTGAACAATCAGCAACGAGGGCAATTTAAATCGTCTGGATGTAAAAGCAAAGCCCTTTGCAAATGATCCTTGGTTGGCTGAAAAATTCTGATGAAACATTTGGTGACTGTATTTTTAAAATTTAATGCCGCAAGAAAATTCCCTGATTGACGATCAAGTTTGGGATTCTGAAAAAAAAAAAAAAAAAAGTAAAAGTAAAAGAGGCAGAAAAGCAACCTTCCCTACAAGAGAAACTGAGCTTCAAAATTGCAGATACTTCCTCTAGGTCAAACGATGTATTCTTAATCCTATAGATAGTGATCTTTCTAGAAAGAGCAATGTGTCCAACCCCGTGAGGGCTGTTCTGAAATCCCACTTCAGAAGATGAAAAATGTGAAACGAGTCCCACTTTCAATGTTTGTCACTCGTGGAAAGGTAAAATTTGGCTGATTCAAAAAAAAAAGTGAAGACTTTGTATTTTTATTTCCTTACATTTGACCTAAATGACAGCTTCTCAGTAGCAAGATTTTTTTCATTAAAAAAAAACAACCATTTATCAGTTAGCATTTTGTTGTTCATGCAGGATTTCCTGAGCTTGGAACCACGTTACGGGGCTAGAATTAAGTCGGCTGGTGGTGAGATTTCAGGTTCGGCTGAGTCACATTTGTTTGGATCCAGGGTCCTGTCGGGTGCCTGTCTTACCACATGTGTTCACATGTCCGAACTGCTGTGACGAAATGCCATCAACTGTGTGGCTTATGCACAACAGTTGTGTATTTCTCACAGTTCTGGAGGCTGGGAAGTCCAAGATCACGGCACCAGCAGATTCCATGGCTGTGAAGACCTCACTCCCTGGTTCACAGATTTCACTTTTCACTGAGTCCTCAGATGGCATAAGGGGCGAGGGAGCTCCTGGGAGGCTTTTTATAAGGCCATTCATCCCATTCATGAGGGCTCTGACTTCATGATCTCATCACCCCCCAAAGCCTCCGCCTCCTAATACCATCACCTTAGGGGTTAAAAGAGTTCAACATATAGATTTTAAGGGGACACAGACATTCAGACCAGAGCACCAGATCGCATGCTGGCGAGTGCTCAGCTGGCAAGATACCTCTTTCAACGACTGATCTGAAAGTTGGTAGCCTCCATCCACGTGGCCAAGAAATAACAATGTCCTGGCAACCTTCCCATCTGTGGGTACTCATCCTTGACCCTGCTAAAGCTGGACACTGACATTCTGTAACCTTCCATGAGAAGCTCACATGCACTGAAAGCCAGCAGTGACAAGACGCTGGCTCTGTGGAGGCAAAGATGAAAGAGGCACGGCTCCTGCCCTCCAGATGTTCAGTCTTCTGAGGGGAGACAGAAGATGGTGATAAAGGTAACACCAGGTTATGGAAGGGGCACACTGGAGGACCAAGGATGGAGTAGGATGGGGGAAGGCAAGTCAGAGAATATTCTTTAAGGCTTGTAGTCCGAGCCTTGAAATATGAATAGGGGCTTGTGAGGTAGACACAGGAGGAGTAATAAGATTAATACCAAGAACTGATATATGTGAGCCCTCATTGTGTACCAGACACCCACTAAGTGACTTATGGGCAGTACCACCTTTAATGCCTCAACATCAATGTGAGGTGGATATGATCATTATTATCCCCATTTTATGGATAAGGGAATGGAAGCTGAGGAGAGTAAGTGGTAGACAGAACTTTCAAACCCAGTCCATCTGGGTACAATACACCTGCACTTAACTCCCTGAGTCCAGCTCTCCGTCATTGAGAAGAGGGCACGTTAGCCAAGCAGAACAAGCTCTGCAGAGCAGGCAGAGATGGGGAAGCAGAGCAAAGCAACAGACTGACATGAAAAGAAGGACCATAAGCAACACATTATGGACCCTGGATTTTATCTGAAGAGAAATGGGGGGCCGCTGAATTGTTTTAGTCTGCAAAATGGCAAGATCAGATTTACAGTTTAGATAGCTTAGTAACTTAGATGAGTGCATTGCGAGCGGATGAGAATAGAGTCAGGGAGACAAGTCAGGATAATCTGGGTGAGGAACAAAGAGGGCCTGAGCACAGGCAGGAGCAGTGATGTGTGGAAATAGAGCACAAATCGGAAGCCATGTAGGAAGCAGACTGAAATGCGCTTGGTGTCTACTGGGTTTTAGGGTGAATGAAAGAGAGAATCTAAGATGATTTCAGAGTTTCAGGACAGGGCAACTGGACGAACGGGTGTGCCACCCATTGAGACATGGGATACAGGAAGAGCAGATATGAGAGGAAAATACAGGAAAGGCTTCCAGACCATCCAAGTGGAGACGCCCAGCAGGAATATGTGGGTCTGGGATTCAGATAAAGAATATGGCCAGTGGCTACCACAATAGTCAGAAGGAGCCCTTTACATTTACCCATATTCTTTAGAATGGGATATTGAAGAAGGGATTAATCATCAATTGGACAGTCTGATTTTAGACGACACGGATTGTTTTTACACGTTCTAAAGCCTCAGTGGTGTGTCTGGTTAATGCCTCTGACCATAATTTTGGCTATAATAATAATAATAGTGATACATGTTGGAATTAGATGGCCACTTCTTCAATATCAAAGGGATGTCATGAGAATTTGCCATAAGAATTCAGAGAGATGACAGAAGTGATGAAATGTTCTCAGTATTTTAAAATCTGTGCGAGTACGTGCACTTGTGCTTTACATGTCTTATTATGTATATACAAATATTAATATATGTATGTGGCTTGGTCCGCACGGAGAAAGAGGGTTGTTTCTATTTCCCCAAATGCAGGACTATTAGGAAGCTGCTGAAATGTGCACCTTGAGAAAGTGGTAACTGTGAGGACATTGGAGGAGGCAGCTGCAGCTCAAAGGTGCGTTCCCTCCCCGGCAGCTGCCCTGTTAGCACAGCCAGAACAAGAGCCCTTTGCTCCCTGTTTTTCCCGTTTGCTTTTATCGTCCTTTCGTAAAGTGAATGTAATGACTTTTCATTAACATTTGTGGATAATTTACTGTGTGAAACCAAATGAGCATGTGAAGAATGGCTCCCCATGAAAACAGATGTAAAAGTAACCTGCGCTGTCTCCTTTGCTCCCCATCCCCTCAACACACCTAGGTGAGAAAAAGGAATCTGGTTTAAAAATACCAGATGTCAGACCACCCAGAGGCTTCTTCGCTCAAGCGCTCAAGAGAGCAGGATGGGGAATGGCCATTTCGAGGGCTTCTGCTTCACCCATTTGGACATGTCAGGGTAGATGCTAGAAAAGAAAGGGAAGTAGCATTGCCCTGGGAGTATTTTGCAGGCAGAGACTTTCAAGTTTATTTAATTCTATCAGCCCATCTGCCCATTCTTGGTGTCCTAGATACTGTGAGGATATAAAGGCGGCAGCCCAGAACCCACCCTAACCTTAAAGATCCTGCCATCGGTACTTGTCAGGTGAGACAGAGAGCCTGCTGTCCAATAGGACTTTCCATGATGATGAAAACATTCTATATCTGTATCTGCCAATACGGTAGCCACCGTCTACATGAAGTGAATTACTAATTTTAATATAAATAATCACACGTGGCTGACAGCTACAGCATTGGATGGCGCAGGTACAGAGCATCTGTGCTACAATGAGCCTTAAGTCACTGTCATCCTCAAATTTTGCACGTGTATTAAGCTCTCATAAGCCCATGGTCCAGATCATATCATTGTTTTCTGGGACATCAGAGCCCTCCTGCCTAAGGCTGGCTGTGATAGATCCCAGCAGGGAAGGCTGGTCAGCTTTCCTGACCGAGGACTCAGAGGTGACCCTCCGCTCAGCTCTGACCTCCTGTCTTTGGTTGAGCTCCCAGAGTCCAGATTCCCTTTGGATTTGCTGCCACTGCCATTTCCAGCATCTGCCTTTGCAGTCCATAGATTTTGGAAACGTTCACAAATGTAAACACGTGGTCCCTGCTCTCATGGAGCTCACAGCCCAGTAGAGGAGCTGGAAATCATCAAATGCTCACAGTATTGAGTGGTATTCACAATTGTTAAGTGTAATATGATAAGGAAATTCAAGATCTGATTCAAGCTTGTCAAAAGAGAATTTCCCCCAGGCTAAGCAGTCTGGAAGGCTCACAACCAGTCTGAGAAGCAGCAGTAGCTTCAAAAGAGCCAGCTCAGTAACCACCTGCTGCCCAAATGGAACAGACAAGAAAGGTTTCTGCCCAAGGTAGAGGATGATGGGGGTCACATGGCAGGGAAAGAAGGCAAGGTACCCAGCAAGCATCTGCAACCAGCGCCTGGCAACAGCTTCACTCTCTCCTGTAGGCAGCTCCTTTGTGAGGCAAGGAACGTATTGTATCTTTATAGCAAATAACTTACTGACCCATTTACGACTTTTGCCAAAATAGGAATTATTTTCTACTTTGCTCAGCCTATGCTGACAAAAGACTACATTGAAATATTCTTTAAAATAAAGACAAGGGAAGACTCGGGAGTTGGATGAGTTGAATGTGGGAACGAGACAGAACAGACTTTGTGTAATTATTAAAACTACTTGAGATTTTTTACAATGCATCTTTCATTTCCTTCTCAGTAACTACAAAAAAAAAAGTGGTTCATTTTACTACAAATCCTGTTTACATGGCAGCAACATTTCAAATTTTTTTTTGAAAAAGAGGATGGAGAAACTCAAATACTTTTCTATTTTGAAGTATGATCTGCAGGTATATTTAGATTTTAGGCACAAACACAGTAACTCAGAAATGATCATTTTGCCGAAAGCTTTCTTTTTCTTGTCTCACATTTACCCTTCTTCCATTACAAACAAATATTATAAAAAAACAAAGCTGCTGTTATTAAGAAAGTGATCCCACTTTGCGTAGTTCGTTGATAACTTTCCACTGGCATCTCTGATGGGTGTCCTGGCATGTGATGTATTTCCGATGACATGATTAAAACATCGTCGCTGTTCAGTGGTCAGAAGGTGTCACACTGGGTGCCTAAATGACTTCACTTATCCTTCCATTTTTCCTAGACAGATCTGGGATAGAAATTGTAAGACGTCAAATATTTAGCATACTAATGAAGATGCCAGCATAAAGACTGCACTTTAAGGGGGAGAAAGCATATTGACCCCAGAACGAAACTAATACTCATCATTTAAAATGAAGAGCCGCATGCACATGAATGAGCAGACTGTTGAACTATTGCAAGAGAGACACATGTGAGCTCCCACTCCAGAATGAAAGTCGAAATGTACGCTACGTATGCGACACTTTTCTAAGACTGTGGCTCTTCACAGAATAACGAGAGTCTGAGTTTCTAGAAGATTCACTCCAGGCTTCTCTCAAACAGAGAGTGGTCCAGGATTAAGTGGCTTTCAGGCTATCAACACAAAACCACTCCACCCTCATCAAATCGAAAAGGCTTCTCACTCCTTACCGGTGAGCCATGCAAAGCGACTCCCTCCCAAAGAGTACAGGATGAAAAGGGGGGAAACGAGTGACTTTATGGTAGAGAAACCTGGCAAACCATGAGAGGAACATCAGACAAATCGCAACTGTGGCTCATTCTACAAAATTCCTGACCAGTACTCCTCACCTGTCAAGGTCATCAAAAACATGGGAAGTCTGAGAAACTGCCCAGCCTAGAGGGGCCTGTGGAGACATGACAACTAAATGTAATGAATCCTCCTCAAAGGGATCATGAAACAGAAAAAAAAAAAAAAAAAGACATTAGGTAAAAACGAAGGGAATCTGAACAAAGTATATATTTAGTTAATAATAGTATCAATATTGGTTCATTACTTACAACAAATGTGCCATACTAATGTAAGATATTAATATGGGAGACTGGGTGTGGGGTATATGGCAAGTCTCTGCATTAGCTTTGCAATTTTTCTCTAAGTCTAAAACTGTTCTAAAAAAATTAAATGTATTAAAAAAAAAACTTAAGCACTGGTGACTTTGCAGGAATGTGGCTGATTTCCTTTGTGTAAATCTAGAGAGAATTAGGGGGATTGTAATGCTACCTGTGGCCCGGTAAAGTTAGTTTTCCAAGAGAATTCCCATAGATCTGAAAGTACTATTTATCCACAACCCTTTGTGGTATGAGGCTAATGTGTAGACCTGGAAAGATGCCTTCTGATGACCTCCCTGGAAGGCCATCTTTTCAACTACTGTCTCACCTGTGATGGCTCTCAACAGGTGAGATTCGTGAACACAGAAGGTATAATTCTTGAGGTTTGTCCTCTTCATTTGGCTGCCATTCCCTGAAAATGATGGAGGATGTTGCCCATCAAAGACTGCAACTTTCAGATCAGGCCACCATCCCTCTGGAAAGTCAGCGTGGCCGTGAGAGGAGCCTGAGTGAAGGAGGTCAGGGACAGGAGTTGCTCTCCCAGCCTGATGCTGATGGTTAAACCTAAGCACCTGACGGTCCATCTTCTTATCTCTATTAATGTTGATAAAGAGTCAGTAGATTTTCCATAGTGTTTCCAAGGAAAGTTTGCTTTCAGTTACTATTATGATTAAAACCAGCAGATTTTAGTGTTATTGCTTTCTTATGTTTCTCTCTAATTTTATTAGGGTCACCGCGTGCTGCACTGTGGGGTGTATAGAGTACAAGGAGCCTTAGTGGTTCAGAAAATCTGCTACATCCTGGATTCAAGTTGACATGTATGGGCCCAGAACCCTGGAACCCAGCAGTGAATAAGCCATCTCTGCCTGGAATGAGAGGTAACCTCATGTTCTACAGTCACTGGAGCCTCTCTCTCGGGTTGTTTCTCCTTTGACATGGGGCTCTGGATCTGCTTGCCTCGTTGCCAGCCTTATACCCACCTGACCCTCCTGTGGAGCAGTCTGACTTGACCTGTAAAGATATGATTTAGAAAGAGAGAGAAAAGTGGCTCCGATAGAAGTTCCCATGGCAGGAGGGAGTGTGACAAGTGCGAAGGAATAAAGCGGTGTGATCGGTACACCTGAAGCCGAGAGAGGAAGTGGAGTGTGGTGTGAGATGAGGCTGGAGAGACGGGCCGTGGAAAAACCACACGAGCCCTTAGAGGTCACGATGTAAATTTTTATTTTATCCTAGAAGCAACAAAAAACCATTAAAGTGTTTGAAGCTGGAGCAAAGAAATGATGTGATCAGATTTGCTTTTGTAGCTAGATTCCTTCGATCATAATTTGGAACACTGTTTAGATTGGGAGGAACATAGATTCGTGAAGCCCACGTTAGGAAGCTCTGGCAGCTGTCCTGGCCAGCACCATCGTAGCCTGGACTAGAGTGTCATTGGTGGAGACTTGTTCATTCATCAAATATTTATTGAGTACATCTATATACCACATCCTGTGCCAGGGTCTAGAGATGGATAGAGGTAGAAAGACTTCAGCAATAGTTAAGAGATAAAATAGACAAGACATGCGGATAAATTGGACATGAAATGCAAAAAGAGAGAGCTGTTGAAATAATTTCTAAGTCCCTGACTCATCGAATACAGAACAGATAGTGGAGCTGAGGGCACCCATGGTGGAGGAAGAAGACTGGGCATTTGGACATGGACATGTTGAGTTTGCAATGCCTTTGAGACATCATGTGCAGATATCAGTGGAACAGCGGGGTAAGGGAGTTCCCAGCCCGGGGGGCAGATGTGTGAGTCACCAGCGTCCAGCGTCCAGCTGGTAGAGGAAGCCTCCTGTATGCTGAGATCTTTCAGGACAAACGTGTGAAGAGTGTGAGAAAAGAATGGGGCTTACGGCTGACCCTCAAAGGACAACCAGCACTTAATGGCTGAGTTTAAAGGAAGACGAATGTGAAAAGGAAGCCAAAAGAAAGGAAGAGTAGCAAGAAAGATAAAAGGAAAACTTAGGGCAGTGTGGAGTCCTGGAAACCTGAACAGCAAGAATTTGTCAATAGTGGGAAATTCTGGGGATAGGTCCAGTGAGAGAAGGACTGAAAAATATTCACGTGTTCTGTCACATTGATCGCATTAGTGGGAACAATCAGAGAATAGTGGAGAGGCAGTAGCCGAATGGAAATGGGGAAGAAATGTGAGGCAGAGTGAGAAAGTAGAGAAGAAACCTTTGGCTGTGAAGAGGCGGGGGAAGGCAGGCATCTGGACAGCATTCCTACTACACTTTACCGCTCTGCTTCGGCTCTGACACTCTACGTTTCCCACCTCTGTATTTCCTGCTTCGTAAAAAGCACACGCACGCAGACCTCGAGCTGTCACAAGGGGATCCCAAGGGCTCAGCTCAGAGCATCCTCTCCGGCTCTGAAATAAAGGTGAATATACTGCGTTTGTCAAATCATCCCAGGAAATAAGTTCCCAGGAAAGCCATGGCCCACAGTCCGGAAGCTGTTTGGAAGGGCTTCAAGGATGAGAAAAAAAATTTTTTGACAACTTATGTCTTTATTAACAAAATTACTATCCGGGTAATGTTTCAATATGAGCAAATGTTTCTATTAATGCAAACTCATTCACAAGTAAAAAATCCAGTTTTACATTGCAAACAATGGTGACAGATCTATGTTCCTTAATACTTCTTTTCATTAACAGAAGCTGTCTTTGTCCTGATGCATTAATTCACCAAATCCTGCCACTCAGAATCCTGCCAGAAGCAGGCATGTATTCCTTGTGGTCCCACAAGCCTTGATTTCCAAAAGTTCCTTTTTCTTTTAGCGTTTGAGGCTTATGGTGGTAAAAGGCTTATGGTGCGAACTGTCATTTGGCATTTTTCGATGGCATTAATTTAGCATCCAATGAGAAAAACTAACCGCCCCCGTCCAGGTAATGCAAAAGCTCAGGAACTAATGCCAGGGCTGAGATAGGGGAGTCTTTATAAAGGCAGCAAATGTGGCTCAAAAAATCAGGCTGAGAATATGGCCTCGTGACTGTGCTCGGGAAGGAAATGCAAGGCAGGTTATTGATGCATATGAGACCAAAGAGGGGCAGCTGATAGCGGTCGCAAGAATAAAGTACTAATCATAATACCAATAATGGGCCCCATTTATTAAGTGCCACGTGCTGTGGCCCATGCGCTCTGCCAAGGGTTGTGCAGGATGGACTCATTTGTTCATTATGGCAATCTCACGAATTGTTCAAATCACCCAACTGCTCTGAACTTCAGTTTATAAATCTTCAAAATGGAAATTACAGTGATGACTGAGGTCACAAAGCTAACTTCACGTCTTAGAGACACATTTTAAACCCTGGTCCATCTGACTCATGAGAAAAAGTTTTTTTTTTAACAACTGTGCCTGGGGAACTGGACTAGAAATGGAGAGATCTGGTTTTTCTTGCACACATGGCTGCAAACAAACTGTGTAACTCAGGATTAGACAGGTAAAATAACTTTTTTTTCCTGAATTTCACGTCTATTAAATGGGGAGTTAGAGTAGGCAAATTCCCTTTTCCTGTCCAGACTTAGCACTATCATTCTCATTGGGCTTCCTCTCTAGAGATGACTCGAATTATGGTTTGTAAACCTCTAGTAATAGAGCAGTTTTAAGAGATGGTCCATGCTAGTTCAAGAATAGAAAACAGTTTGTGCCACAATCATCGCGACGTTGCAAGATTCAGTAAACCTTTTTGAAGTTTCAGCTGTACTAATCACAGATATCCATCCTCTCCTCTCAGCTCTAGCCAACTGATAACAGAAAAACAAGAGCCAAATAAAGCACATAAAAGAAGTATGTGGAAAGAACCGTGAAGGGTCTGAGATTTTATACCGCTTGCAAGCTAACGAGTTATTCTGCTAGAGTTTCCCAGATGCTTACAGAAAACCCTGGCCTCCTGGGTCTGAGGCAAAGCGGCATGAGCTTCGTGTTCGCATCAGTTCCCCTTGTCCCCCAAGTCCTACAGGGGCGATGCAGAGCAGCCTGAGTCACTGCTGTGTGTACAGTGGGTCTGCATCATAGCTGAGGAACCCCGAGTTTAGGAAACTCTAATCTTTTATAAGGAGACTATTAACAAACCTGCCCAAACATTGCCCCAAAGAAAGACATTATCTTTGTTATGTTGGGCACCAAACAAATCTTTCCTCTGCCCTTGTGGGTGATTCTATCTATTCCAAGGTCATTTGCCTTATAAACATCCTTGAAAAGATTGTTCCAAACAAAAGCTGATATAAGACATGAAGAAATAGAAGAGACCCATAGATAATTATTGTTACTCAACCATATAACAATACTTAAATGTTTCGAGGTAGGCACTAAGAAAAATTGTATAATCCATTATAACCAGGATGTGGATGGGAAGGAAGTGAGTCAAGAGGAAGAGGAGGTAGGTATAGTGATTTCACTACCATTCATAATAAGGAGTCAGTGGTACTAGCTGAAAATTCTAAGAGTAAAAACTTAAAAAAGAAAAAAAAAAAGCCCAGATATACTTGCAACACGAGAAATAAGGCATTCAGCATCATTTATAAAAACAAAATGCCTACTTAACTGTGGGGTTTCAGCTGAAATGTCTTTTCCTTGCAGAGGACCTCCCTGAACACCAGACCAGGTTTACTGTCCTTGGTATCACCTCCGTAGCTGCCAAGGTCACACAGCTAATTAGTTGTAGAGCTGGTGCGGAAGTCAGTGTTCTCAATGGCTCAGCTCTGCTGGCCACTCACTGATGCATCTAATTACATTCCATTCACACCTGATAGTACATCTTTTTTTTTTTTTTTTTTGTCCTCGAACTTTTTGTAAATTCAAGCCTTAAATTCTCCAACGCTCTTCTAAGATACCCTGGAAAATGTTTTATGTTTCCAGAGTATGGCCCCCTAGGACCAAGCACAAAACAAGCTCCCCTTAAAATCATTCAGTACCTGATATTGAACACAAAAAACATCTGGGGAGCCCAAGTAAAAGCAGATCAACCATGCTGAATTACAGACTGAAGGAGAAAAGCCAGGACTGACTCTATCTCTTGGTCCTAAGCACTAGATCATTATCTGTCTTTAATGAATTATGTGTGAAATTTCTGAGATTATAAGGGGAAGCCACATGCAGACCTGGAAATGGCTTTAAAGGGTGAATAATGCATGCTCTGTATTTAATGCATGAGAATGCAAATGCAGACAATTACACAAAAGAGGTCAAACTCCCATTCCTAGCAAGGAGGGTACTTTCTGTCTTCTCACCAATAAAGGAATCACTGGTATATATTTTTAAACATCTAAGCAGCACCCCTGGGATCCATAAATTCTGTTTTCCTCTGATCTTTTCATTGAAAACCATTCTCTTAGTCATGCACATAATTACATACATAAGCGATGCTAACGATTTTGTAACCTTCTGAAAAGCAAGCATCACTGCTATAGTTCCTATAAAACTGGCTACCTCGCTGCAACTAGAGGAAGAATAAATCTTACCCTCCTGGTGAGTCCGTGCAACTGCAGCCAGGCTAGAGATGGCTCTGACAAAACAGAACCTTTGACAGCATAATTTTAACACTGTCAAATCATTCAGCTTTTTTTTTTTTTTTTAACTCACCTGATACTTCACACAGGTATTACTTTTGCCATCAAATATCATTCTGGAAAAAGGTATAAAAAATGAAATCTTACCATTTGCAACAACATGGATGGACATAGAGGGTATTATGCTAAGTGAAATAAGTCAGACAGGTTAATGACAAATACCACATAATTTCACTTATATGTGGAAACTAAGGAGCAAAACAAACAAACGAAATGCAAACAGACTCATAGATGCAAGAGAACAAATGTGATTGCCAGATCGTGGGGGATTGGGGGCCTTTGAGAAAAGGTGAAAGGAATATTTTGTAACTGGTAGAGATGTAAAGTGCAGCATAGGGAACATAGTCAATAATATTGTAATAACTAGGCATAGTGCCAGGTGGGTACTAGATTAATCAGGGGGATCCCTTCGTAAATTATATAAATGTCTAACCCCTATGCTGTACATCTGAAACTGATATAAAATAATATTGAATGTCGACTCCTGAAAAATAAAAAATTTGTACATTAATAATTTAGGAATTTTTACTTCTTTTTTTTAAAAGCTAATACAATAAATACATGACATGCCATAACCAGTTGGGCCTCTTACCCTAGGAATTTTACGTGATTGCTTCAGCCAGCATCATTGGCATTGGGCATCAGAAAGGAGGGAGCAGCAAATAAAGAATAAAGAAGCACTCCCAGCAACCCGGAGGCCAGAGTCAGCAGCAGCACGAACGGTTGAGGAGGATGCCATGACTTTTATTTGGAAAAGGGACTTTTTCTATCCAGCAAGATTCTTACCTTTTACTTTAAAACTTAAACAAAAGATCTTGTTTGAGCTGAAGCTCATCGATAAGGGAAATGCGTTTTTGATGTGATCATGATGACAGTTGAGCTGACCGAGTGCTCACCATGTGGCAGGCACTGTCACAGGTGCTTTACACATGCTTAAATGTCTAGTTTAACTCCCCGAAATCCCACATGATAGGCAATATCTTTACAGACATGAGAAGTACGGAGTAATTTGGCTGAGGTCACACTGCTTGTACGAGTCCTAGCTAGTGTAACCCCTACACGTTATTGGTTCCTAACAACAGATACCCATTAAATACATGCCAATGGGCCCATAGCAAGCATTTCTCATTTGTTCCTCATCCCCCCTAAAAAAGGTAGATCCTCGTATTCTCATGGGGGATTGTAGAGATCAACAACTTGCGCATAAACACATGGCTCCCATTACCTAATTTTGAACTCTGTTTAAATATAAGTCTTAGTACATTAGAAGGTGTTTAATTTTGACCATTTTCTGGGTTTAAATTTTGCTTCTTTCTTCCTCATCTCAGCATACATAGAGCCTTAGCAATTAGAGGGACTTGGTGGGCCCTGGTAGAAGTCTTCCAGCTCAGGGCCCCAACCATACATGACCTGCCTGCTGGCAACCATGCTTTTCTGAAGAAGAGACTTATGTGGAATCTTAAGAAATGCCCCTCAGAGACTATAGCACTGGACATGGCATTGGAGATGGCTTTACTAAGTAAGTCTGGCATTTTTATGCCGCCTCCAATTACAATTGTGTGGATGAGAGAGAAAAGATGGACCACACCTGACACAATCAGTGAAGTCTTTGTTTTCTGAGCCTCAGAATATAATCCTGTGGCATATTCCATTTCTCCCTTCTCATACATCTCTCACTCTTGGCTTTTATCTCCATAGCAACCATAAATGTGTCCACGACCTTGAGGATATGTTTCTTTGCCTTTCTATCTGTCTTAGGGTTAAATTCATTAACATAAGTTTGTCAGAACATGACAGTTTCCAGCACACTTTCGAAGTATCTTAGTGATGAATCATGAAATTCCAGAAATCAAACTGTCCTCTTTCAGACCCATACTATATAGCTTGTCACCTGCGTGGAAAATTGAACAAGTTAGCCTCAGTGAGACTCAGCCTCTTTCTTCATCTATACAATGAGAATAGAAATACAAGAATATTATCAAGTTTGGAAGGGATAATGTATGAAAAATAAAACCTAGGACAATGAATGGTCTTTATAAAGTGCTCAGAAAATAATAGCTTCAACACTGGAGAACACGAGGCAAATTTATCTCCCTTTAGCTGTATAATGTATTGATTAAATGGGTGTGGTAAATGTGTCCCAGGCTTTTATTCTCAAAGGTTACCAAACCCTTCCCCTATTAGAGACAGTGATAGCACTTCCCACATTATAACTCTGCAATTATGTTTTCCAGTTGACTCTCTGTGGGTCATCTCAGAAGCCTGATGGGAGAAATTAGGGGACACACAGATTATAAAACTTTGTGGTAAAACACATAGTTAATAAACCAGCCAACCTCATACCTTACAAGTCAAGTACCTTTGGTGACTGAAGAGAATTGGTTTTAATGACGGAAATATCCCCTTCTAAACTGTTTGAGAAAATGAACTATAAGGAATTTTTAAAAATCCAACCGTCTTTCCTATCTTAGTCAGATTTCAGGAATAGGAAGAATGAAGCCCTCCCCTTACCACAGCACCAAACAGGAACAAGACTACCCAGTTTTCTTCTGAGGAATTTGAAACAAGAGACCTGAATGAATGATCATGAATATTCAGCTGTTCCACGAGAGGTGCCTCACTATGAGGCTCAAAATAGGATGAAATCCAAGCAAACCTTCCACACGTGCACTCATTGGAGCAAAGTCCGTAAAAAAAAAAAAAAAAAAAATGACAAAGCTGAAATTTCCTGTTCTGTATTTTTTATAATGGTGCCATATTCCAACTAATGACAAAGTGCTGCAAAATCAATAGCACCCACATTTCTCCCAGGCACGTCATCTAACATCATCAACCCCATTGACCTACGACACACGTGAGCAACTTCTGTGCGTCTGTCTTCGCGCCCGCCCCTGCCAGCCTTGGAACGCTTCTCTTCACCACTATTTCATCATCCGCCCTCGAAACCCAGAGCACCGTCTAGCCCTTCCGTGTGGTTTTCTGACATCTCCTGCTCTCATTGATGTCTGCCCTCAGAAATCCGAAGAAACTTATCATCTCTAACAAGAAGTGTTTCTCACACATTATTTACTCATTTTCTATACATACTAGAAATTGCTTTTCTTCCTAATTATTAATTATTTAGAGACAAAGATGATGTCATATGTTCCTTCCATCTCGTCACAGCATAATAGGCTCAGTAAATATTTTTTGTTGGTTAATGATAACTTTTGTGGAAATAAATACTGCGATTTGAATAGTGTGCAATATAATATTCCTGCCCCATCTCTCATCTTAAGAACATAGCATTTTAAAGCCAGAGGGAAGATTCCTCATTCGGTCTCCTCATTTTTTAGATGAATCAGCTGAAGCTAAGGGATTTGAAATGATGGAGGTCACACAGCTAGGGCCCAGATCTGAGCCAGGGCCCAGACCTGCATACTTGTGATGTACCATTCCTAATACACAGCACTATGCCCCAAGGTTACACTCTCCTTGTACACTGGCCATCATAGTTCAGTAGAGTGATGACCAGACTCGAAGTTAGCTGGCATGAGGCCACATCCTGGTTCTTTCACTAATTCACTGTATGGCCTTGGGAAAATCATTTAACCTTTGGCCTCAGATCCCACAGCTGCCTAACTCAGAGTTAGACAAATTACTTCCCACAGCCAAATGCTTGGTTTTATAAATAAAGTCTTTCTTACGGGCATACCCATTTGTTACCTATCATTGATGGCTGTTTTCATGCTACAAAGGCAGGGCTGAGTAACGGTTAACACAGAGATCATATAAGCCACAAAACCAAAATATTCACTCTTTGGCCCTTTATGGAAAAAAAATTGTTCATTCATTCCCAATCTAACCTATATGTATGATTGTATAAATCTCATACAGTTTAATAGTGTATGCTAAGACTTTTTGAAGCTATGAAAATAATAAAATTATATGTTATTTATAAAAATCGTAGTAATAACAATAGTGTATTATAAAATATGATTGCAATAAGGAAAATTTAAATTTTTTTGTTTAGTATGTGCCATTGAGCCTGGCAGTATTGCTTGATTTGAGATCACCTTGCTGTTGTTCATAGAAATGTATTTTTGCAGAACCAAAATACTAGTATTCCAGGAATACTAGAGAAATAATTAGATCGTCTTTGTATAAAATACAAAACAAATCTTTTTAGAAGAATAGCCACAGAGGGCATCTGCCCTCACTTTCATCACTAGCCTGACTTGCCAGGGGGCCCCCTCCTGTCTTCTAAGTACCTTTGAGTGCTGTGTGATGGAATCAACATCCACCTAGAAATACCAACTTGACACACATCAACCTTTGCTATTTCGCTCTGTTGCTCTAAACGTATTAAGCTTTTCCACTGGCGTTTTGAGAGGGAGATTTGTGGCTCAAAGTGGTTTTGCCCTGGCGAGTTCTCTGGCCATGGCCATTAGATGAGGAAGACAAACTGTTCTCCAGGTAATGGGGAAATTAATTATGTACTGCTCAACAGCCCTGGTAAGGACATGGCATTTTATCCTTAGAACCTCAGACAGTCATTGAAGAGCTTTGGAAGAGCAGCATTTCCTCTCATATGACCATGACGTAAAGAATATGGTGGTGGGCAAATGTGGAAACTGGCTAAGAGGCTGTCAGGCTAGTCCAGGCAGGAGACAAGGGTGGCATTGACTAGAGGTGACCTGGAGATGGGGATATGAAAACCATCCATGTCAAGCCAAAGCTGAAGATAATGTAGAAAGATGGGGAACGAGGTAGGACAGGCTTTGTATTAACCTGAACTCAGCTTAGTGCTACACAAGGTCAGTTAGTGAGAATCCAGCCAGATTTGTGTTTCCCTCATATTCATTACCTATCCCTAATTAAAATGGACTTTCAGGCCCATAAAATTAATTCCAGTTAGGGTCCTTTATTCCTCTCCAATAAAACTTAAAACTTTCACTTGATCCAGTAAAATCCTTAACACCTTTTTATTTCCCTCTTTAAAAAGCCATTTTTATATCGTCCAAATGTAATAGCTATTTACTAGTAATAAATATATTCCTAATCAAACAATTATTTTTTATATATATTATCAGATTATAGAATATTTAAAGTCTGAAGTCTCTCAAGGAAAGGAATTATTTTCTCCATAGGAGTTGGACTGAAAGACCTAAACTTCCTGGCGCAAATGAGGCAGAAATGACCTCTATGAAATGAGGCAGGTATATTAGGCTCTCTGGCTGAGATTCCTGTTTTCTCTGAAATATTTTTCTGCCTATCTTCTATTAAGCATGTTTGTTTATGTGTGTGCACGTATGTGTATACACAGCAGTTTGCAATGAAAGATAAGAAATGCTTGTGCAATATGTATTCTATCCCTCTCACTAAAATATTCCTCTGAAATCTTGGAAACCCCTAAATATTAAAGACAAATACCCCCTCAGGGAGGTGAAATAGGAAACTTTGATCAGCTATAAATGACTCAAGGGGAACATACACATCAGATCTTTCATCTTCTCCAACAGCTGAGAATAAAGCATCAGGACCATCAAAGCTTTGATGGAGAGTACACCGAAATCATAAATTGGGACAAGGCATTTCTAGGCATCGTGCTAGAAATATCTGGAGCACTGGGAACTATGAGTGCTCTACGAGGCTGTCGACTGGGGGAACAGTAACCAGAGACCAAATTTCCAATTGCGCGATTTTTCAGAAGCCAGCCTGACTGCTAACCAAATCATATGTTAAAGACAGGCTTTATTTCTGCTCACATGGACAGGCTTCTCTGAGGCTGTTTTCACACAGCCTCCAGCCCCAGAAATTGATTGTGTTTATATTATGAGAATGAGGGCTCTAATAATTTAGGTCATTCACCCGGTCCTGTGAGCTTGTTTTCCGATGAATGGACGTGTATATAGACCTAGCCACAATCTTTTTCCTGGATCACCTCAGTATCACCTGGCTTCAAAGTCTATGTGGAGAGGCAGGGACAGAGATGAAGGGTAGGTTGTATGTGGCCATGTAGCAAGAAGAATGATCTAAATCATGCATCCTGTTCAATAATTTTTTCATCGGTTTATTCATTTATTCAACTACTCAAGAGCTATTTCCTGACCACCCACCTATGCTGGAGACTAGAGATACAGGAGCAAGTGAGAGAGCCCTGGCCCTTCTCTCAAGAAAATAAGACCCAGTAGTGGACCAAGACCAAACTTCATTTGTAACAAGTTGTCCTATAAGAGCAGTGAAGAGGGTAACCAACCCTGCGTCTGTTTCACTGTGTGACCTCAGAACACTCTCTTGCTTTCTGAGCCTCAGGCTCCTCATCTGGACGGTAGACCAGGTACCCTCCAGGGTTTATAATTCTGTTTCTCATGGACTCCAACCAAATATGACCTGCTGCTTGGCAGCCGTCCTTGTCTGCAACACAGATGCATTTAAAAATGTTTCTAGGGGTTACAAGGTGGGTGAGACTGTATCGTTGGGGGTGGTTTCACTGGAAACTCTGGCTTTTCTTCCATTCTTCCTCTACCTTTCTAAACGTCTGTTGTTCACTGACTAGAAAAGGAAGACGCATGCCCCTGACACCCTCGGTGTGTTTTTCTAAGCCTTCGGGTGTCAAGACAGGAAGAGAAAGGATGTACTTAGAGGTCCCTTACTCGACCTCCTCACTTTTCAGGCAACTAACCTTAAAGTCCAGGAAGTGACGCGACTTGATGAAGATCCCACAGAAGAAGGGATTCGGTCCAGGGTCAAAATGTGCACCTCCAGACTGGCAGTGGCATGCTTCTCCCCACTCCAGCACGGTGCCACGTTTTCCGCACCCCGTGAGGAAAAGAGCAAACCGGGAGCTTTTGCTATCTCACCAATCCACTGTGCAGCCAAATCACTCAACCCCGGTGGCCTCAGCGCCCACAGCTTCAAGAGGAGACACGTCTTAATGCGTGATGCTGTTCGGTGCACACGACGGTTGGCAGTCGGACAAAGGCGCTTTTGAACTAGATAGTGTGACATGCATGTAAACCACTGGAATCGTTGTTGTTGGGAATGGCAGTAGTAAAAGTTATAGTGAGTCATGAAAGGTAAACCTTAAACCCACGCATATCAGAGTTTTGGCCCATGAGCATGTAACAACTATGTAGATGTCTAACCAATGTACTATATACTCAAAACTAATTAAAATAAATAAATTAATGTATATGTGTGAGTGTGTGTGTGTGTGACAACCAAATTGTTTCCATAGTGTCTAAAAAAATGTGTTTTATAAAGTAGATTATCCCTTTGAAGATTTCTGAAATAAGTTAGGAATAATTGGTGTAAAGATGTGTCCACAGAATACAACGAATGTCGTCAAAGATCAGGCACTCACTCATGATGGTGTCTGCCACCGTTTCCATGCCTAAGGTAACAGCACGCGGGCACCCTCATGTGTGGTAAGTGTGTGGGTAGACCACTCCCCCAACACACTAACTGAAGCAAACTGATTTTTCATGTTTAGATTTGTCACTCAAATGCATTGGATTTATTATTATTAATATTATTATTATCATTATCATTATTATTATTAACATAGGATTAGCATTAGGACTTTTGAGAGGGAGGTTTGTGCTTCCAAATGGTTTAATTTCCGGTGTGCTATGGGTATGGGTACCAGTTAAGAAAAACACCATTCTTAGGAAAATAGGAAAATTAATCATTGCATCCACCCAGTCCCTTACCTTCCAGCCTTTGGAAGAGAATTTATTCATGGAAAGTGCCAGCCCCAGAGCCAGAAAAAAAGCAGTTTCTGCTTTCTGTTCTATGTTTCCCAAATGTCTGTCTGGGTCTGTTTGCTCCTTAAATACATGAAGACAATAGCTTTCTTTTCTTCCTCATAAACGGTTTTGAGAATAAAAATTAAAATTAAAAAAGTTATTATGAACATGGACTGTTTAAAAAGAATGAAGTAGCAGATAATTGTATAATATAGAAACTAGCCAATACTTCTAAAGTCCTAATTTTGTACCAGAAGTTGTTCTAAGCACTTTACATCAACACTGTTGACTAGCAGTAACAATAAAGAATAAAGGTAATAGAAATTTTTCACAATCTTCAAGCAAAGTATCAGTGCTTTTTACCTCTCTCAATGCACCATTCCTGCTGGATTTTATGCCTAGAAGTAGAATTATCTCTGAGCCTTGTGTAGTCTATAGGAAAATCAGGGCAGGTTGTTCCAACCTATAAGGCCTTGAGTGAATGGCTCCTGATCTTTGTGGTCCCCAGTTCAGTGGATGGAAAAATAGTCTTTCCCAGAGGGGAAGGGAGTGAAATTGTATCCTCTCATTCTGATACAATTGCCCATGCCAGGATTGCGGTATTGGCTGCAGTTGTAAACACCCTGTAGATGAAAAGGTAACAACATGCACATTTCCTTTTATTTATGAGTATTTCAAAGGACTTCAGGCTTGATCGGGGAATAAGAAGACAATAACTCAACAGTTATTTAAAGAACCAGAGGATCGAATGGCTTTGTTCAACTACTGGTGGACTGATGTGTCCACAAATAAAAGATTTAAAGTGTTGGTTCCCAAGTGTAGGAACTAAATAGATCCCGGCTTTTTTGTTTCTGTTGTCTTTATTTTCCTTCTCCCGAAGGTAATACCTGCATCCTAATAACTGGAAGTTCCTCTAAGCCAAACACACACCAACAATTCCCAGATGGGATGGAGCATGGGCGGGTCCTATGGAATGAACAGTATGGTGGGTCTTTGGTGGAGATAAAATAAGAACTAAAATTCTGTAACTGGTGAGCTGCCTGGTTATTGTCGCGATTATTCATTTTGTTAACTGAGCACATTCTGCATGCCAGGGATTGTGTCAGGTGCTGAGTGAGATTTTAAGGGGAATGATATACTCTCTGCCCTCGATAATACCAGGTGCCATTTCCGTGCATGTACTGCCCTCAGCATCCTACATGTACTAGTCAGCAGATCCTCATAGCAATGCAAGAGATAGGTGCTATTACTATCGCCACTATTTTGCATATGAGAACACAGACACAGAGAGGTTGGCTCAGTCAAGGTCACTGGCTAGTGAGTGACGTTGCTGGGATTCAAGCCCCAGCAATTCGGCTTTGGTGCTCACGAGACTAACCACTACACTGACCACCTCTCCTGTGGGAGAAGGGAGATGACAGATACAGGCACGATCTCACCATTTGGTTGGTGCCACCCAAACAGTTCTCAAATATGTGCTTCAGAGAAGGGGCATGGTTGATCTAAAAGAGCTTCCTGGAGGGGAGAGCCATAATAGTCTTCTCTCCTTTTCTGTCACGTAGCACGTGGAGCTTCACAGGCAGGTATGCTGGAGGCCACCTACAGCTAATGGGAAGGGCGTGAGCAAGGTCATCCTAGTACCAAAAGCAGCTTAGCACAGCACTTCTCAAACTTTGATACAAATGTCAGTCGCCTGTTTATTGTTGAAAGGCCCTTCAAGCCCAACTTAACGCTGCGCACAGGGTGTCAGTGAGAATCCAACCAGATGAGGCTTTTCCCACAAATTCATTGTCTGCCCTGTTTAAAATGGACATGCAGGAACAGAAAAGCAATTACTCCTTATTCTTCAACAAAATCCAAAACTTTTATTTGATCCAGTGAAACTTAGTAACCTCTTTTTTATTTCCCTCCTTTAAAATCTATTTTATATGTTCTAAGGAGAATGATGACTTACTAGTGAGAATGTTTCCCTAATTCCACAGACACTTACTTAAAATTACCAAGTGGAAAGTGTGTTAAGTCTGAGATTCGCTTTGAAAAATTAATTATTTATTTAATGTATATTATAATTTTCTCTCAAATAATTCTCTAATGGTTGGAAAGAAAATTAGCTGGGCTGAAAAGCTCTAGTGTATAACTTTAGACTTTATCTCCCTGGCAGAAATCAAACAGGACTTGTCACTATAAAATGAGGCAGGGTTGATGAGCCTCTGTGACTGAGGCCTTGGTTTCCATGGAGGGTTGTGTGTGTGTGTGTGTGTGTGTGTGTTCACTTATGTGCATTACATGTCTGCACAGGCATATGTATGTACTCATGGATTATGATGAAAGAAGAGGTGTTTTTAACAAGAAGCTCATTTTTATTCTCAGTGACCGAAAGTTGAAATAAATGGGCTAGGTAGCATATCCCCTCTCACTCCACTGAAATGCATGTTTTGAAGCAAATCCCTAGACAGCTGACATAGGATACTTTAGTCAACTATTAATGACTGACCGAGTAGGAGCGTAATTATCAAATTCTTTGTATCTCCAGCAGGTAAGAATGAATCATATGGGTAACGGGAGCTTTGCTGAAAGACATGTGGAGTAATAACCCGGGACCTGGGATCTTCAGGGCACCTGATGAACAAATTCAGAGCCCTGAGCACTATCGGGTACAGGTAACCAAAGGCCAACTCAGTTAATTGGTCAACTCCACAAATTTCTGGGGACTAGTTTTGTCTCCTAACTCATACATTAAAATCAGACCTGAGTTTTGCTCACGTAGGCAGCCTTCGAGGATTAGCTTGACTCTCCTCACTGCGCGAGAACTTTTCTTTCTTCTGACTCAGGCATAGAGTCAGATCCTGTGCCATCTCCCCTATCAGGAACAGAGTTGATATTTTTAGAAGAGTTTCAAATAATCTTCAAATCCATATGCCCCTTGGGATACTAGACTTTTGTGGATGGAGAAACCCTACTACTTCCCCCCACCCCGCCCGGCCCCCGCCTCAGACTAGGCTAAAATAGAAAGACTAAGGGTTGAGACTTTGCATCCTCTCTCTCTCTTTCTCTCTCCCTCTTTCTCTCCCTCTTCTCCTTCTTTTCTTGGCTTACTCTTATTTACCCTCAAGCCTCAGAGTAACATCATTTCTTCTCCCCAGCCATCCCTTTTCAGCCTCCTGCTCCTCAAATTATGTCAGGCACCATCCTCTGTGCTATCAGAGCATCCTGTCCCCCCTTCATCATCGCTCCTATTTTATACTGTAATTATCCTCTTACCTGAGTTTTGCAGATGCCGCTGACGGTCACTTGATCCTTGAGATCAGGGTAAAATTAAACCTTACGTCTGTTGGGGGGAAAAATAAACAGATAATGATTACCATGGGAGTGGGGGTATAATGACTGAAAGAGAGCATGAGAAGGGGTTTGAGATTCTGGTCATGTTCTGGTATTGCAAGAAAGTGTTTACTTCATAAAATGTCATCGACCTGTACACTTATTATTGCTACGCTTTCTATATGTATGTTATTCTTTGAGAAAAAAATTGACATTAGAAACAACCCAACCAAAAAATATACTAGCCACTCCAAATTCGAATTGGGGGAAAAAAAATCCAAGTATAAACATAGAAAATTGTTTTTTTAAAGTGTTTAAACTCTCTGTGAATCCTCATCTCATTTGAAGGGAAAAGAAGCTATTAGAAGGAAAAAAATACTTTGCCTGCAAATCGTGGCTGGAACAAATTCTCATTTACATGGTCACCCTTCGAAATATGGTGTGAATAATACATGGTCTGTTTGGTTTAATACCTTCCATTCTAAAGCATTATAGTATCTAATACATTGTATTTAGGAGGCGATAAGCCGAAACCTACTGTTACCAAAACTGTGGAATTCTAGCAGCATTGTCAACTTATGGGGCTGTGATTCTACAATGCAATGTAAGGGGATATCAAGGGATCACAGTCAGTCCCACCAACACAGATCACATTTAGATGAAGGTAACTCTTTAAAGGCAATCTTCCATTTTGCTGGAACCTGTGTTTGCAGTGAATGGGCTCTAGGCAGTTGAGAGCAGTAAGGAACTGTAATACTTCAGACACTGCAAATACTGGCCTCAGCTCATGAAACAGCAGAGGAGGAATAGGAATCCACTCAGATTACTGTGAGCCAAGGCCCCAGTGTGAACAGGTGCCAGCATATTCTTAGAAGCCCTCAGGAACTCTTGGTGCTGGAGAATACCCTCTTGCAGAAGCCAGCACCTAGTGGGGCTAGCATGAGTATTAGAAAACTGAAGTTTCATAAAAGTGGATCCCTGGGAGTATAAATTGTGCAACCTCTTTGGATCATTATCAGGCAAACCTACTAAAGTTGAGGATATGCATCCTCTGTGACCCAACATTTCTGCTCCCCAGAATGTGGCCTGCAGAATCCTGCCCACGGACGCCCATGGAGATGTGATTGAGACTCTTCCTAGCAGTGTTGTTTGTAATTGCATCAACATGAGAATGAATTATGACATGCTCATACCGTGACCTATTCAGCAGAGAAGATGCCTGTATGAGAATGACATGTATCAACATGCATTCATCTCACAAAAAATGCTTTTGCTTATAAGTGCAAGTTCAAAAGAATACAATATGATGGTATTTTGCAAATTTTAAAAACAGGCAAAAAACAAGGTAGTTTTTCTTAGGAATCCATACACATGTAATAAAGATATAAAGAATGAAGGCAGAGAGAATGAACATCAAGCTTGATATCTTCCCTGAGAAGGAAGAAGTGGGACATGAACAAGGAGAAGCACACGGCATTTGTAGTGCAAGTCAGGGGTGGGGCCGGGTTCACACTTTTCATTATATTCGTCTTTATACTTTTTTAATTCAATATTTCATAGAATTTTTTAGAAATAATTCAAAAAAATAAGCTTAGGATTCACTTTCTGATCCATCCATCTATATGTCTATTCATTCGATAAGTATTTATGGTCGACTTTGTGTTAGGCACCCTTCCAGGGCTCAAGAGGGAAATGAGAAAAGCAAAAAGGATGGTCGGTGACCTCAAAGGTTTACAGTCTAGTCAGGATGAAGAGACACACGGGGAATCTTCGACAACATTATGAGCAGGAATCTGTACGGAAGGGATCTGTATCTGAAAGGAAGACACGGCTTGAGGCAAAAGTATACGCAGATCGTGTCTCCCACGCTAAAAGCGAGGTAGATAGTGGGAGCGAGCCAAGCGCAGCTCCCTGGGAGCAAGGACGTCAGTCCCGCGGCGGGTTTTCGGCTCCCAGGATGCGGCACCATCCATCATCTTGCCAAGCACTCCTACTCAGGCCTGAGCTGTTTCAAACACTTTTCAACAACGGCTGAAATTCTGCACAAAGGGTGATTCCATGCTGTGTTGTACTTCTTTTTCAATATAACTGTCACAGTTTTTCGCCGACTGGCGTAACAATGATAGGGGCTATAGTCAGCAGTCATTCTAATGCCTTGTGTTTGAAGAGCACTTCGAAGCTATTTTCCCCTCAGAGTACTTCATATAAGAACGTATTGGTTCAGACTGGAGCCTGCGCTCTCCGTCACACACACAAAAAATAAAGTTAAAAAATAAAACAAAACACAGTGCGCACTACAGGAGGGTTCAGTTGTCCTCATTACAATCATTAGTGTGGACGGGGTGGGAGATGTCACTGGTCATTGCATTGATACCAGAAACAGAGCAAAGGGAAAGGATAGGCAGTGTTCTACCATACCCAAGAGAGGGAATAACTTACTACTTTTTTATAACCTGTATGATGCTAATGACAGCAATAACCAGTCAACTAAATAGGGACTGATATATACACATATTATTTGAGTCATCATTCCAAAGATGTCCATTATCACTTAATGGCATGCAGAAAGCCCAGACGTAGTTTATGGTAGAAGTGATATTACTCTTGCCTTAAATACCTATTAGACATCTGGAACAACAACAACAAAATGGTACCTAAACATTTCTATCATTATCCACATCCATGATCCTAAAGGCTTTAACAATATGCACATGTGTGTTCATTTAAACTTTATAGCTTCCCAGCCTGTTATGGGATAATTAAATCAAACCCTCACATTGTGCAAATGAGTACGCCGAGATCCAGAATGGTTAAATAGCAAAATCTAACATTTCGTGAAGGAGCTGGGATAAGAACCTGGCTCTCCTTATCCCCCAGTTCAAAGCTTCCAATCTTCCATCAGTAGACATAACAGTGCTAAACCATTGGCAATGAGTCATAGAGGAGGTGGCTCTCACTTAAACTCCTATTTAGGTTTGAAATTCAGGGGCAATTCCGAAATGAGCTGATTTTTCATTAATGGGCATCCAGGGGCCAGAGAAAGGTTTGTTGCTTTCCCTCTGAGTAGGAGGAGAGCGGAGAGTAGCTACCTGTTCTATGCAGGGTTCATTAGCCACGAGTCCCCCTTGTTTAGAAATGCGTTATGAATGCGTGCTTATCTCCGTTAAGGGTGGTATCTGTGCTGTGAAGAAATTGGAGCGGTGAGTGCAGGAAATGTAAAGCGTACCAAGCTCAGAATAAAAGAGCAAGGGTTTTAACTGCCCTTGAAATGCAAGGTGGGATGAAGCACTGGGTGCAGTTTGGTTGGTAGGTTGATTTGTTGGTCTTTAACTGTTGAGGAGAGAGAGATCTAAGGTTGCTGTTCCTCAAGCCTGGACCCTGTGTCCCTAGGCAGGCTTGGTGTCACCACAAGAGCCCTGGCATCCCATCACTCACATTGGAAGCAGGTCACTTATTTATCCTTCCATTCGTTCCTTTGGGTCTGAGCGCTAGTGCTGATGTCTGAATTGCTCTAGAGTGTAGAACTCCGTGGCGTCCGAGAGACCCCCATGCAGGCATAGCGGTGCCAGCCACCTGCATTTCTAACCCAAGTTCATCTTCATGTGAGGGCCTTTTGGGAGTACAGCCTTGTCCCAGTCAGAGATTGGGGTCATCTATATGCCTCTGACTGTCTCAAAGAACAGGTCATTCTACCTAGCAGATTACAAATCAGGTTCCTAGACTTCAGATCTTCCTGTTTGGATTGCTAAGATCTGCCCGTGGCACCTTCCTTTGTCTTGGTTCTCTGGACCTGGTCACCTTACCATCAATTTGTTATAGTCATGTAGGATTGAATAAAATGTCGTATTGATCTTGCACTTTCCAGTCATAGCAGTGGTTAGCCCCATACAAGCCATCAACTTCCAGAGTACTAGCTACAGAGTCTAACTAACTCTGCTCTGATCATCAGCAGAACCAGCATGGCCTCTGAACTGGTGCCCAGAATGCCACATGCTATAAAGAAACAGTTTAATGTGGAAATCACCCTTGGTCCCATAGTACATAAAGCCACTAGAACAGGAAGTCAGCTGGGATGTCAGAAGCAGGTGCTGATCCCAGATTCTGTCCTTCATGACTTGCTTTTTCTGTTCCTCATTAGCTGGATGGCCTTTGGACAGTTTAACTTCATTAGCCTTACTTTCATCATTTTTGAAATGAAAATAATAATACTAACTCCATTCAGTGATGATTACACCTATTACAGTTCTTTCTGTGGGGCCTGGCATAAGATAAGCTTTGAATAAATGGTGACTGTTATTATTATCCCGATTAAAAAAACATATGAAAGTGCCTGGAATATAGTAGTTGCCAAACAAGTATTTGCAGAAGGATGCTGGTTATTGTAAAGACTTTTTGAAAAATTTCCTTACAGATGTGTAGAAAAGCAGGTGCCCGTCAATGTTTTCACTGACTCCTACCTTTACTGTGTCTCTTCTTTTCTTCCCTGTTCCATGTAGTTATTGCTGTGGTTACCCCAGGGTCCCAAAGAGAACCATGACATAGTGTCGATAATTATGCTTAGCCACCTGTGCGGCACCAAACAGTGTTTGCATTCCTCGCCTCTTGCATCCCTACAACGGCCAAGTGGGGCATTTGAACAGGCGTTACCCGCTTTCAGTTGACGAGATCATGAAAGATCATCTAAATAGTTAAGTGTCAGCAAAGAAACCAGAGCCTAGATGTTACAAACTCTCCCCCTGGTTCCATATTACAGGCTAAGTCTATTACACTCTCCAAACCTCCCCAAAACCTGTGAATCAGATGGTTAAAAGCAACCATATTACCTATCACCCCTTTCATCTGTCATAAGTCTGTTTTGCACAAAGTCAGTCTGCAGTGCATCAAACATAAACTATTAGTGTACTCAACCCTGTGTAGGGGACAGTGGTAACCCCAAAGTACCCTCTCTGTCCATAAGGTGCCTGTGGTCTCTTTGGAGGGACAGTGTAACATTGATGATGACAGCAATATGAGGCCAGATATAATGCTGAGGCCAGATATAACGTAAGGAGCATTAGCATCAGACTCGATGTAGATTGGGTGCTTGATTTTGCATAATTCATTTGTATTCCTTGAGTTTCAAGTTACTCACGGAAGGTTTTTTGGTCATTCCTCTCATAGAAAAGACCTAGAAATAAGACAGGCAAAAGGAACACTCGGGCGAACAAAAATTAAACAGGATTGTCTATTTAAGATCTGCCCAGGTTGGGAGAAAAGGTCTCCATCATACATGCATGCACACACACATGCATGCACAATTATTGTCGTGATGGAACTATAAGCAAAAAGCAAACAGCATCACATTATTTTTAAATTTATCTGGACTGGGATGCATCTCTTCTAATTGCAACATCCCAGGAGCTGCCATTTGGGTTTGTTAAAGTTCCTTCGTTTCCTGATAAACATCTGTATGTCTGCGACATAGTATAGCTCAGAAAGAAAGAAACCTCTGGGGAAATATGGTTAAGAGATCGCAGTATGGTGACCCATTAAGAAAGCCAACCCACATTAAGGGGAATGAAACTTAGAATTGTTGAAAGCCACCTATGTCATTAGATCCCTTCACAAAATAAGTTGCTGTGCACCGAAGAGAGACATTTACAACACAGGAGCTCCTGGAAAGTGGAAAGTTCTAAATATATTCACAGCTGTCTCCCCGGAGGGTGTGGGTTTTTGCTTCAGAGCCAGTCTCAGAGTCTTATTTCAACTGAAAGCTTTTACTTGATCTGAAATGCATTGGGATTCCATCAGGTAGAATCCATTGAGGGAAATTGCTTCCTGCAATGATGTACGATTCATTCATTCACATCTCTAAGCTATTTAGAGGAAATTATCCATGGATTGTATCATTAGTTTAAAAGCCACTGCAGTTGTTTTTCTGTCAGCATGATTTTAAGCCACATAGGGTCATTAGTTGGGAAAACATATTTGAAAGGGTATATAACTAGTTCTCTCACTGGAACACTATGATTTATGTTGGAGAAACATAGCACTGGAAATTAAACTTTTAAGCATAAGTCAACCTTAGGAGTAACATCTGAGCCCCTCTTCTTTCTCGGTGTACCACACTACAACCCGGAATGGAAATTCAGAGATTGAAAGATGTCCAGAAAATGCAAGGATGTTTCTAGGGGTACAGAACACTACTGCGAAGACATCCACATCACATACAGCATAAGGAAGATAGTCGATAAGATAGTAATAACTATGTATGGTATTAGGTGAGTACTAGACTAATCAGGGAGATCATTCCATAAATTATAAAAATGTCTAACCACTATGCTGTGTATCTGAAACTAATATAATATTGAGTGTCGATTATAATTAAAATTTATTTTTATTTTTAAGAGAGGCAATAACAAGTAAATCTTTGTTAAATAATAATAATAATAAAAAGGACGCCCGTATTACAGCTGCAAAATTATTGTGGTGATAAAATACATCTCCATTGGTTCACTCAGCAAAAAGCCAAGATGTTCTCAAGCTTCATTATTCTGTTGGACCATTAAGCAGCCTTAGCTTTTTTACTCAGTTTGGTGGCCTCCTTGAGAGTTGTCATTGTCTGGCTGCTGACAGCTTCCTTGGCCATGAATTAGAAGGCAAAAGTGCTGATTACATCTCTGCACAAATTGCTGATGCTGCCATCTTAGAGTCCTGCTCTTGACTTTTAGATCACCTCTCCTTCTGTCATCCCTCTGAGAATAAAATTCAATGTGAGATGAAATTCAATATGAGATCCATAAATGTCATGTTGTGGTTTTACCACCTGAAAACATCAGGACAGAATCTTATCTTTTGCTCAGTATCCTATCTTTTTTGTTCTCACTGTTTCTCTTACTACCCCAGCACCAGCTGAATCCTGCAAATCTTTATGAGGGAGGGAATATAGTCTGGAAAATCTCCATAAACTACTTAAGTGGAGTGATGACGGAAAAGGCAAGTTACTAGATGGAAAATATGATTTGCTGGGCCAGTCTTTGGGTACCATCAGAACCTTGGTTTTATGGTTTGCACACAGTAGGAGATACGGAGAGACATTCGACAAGGCTGATTCTCGTGGTGTTGATTTCATGGTCTTTTCCTGATTCATCTGTTCAATCTCAGCTTTGGCGACCTCACAAATCATTCGACTACTTTGGGCTTATAATCTTCACCTATGAATCTGAGGACATCATAACTAACAGAATTTTGAGAGCTACCTAAGATGATGTGTAAAACTTAGTGTAGTGCCTACTTTATGATAAGCAAGAGAAGCTACTATTATCATTCTTGATAATAATATTATTATTATATTCTTCCTATGGACTTGGTTCATTTTAAAAATCAATTTCTCTCCCCAGTGTACAAATAAAGGAGGAAAAGCACTACCGAAATCTTAATTCATATGATTACATAATAATCAAAGCTTTTAAAAATGGCCCGCTCTTCCCAAACTAAATGTTTATAGAGGAAAAACAACATAACCCAGCGTAGCAGCAGTGGAATCTCTAGGATCTGTCTTCAAAGAAGACTGGGCAAAATTTCAAGATGGAAAGTAGTAAGGTATTTGGCACTCAGGGGTTCTTTTATTTTCTCTTTATATCAGAAAATAATTATGTGTGCCTATTCAAGATTTATAAATAATTACATTATTTAGAGGTCTGGTACACAAACTAGGGTCATGGGTGGCATTTCAGCATCTCGTCCCTTTGGCACTTTCCAGGTGGAACAATTCCTCGGTCTTGTCTTCCTTTGTTTTAGGATTTTCCTACTGTTCTGTCACGATTTTTGCCGTTCAGCAGAAGTCCCCTGGAAAGATGCCCTGCTCTTCTCAGTGTATCGTATCAGGAGGCATATGAAATCCATGAACCCTATAAGGAGAGATATGACCTTTTATCACTCGGCCTGCTGCCTGCCAGTTTTCTCCATTGTAGAGTTAACTGACAAATACGGCGTGCTTATTTGAAGCCACATCTCAGGAACCCAGTTTTATATTACGAAAAGTCTTCCTACTCGGGAGAAGAAAAAGACATTCTCAACCTGCCCCATCTTTTAATAAAAGAACTAAATGCGATAATGTGCTAACTTAGTTATACGAAGTAGGGCTTAATCCTTTCCCAGCCTGGGCACAGATCAGCCTCAGACAATGAACAGTAACATTAACTGGCGAAGCAGTTGAGCTAAAAGGCTTTGAGGATGAGCGGGCCAAAATATGTTTTATAACGAGAACCATGAGGTCCTAAATTATAAAGTAACTTTCCTAGGGTCCCAGTATTAGAAGGAGAGAAGGTCCCAGTGACCTTAGCAGCTGTGTTTCTTCTGTACCACCCCGTTTCCCAGAAATGGACCTTACAAGAGCCAAGAACTGTCATTTTTAAACCCAGAGTACCCTCAAAAGCTTTTGCAAATGCCAGTGTTTGTCCCCAACTAAACCCTGACTTTGCTTTGCCTTTCACCTTGACAAAAGACAGAGACTGGGAAACACAAGGCAGGAAAAAAAATGGCCTGGAAAAACTTTTTATGTTTCATAACTCTTATTACTTAATTATGATTAGCAAGGCAATAGATATTTAGGGCAGAATACTTAGAAACTACAGAGGGAAAAAAGCACTCGGATGGAAATAAAAATGAACTATATTCCTGCCACTAGGGATAAATACATTCTCTTACAAATTTTCCCATCTCTTTATATATGTATATGTTACAATAGATAATAATATGTAATGATATATAATAACATTTTTTCTAGCTAGCTAACCAGCTGCTTTTTAACAAAATAAGTGTTTATTACAGTTTCATAATTGTATATACACTTTTTTACTAATTTATGTCTTGGCAACTTTTTCCTATACCTTTAAATATCCACATAAATAATATTAATGATTGCTTAGTGTCCCATATTAGAAATGCGTCATTATTTACTTAACCAATTTTGGAGATTTTAGAGGAAATAAATATATGAATACATTTTAATTTTTTAAATTATGCATCTTAAATTATTAGTGAGGATAACAGTTAAAACATTTTTCTGGATCTTGCCATTTATTTGTGACTTATGAGTACATATTTTTGAGCATTTATAATTTTTCTTAATGTTAATAATAGTACCTATTTCCTCTCATGTAACTTGCAAGTGATTTTTTTCAGTCATTATTCACTTTTTACTTCAGTTAAAGACAATGTGTCTGTCTGTGTACGTATTTATTTTAGTAATGGGAAGAGAGGGACGGAAGTATTCTTTCTAAAATAAATGTGCAATGTGAAAATTCAAAGTTCACATACCAACATGAAGCATAGTCTTAGGGAAATGGTTTCCAGGGAATAACACATCTGGTATTTGATTCTTTATCTTCGGCATGATCTTTGCCAAGCAGACACACCTGTTTCACTGCCTGAGTTCCCTCCACCAAGCGTTTAAGGAGGTGGATGTTCTTGCGGGAAAAGTAATAAATCTACAGGAGAGAAGCCCATAAAGTCTCATTCAAATTGCTTAGTGTGAGAGACTGGTGGAAATAGAAAATTTCAACTATATTCTCACTAAGCTGTTTGAGAAATAGGCAATCCAGTCCTGATTAATGAGCATTCCCCACATCATTTACGCCCAACCTCTTTGCCACTTACTTCTGCAACCTTTAACGCATGGCCCTAGAGGAAATACTATTTTCTCTGATTTTGAGATCCCTTTGCCTCCGATATCCACTACCATTTTCTAGACCGCAGAGACAGCAATCAAACTGGCAAAAAGAGTTAAAGAATTATCAGGCTTAAAAAACAAAGAAGACAAAGGAAAAAAAAAAAACTCAAATATGAAAGGTCTACTTTGAGTCTTAGCCTACAGATAGCTTTGAGTTTCTAAAAGTTTTTTTTTTTTTTTGTATCTTCTTGACTACCAGTTAACACTGTTCTTGACCTTCTCACAACTCAAGAGTAGTAGCACCAGTAAGAATTAGCCAAGTAGAAAGGCCCATGGGAAATTTGTGTCTTTAATGTTAAGATAAGACCCAGCCCTTTACAACAGAGTTTTTAACCTTTTTTTCATTTTGATCCCCCAAAGAAGCCCTTTTAGACAATTTTTCCTAATGGCCCTCCTCCAAAGAAATTTCAGTACCACAGATACATCATGTATCTGTTTATGTATAGCATTCATATCTATACATTAAAAGAGTAAGTTTTTTCACCATCCCTCTTTTGCAAGAACCAGTGTTTGTGCCCTGGAGGGTAACATCACCTGGCTGAGAATGAGTGATCTACAGTGTTTTCTCTAAACAACCACTCTCACCTTTAGCATCACAGGATCTCAGACATAAAAGTGAACTTATCGTTCTGCTAATTGAATTGTTCTCACCCATTGATCTGTAGCAGACTCATCAAAGAAGACTTTTAAAATACGAATGCCAGGGCTGGATCTAAGATGTACTATATCAGACTCTGTGAAGTTGTGGCCTGGATAAAGTTCTTTTAAATGTCAAATGATTTAGGTGCACACTCTAAATTTTGAACCACTCATTGAGTCCAATCTTTATCTAATAATAACTTTTAAAACATCTTATGTTTATTGAATGCTAATGATGTGCCAGGCCCTATCCTAATTCTCTATCTCAGATTGCTGACAGTAACCCCTTGAGTTAAGTATTGCCATTACTTTTTATTACAGATGGGGAAACTGAGGCATAAAGGAATTAAGAAATTTGCTGAGTGAAAGAGAACTAGTCTGAGCAATCTGAAGCCAGAATCATCATTCTTTGCCATTAATCCAAAGAGCCACACAACCATCTTTACAGAGGTATAAATTTCTAATAAAACACACACAAAGACACACGTGTGCGCGCACACACAAGTCATCTTATACTCCTGAATAAAAAAGCATGTTTTAAGAGAAAAGGCATAGGATTTAGAGTCAAGTAAATTCTGGTTGGAATTTTCAATCCTCCATTTTCTGAGTATTTTACCTAGAAATTTCTTAACCTCCCCGAGCCTCAAAATCTTCACTTATAAAATGGGCTTAATAACTTTGTAAATAAGGTTGTTTGGGAAGGTAAAATGAGATAACGGCTACGAAAGTCCTACTCCAGTGAGCACAGGCAGGTAGCCAATAAATATTAGTTCTCTTTCCCCTTCCTTTGTTTTTCTCTGCTTTAACATGTCCAGTGAAAACAAGCTCACCACTTGCATAATGAGCCAACTAGAGGAGGGTAACATTCCTTTGTAACCAATGCATAGTCTGCAATAGTTCCCAGCAAGGGCACTGAGTTACCTATACTGGCGAGTATTCTTCATAGGTGCATAACCATAGTGTCATCAATGTGTCTAATTTATGTTTGCAACAACCGAGCACTCAGATTATTAGGATAGTGAGTAAGTAAAACATGAGCTTAACATCAAAATGAAGCAAAAAAAAAAAAAAAAAGCAGGTGAGCCTTGAAAGAACATTGCCCTTTGAGAATATCAGAGGACGCTGTCAGAGCAGTAAGCACTCCTTATCAAGAAGGACTGCAACAGAGCACGTAAGAGTGACTGAGCAACGTCATGAAAACTATGGAGCGCTTTTATAGATACCGTGCGTCCCCGGAAATGGACCCTGAGATGGAGATTTGCATGCAGGAAATTCATTGGGGAATAAATTTTTTAGAGGATAAATAAGCAGGATCATTGCCTGTTGGGGGAATAATAGAACTATGAAGGAGGAACTGAACTATGACATGATCACAACCATGTCCTCAGCTGATTCCTACAGGGAGGGAGTGTGAACATGGGGGAAGCAGCTCTCTTGAGCTGAGGGAAATTCTCAGAGAGTGACTCAGCTGAGAGTCGTCTTCTGCCTCTGCTGACAGTCTCAGCACCTGGGAGAATGACGACCTCAGTCCCTCAGTCTTAGAGGGAAAGGGCAGGGCTGGGAGGTACACCACAGCATCTGCTACAATCTACCCTCTTTGGGCTGAAGGGATTTACTTGTTTTGTATAATAAATTCTGGGAGCATCCCCTTCAAGATTCTGATTGATCTCTTTTCCCAGGAAAGAGTCACACTCAGAGAGCCCATGGCAGATAAAGAATTAATTCTTTATCCGCAGGACTATTTCCTTATTAACACACCCTGACTTCATTTGAAGTGGTGTCCGCGTATCTCCTCTATAGAAAAACCTCATTTACTTGTATAAGAAGAGTAATAGAGAATAAATAAGAATAGAAAGAGGTGGAAAAGGGTGAGGGGGCGGGAATAGGATCCGCAGAGAATGTATCCACTTTGCAAGTTTGTGCATCGGAATAAAGTAGATGAGGTATGACTCTGGGAAAGAAGATAGAGAAGGCCAGTATTAAAAGAAAAGAGAAGATGGCCCCTGGAGAAGGTGGACTGAAATAGTGAGAGAGGAACTAATGGACTTAAGGGCTATGACCTGGAGAAGTCTAGGGGGAGCGTGCACAAGGGTGAGATCTGGTGAGTCATCCATGGGAGATCTTAAGTCCAATTATGGGGTCTGGGAAGCTGCACATCTTTCGTCTGAAATCTAGACTGACCCAGAGGGGAGAAGTTGACTTGATAAGGGAAGTGAATGATGTTGGTTCTTTGGATCTTTAGGGGAAAATAGGCAGACTGCTCTGGTAGATGGGACAGAGACCTTCTTGGCCTTTCTCTTCCAAGGTCCTTTCTCTGGGTGGGAGTCAGGGTGAAGGTCAGACACTTTTTTTCTCTCAGATACCTTCTCTCTCTCTCTCTCTCTCTCTCTCTCTCTCTTGTTCTTCCTGTATCAATTCAGAAATAAATATTCTTTTGCCAAAAGCTAATAACAGCAACAAACCAAAAGCCATACATTTTGATTGATGTAGATCGGTGCCCTGCTCCCTGGGCAGCCTCCCTGCTAAGTGAGCTCCCAGGGAAGTGAGGCTGCCCAGACTGAAGTTGCTGATCCTTCCCCCAAGTCTCCCTGCTGAGGCTTTAACAAGCGGAAATTTGCTTTTTAAGAAAGTGCCATCCCTGCAAAGGGCAGCCCCGTATTTCTCTATGACTTGAGCAATATCATTACTGCCCAGAGAATGGAAAGAGGAAAGATTTACTGCTTAAAAGGCTTCTCAATAAGTCACTGGCCTCAGAAGAGATGCATGTCCATAATTTATGGAGAAAGTGATCAATCACTAGAAAATACGTCTTGCCCATTAAAGTGAGCTGTTGGCCTCTAGACTCCTGTCAGCCCGTATCACTGAACTAGAGGGTCTGGGCCAAGGACACCTGGTACAGCCTCTCTCTGCCACTGGTTTTCAGAGCACAGGCAGGAATTTTGTCATTGCCTCGAAGGCTTTGGGAAATAGATTCGTATAGGGGAAAATAGGAGAGGAAAAAGGGTCTATACTTCATCAGTCTGACTTAAAGGAAGAAGTTTTCGGCTATTCCTGCAGGTTATGGGGAAGTATGGAGAAGTATGGCCAAAATAAGATTTGGAGATTGAAGGCTGGTGGTCAAGCTGGGGATATAGAGACCTACAGTGAACACTGATTTATCTAGTCCACCTGCAAAATAAGATGAAAGGGCAAGAGAGACCGAAGGGAAAACAAGAAAGCAAGTGAAGGACAGAAGTGACCAAAGGAGGAAAAGAAAGTGAGTCCGTACTAATCAAAGAACCAAAGTGAGAGAGAGAGAGAGGAAGTTGAAACCTAGAATTATAATGTGTCTGTAAGTGCCCAGCCGCCCAGCTCTCTTGACCCAAATCTAAGGTCATTCCTATGTGCAAATGCTTGGGAGCGCTAAGGGATGGCTCTTTCCTGTCTCTGTAACTTACAAAAGTGGAAAATCCCAGACACCAGGGCAGCTCAGCAGGCATTTCATGTCGCACGAGGCCCCGCTGGGTCTCCTGACCACACCAAGGCAACTGCTTCCTGACCCACTGGTCCCACCAGTGAGCTACCCGCTCCCTGGAGAGAAGGAAGGCTTTGGCCAAGCAAGCAAGTGGTGGATAGTTCCCTCCCCTGCTCCCACTGAGGCACTGCTACAAGGGCTTCTATGGACTGAAGTAAGAAATGCCCCCCCGTATTCTTGTTTCTTTCACTCAGGGCTCCCCAAGAGAAAGTATCACTCCTCCCCTAATACAACCTGCTTACAGAGGTATCGTTCACACCATGATTTCAGTGGAATTAACTTCCCTCTGTGTTTACACATTTTAATTGAGACCAAACCCTATGTCTAAAAGAATGAATCGCAATGAGTGGGATTTTGGTTAATGACCAGCCTTATGAGTACACGGGGCCCCAAGGAACCCACCCTTGATGTGGCCCACAAGACACTGAAGGATCCAGCCTCTGCCCAGGTCTCTGACTTCTATCCTACCACTTGTGACACTTGTGACCCCATTAAACACACCACCATCTGATCAGCCCCAGGGCCTTTGCACACATTCTTCTTTCTACCTGGAACTCTCTTCTGCACTTCTTCACATAGTCAGTAGTCCAGCTTCGCCTTTATATCACAGCACAAATGTCACTTCTTCAGAGAAATCCTCCCTTGCCTCCCAAGACAAGGTCAGGCCTCTCTGATAGAGGCTCCCCAGCACCATGCACCACTCCTCCACCGCATGAACAACTCATTCCTTCTTTGTCTTAAGGGCCCTTGGTTACAACGAGCTTGACAGTTTCCAACTACCTAAAGCGGACTAGTGTGGCTAAGGGTACAGTGGGGAGGAGGAATGAGTAGGTCGGGGAGGCAAATTAGGCCCATGAAAGCGTAATTCAGGGTTTTATTCTAAGAGCATCAGAAAACACTGGAGGGTTTTAAGCAATCGAGGGCATGCTCTGATAGAGATTATAAATGATTACCGTGTGGAAATGGATGAGATAGGAGGCAACCCATGAAGCCAGACGATCGGTTCAAACACTATTGGGCCAGGGATAGATAATGGGGCTGTGCTAGGGGTATCTAGTGGAGGTGCAGAGGAGTCAATGGATTTAGTGCACATTTGGGAAGAGGACACTAGAAATGTAATTCATAGGTTGAATGTGGCATTTGAGGAAAAGAGCAGAACTAGTTTTTGGCTTGAATAACTAGTAAATACGGCATTGTTTATCCACATGAGGAAGATTGGATAGGAGTAGGTAAGTGAGGGAAATTGGTCAGAGCTGGGAAAAGATATCGGGTGATTATGGACTCACAGATAGGTTTACCAGAGTACAGTGGAGGGAGGGGCTGACTTCAGTATCCGAAGGTGAGTGAACCTGTAGAACCACAGAACCTGAGTGAGAAGGAAACGCCTAGAGCACCGAGCCTAAGGGAAAAGTAAGAGAGCACTGAAAATCACGATGAGGCTTGTAATTGCTGAAGTGGAAGACCTCGAGTAGGCGAGATGGAAGGATGGGAGATGGTGGTCAGACAGTGGATTTAAGGAGGCAAAGGCCTCGGGGCTGGTTGGCATGTTCCAAAGCTCAAGCCTTTGCAATGCTGGTGGTGCCTTCCTTCCATCGTAGGCACTGGTTTATCCATAGGTGTTGTTGTGCACTCCGTAATTTTAAACCAGCTTGATGTGCCTATGGGCTGCCTGCGTACTGACCATTAAACAGCGACTGGAAAGGCTCCAAAGCCATTTGCGAACATCTTCCCAGATCACTTCCTGCCTGCTGTTTGTTGCTCTGCATGACTCCTATACTCTTCGCTCTAGTCCAGATTCTTGGGTCCATCATCCACGAAAGGTCATGCCTTCTGCCCTGGATTCCCTCTGATAGTAATCACTGCTTAGTTCCAAGGAGCTGAGCCTCTGGCTCACATGGCTCCCCAGCTGGCTCTGCTAGGCTCCCCCACGAGGGAGAAGATTAGAAAACCCCCACGACTTCCTCTGCCATCCTCTCTACAGAACGCCTTCTCTCTCTCTCAGACGCCATCTCCACGCCCACGAGCTCCACCTCCCGTTTTTCTCTTTACACTTGAGAATATGTTCCCATCAGTTTTGTAAACATATTCCTTCTGGCAGACTTCGATTATCTGCAGGAATGTTATTCTGCTCCTCGTTCTCTCTCTCTTTTTTTTTTTAACATCTTTTTATGGAATTTGATCTCAATCTTTTTGTTGTTCGTGTTCATATGGAATTTGGTGGTTTCCCTTCCTAACTTCTTGTCTCTGGAGCTCCCTCTGCTGCTGTTTCTGTGAAACGCTCACCATATGTCATCCTTTCTGAACCTCTCCTAGTTCCGAAGGCGCTTTCCTCTCATCCGGACTGTCTTTTTTCCTTTGTCTCTGTTGACCCAGGGCTGCTCACTCGGGCCCTTATTTCAAGCAGTTTCTACTCCCTGTGGGGCTTTGTCTTGGAAGGGAGTCTTGTCTGGTTAGTTTTGAGAGTTCGCGGGTCCCTGACTAGCGGCCCCCTTCAGAACTCAGCACTTACTTGCAGGCTGAGCAGAGTCTGGAAACCAACTCGCAGGTTCAGCGGTTGTGCTGGAGTTGTTCTCCAAGCTCCCAGGCACCCGACTGCTTGCTTGTTGCGGGGCATGCGTCAGCTGCCCCATTGCTCTCCTTCGCTTTGCTTTCTCCAGCACAGTTGCGGGTACGATTCAGGTCTTGAAGCGTCAGTGGTTTGTCGCCATCAACTCATATTCAGGGTTCATGAACATACTTTGTCAACTGGCTTTTTTGGTAGATGTTGACTATAGATTTGGGGAAGTTGGGGTTTTTTTCCCCCCCTACCGAATTGCTGTTTAATTTTATAAATGTACTTGGAGAAATTACAAAATTAGACCACCTCTACCATTTTCCCACACTTCCTTGGGTTATCTGTTTAAGCCTTTGGACAATCCTCTGAGATACTTACCATTATTATTCCCAAAATATAGACGAGGAAAATAAAACCTAGAGAGGTTAAGCAAATTTCCCAAGGGCAAATATCGTAAGCAGTGCAAATTAGACACAACTCCGGACACTCTCCACGCAGTGCACACTACTAACTTCCCTGCAAAGCTGCCTCTAGATGTCATTAGGCTCTCAGAAGGATCCGTAGACATTGAAGAGATGAACAATAGGGAGAAACCTGTTCTAAGCTGAAAGAATGGGACAGACGAAAGTCCCAAGCCTTCCTGTTTTTGAGAAAGTAGAAGAAGCCAGTGTGGCTAGTGACTTGTGAGCCATGGGGCTGGGGAAATCATGATGTGATGTACGAAAAAGAAGCCAGAAGAGATTATTTAGGACACTGAAGGCCACGGAAGAGATTTTGGATTTTATCCTACATGCAATACAAAGTCATCAAAAAAAACCTGTAAGTTGTATGCAGCATTCCAACAGAGCCCGGAAGAAGCGTCATTTTGCTCCACTTAAAGAACTGAATTAGGTATCTTTGGCCCTGAACAATGATTTGACCATAGAGAAGATGAATGAATGACATGATCTAGTGCATTCATTATCCATTAAGAAGCGAACCAAAATAAGAATGAAAATGGTGCCCAGGGAAGGGGAGAGTCATGAGAAAGGAGGCTAGAGAGATTGGACCGGGGACCAGAATGAGAAGGCTCTGGATAGTCCTCGCTCCGCGAGCTCCTGAGAGCAAGGGCCTTTCTTCAAGTAAGTTGCTAATGGGAGAACAGTGGGACAGAGCCACAGAATCGTGACACAATCAGAGCTCAAGAGAGCTACTGCTTTGGGTTGAATGGAGCAGCACATTTCTTCAAGAGGCTGCGTCTCTTATAATTTTCAGGACTCTGCATCAGAGGGTCAGCCACATTCACCTGTCAAGGTATTTTGGATAATAACGACTCTCCTTTCTCGCTATTCATATCCGTTGCCTTTTGTTATAGTCCCCGAGGCTTTGTGAGCTGGCTTTGTAATAAGTCTTCTGTACAGTGTAATATTCGGCACTTTCTCTTTTCTCATTCAAACTTTAGCAAAGGTATCAGAGAAAATGGAAGAAAAGATGATGCCTGTGACTCTGGTATTATTTTTATCTACACCTCATATGAAGGGAAGTTGTGGACCTATCTTTCTAGGATATCATATATTCACTAGATATATAAAGCAGAGTCACTTTTTCAGAGTCACTGATGATTGAACTTCCAGCACTGGTCTAGGTTTCCAGTTTAAATCCTGTCTTCTTTTTTTTGTTTAAGATTTTGTTATTAGCTTCATGTATACAGTACATTGGTTAGACATTTATATAGTTTATGAAATGATCCCTTTGATTACTCTATATTCCCTCTGGCTCTACATATGGCCATTACATTACATTACTGATGGTTACATTCCTTATGCCCTGCTCTCCATCTCTGTGACCATCTATCAACTACTAATTTGTCTGTCTTCTTATTTCAAGTGTGGAATCATAGGGAATTTTTTGTGGAAAGGACACCAGATGATGGGACATAGGCCATAATCCAGAGGGAAGTCAAGACAGCTGAGGGCAACCGCATGGAGATGAGCACAGGTGTGACTCTTTAGCAGCCAACACCTGCAGCAGCAGGGGATGAGGGTACTACCTTGGTCAAGGTACTCCGGGGTGGGCCCCCGGTCACATCTGCTGCCTAGTGCTTAGGTGGGACCACATTCCTAATATTTCTAACAACACATTCATCTGGATAAAAGGATCTACTCAGGAATATCATAGTCTTTTCAGAAATGTTAACAAAGCTTGTGACATCTGTTTGCTCTGATATCTGATCTTAGTGGCACTGCTCTGAATTTCGTCTCAGTCCTAAGGCTGTGCCGCATCTTTGAAATGGTTAGAAGCCGTTTCACTTTCCACGCCTGAAAAATCTCAGAATCTCTAGGCTCTCTACATCTGTCTGAATCTATTTACAAAACTTTTTTCCTGAGTTCATCCCTTTCTTGTACTACTTGATCAAATAGAGCTGGTAACAACCAGCTCACATTTTCAAATTCTGCTTTAAAACCGGCCAACCCAACGCTCAGGTTAAGAACACTCTGTTTTCCAGATTGCCGTAGGCAATCATTTTACAAAAGGTTTACCAGTGTACAACATGAGTTGCCATTCTCCCAGCATCTTATAATAGTTCTCTCAATGCCATCTGTCTACCAAGAGACCGTGCAGTGATCTTTAGATGTATGATTCTTCGGGAAGGTAGTAAAGAATTAGGACAAATAATGTAATCAACACGGCATCTGACTCAAGTTGGACCAATGAGAGCATACTTGCCATGGGGATGGAGAATAGAAGTTGCTCTTGTGGATCTGATCCACATCCTTTCTGCCATGTGACTGTCAGCAGAGAGAGCCAGTCCGAAGACATGGACAAGTAAAGCAGAGGAACAGAACAAAGCAGACGCGCGAGGGGCACAGAAGGGCTCCCTGGATTCCTGCCACTTTGCATGCTCCTCATTCCAGCTCCTTCCAGAGGCTCAGCTATGTTCATTTGCTTCTATGAGTCACCCCGGCCCCATCTTTATGAAAAGCTCCCATTTGTGTTTTACACTAGCCTACACTATTTGAAATCAAATATTCTCACTGATTAAGAAAAACGATGTTCCTGAGACCAAAGTCATGCATCGATCGTCACGTGGCCCAGCACCCTGATCCCAGCCCCAGCCAATCTATCTGCATTTGCCTACGTAACAAAAGAGCCTGGTGGGCAAGGAACTGTGCTCACACACCCATTTCACAAGTGATGACGACAACGACGACAATGATGGTAATTACATGGTCCCATCGGACAGATATGTTCTTTAGCAGTAAGGAGGTGGATGTACTGTGGAGATTTGGAAAGGGCTCTTAAAAGACCATCTCCTCCAGGAATTTTCCCTATTACAAAAATGAAGTGACTTCTCTCCTCCTACCCATCACTCAGAATTCCTTATAGAATCACTTGCACTGATGTCTATAATGAATTCAAGTAGTAGGGGTGGCATTTGTTCTTATAGCATTTTGTTTTGTCTAAAATGGAGTTTTGGAGTCGAAATTTTGGAATCAGAAAGAAGTTGGATTTGAATCTGAGATACACAACTTACTTGTGTATCTTATAATCTTAGGCAGTTGACTTAGTCTCACTAAACCTTTCCAGGCCTCAGATTTCTCTTCTGTCTAGTAGAGATGATAATGTTTACCTTATAGAGTGATTGTGAAAATTGTAATAAAATAATTTGGGCTTGCCGTATAAGTAAGCCCTCTTTCTGTCTCTCCTATTGTTTTCTCTTTTACTTGCCGTGTGTCAGAGCATTGCACACAGAAACCCCAAGGGAGAAACTTCTTTTCATAGAGGAAAATGAAGGGCAGCACCTTGTGACTTTCCAGTTTCCAGTGACACGGTCCAAATCCACCACTGGACTAGAAAAATTTCATTCCTCTAAAAGGCTCTGAGATTTGCATACCATGTCTCCCTAGATTATTAGAACCAGAATTAGAACCTTAGAATTAGTCCCTTTAATGTAATCCTTTCATTTTATAAATGAAAAAACAGTGACACACAAGCTGAGATGACGGGTTCAAGGTCATGAGTTTAGTTAGCAGCAAAGCACAGATTAAAATCTATTCTGATCCGTCTTCCACTATGTTATCTTACCTAATAATGGAATTGGAGACATCACAATTTTATCTTGCTTAGTTTCCTGCTAAAGTTTTAGTTAAAAAAAAAATAGGTAAAGAATCTGATTCTCTTCCCACTTCAACTTGGCTCTAGATCATGCACCTAAGTTTTTAAATAAGAGAATAATGGACTAGGCATGTTTATGGATGTGATTCAGAGAGCAACAAGAGATTTCTACCTGTGTGACTCAGAGACAGAGCAAGACTGTTGTCATTTGTAAGGCTGGTACAGCAACCATATCTGCACCGTGCACTGTGGTGGCCAAGACAGTGGCAGAAGGTGGACCCTTATGAAACAACGGGGAACCGAGCTCCTGCTTCTGTGGCGCCTGCTTGTGTTGCCAGCACCAGCCAAGGCCGTGTGGGAAGCTCTTCACCAACTCGACCTCAATGTGAGATGATGCTGATGGTTATCATGGTTCTGCTTAGACACTTTTCAGGCCCCTTGTTTTTCTCTCAGTGAATACTATTCACTCTCATTTCTCCAACCCTTCATGGTCATGCTCCCCGACAGGCCTCAGGAGCAGCCTCCTCTCCTCTTGAATGGCTGGTTTGTCCTTGTGCTTCAGTGACTCCCGCAGCCACTGGGCTTTCTAATCGCCAGTTTCCTTTACTCTTGTCTTTGAATGATCCGGCTTCTGGATAACTGACGATTGTGCTTATCCGTGTAATACCGGTGAATCTCTTCATTCTTTTAATACACATTTAACTTGAATTTAAGTATCCCAGTGAGCTACCCACAATATAAGAAAACTAAAAAGGTTTTCTAAGCGCCTCCTAATTTTCCCAAGACATATGCTGTGGTTGTGATCCTTAAGTATTATTGTGTTATTTAACAGTGCACTAGCTGCTGTGAAGAAACAAAGATGTGTTCTCTTCTCATTGAGTTAACGAGTTAAATCAGAAAAAAAAAAAAGTCAGGAAAAGTACAACAGGAAAGGAAACAAAAATACTAAGGAGACTGGTAATTGCTCAGGAAGAATGGTGGATGGAGGAGTGTGTGTTTCTAAGCCTATGTTTAGTAAACCTGGGAATCCGCCAGGAGGTACTTGTGAGGCCCTTGGCACATGGCTTTGATGACTTCAACTAGCATCAAACTGGTTTCCAAATGGGAGCTGTTTCCTGTCTCGGCTTGAAGAGTCAGTGTTAATTGTGCTAATCACTTTGAACAGCCACCTGCAGGTCCTGGATCCCAGCGGGTTGCTCTCCAGCCATCCCCAGATGGGTCTCACGCCTTGCTGTACACAGGCCCCTGTACGAGCCTGGGCTGTGACCTGCACAGTCATTTTCCCTACAGAAAGGAAGAAGTTTCCAGCGTGCACAAGGTATACGGCGGGGAGCAAAGCAGACAAGGTCTCTGTCCTCACGGAGTGTACAGTCCAGTGGAGTGGACACACTTAGCTCTGCACCTGTGGGCTTATCTGTTTGGTGATACCTGCTCTGGAGACAAAGTCCTGTGAGAACTCACAGGGCCCTGACCTGTTCAGGAGTGGAGAAGATGGGGTGATGTTCCCTGAAGATGGGGTGATTAAACAATGGTATGAGAGGTGAGTGGGGATTCATTAGGGAAAGGGGAGAGGATTAAGAGGTTGGCAGCATCCGAAGGCCTGTTAGCGCAGAGGGGGTGACACATTTGAGGAAATGGACAGCTAGAATGCAGGAGTGACTGGCCAGACACAGTGCCAGAGAGCCAGCAAGGCCTGGGTCAGGCAGGACCCTGTGGCTCACATGGACAATTATGAATGTTATTCCCAGAACAATGGCGAGTCATCGGGGTGTGTTAAACAGTTGGATCTGTGGCTCAGGAACTATTAAAAGCAGAGCAAGGCTTAAATGTTTAAATCACGCTTGCCTTGGGCTGATATAAAGAAATCTTTTTTAATATCTCTCCAGTCTGTGTATGTGTTTTTACAGATCAAGCGTGTCATGGGGGCCTCCATCCTGTGGAATCTCTGCTCTTGACTGCCCCCCACATGAGGAAAAGTGGGTGTGCATCTGGTTCCGTTTTGGCTGAGGAAAACAGTGGAGCCCTCCGTGTGCGACCCGTCTGCCCTCTTGTGCTTCCTTCGGAAAACGACAACTTTGTAAATCAGAGTTCAATAATGGAGGGCCCGGGGGGAGAAAGAAATTTCTGGTTGCTTCTGGACCATATGGAAGGGCATTCTCTCCCCCATCTAGTTCTTTCTTTGAGCCTGTCCTGCTCTTCCTCCTCCTGCCAGCCAATAACTACTCCTCACTACCCGGTCTATCTCCTACTTTCTTTTTTTGGTAAAGTCTTATTGATTTCTTGATAGAATGAAACTGAATAAAAGGGGAATATATGAAGAAATTATACACAATAACATGTCATGAAGAACTTCCGTTACACGGTAGAATGAATTCCCGAGGGGAATAAGAAGAGGCCAGTCACCTGAGTTATTTAAAACTCACCCGGACAAAGTCCCCGAGATGTGCTGGCTTGAAAGCCCCAGTCTCAGCAGTACTGCAATGAAGAAAACGGTCCTAATAGGATTTTTCTCTCCTCGTCTTACTTTTTCTCTAGACTGAATTCCTTTAGCTCACACTGAAATCAGTTATATCCGTCCACTGCTTTCCTGTGGCCGAATTCATTAGAAACTAGAACAAAAGCAAGGGAACGAAAGATTGAAGAATCCTTTCCTCAGCTAGCAAGAAACACCCTGGGCCCAAGGGAGTAAAATCAATGCGGTGCTCTCCTGCTCTTGATTCTGCGATCAAAGGAAAAAATTCTCTGAAAACAGGAGGATAAGGTCTGCTAACATTTTTGACACAGTGCCTTACATAATGAAGTACCTTTTCTCTTCCTAATCACATGCCTTTGTCTCTGAAGATTCTCGCGAAGAACAGGGCAATGAGTCGGCAAAACCAAAGACAAGGAACACGTTAATCCTCCCCTCTCCACAGGGGTTACGTTCCGAGGTGCCCTGTGGGTGCCTAAAAACGCAGAGCGCACCGAACCCTACATATACCGTTTTTTTCCTATACATACATATGACAAAGTTTAATCTATAAATTGGGCACACTAAGAAATTAACGACGAAGAATAAAAATAGAACAATTATAACAACATACTATAGTAGAAGTTCTGTGAATGCGGTCTCTCGCTTTCTCTAAAAATGTCTGGAATTTTCCCTTTAATATTTTCTAATCATGGTTTACCACAGGGAACAGAAACTGTGAAAAGAGAAACCCCAGATAAGGGAGACTACCGTAATTATGATGGAGAACGCTGGGGAGCCCAGGCGGAGGCATTGTTTCAGGTATAAGGCAGCAGCATTCAGGCTGTGCAAGGATTTATGTGGCTGGAGCACTATAGGGGGACCGAGGGTCACCAAATTCAAACCCGCCAGGCATTGCTGCAGGACTGATGGCAGCTAGGGAACTTCCGAGACTGAGTGAGGTCAGAAGGGGCTTTTTGTGGCGAGAGATGCTGCCTCCTTGAAGGTGCAGTCAGGGTCCTGGGGGTTATTTTAGGCTCATCTTATTTTTCTCGGTGCTTTATGTTTGTTTCACATGCTTTATTGCCTGGGAATGAGGCCAGCTTATGCACCCGGGAGTTAACATCCTGTATTTTCATGAAGTGGGGAATGCATTTTCCTTAGGGAAAATGGGTTGGTTGGCCATTACAAATATTATACTTCAAGAGAAAATGAAAATGGTACGAATTCTAGGGGATGGAATTTACAGACAAGGCCATCTGTGGAAGAGGGCCCAGTTCTCAGTGACACCCCTTTTCTCCCAAGGGAAAAGGCTACTCTTTCCCCTCTGTTGACCTGTATAGTATTGTCACTTCCTGAGAGAAAGGAAGATGTGACTGCCCCATCGAAACCCAACTGGGTTTGAGCTTCTGACCTTCAAGCTCTACAATGATTAGCTGAATCACGAGACGGTGGAAGTCTATGAGTATCTCAGCTGCTACCCACTTAGGGTGAAACATGTAAGCAAACGGAAGAAAAAGGAGCCAAATTTTGTTTAGGTCAAAGTCGAAGACATCTACTATTTTTTTTTTTTTTTTTACCATCCAGGATTCATTCACCCTTCTTTAGGTAAAATAGCGATTAAAGATTTTTTTGGAAGATCGACCCTCCCACACTATGGGTTTTAGATAAGACCAGCTTCAGTCACCATTCCAGGGGTGGATACTGAACAGTCGAAATCACTGGTTTATCAAACCTGGGCACACAGTAAAATTGCCTTATTTACCTGCGACAAGGCCAAACACAGACCCGCAGAGTTTTCAGAAATCACTAATGCTCACATCCTATCCTCCGGTAGTCTGTCAGAATTCTAGAGTGTGGCCACAGTATAAATATTTTTTAACAACTCTGGGTGACTGTATTATGAAGGCAGACTACAGAACCAGTGGTTGACCTCATCAGCATATCCTGTCCTCTTGCCAATCGTGACTGCTTCAGAGATAAGGAATTCAACCTTATCTAAATACTGAGACCCTGACCCCACACGTTTGCCTATTTGGAGAGGGTAAGAAAAGGAGACAAAGCTGTCTCTTTCCAGCTGGTGGTGAAGCTAAAATCATACGAGATTTGGAGACGCCGTAACCCTGAGGGGCACGAGAATGAAACCAGCATGTGGAGCCAAGAGATGAAGGGTAGGTGACAGGTTCCAAGCTGCACCTGAAGCAAACGATAACCCCGAACTTTGCAGTTCTATGAGCCAATACGTTCCCTTCTGTCTTGAGGTGATTGGGGTTGGCAGTGGAGTGGGGGGCGGGTGGGGGGGGCAGGTTGTTTTGTTTTCCATTACTTGCAGCAGAAATTGTCCTAACGAATATACTACCACTAACAAACTAGTTTCCCAGGTGGATCTCTGCAGCAACATAGACCAATCAGAGTTATAGACTGCTAAGGGCTAGAAAAGAACCCATGGACTTTCTCTGTAGTCAGAGAAAGATTGTATATATACAGAGCAAGAGAGAGACAGAGATAGAGCAGGATATTCACACTCGAGAAGACTATGCCACATTTGCTTTCTTTCATTTTGACAATATTGAACCTGAGCCCTGTGCTCCCAGAAAACAGTGACAGTGAAGAAATTCCCCCAACATTTTGTGTTTCATCAAAAACAATTTACCACAAAGCACTACCCTTCCCGTGTGACTTAGATAAGACTCAAAGTCCACTCATGACTTTCTCATGACTATTATGAGACCTGGGGGAGGGGAGGGTGTCTCTTATTTACCTGCGACAAGGCCAAACACAGACCTTTTTGCTTTACGTCCAAACCTGCTGTCAAGGCTGTACTCAGCCCCTCCAACTTCCTGCTCTTTGTCTCATGATTGATTAGTTGAGATTAGAATTGTCCGTCCCCCTGAAACAGATTAACCACAGAAAAAACTTTTCCTGGTGTGGTAACTGACTGAGACTTGTCCTGCTTGCAAAACAACCCCAATTGTCAATTACCTCATCTGCAACTTATTTACTCTCCTTCCCCTCCCGTGAAAGTTTAAGGAGAAACCACCCACTCTGCAGAGACATTCAGATTTTCTGATGTGGAGTGCTTTTTTTTATCATTGCAATAACCTGAATACAATTACTCTTCTTGTCCGGCATTTGTCTTCTCCTCCCAGCTTTACTGAGATGTAATCAACTGGCTTTTGACTTCGACAAACTGCCAGGTTCAACTGAACCTCTCACACACATGTGGGAGGCAGCGATCACTATGACACACTCCTCTACGAGTTCAACACGGAATAGAGAAAAGATACACGAACCTAAGTAATCCTAGTACCTGGCAGGCTGTAGCGCAGCGAGAGCTCAGATAGGTGAAAAGTGCCAAAGTAACTGTGGAGATGGAGAGAGGAATTCCACCTGGGGAATGCAGAATTTAAAGTGCATACGGAAGTGCGAGGCGACCTTCCCCGTGTGTGGTCCCCTACTAGAGGCAGTGAGAGGTGAGCAGAGAGAGTTCTAAGTACGCCTACATCAACGCTCCCCAAGCCATCTCCCAAACACATAACTGAAGTAAACCCAACGTCCTTGATATGGTTCAAATATGATCGCTTCAAAAAAAAAAAGTCTTTTGACCCCCACTTCCAACGAGATTGCTTCTTTCTGTAGAAAGATCAGTAGCAGGCACCGGCTGCTTTCAAGAGTCTGAAAATGACCAGAGCAGCCAAAATGAGGCCAGCCGACATGGCTAGTACCCAGCCAGCCTCAGCAAAGTGATAAAGGGACCTAGTTGCTGAACTGATTGCTGCATGAAGGTTATTTACACAAACCCAATCTGGTGCTGCCAGTGAAAAGTGAATTGAAGGAAATTATCAATTAGCAGTTTATGACGTTCGCCTGGCCTTAGTATGCACAGGCTCGGATTGCAGTGAGTGGCGCGCTTTGCCTCCCTTTCAAAATTGAGGATTGGGGATGAGGAGCTAAAATGCCAGACAAAACCAGATTGCAGAGGGGAGTCTATCACAGCTTCCAGAGACTCGCAAAGGGCATCATCTTTGTCATAAGTCATAAATGTGCATAAACTTAAATGCACATTACTGTAGCTGAAGCCTAACCAAATTGGCGCAGTTTTGTTTCAACAGCATTTGATCATTCTTGCGATGTTATAACTACGATCGTAACTACTGAGATTTGCCGGTGTATAAGATTGGCTTGTCCAAAGAGATGCGGCTCAAAATCAAGAAAAACAGAGATGATTTGCTGTGAGCCCACATTCAGAGGGCAAGTGATCAGGAAGCTCAGTGTGTTAGAGGGTCCCTGGCCACTCATACCTGAGGAGGAAGGTACTGTGGAAGGAGAACCAGCTTTAACCTCAAGCCTTACTGTTAAGGAACCTGGATAAGTCACTTTGACCCACCTCCAATTTGAAGTTCTGAGAATTAATGCTGCCAGATTTGTGCATACCCTGTTTTCTCTGTGGAGAATCCCCTCTGCTCTTTGCCTCAAAGGTCCATCCACTTGGTAAATCGTCTTCCTTCAAGTTTCTGCTAGAGCCTCATTTCACAGGATATGCTGATGAGGTCATTTCACTTCTCCAGGTCTCTCCAGGCAGAGCAGACAGCTAAGAACAACCATCAACATGTATTAATAGTATGGTGGTAGCAGGACTCATGTATCACACAGTATTAGAATTATTCGTCTACTTGCTGCCTATCTTAAAAACAGAAGGTGCGTCTGGCTCAACTTTCTATCCACTGCACTTGGAAACTTTGAGTAAATATTGATTGAATACGTTTCTTTCTCAATATAATAAGAAAAATTTTCACAGAAGTGTGGCAAGGATGAAATGAAATTGTATTAATGTACCTGGTAATGAACACAAATCAAACATTTTCATAAACTCCCAACTACAAGAGGAATCTCTGTGAGAAATCACTCAGCCGCTCAGAAACCCAGCTGGGGTCCGTCAATTCCAGTCTTTCAGAATTCAAGTCTCCTATCCCAGCAGCTCCACAGAAAAATAAAACTCCATCTTATTGTGAGTCAAAGAAGTGTCACCATTAAAAATAAAAAAGCAGAGTATGGAGAGATGTAGTGATGCTTTGAATAAAATCTACCTTTCAAAAATTGTGTTTGCAAACATTGGCTCTGCCATACTCTTAGACTTTATGTGGCAGTTTGGCCTTTGACCTCCGGGGTCCTCTCTTTCTTACATGGTCCCGGGCAAGAGCAGGGCTGCTGGTGGTGCTTGCTCCTTCAACAGGATGTAGGGGAACATGAGGCATCAGAAGACCAAAGGAAGGGGTCTGGCTCATGAAGAGGAAGCCACTTGGCTGGGACACCCCCTGGGCCGTCCTCTGTCACTGCTGGTCAGGAGTGCTGTGCATAATTTGCCAGCTTTCTCCGCAACTTAGAGAAGATGTGCTCACTGCTAAGGACCCAAAGATCGGGACTCCCTTGGTGGCATCCATCAGGCGAACATATCGGTTATGCTGACAAGGAAACTTAGTCCTTAAATCAAAATGCTGTCTTCATCCCCTGGGACCGAAGGCAGGAGCTGCCGTCCTTCCAACTTCCATAGTCACAAAAACCTGAGACCCATTTTGGGGACCATCTCAAGGGCATCTCTCAGGCATTACTGGTGACTGTGGGATGTCACTAAGAGGAGACTATCAGCTCAGAATGCGGGCTTATCAGCATGTTGGTTTGAGAGGACCCACACCACACGAGAAATGGGAATTAATCTGAAGAGTTCTGTTGTCCATGCAGCTGACTCTTCGTTTTTTAAAATCACCTTTATCGAGATGTAATTTATCTACAATGAAATGCACTCATGTTAAGCACACAGTTAAATGTTTTGGCAAATATACATACCCATGTAACCATTACCACAGTCAAGACAGAGAACTTTTTTATCGCCCTCCCAAATGCTTCCGTGCCCTTTACACTCGGAGCCCCTCACTCCTAGCTCTGCGCACCCACTGCTTTTTTGTCACTATAGATTAGTTTACCTGTTCGAGAAGTTCAAATGAATGAAACAACATGGTGTATACTCTTGTTTCTGGCCTCTTTGCCATATGGTTTCTGAGGTGCATCCACATTGTTATGCATATCAGCAGTTCTTTCCTTTTGGTTTCTGAGTCATATTCCATTGTATAAATATACCACAATTTGTTTATCCATTTACCCGTTGGTGGACCTTTGGGTTGGTTTTAGTTTTTGGTTATTATGAATAAAGTTTCAGTGAACAAAAGTCATTTTTGTAGACATGCATTGCCATTTCTCTTGGGAGTAGAACTGCTGGATCAAACAGTAAGTGTAGATTTAAATTTTTAACAAAGTGCCAAACGGCCCTTAAAGTGATTGTACTGTTTTACGTTCCCATTAGCAATGCGTGAGAGTTCCGATTATTCCACAGTCTCACCCATACGTGGTATTATCAGTCTTAATTTTAGTCATTTCAGTGTATTTGGAGTGGTATCTCCATGTGGTTTTTATTTACATTTTCCTGGCGACTGATACTATTGAGCGTCTTTTCATGTGCTCATTAGTCATTCACATATCTTTTTTGGTAAGAGCCTGCTCAAATATTTGGCCAGTTTTTATTATCGTTGTCTTATTATTATTTTGTAAGTTTTAAAAAAAAAACTCTAGATTTTGTCAGATGTATGTAGTATAAATATTTTCTCCCGTTCTGTTGCCTGCATTTTTACTTTTAATGAGCATAAGTTTTAAATTTTGATTATGAGATGACATAAAATGACATGTAAGGGACAAGAGGGTGCTGACCAGGTCATGGAAATGGAACAACCCAGAAGTCACTCCATAAGGAGAGAATGAAGCCGAATAGAGCGAAGGAGAGAGGAAGCCCGAGAGAGAGTAGCAGCTTCGGTTCCTGGTTCAGCCCCTCACAGGGCCCAGCTGTGTGACCTGCCCCCTGGGTTTCGGGGGCTGCCTTTGAGTCTTTCTGGTACGTTCTCTTCACATATATAAGCCAATTTGAGTGGTGCTCACTACTTTAACCAAAGGAGATGGACTAAGATAAGTGCTCGCCTACGTGGGCTACGCCCTGCTTACAACTGAAATTCAGAGAAAGGAGAGAAGTGTGCAGCCTGGAGCAGCTGGAGAAGACTTCCCAGAAGAGGAACCTTGAGGTGGACTTTAGAAAATGAGAAAGATTTAGAGAGGGCAGCAGAGGACAAAGAAAGTGCCGCGGATGGCAAGAGCAGAATGATCAAGGCAGAGACAGGGATAAGCATGTGTAGGAGGACCAGGGGACCAATCTGATCAGCAAGGCCTGTTTATGTCATGAAGCTACGGCAGGTGGAACAGGAACATCAGAGTGCCCATGTGGAGGAAGGTCATGATTGTCTCTTGTGAAGTTGACCTGAAAAGGTCAGGAGTGCAACATAAAAGCCTCAATTTTCATTACTCCTTCTGCAAAATGCTATGACAAAGCAAGATTGTCAGCTGTGGACAAAAGCACCTAAACTTTGCAGCCAGCCAGACTTGGACCCAAACCTGTTTCCATCATATACAATTAGGACTGAGCAATATACTTGGATGCTCTGAGTGTCATCTTATTTGTGTATGAACTAGAGATCATCGTACCTATAGAAGAGGTAATAGAAAGGCTAAGTGGAACTTTATGTAAAGTGCCTGGTACAGTCACTCGAAGATGCTAAAATACATGCCATGACTCTCACCCACTGTACAACAGCATCACTGTTAATTAGGCTTGTAACAGCACTGATTAGTGGTAACGATGATAATAATATTGTCGACTATTTCTGATCACTGAGCACACTGTCACAAGCACAATGCTAAATGCTGTATGTGTGTAATCTCATTCAACTTTCACAACTCTGAGAGTGAGACAATCCAGTTCAAGTTTGCTCTTGTAAAAATTTTCCAATGAAATTATGGCCAAATGATGATTGAATTTGGAAAAGCAAGAACATCCCTGCTGTGGAGTTGGATGTGATCAAGAAAACAAATGCTCACCTTCAAACCTCAGGCCGTCAGGCTCTGGAGAATGTGGGAGAAGGTGGGTTTGTTCTCAGGAGAAGTGGTGAGGGAGCATATAGCCCAAGGAGCACTGACTGCCCCTGAATCGGTAAGTGAGGGTAAAACAGCTGGGCTAGTCAGAAGAGCAGAAAAGCAAGGTTCTAGATGCAGATTCACCATAAATTAACTCCTTTGTGTGACCCTCGGACAAGTCACCTAATCTCTCTAGACTCGAGTTGCTTCCCTTGTAAGAGATAATGTTTGCCGTATATACTGTAAGGAAATTGCCTTAGACCAGTGGTTCTAATTACTGACTGCCCATCAGAATCACCTATTTCTTAAAAATAGGAATTCCGGGTTTCTACTGAAGCCAATTAAATCGGAACCTCTGAAGAGTGAATTCTAGACATAGATTTTTTTTTTTTAAGTTCCCCTATGTGATTTTAATGTGCAGCCAAGTTTGAAACCCAGTGAACTAGATGATTTTTGAGAGCTCTTCCAGGTTTAAGGTTCAATGTACCAGATACTTGATACAACGAGATGAAAAAAAAAAGTAAATGAATGGCCCATTATTTAAATTGAAATGGGTCAGTGAACATAGTGTGGTGCGAACAGAAGTTATAGCTGCCTTTTGATTTAAGGAAACTGTTTGAAAGGCTGAGCCCGATGCGGCGAGAAGACATATGAGTCTGGATAAGATGATGGGATTGGTAATAAACTTAGAGATCAGCATCCTGGGAGATTTGCTGAATTTATTCATCAATAAATATTTATTGAGCACTTACTGTGGACCAATCCCTGTTGGGCTCTGTAGCTGAAACACAGGTAAGTTGGACATGGATGATTAGATTTGAGTGGACGAGAAATACTGTCAGTGAGGCCATTAATCACTTCTCTGTGGGCGCCAGAGAATGTTTCTCGGAGGAGGTTTTGTTTGAATTAAACCTAGAAGAGCAGGTGGAAGCATAGGTAAGTGTGGAACTCACACCGGGGAGGGAAAGCACATTCGAGGCAGGGGGAAGGAGGTACATAAAGCTTCGCACTTCACACCCAGCAAAATCGAACTCCCTGTTTCTCCACGCACACCATGCTCCATACCTTCAATCAAGGTGTTCCGCCTGCCTCCGATGCCTCTCTTCTTTTCACCTGACTAAGTCCAGTCATTTTTGAAGAGTCGTCTGAGAGCAACTTCCTTTAGGACACCATCACTGACACGCCGGGTCTGGCTCCCAGTGCTTCCCTGTGCTCGCCTCCACCGCGGCATGTACACGTAACATCCCCGATCACGCTGGGAGCTCTCGAAGGGGAGGGATGTCCTGTATTTTCATTTATGGTCTTGTTACCAGTGCTTTTCACATGGCCTGGCTCTTAATGGGTCTGAAATAAGCATATTTTTCACTGAACCAAGAAAATGAAGCCATTTTTTTTTAAAGGCTAAATCAGATTGTATCTTTCTTTAACTGAAAATTTTCTAATGGCTTCTCATTTACTTATAAAAAAAAAAAATTCAGACTCCTTACTGGGGTCCGCAAAGTCTTAGGTAATTTGGCCGCTAGATATTTTTCTAACCTTAAATCGCTTTTCTCAAACCCTTTGTTCTCTGTGTGCATAAAACAAGCCTTAAAAGAATCGCTCTGATCCACAAATAAATTAACTGCCAGCTGGAACAAAACTTAATACTTCTATCAAGGAAGACAATGAAATACAGATAATCACACTATGGCATCCAGCATTCTAGTTAAATGGAAAAGCATAAAAATGTGACCCATATCCAAGAGAATCAGTCAATAGAAACAGATACAGAAATGAAATGGATGGTGGAATTAGCGGAAAAGCATTTTTAAAAGCCACTAGAGGAGATAAGATAACATACTAAAAAAAGTCTCAGTACTCTTAAAGAATGCAGAAAAGGAGGAGGAAAGGAATAAAGGACACAAATCCCAAATAAAAAACAAATAAGAAGATGGTGGACTCAAACCCAATTAAATGTTAATGGATTAAATACTCTAAGGGGTAAAGTATGTCTGGCTGGATGAAAGTAAAATTGGATAAAAATCCACACTGTGAAATGGAATGACCTTCTGGAAGAACAAGTATAAAGCTGACTTACTTCCTAGAATGTTTTATTTCACAAAGAAAGCAAAATATTCATTCTATATCCCGATTTCTTTTTTTTCCTCAGAAGGAAACAAGGCAGTTATGGTCCTACCTCTCAGCTGCCCAAGCCGCCAATGCATATTAAATAAGCCAGGTGGCAAAGAAAGTGTTAACCTTTAAGCCACCCACTATGATCTTTCTTTTAAAAATGAAAATGTGCTTGGAAACTGTAGAAAGTAGTAAGTCTCATCTTCCCTTGTCGTTAAATCAGTACAAAAAATTAAAGACAACATTACTCAAAACTGTGATTCTTGAAAGATAGTGCCTTTTTTATTATTGTCATTATTATTATTGCCATTTCATTTTTCAGTGGCCACCAAGTATGAAGGTTCCTGGAGTCAAAGGCATAGCAAGATATAGGAAAGATATTGCTTTGGCCTGAGTTTCATGAAGCCGATATCAATCTTTTATTTCATAAACTTTAGGCTGGTTATTGCTTTAAACGCAGGCTTTGGTGCATTAAATGCAGGACTGACAGGCATACAAATAAGAGGTTGCCCAATGACACTAAGCAGGGAGGCTGGGAAAGGGCCGACATCCCTCCCACACCTGGAGAATGAAATTCGAGAAAGGTCATAGAGCAGCCAGACTTTGGAAATAAATCCGAATTTGACTGACTCAATGAATGACTCAGAGGCACAAGTTTTGCTGTTGTTTGTTCCCAGTAAGAGAAAAAAGGAAAAAGGATTTGATCCAGCCTCAGAAGGAGGTCGAACTATAGCAAGGTTGATAGGGCCTACACCTCAGAGTCGGAAGGTCTGAGGTTTACACCTAATTCAGCTCCTGAGTAGCCATGCCTCTAGGCACCAGTCTGATCTGTGCAATCTTAATCTCTAAAAGTCTTTTCTGGCCTGAAATTTTAAAGACCTTGTACATACCTATATGGAGCAAATCATTAAATATTTGGAAAATACTTTCAAAAACACCAGTCGTCTTTATGCTAATAACAACCTTGAGAGGAATAAAGGGGATAGTCGAATAAACTGTGGTTTAATGAAGCTGAAGGACATACAATTAGCTAACCAATTGCTAGATCTGGTCCCAGGTTGCACGTCTTCTGGCTTCTAATCATGAGTCCTTTATCCCTTCTCTCACTGCCTTTCAACGAAGAGAATATGAGACCTATTTAAAGGGAGCATTCAAGCAAAGCAGGGAAATGGTGCTTTTGCATTCCTCTGGGGAGATTCGGATCTGGGACCAAACTGTAAAAGCGGAACAAAGTGGTTCATCGGGTCAGGGTTAAGACTGGAGTCTGCCCCACTCCCGAGTATATGCTCAAAAGGGCTGAAAACAGGTCCTCCAACAAATTATCATACATGAATGTCATTAGTGTCAGGGACAAGCACGAGTCTTTCAGTTACAGGACACCCGGATGATTTCTCCACGGACTACCGATGAAAGGGCAAGATCCTTAGCTTCCAAACCCCCCAATAATCTAGCCTTCCCTTCCCTCTCCGGTCTAATCCTCGCCACCCCGCTTCATACACTGTGCATGCTCTCCAGTCGTGCCCTGCACCTGCCCCGCGCTCTCCTGCCGCCATACCTTGCCCTCACTGTTTCCTTGGTCTATAACTGTATCCTCCTCCTTCATCTGAACACGCCTCCACAGTTCTAAGAAGAATTCTCTGATTCTTTCCATTGGAAGTACTCCTCTCTCTTCCTCCTCTGAATATTTCCCTCTGTCTTCTCTGTATACTTGACTTCTTTCCTATATTATAATTATTCCTGAACTCGCTTTATTCCCCTTCTTAAATGATATATTTCTTCAAGGCTAGAAAAATATGGACTGTCACAGGATGTGGATTTACGGATTCAAAGCCACCTTATTTTGATCTTCGGGGTGCCAGAAACCACTAATTGTCATCTCAAATTAGATATTAAACAGCTCAATACATAGTAAGTGCATAATGAAAATTTCGAATGTTATTTATTTGTTCATTTGATTTCAAAGCCACTTCAACATAATTCACTAATTTATTTTAAAACTGGCTTTTGGAGTAATAATATCTAATACCAAAGTAAATTTGTGAAATTGCTGAGAACTTCGATCAGCACTTTTAAGGAATATTCTCTCAGAAAAAAATGGTGGCACCAAAAGACCCAGACTCAGGGTCTCTTTCCCACTGCTTAGTTCTGGTACCACTAGGAGAACCATAGCCTCGGAGCTAGGACTTTCTTTGTGACATATTTTTAAAACCCCCAGATGAAGACAGGCTGAACTGAAAGAAAATATTTTCATTTCATTGTTCTCAACCCTTATTTAGTTAACTACTAAAACACATGCTTAATCATGGCGCACATTTAAAACCATGAAGTATTTACATCGCAACGCCTAAGGCAGATGATGTAGACTTTATTCATTCTACAGCTCAGTAAATTCTGAATACAAAGACTCAAATTGATGCTCTCAAATGATTGTACCAGTGCAAACAAACTTTCCTTTAAAAAAAAAAAAAAGAAAAGAAAAAAAAAGCTCTTCATCTTTAGAAGTTTATTTTTGTTCTGAAAGATGTATTCTCTAGATATGTCTCAGGTGACATAAATAAATCTAGGCTATAGCTCTTTCCTACAGCCATCAAAGCACATACTGCCCTATGACTGAATGATTTCTGAGCAGGTGACACTCTTCCTGCTGTTTCTAACATGTTAGAGCTCCCACATAAAAGGCTACGTCTAAGTACATATTTGCTAAATGAAACGAAAAAATCTCAGTTGAATTCTCCAGTTCTGAACAACTCCCCACCACTGTTTTGATGTCTCTCATAGAAAGTACTGGCCATATCAGTGAGTTTGTAATCCTGGGAAAGCACAGGTACCCGGTAGTGGACATGTTTTGAAGTGTGACATGCCAAGAACCTTTCTTTGTCACAGACTGAGAAACTGTTTTACTAACTTCTACATTTTATTCATTTGCCTGTTTAAATCATGTTGCCTCTGCAACTCTTTCTGGTGATTCCACAACCGTTACCTTTCAAGCTTTCTTTTCCTTTCTCACTTTGTACAAGTCACTAGAATCCGTTCCTGGGTGTTCAGTAAACATTTGTTAAATGAGTAGAAAATTTTTTTGTGTGAAACTTTGTTACCACTCATGAGGTATTGTGCTAGGGACTAGAAATGAAATCGTGAGGACAGATGTGTCCTCTTAACCATGGAGTTCACAATCCAGTGGGAAAGATAGACCATCGGTCAAATCATGACAAAATAAGTGTTGTCTGACAGATATGATCAGTGCTACGAAGGAGCAGTGTGTGTGGCGGTCAGAGGGTTTGTGATGGGGGCTCTGAGCTGGTCGAAAGGTCAGGAAATACTTCCCTGAGAAAATGAAGCCTGAGCCGAGATGTGAATCATGAGTGGGAAGTGACAAGGGGGGACGGAAGGGATGAGCATTCCAGGCAGAGCAAGTGGCGTGTGCAAAAGCCTATAGGAAGGAATCTGAAAGTTACCAGGGACTGGAACAAGGCTCGTAGGGCCAGAGCAAGGAGAGTTAGGGAGACGGCGGTGAGAGGTAAGTCTAGAGAGGAAAGACGAGGTCAAGTGATGCAGGCCCTTAGCTCCGCATTCCAGGGTCTTTATTCTAAGAGCCGCAGAAGCTTTAGAAAATGTTAAGCAGAGGGTTGACATAATTGGATTTGGGTTTCAAAACCAGAGTAAAAGTTATTGATACAAAAGAACTGCTAGGTGAGAAGACATATTAGTCAGAAGGTAAATAATAACAACATACTTTTGTTATTGAGTTTCCACTGCATCCCATTCTCGGTGCTAACCGTGACACATCTCCTCCTGTTTGGGGTCATCTCCAAGTAGACCCTTGGCAACCCAACCTCCTGTACCAGCCTTTTGGCCTTCAGAGATACTAATAAAAACAATGAGGGAAAGAGCATCAAAATGTGGCCAGACATTTTGAAGTATGGTGGTCATCAACTTATTCAGCTTCAACAGGAGATGAGTTCAGAGGCCACCTGGTGAGCAGTTTCCCCCACCCATCCCCCCACCCCACCCCCACCACTGTGAAGCATAGCATCACTGTGCGGCCCACCTCCAGACTGCACTCCTGACCTCGGTGACCACTGAGTGAGGACCCCGGTCACATGCCACCTCACTCTTGCGGGAACCCTGAGCATGTGGCTTTAGGTCATAGGTCTACCATATTAGTTTTGTATGTCAACCAGGGGCTCTCTTTGCTTTCCCTTCAGGGTGTTTTAGTGACACTGATTCCTCACTCTACCCTTGAGCTTCTAACACATACATAGGAGACTGTCTGATAAGTTTGGAAGCTTTTTAAATAAGAACATTACCAACTTAATCATCTTTGGTGTGGATTACAGGACTAATGAGGACTCCCTTAGTACAAAAGATATTGAAGCTTTATCCTTAATTCTGTCTTCCTAATAAAACTGAGTCATCTGTCTTCCAGGGCAAGGGTCTGATTGATTGTCAGATCTGCCACATTCAGGAACCCAAGCACAGTCCCATAGGGTCCCCTCTTCTTGTCCCTCAGCTAAAATTCTACCCATCGTCAGGGACCATAACTGAACAATAGCTCTCCTGTTGAGCTTTTCCTCATTGCTGCCCCTCAAGAGGTCACGATAGCTTCCTTCTCTGAATCTTTCAAAGTTTTTGCATCACAGTTTGCCTTTTAGACACAGGTTCCCAAGTACACACACCCTAGGCTATAAATTGTTTGAAGGCAGGAGCTTCAACAAGGAGCGTCCACTACATGCCGACATTTGCTTACAGAACCTCACACTGCTAAGGAGCTGGGGCTGCCGTCCTCTGTGAATCTGCGGTACCCAGAATTATGCCTGGTTGGTAGAAGAAGGCCTCAAAATATTTATGGAAACTGGTTCTTGTATGCCTTGCCACTATGATCAAAGTAAACTATAATATAACAATGTGTTATCCCTTCCCAGACATACTTTCCTATTAAAAAGGACGCCTGTAGTAGGTAAAGCTTAACCTATATCTTTAATATAGGTGGCTACTTTTTTTTCAAACCACAGCTATAATGTGGCCCACTCACCTCTCAGAAGGTATTCTGTTCTCCCAGCTCTATTCGAGTTCTCCAGGAGCAGGAACTGGGGCTTGCTTGCACTCCTCGGCCACCTGCTACCCAAGTGAGCACCCAGAAGGAATACAGTAAAGATGTGGCACAGCCACCAAAGGTCACATTGCCTCCACCAAGCCCGGCTCCGAGGATGGATGCCACCGAGCACCAGGCTGTCCTGTGCTGAAACAGCCTCACCCACCCACGAGGAAGGCATGTCCAAATCTTCCAAAGGGCCAAAACTGGTTGGTAAAAAAAAAAGAAAGAAAGAAAAAAAGAAAGAAAGAAAAGAAAAAAAGGAAAAAAAAAAGAATTTGGCTTTGTCCCTTATCAGTTTGATCTGTTTAACCCACACCATCACCAAGCCTGTCAAACCAGTAAATCTGGTTTTTCCCATTATCCCCTCAAGGAAAAAGTCTGTCTTTGAACAGCTCTGGCTGTAGAAAGCTCATCCTGCCACTGCACCTGTCTTCCCTCGCACAGCCTGGGAAGCCCGAGCCAGGCACGAGATGTGCCACTAGGACAGAGCACAGGGAGGCCCTAGAGAGAGGCTGTAGAAGCCTCTGGCCTGCTCCACTTACATCATCAACTCCGCTGTGCTGCAGCGATGTTTGAACATGTCGTGTCTTCGATAAAGCACATGCTCTGTGAGGAGCCTGGTGGGATGCATCTTTCTGTTTCCATCATATGCAGCTGAGGGGCCCATCAGAGCCGGCATTTCAGTCCATCTTTGTTTAACGAACTCTCCCTACATTCCTGCCTATTGTCACGAGCTGGGTACAATGACCTCTAAGAGAACACTGAGTGGCAGCCACAGAAAAGCCTCCATATCAATCTGGGAGCTCATGAGGATCCTTTTCAGGTCTTACCCAATACCTACAGCTCAGCGTGCTTCCTCAGCAGCTGAGGGAGGTCTCTGCGTGCTCCAAAGCACCACACTGCCATCTGCTGGCAGGAGACACACAAAGGCCTCGGATGCAGTGGTGCCCGCCTTATGGGGTTCGCTGGAAAGTCCCAATGTCTGACTCCCAGAGTAATGCTCTCCTAACCCCTGGCATGTGACATTGTCAGCTATGGAAGCCCCAAGCTTTCTCCCTTATGGCTTTCCAAGCATCTCCCTGGACTCGCATTCTTTTTTTCAAAAATCTTTCTCTTGTCCAGAAACATTGTCCTCCACCATCTCACCTAGGCATACAGCAGAGTCTTCTGACCCACAGAGGAAGGAAAGAGAGCATGGGATGTGGAGAGAGCCAGACACCTCCCCTCATCCCTCTCCAAGGGGCTTTCCTGCAGCCCCAGATCACAACGTCCTAGGAGGTGTGGTCAGATTTTCAAGTTTGTTTCACGTTTTAATGAGAATCGAAATTTTAAAAAACAAATGTCTCAGGTTGGGTTGGAAGACATGGGCATATAGGCCAAGCTAATATTTGGGGACACACTCTACAGCTTTCTCATTTAATCCTCACAGCCAATGACAGGAAGATGCCACCACTAACCTCACTTTACAGAGAGGGAAACAAGGCTCAGAGAGGTTGTTTTCTTTCCAAGGATTTACAGCGAGTACACAGTGCCCTCTGCTTCAGAACCGTTTTTAGCCACTACAGCCCTTCACATGCTACTTCTATAAAGGAAAAATAAAATAAAATTTTCCTTAGTAAGAAAACGTTTTTTCCAAGATGTCTTTCAATAAAATAAGTGAATATATAAACAAACTGGTACATCTATACAATGGAATATTATTCAGTGATAAAAAGAAATGAGGTATCAAGCCAAGAAAAGACATGGATGAATCTTAAATACATATTTCTAAGTTAGAGAAGACAGTCTGAAAAATCTACATGCTATGGTTCCAATTATATGACATCTAGAAAAGACAAAGCTATTATAGAGACGGTGAAAAGATCGGTGGTTGCCAGGAGGTTGAGGCAGAGCCCAGGGGACTCTGAATATGTGAAGCACAGACGATTTTCTTAGGCGGTGAAATTCTTCTGTATGACACCGTGTGGATCCATGACACTATGCATTTACCAAAACCTACTGTTCAAAGAGCGAACCTTAATGTATGCAAATTGAAAAAATCATTTAGGAGGTCAAGGGAATCCCAGGATGGAACACGGGCTGTGACAAAATAATTTAACTGTATTAAAATGGATGAAACCACCTCACTGAAGGGAGTGGGAAGAAAGGGTGCTGAGTTACGTAACTCAGGAAATGAGCAGAGTGTATAAAACCAAAACAAAAAGAACTGCACATAAACATTGTACTGGAATTGATAAGGTCATTTCTCACAGTGGTACAGGTTAAAAATCCTGATAGTGTTATATGTGTCCACCGGAACTGAATGATTAAGTAAATGGATGGGGTGGCGGGAGCCAGGCTTCCCCCTGAGGAAATGGGATGTTACACATAAGCAGGGAGAGGTGTTAATGGATTAGAGTTGGACACATTATGTTTAGCTTAATACAGACACACATGGTTACATATAGATATATTTATGGATAGATGATAGATTAGATAGATAGATAGATAGATAGGTGATAGATGATAGATGATAGATAATAGATGATAGATAGATAGATAGATAGATGATTGATAGATGGATGGATGATAGATAGATAATAGATGATGATAGATAGATCGATAGATAGATGATAGATGATAGATAGATGGATGATAAAGTATACATACATATACGTCCTCACTGTGAGCGGAGAGGGCCTAGAAGCAATCAGAACCAAGCAGCAGACAACCCATCCAGTTCCCAGATCGTAGTTTTAAACACCTTTCTCTGATAAAAAGAACTAGGGCTCCTTAGAGAAATAGCTGATTCTAAAACTGGGGCAAGAAATGCACAAGATGAGCCTAGAGCATCCTGTAGTGCCAGAAAGTACGAAAATGCTTAAAGCGCGCACACACACACACACACACACACACACACAATGCAGAGTTGTGTCAAAGGGACACAGACAGGAGCTGGTGAAAGGGTTCCCAGTGGCCAAACTGGAATAATTTAACCAACAAAATAAAGTAGTATTAATTATAAGCCAAAGTATAAAATAAATACTCTTGAGTCTATGCAGATATGAAGAAATGATTGAATACATAAGTAAATGTAAGAGATAAATCCACTGTGCGGAAGAATTCCAAATACTTTATGTAACTAGTGCATCCTCAAGAAGACTGAGCCATAGCTTCCTACTTCTTCAGTGTGGGCTACACATAGTGACTTCCTTCCAAAGAGTATAGTATGGAAATGGAAGATAAAAGAGAAACCTGACAAACACTCTCACAGTCAGGTGATCAAGGTCAACAACAACAAGGAAAGCCACGTTCTAAGTCTGTACCCTTGATGTGATGAAATGACACTTTACCTCTATCTTCCTCCCAAAAACCAATCACCACAATCTAATTTTGAAGAAAATAACAAAAGAGGGACATGCTATAATATTTGACCAGTACTCCTCAAAACTGTCAAGGTCACCAAAATAAAGTCCAAGAAACTGTCACAGCTAAAAGAGGCCTCGGGAAACATGACAACTAAATGAAAAATAATATCTTAGGTGGGATCCTGGAACAGAAAACATATTAGGTAAGAATTAAGGGAATCTAAATTAAGTATGGTCTTTTATTACTGACAAATGCATGATATTGATATAAGGTGATAATACGGGGGGAAACTAGATGCAGGAAATAAAGGAAGTCCCTATACTCTCTTCACAGTAAATCTAAAACTGTTCTAAACAATAAAGTTTATTTTTAAAATAATAGTATGAGAAAATTGGCAAGTATTTGGGAAGAAATCGGGGGCAATAAGCAAATAATTCAAAAATAGAACAGGCACTCTGCTTCCTGTTCAAAAATATAGGTGTCCTGTCACAAGAAACAGCTAAGCGCTCACTGCTTGTCCCAGCAGTGGGCTACGTGATTCATGCACTTTTTTCACTTAACCCTCATAAATATGCTATTTCATCATTATAGATGATGAAACTGGAGGTCAGAGAAGATATATGATATGCCCTAGGTCACCAGCCAGGAAATGGTGGGAATGGATTCGATTCCACTCCCATGATCCATTCTGCTGTAAACATGTTTGGGATGCCTTTATCCATCATGTAATAAATGTGTGCAAACTACGTGCCCAACACCATGTGCTGGAGTTGGATCCCAAAGATCTACAAGTCTAGTTGGAGAGACACAGGCAAGTTAAATTTTTAGAAGCCATTATGGTTTGTGAAGAAAGTAAATGCAAAGAAATTTAGAGCAGGGACTTCCAGTTGGAGCAATCAGGAAACGTATCATGGGGAGACAGGTGGGACTTGAACTGGGAAGAAGGGGAGGGATTGGAGGATGAAGTACGAAACAGGCCCTCCAGCTGGGAGGCTGCAGCCAGTGCCTGCACCTGCTGACAGGGCAGGTGTCAGGGAAGTACCACTCCCTGGTGAAGAGCCCTGGCCGGAGGCCAGGAGACTAGGAACTAATACGATGTTTTTAAAAAAGGGTTTAAAAGGGCATTTAGAGTCTACCCTAACCATTAGGACACAGCATTCTGCACCGAGAGATCCTCAACCATGTGAGCTGGTGTCTCTTGCAGCATCTCCTTCAGAGAGCAGGCGATGGGCACACCGAGCCTTCCACCCACCCCAACCCCCCATTCTACAGCAGTCACCTGGCCCCAAGGCTGCCAGGAGAGGGTGGTCAAGGAGCTGACAGTCCAATGAAGAGACACAACTGCTGCCCAAGAACCAAATTTAGGTCATCCTTGTTTCGTTCGACTCGCATGTCGTTTAGTGTTTTTTAATGTTCAGTTCGTTGCAAACGTTTAAAAGCTGCACAATATCACAGAAAGGAGGCTCAGCCTCTCTTTAAAACTGGGTTTTAAAGCTGCTCCTGGGAGCCCTCTTCCTCACACAGCAGATGGGCTGCAGAGGGACGCCTCCTGTCCCCTTCACACAGGGCTTGCTCTTCCCCCGTCAGTCCCAGCAGCTCGAACTCGGTCTCCTTGCCATCTGGCTACCGTCGATTTATTCTTTTTACCGAAAAACACATACAAACGTAAGGCTTAATGAGCTCGAGAGAACACCCCGCCACCACCCCCCGCGACTCCATTTTCCTCTAACCTGAAGTTTCGCTGTGAAAAATTGTGATGGCAATCTTCGTTTTTCTACTCTAACTTACTGGGTCATTTGTTTAAATAGAAAAAAATTTTGAAGTACAATAATTTTATTATGTCTGTCCTGTTAGTCATTCTGGGCCTGTTTATTCAGTTTTGGGATATTCCCTTCAATGTTTATTTAAATTTTGTTTTTTAATTAATCTCAGAAATTTTTCCTAGAATTATGGTCATTATAGTTAATATCTATTCTATTTCCTTGCTTTTTACTTTCTTCTTTTGGGAAATCTTAATTTTATAAATGTTGAATTTTCTTCTGTCTCCTTTGTCACTTTCTCTTAAATCCTTTTTATTCATTTTGTTTTGATTTTTTAAACTTTTCCTCTTATTCATCTTTTATTTATCGTAAGACATTGTTGTCTATCCATTCTCATCTTCCTAGGGGTTCCTGAGGCATCGATTGCTCCAGCCACCCCCCAATCCCCACCCCATCACAGGCCTCGCCTCAAACCCCCACCTCAAACCCACTGGAGTGTGCAGACTCCTGTTTCCATTGCTTTTCTCAAATTGCTCAGATTTTGAGCTCCTGATGGTTATTTCAGGGTTCTCAGGTCCACTAGATGCCCCCCCCCCCGCTCACACACACATCACTTCCTTCAGCCTCCTCCCGCATAGATGCTGGTACAAGCGCGTAGTCTTCACCTGCTCATATTAAGGGTTTGGGGGGATACTTGTCACCTGTATTTGGTATAGTCTCATCCATGTTTTAGTTTTGCTATCCCAGTTTTACTGCTTTTAAGGAGTGACTTGGAGAGATATAAAAACTAAGACACAACTGTCACCACCTTGCCAGAATCTGCATTTTTGTTTTTCAATTCTGACCAACCCTGTGAATTTCTTACTCTCGGTGCTCCAACTACTTTCAGGAACTAGCAACTACAGTATGGGCTTTGACATTGCCAAGCACCCCTCCTCCACGCTCCGGCCCTCCCACTACCTGCTGCTGTCGCCCCAGGAGACAACGGTGCTTGAGCTGTTGCTTAAAAGGTGTCACACGGTGTTGTGTGTTGTCTTCCTGTCATTGTTGGTGCAAATCCCCCAGCTGTGGGAACACCACGGGCAAGACCTCCCTCCTGGTTTAAGAACAACCTTGACCCCTGTCACAACTGCCCACTGCCATCTGATGAGAAATGGCTGTCAGTGCTGGGCTGCTAGATGCCAGGATAGGCCCTCAGGGAGAAGAATTGGGGGAGAAGGAGGTGGGGGGAGGGTCAGGCCCCTCTTGCAGCACAAGCGACACAGATGGATTTTACCAGAAGGTGCACAAGCTTCTGGAAGTCAGCACCTGCGGTGCCCACAGGGGAGGCCCCACATCTGTATCCTTCCTTGAATCCTCACTACCTTGTATATAAAACTTCACAAGGCGATAAAGTGAGCAAGATCAAAAAACAAGATCAGCTTCCCTGGAATTAGTCCATAAATTCAGCATAATATCTGTTTTTTGCAACCAATCTTTTTAAAAAAACATTTATTTAAAAGTAAAGAGTGAGTCTTCTGATCCACATCTCTCATCTTCACTCTGAGCTCCTGCACAGTAGTTTTATTCTGGTCCTCAGTCTTTCTGGGGCCATCTCACCTAGTTTACCTCTCCTGGACTTAGATGTCAAGACATGCAGGTCCAGGTAGGAAGCTCCAAGTAGTCAGCGCCAGAAAACCTGGCTTCCTGGGGTTCAGTCAATTAAATCAAGTTTACTCTGAGGCTGCCTTGGGAAGTGACAGGCTTAACAGCCTGGTGAGCAAATAGTGGAGGTACCGTCACACCTGAGCTATGGTCTGTTTCGGCTCCACATCAACTGCAATTTGCAGCTCCCATTCCCTGGGAGAGGGAAACCTTCAGGGGATCCAACAAGGAGTGGAGCCCTAGAGGGAGGTCTGATGCAGACAACGAGTCAGATGAGAAAAATGATCAACATGTCCTATCATGTGAGAAGAAACTTCTCTTTAAGTCCAATCCTATGGAACATACTAGAAATAAGAACAAGTGTGAACCAAAGGCATTCAAGAATTGATCTTTGGTGGATCAAAATATATCCTGCTATTGTGAGGCCACATTACAAATATAACCTGAGCACAGCAAGGTGGAGTCGGTGATCCTTGAGAGAAAGGAACGCAGAAAGGGCGATGGGAAGGCTGGCGAGTTTGTTTTCGGTGCTCTGTCCATTTAGGCTCGCCCCATCGGTAATATTTTCTTTGCTGCCACCCTGGTTCTGAATAGTAAACACAGATTAGCTCATTTTATTTTCTGCTCTGCCAGTTGGGGAAAGTAAGAGACATTAACAACAATGCTTTAGTGAATGGCTGAAGTATACTTGTATTTATTCATCTTTCAAAGCCATCCAAACCAAAGGTGTGGTTTAAGATTTAATGAGATTAGTTTTAAAAGAGAACATAGCCATACAGTGGAATAGTCTACAGTCATTAAAAATTAGATCTGTACCATTATGGAAAAATATCTTAGCTATATTGCCAAGTTTAAAAAGCAATTGCATATGTACAGAATGACCCAACTTCTGTACAAGGGATATGTGTGTGCGCATGTGCATGTGTATGTATTCTTTCCTAGGTATGCACATACTCATTCTACATGTTACTAAATACTGAATACAAAGAAAGAAACTGGAAAAAAATACATGGCAGATAACTGGTTGTATCTCTGGGGTGTGTCTAAAGCAGTGCACCCTAAGACAAGGATCTGTATGGAGTTTATTGGGCGGGGGTGGGGGGGTGGAAACACTTGTAGGAGAAAGGAAAGTGAGACACAGGAAGTAAGGGGTGTGTTATTAAACCAGTTATCAGAGTGGGCAACTGGTGCTCCATCCCACAGGGACCCTCAGGAGACAGTGCAGACCGTGTTTCGAACATCCCGGCCTGGGGGTGAGGAAGCCTGCTGTCCCGCCCCAGCCATGACAGTCTGCGGTGGCCAGGACGGTAGCTCTGCCAGCCCTTAGGGCTCGTTCCGTGTGTGCAAGTCCAGAGAAAGCCCATCCTCTGCAAGTCATGAGACCACGAGCACTGCGGTGCTCAGGGTGGGACATCCACCACGTCTAACATGGGGTGGGTCATGAAAGACGCTTCGACGTCAATTTTTATTGGGTTTTGTGCAACAATGACATTTTAAAATGAGGGGGGAAACTGATAATAAAAATACCAAAATACTAGGTTTTTCTAGAGAAAAGAAAAAGAGACTTATGATTAAGCCAGACAACATGAAGGGAGGCCAGGGGCCTCTCCTCAAAGTGGGCTTCCCACCTAGAAAACGTTTGTCCCAAAGGCCGCCAGCCCTGAAGATGAGCTCACCTGACAGGCAGGGTGGGCAGTGTCATGAGGAAAGAGACAGCTGAGACGAAGCACCTTTGACATTTTATTCACTGATCATAAATACAGTCTCATGAGCGTTAAGGTGATTATGAATGATGTACTAGCACCTGGAACTTGACCGTCACGTAGCACTCACTGCTTCACCATCGCCAGCCAGAGAATTCACAGGGGCTGCTCAGGGCGTCTCTCCTGATGAAGTGTTCAGCTTTTGGGGACCTGCTTCTGGAGCAGCAATTTTATTCTTGGCTCGTTCTCAACAATTTTAAAAAAAAATCAAAAAGATCAAGTATTTGCAAGAAAATATCAAAGAGAATAAGATTTTCAGTTCTTAGAATCTAAAAGTAAAAAGGGGAGGTAAGAAAGAAGAGGAAAGGGGAAAGAAGTCAGGGGTCTGCCACATTTCTTCCTTTCCCCAGAGTGTTTACAAAAACAAAAACAGGGGAGGTATCAATGCTGTTTGGAAATGGGCTGCGTCTCTCGGATGAGCCACTCGAGAGCTTCCTGGCGGCCCTGTTTCTGCAGCTCCTTCCCGATCACATCCCTGCAGGTCATGTGGTAGTTGTTGAGCCAGTCGCACTACAAGAGGGGAAGAAGGACAGACGTGGTGCTCACCATGGGCCAAACACCATCTGGGAAGGCAGTGGGGTTACAAAAGCATGGCCTTGGGGGACCACAGTCTGGACCAGGTACTGAAGCCTGGCGAAGGGGTCTTCATGAGCACACGAGTCCTCAAGGCATGACGGCAGACAGGTGGGGTGGTACTGCCAGGTGGCTTTGACCCAGCTGGGGCTCCAGTCCCCACTGTAATTCCCACTAGGCCTCGCCGGGAGGTGTAGTGTCAGCAGAAGCAAACTGCCATGTCCACAGCAAGAACAAGTGGGGCTGCAGGCAGCTTGCCATCCAGAGCGGCGCAGCAGTGAAGGTGAGAGCAGCAGCCAACCCTGGGGACACTCCCAGGGCCCTCCTGGATGGGGAGGGGAGCCCCGGTGAAACCTGAGCAAACGCCCTGACAGTCTGCAGCAGCCCATGTTCCTGTGACCAGTCTTACGCTGCCATCTGGTGACAAACGATGGGAATGCTGGCCAAACCCCAAAACTCCCTAAAGTGACAGCTAAGACAGAGATAATAAAGGGCTGTGACCAGGTGTTTTAATAGCCCATTGAACAGAATCTTCTTGTGGGGTATCACTGTGCCTTCAAACAGAATGAAACCCCAGACTCGCTGAGTGGTATATGGGAAAGGAACCCTTCTGCTGAAAGGTAATAAATGCAGTTTGCTTAGTACGTTAAGTACCGCTCTCTACTGCTATTTGTGGAAAATGCTTATGGTCCCAGGGTAGGAAGATATCTGCCTATAAAAACTAACTGGCCAGAAGAATAGTTTAGCAATCTGACCTTGGTCACCTGCCTGATCCCTCAAGCCCCACTCCAGGTTCCTGGGCCTCCTGCTTCCCTGGCCTCATGAGCCTGGGGACCTGCCCTAGGATATGAAAGAGTTTCAAGACGTATAACACTCTGAGCTTGATAGGTGAGCACTGCTGTGCTCCTGCTTTGTGAGGGGTGTCACAGCCCAGAGTGACCAGAATAGAAGGTATCACTAGTCATATAATAATAAATCTTGCTTCTTGTTTTCTTAATGTTTCATGCGACGCAAGAAAACACCCTGGCATGTGCAAAAGCCAGCGGGCCCCACCACCCATCTGGCCTTCTGTAGAGAAGACATATGAGGCCCATGTTTGCTAAACACATCCCATGGCAACTACGGCTCCCGCCCCCCTGGAAAACAATGGTGCATACTTCCCACCTGCACAATGGCGGGAAGTGCAGGACCATCTCTACCTGGCAGCCCAACAAACACAAGAAAAGCACCTGCAGTGCTCAGGAAACCCAGGATCATCAGGCTCAGTTGGCCTAGTCCTCTAACTTAAGAAGTAAGACTGGAGTACAGAGTGCAGGGCAGCTCTGCAGCCCCCTCCCTCACATCTGCCCTCCCCCAAGACTCCCTCATTACCTCTTTGTCTGTAAGAGAATCCACATCTATCATTTTGGTCTGTATCGGAACCAAAGTCAGAGGTTCAAAGGTCAGGCTTCCCCGGTTATTGAAGTTATACTGTGGGAGAAGGAAGAGAACAGCTTTTACTCTTCATCATGATGAACCCCCCATGAGGTCATTCCCACCAGCTACAACCATCCCTCAGAGCCAGGTGGAAGTGGTAATCAAGAAATAATCAGCTGGTCACCATCTTTAACAGGCACAGGAGGCACAGTGAACACAACTGATGCCACTTTCCAGGAGCTGCTCCACTGTGCAAACAATGGCCTGTGCCACCAGGACGAGCCAAACGAACGGTCCCAGCAGCAGGCCCACAAAAGTGATGTCTACTGTGATGGAGAGGAAGCAGGGCTGGCGTATGGGGGTGATGGGGCTCAGGGGCATTGCTAGTTTTGGTTCTTGAGAGTCTGCAGAGGTATGATCCCCCAAAATCGTTTAACAGTCACCCACGTGGCCCGCATTGACCCAGCCAAGCCCGCAGGTGACAGATAACACGTGTGTCCACTCCACGTGGTACGGAACAGACACGAAACACAACGGCATGCTGTGTCTCTGGTCCTGGCATGGTCTTTGGGAGTGAGGTAAGAGGCCACTTTCAACATGGGAGCTGAGAGCAGATCCCTCCAGTAGACCTCGTTGGAGGTGTGGAAGCCACTTCCCTCCGTCTGTTCCATTTCCATAGTCACCAGTGGAGGAGAAGCAAACAGGTCTCTTAGGTAAACTTAGCACCTATAGCCCTGTAACCTTTTGGTAATACTGACGGGGGAGATGGTGAAATACCTGTCTTCCAGAGGGCAACAAAGCTGTCCTACTGCCTGCCCATGGGGCCTGACCCATAGTGTGACTAAGGGTTCCTCAGCTTTATCTGATAAAAATCACCTAGGCATTTGTTGAAAATAGTTTCCAGACCTAGAAACTGAATCAGGGTCTGGAAGGGGCCTTTAAACAAGCACCCCCAACCCTAACCCCGCAAGCAGAGGAGACTTCCTGATGAGCCGCTGCCTCTAGTAAACTCAGAGACCAAATCACATCGAGCAGGAGTCAGCCTGGGGCCCCATGAATCCCAGTTCTGGGTCTCAGTTCATTAAAGATTTTCTTTCTGGATTCGCAGAGAAGAGTGAATTCTAGGAAAGTCTCCAATATTAGGGAAAGGAGGCTCCATTTTGGCCCCAGAATGGCAGTCTTGCCTCCAAACATAAAAGTCTTCATCTTCTCCCCATGAAAAAACAAAATTTTAAAAAGAAATAGATATGTGATTACTCACCTTGGTCTTCACGGGAACCACCAAGACAACATTCTCAATGCGAATTCCAAAAGCTCCATCTTCATAATACCCTGGCTCTAAAACAAACCAAACCCCAAAATGAGAAGCAGGCCTCGATGAAGCTATAAGCACAGGACTTTCCCCCTGGAATGACAGCCGCCCCGAAGTGGGAGGAAAAACAGATAATGGATCCACTCAATCCGGATGCGAGCACCCAGGGAAGCCCGCTTCTCCCACATGGCCATTTCTAATAGGTACTGGAAGAAAGATTTTAAAGTTCCTGAAAACTGGCCAGAGTAGGGAGGACAGTAACAGGGGGCCCAGCAAATAAATGATGGTGCACACCCATGAGGCATAATGACACAGGCATTAAAATACATTCACAATGGGAAAAGGAAATTTATTAAGAAAGCAAAATATAGACAATAATTCCAGTATAATCTCAATGATGAAAAAAAGATATGAATATAAAAGACTAAAAGCTAACATATCAAAATAGTAAGTCATGTTTCCCCGGATGGCTGGATTACAAACGATTTTCATTTTCTTCTTTGCACTGTTACATTACCCCGCTTTTTCTACCATGAACACATATCACTTTTATAATCATAAAGGTGGTTATGTAATTCAAAGTAACAGGAAGGAAAAATTATTTCCAATTTACTTTAAAATAATTAAAATATAAAAAGTGACAAAGAGCTTTCAAAAAGGTTGGAGGATCCATGCACATCCTCTATGTGAAGGTCACCTACCATCAGTGACAATCATGCCCGCCTCCAAGGGCTCATCGGAGAATGTTTTATAACTGATGCCACAAGGACCCTCGTGAACATTCAGAAAAGACCCAACACCATGTCCTGTTCCGTGCAGGTAATCCAGGCCAGAATCCCATAATGCTGAACGGGCAAAAGAGTCGAGAAGGTGGCCTGAAAGACACATAAACCATCTGATGATATGTAAGTACTTTCTGATTTGCAAAGCACTCCAGAGATTGAATTTGTTACGTTTGGCTCCAGAGAGTGAAACGAAAAACGGGTAAAATTTACTAGAAGGATCAGATTTCATCCCAGCACAAAGAAGAACCTTCTAACAATCAGAGCTCTTGAGGGCAGCTTCCCAGACAGGCAGAGCTCAGTCTGAAGCTGGAGGACCATTTGTCTGTGATACTGGTGAGGGGATGGTCACCTGAAGCAGGTAAGGGCTGCGTTAGAGGACATGGATGTTCCCTTCTGAGCTCTTACAAAGATGAGATTCTAACTAGACTGCAAGTAGGCAGGCACAACAGATAAGAAAACTAGCGCCCAGGGAGACCAGGTCTTGTCAACTCCCAGTCCAATGCCCCACTCGCCAGTCCTCACGCAAGGAAGTATGCATCTGAAGTCAGTTCCCAGTAAAATATACCCCGACGAGGGCCCTAAGAGAAGGAAGGGGCTCAGCAATGAAGGGCAGACAGGAGGCTGGATCTACTTCTACTCAGGCGCTGAGGCCTTTATGCCCTGCTGTCCTCTCCTGAGAGCCACCCATATGTGTCGTCCAATAACATATCACGGTCCCCAACCCCTGAGCCATGGACCAATACTGGTCCTTGGTCTGTTAGGAACCAGGCTGCACAGCAGAAGGCAAGTGGCACGTGAGTCAGTGAAGCTTCATCTGTATTTGCAGCCGCTCCCCAGCGCTAGCATCACCGCCTCAGCTCCACCTCAGATCATCAGGCATTGGATTCTCATAGGAGCACCGGTCCCTGGTGCCAAAAAAGGTTGGGCACCACTGCCATACAAGGTTGGGAGAGAAGCACACAGTTAACACTGGGCCCAATCCTAACACTGGCTCCCTGGGAGGCCCTCCCACCTGTCAGTGGGTCCAGGGGCCTCACTTCATGCAGCATCCCCCTGGCCCTGGCTGGGCCTGAAGTGGGTTGAGGGCTGCCAGAGAGGGAAGGACATGTCCTACCACTCAGATTTAAACACGTTTGATGTCTGAACAAGAAAAAGCCTGCCATATGACAGAGGAACCACCTACCTTTGGTTCCAGTTGGGAAAACGGCTGCACTCACAGCTATGTGGCCCTTGAGGACATATGTGAAACATTCCTGCCAAAGAAAACCCAGGGGGCACATTGCAGAGTGGGCACAGGCACTCTGGTCCTATAGTTTTCTGATAGTTCAGAAAACCTTGCCTCTGAAGAATTTTTAGCAATACCACAGAGAAAAAAATCAAAGTAAAAAGAAAAAACACCTAGTGGAAAAAAAAGCCTGGTCTGGGGACCAATGTTCCAGAAAATCTTGAAATTTAATTTAGTAAAAGAGAACTGTCAGAGTTTTGACCCCACAGATCTTCCCCTTATAATGAGCATTCTGACACATACTATGTCATCTGAGCCTTAGAAAGACTGGAAAATAAAAAGTACTGATGATACTAGCTAACATTATCGAGCCATTCCTCTGTGCCAGGCACTGTACATTTAATCCCACACTCCATGACAGAGGCACTGGAGTCAACCATGCTTTACAGAGAGATGAAGTAGCATGCTGGGTTGCGTGGTTCCTAAGTCACAGCATCTGGCCTGGGAGCCAAGAAGTCCTGCTTCGACACCTGTGCTCCTAACCACCATGCTATACTCAGGGGTAACCCTACTGCCTGGACAGGAAAAGCGCTGTTTGGAAAGTTAGTGGCTTACCAGGAGTCTGGTCTGGGGCTCTTTTCACAGCACAAAAAGAGTCACCCCAAAGGCATCTGGACCCAAGGTCAAAGTCTGCTAAGGTGCAGATACCTACAAGCAGGGATTGAAGCTACGAAATCAGCCCCACAGCATCATATAAAACTATCTTCTCTGGAGAAGTTTCCTGAAGTTTATGATTCATTCAGAGACTCAACTAACATCCCCTGGGCAGTGCCTACGACCTGGGAACTTGCTGGGCTCATGGAACCTTCACAACCATCCATGAATGTGGGTACTTTTATCCCCATTTTTATGGATGGTATAAGTGCTTTGTTCAAGGTCATGGAGCCAATAACAGCCGAGAAGATCAGAAGCCCAGTTTCCAGACTCCCGGTACACCTCCACGTCACAGCTGCTTCCTACTTTCCTTGCCCAACAGACCAGACACTGAGCAGAAAATGTCCCTGCAGAGGGCTCCTATAAACAGGAATAGGAACACTAAACTTGAAAGAAGAATGGGATGGCTTTCAGAATCAAATCTAGTCACTCTTCGTAAAAAGCATAAATTTCACTACCCAATTCCTATCCTCAAAGAGATTTCCTAACTCAAGAGAAGGCCAAAAGCCGTTTTAACTTGAATATAAGCTACTTCGACCTCAGTAGACAGAATGCTTTCAAAAGTTCTCCAAAAATTAAATGGACCTCATAAAGCAGGTAAGCCCGACTTCACTGTAATGAGCTACTTTACTGTCCCACATATAATTTTTATTTATTGATACACCCCCTTTTCATAAAAGCAATGCTCTTCTTAAGAAAGCAGAGAGCCTCTCACGCTTTCTGCTCCACCTTACCTTCTCATAGGCTGTTGGGGTCCCAAAATGCATGGTCCGGGTCACGTCTGTAGTTCCGTCCCTTTCCAAAACAAAGGACAAATTAGTTTTCTGTCAGAATAAGCTTTTGCTCAAATACGAGACAGATGAGGATGTGGAGAAATTAGAACCCTCATATACTGCTGGTAAACAGTGGAAAACAGTTCCTTAAAAGGTTAAACACAGAGTTACCCAACGGCCTGGCGACTCCACACCTAGGTAAGTACCCAGGAGAACTGAAAGCATATGTCCACACAAAAGCTTGTACACAAGTATTCATAGCAGCATTATTCATAGTACCCAAAAGACAGAAACAAACCAAATGCTCATCAACTGCGACATTATTCAGCAATAAAAAGGAATGAAGTATTGACGCATGCAAGAACATGGATGAACCTTGAAGACATTAGGCTAAGGGAGAGAACTAGACACAGAAGTCCATGTGATTCCATTTACGTGAACTGTCCAGAATAAGCAAATCCACAGACAAAAGTATCATCGTGGTTCCCTGGGTAGGGGAACATGGGAGGTGACTTAATGGCAAAGGGTGTTCTTTTTCAGAGTGATTAAAATATTCTAATTGACCGTGTTGATGGTTGCACAACTCTGCGAGTATACTAAAAAACACTCATGTACACTTTGAATGAGTAAATGGGATGGTATGTAAATCGTATCTCAATAAAGTTGTTATACAAAATAAAATGAAACAAAATGTTAATGCAAAGATGGCCCAATGTAGTGGGGGTGAACTCAATCAGGTGCTGACACGCACATTCTCATTCTATAATGTGACGGCTGTTTCATGGAAGACACCAACACTAGGATTACAAAGGCAAGGGAGGACAAAGTAATCAGGAGTCTGTTTCTAGTAAAAAATGACCAAACTCCCAATTCCTCCTGTCAGGACAGCAAGGAGTTTGCTGGCCCCTAAAAACACCCAAACATATTCTCAACATAGAAAGGATAACTTCTGGAAGCCTGCTAAAATTTAGAAGTGAGCCAAAGTTTCTACCGTTACTCTAGCAATCTCAATACCCGCAGCTCTAGGCTGTTGTCACCAACACCCAAGGCCAGGCTATGGTCTCCGCGTACCTGGCCGAGCTCATCTAATAATTAGGCTGTCCATCAGCCGCAGTCCCAACTGCAGTGGGAAAGAGAGCACTTAAAGGCCTTGCTCACACTCTCTTAATGGAGACACCACCTATTCCGGCCCCTTCTCATGGGTTCTACATCAAGCCCCACCCAAATCTTGGGTTCTCCTCTGAGGAACCATTCTAGAGGACAACTGTGAAAGTGGCAAGACATGAAGGAAATTCTGGGGCAATCTTTGTTTCTCATTCATTCATTCAAAATTAAGTCCTCACCTCACAAGGTCTTAGGCCACTGCAAGTCCAGGGAGCTAGCAGGCGGTTTATGGGCTGGGATAGACTTCCTAATGGTTCTGAAAACTTGCTTTCAGTTATTTAGTATTTAACAACTTCCTGCCAAGGACTAAATGTTTCTATCAGTCTTTTCTGGGAAGAGAGTCACAACTGGACTATTTTAACTAGGGGTGAAAAAAAGGGCAGGACACAGGAAAGATTCCAATAACAGCCGGCACAGAACAGAATTACCAGCTGAGCACTCTCAGCTGGAGCCTGGCCTGTCAGAGTGACAGTCTATGGCAACCCCTTCACTTACTTGTACTGAGCGCCCGAGTCAATGAGGTACACCTCGTCCAGCGACAAAGTCCTATTCGTCTCAGGGACCGGCCTAGGAAAGTTTATTAAAAATTAATTATTCCACAAATGTAAAACATTTGCTATATCCTGGAGGAGAGCATACTTATACTATTCATACAATTTATGTAAGACTAAAATTACATCAGAAAACAAAGTTACCCAGTAACTTAATTATTACAACTAACATTAATCTTCCTCTAGTCAAACCTATCACCCCAATGAGATAAAGAGCTTATCAAGAGGAGGTAAAATAACATATTTCTTTTATCTATCTCCATTTCCATCTGGAACAAAAGTAGATGTTCATGAGATAATTGTAAAAAGTACAAAAATAATAATCAATAGGCACAACTGGACCAAGCTAGAGTCTTCGCAGCTGGGAAGGGAGCAGCCTGAAATCACCTGTCTCTGGGTATGGGGGTCCTGGGCCCCAACCTCGGCCTCCATGTCCCCTCCCCCCTCAGTCCTGATCCCCTCAGGTGCCTCCCCACTTTCTTCTCGGACTATCAGACAGGCACATAAATGATTCGGTTTGGGAGAAAAACTAAAGGGATCTCTGCTAGCAAAGGGAGTAGATCCCGACACTCTTATGCTGAGGCGCTTTTTCAAATGAACCTGCGGTATTTTTTAGAAAGGGATCTGATTTCACTGTGCCTTTCCACACAACATTGCTGCACTGGGAAATGCTAGAAGGGATAGGAGCAGTCCAAGCCCCCGCCCTGGCAGCTGAGAGGTCCTCCTTCATTCCCAGGCACCGCCCCCTCTACAATGAGGTCAGAAGCCATTCCAACCAGATGTGGATCCAGCTCCACAGCCCTGCTACCCACAGGCTTCCAACAGCCTGCAAAGAAGAAATGCCAAGGGAGAAGGAAATTCCTCCTCCCTTACTCTAAAAGTTTTTGATGGGTTAATTATCTGAAAATTCTAGGAAATTCATCACCTGAGTTAAACATAGGACAAAAGCTGAAGTCCTTTTGATATTTTAATGGGAACAGAAGCATTAATGTGGGAACTGTGCAATCACATCTGTAACTATATCCCACACACAGCTTCAGAACTTGCCTGAAGACTAAAATCTAAACACAATTATCAAAACAGGGGGGTGGAGGGGTGGTGAGAGGAAACCTGTGCCCAAGTAAGCAGAGTGAGGCAGATCAAGTGTTCTTTCACTGACTGCAAATCACAGGTGAGAAGCGAAGAACTCAAAATGCTCAATACGAGCCAAAACCATCTGACTGGGCAAGGCTGACGCTAAAGCCCAACAGCCAAGCCGGGTCCTGTTTTCCGCCATCTCCACAGGCAAATCAATCAGTCCTAAACCTATGAACAGCCCTCTTGTCTCACGGTGCAGAGATACTCAGCTCTGTGGCCATGGGCTCCTATAGGTTATCTGGGAAAAAGCCCTATCGGCTGGGGTGCCAGGCTTCAAGCCCTTCTGTAGGGAAGGGAGGGTGCTATTATCTCCCTACCCGTAACAGGGAGCTCCACAACCTAGTGATAAGTTTCTAAGGGATGGAGTTTTTTGGACTAGCACATTAATAAGGCTGCCATTATGAGGAAATACACTAAAAAATTCTAATCATGAAGATTCAAGGCCTATGAATAGAGCTCCTACAGCCTCAGAAAGTAGGGAGGGACAATCATTTGACAACATCGTGGAGAATGTCAACGCCATACATCTGAGCCTAAGAGGAAGCTCTCAAAAGGCAGAGGCTTGAAGATTTGGAGAAAATGAGACCTTAAAGTTCTTAGTTCCCATATGAAAACACTGTCAACGGACAAACGGAAGTGGGCACTGGGGTCCCCTGCTCAGGCTCGTGTGCAGAAGCAGCAGCAAAGCCAGGCAGCGTGCTCCTCCACAGGCCTTACGCGTAGTGAATGATGGCGCCGTTGGGTCCCGTACTGGAAATCGTTGGGAAGCTCAGGTCCACGAAGTCAGCCTGTTGCCTGGAACAGAAAGACACACGGAGCAGAGTGGCTTAAGGGTTTTAATGTGCCGAGATTCAGGGCCCTCCCAAACTCACTTAATTCAGCAAGGAAATGAGCACAAGGTTCACAGCCCCCCTGACAGACCCTTACCTGCGAAATTCCTCAGCTTTGTCAGCAGCTGAGATCTCTGTCACGCCACCCTTGGGCACCTAACAAGGAAGTTGCTTTTAACCATCTGGTGTGATGATTCATGTGTTTCCTACATATTAAACTGGGTACACTGAAAACTTACTTTCCTCAATTCCCAAGTCCCAACTGTCCAATCTACAGGACACAGTTTATGTCTCAACTTTAACAAGGAAGGAATTCCCAAAGGCTTTCGCCAAATCTATCTTAACGTAGACACATTTCTGTTTAGTTTTTCACTCAACTCCTTTACCTCACTATTATATCCTGAAACTTCCCAAAACTTAACACCAAGTAAAACTTCAAAAGCTTCCCCTTAGGATATCATCCTAAAAAAGTCATCCAAAATAAATAATAAAGATAAATGCAGTGATATTATTACAGGGTTATTGATAATAACAAAAAAAAAATAAAAACCTAAACATTTGAAAATATTAGGAAAGGGTAAATAAATCTGTCTAGTCACTAAATGCAGTCTCTATTTAGATCATTTTTTTGAGCCTCAAAGTACATGGAAAATGCTCACACTACAATACCAAGCAAATGAAATTAACAAAATACAAGATCCTATCTACACACTGAGAGACATGTAAAAATGATTTATACTGGAAAAATGAACAGAAGTCAGGGTTTGGGGGGGAATAGTTATACTGGTAAAATAAGGACGATATGTTTTTTCTCTGGTTTAAGCTGCTTTAAAAATTTTAATTTAATATTTAAAGGGAATATGATATTCTGTAATAAGAGCACAAAGAAATCACCCTCCTGTCAACTCCAGGGAGTGAAAGGCAGGAAACTGGCCAAGTGTGTTTAATACAAAAAGTTTAATGGCTTAAAGTTCAAAATGTACATAAAGATCTTTTTCTCTTAATATAATCGGTTTGCTTATATTATCATCAGAGTCATTTTTCCTTATAATTAAATTCCAATTGATTACAAGGTAATTCCTTAACCCAAAAAGGATTCACTCTGGTAAGAAATTTCTTTTTTCATCTTTGTTACTATTTTCTACAATTAAAGAATTTTTAAATGTACACACGACAGATTTCCAGAAAGAACTTGTAAAACAGAGCACTAAAATCAGATGAGGATCTTAGACCTCATGGTCACCAGAGCATGGAAGGTGCCACGTTTAGAATCACATCAGAACTGCACTTAGCATCTGAACAATCTACAGCCATATGTTAAACAAAGACTAAGAACCAACCTCTTTCTCCAGCCAGTTAAAGAGTTCACAGAGGGCGACAGCATCTTTAATCTGTGCAAACAATGGAGACATTTTTAAAGTTATTACCGAAAATCAGATGGGCAGATCCAGAGCCCAGTCTTAATGTGACAGTGAACAGGCTGCACCTGTAGGGCACAAAACATCAGCCATCGGGGCTCGCTATGCAGGCACTTCCTGCAACAGGTCTGCGGCGATGCCCACAGTCAGGGATAAGACTCCTCTGCTGTCCTGGAGGCGAGCACCGTCAGCAAGGGGCCCACCTCAGAGCACACGCAGCTCCCTCAGCAGATTTACTCCTGTCCCACAGGAGCAAGAAAGACAGGCCACTGTCAAAAGCCATCTCTGGGCCATTAATCTTTTTAGACCTTCCATTGGCTCTGAAATATAATCCGGGCCTTTTAAGAGGCTTCACCTTCTTCATCTCCACTTTCAACATCAATATCTCTTTGTATGGTATATATTATGCTTTGCAAAGATCTAGCTTATCGGATATTTTATTTCATTCTCTCATTAACCTCTCAAAGACTCAGAGAGGTTCCAACCTTGTGCCAAGCTCAAGACCAGAGTGGGTGAGGGAGCTGGGCCTTCTGACCACCAAACATCCCCTCCTTTGCACGAGCTGTTTTACTCACATGAGCTCGCCTCATGCCTGCTGATTCAGCGGAATTCTTCACAGCTTTGGCAATGCAGATGGGGGTGTAAGGCATACAGCAGCGATGTTCCTGGGGGCAAAAGGAAAGAGTATGAGAAACAGAGCCTGGCTCCCCTCACCTAAGAGCAAGGCAATCACCCCTTCACCCAGTACCCACTTAAGACAAATCATGTGAAGAGCTCCCACTCAGGACCCACCCAGCTGGCCATCCCCTACGGTGCTTTTTGGTTGATGACTCTGAACACGACAAAAGGGGCCTGAGCTCATCCAAAAAAGATAAAGTACTTCACACAAGGTATTTTTCTTACATCTCCCACTCACTCAACTCTTTGAGACTGCTGGCTGCCGGCCATCACCAAGATATTGCTTTTCAAACCTCCACGGTTGTGGTCAGAGTTCACCCAGGGATCAAAGCTTGACTGAAATAACCCCTTTACTGCTGCACAAAGGAGGCTTTTCCCCAATGTCTGGCGATACACATGACTGATGAGGGCAGGCTCCTACTCCTTCCCCTTTCTTGCTCAGGGACCACACATCAGCCACTATTCATGGTCTGATCTTACAGCTGGGAAAACCCTTCCCAATCTGAGAACCAGTTAGAATCCGGGCCTGTGTTCCAGGAAGAAGGGACTTAGTACCACCTCGCACTTGCACAGAGCTTCTCAAAGGGCTTTCGCTGCCTCTGCTCTTTTTATCCTCTCTCTCACAAACATGCTCCTCGTGGAACAGAGAAGGCAGATGTGATCCCCACTTAAGTCAAGGAAGGGAAGCTCTGAGCAACTGAGTCTCACAGTGTTACACTCAGGAAGGTCCACAGCTCGATGAAGAAAGAATATCGGGGGGCTTGTCAAAGGCCAAGGGCAGGGCAGGTGATGTCTAAAGTGGCTTAGATTTCAGTCCTGCCCCAGGCCCTAAAGAAAACTGAGGCGACGGGTACCAGCTACCAGGTGTCACCCAGCTGCAAGCTCAGTCAGGACAGGATTATCGCTATGATTTGATCTCTCACAAATCCCCAACTCCAGAAGCCTCCCTGGGCCTCAGGTCTCCTCATCTATAAAATGCTGCGGGGCTGGGGGAGTTGTGTTTCCCCAACTCCAGGTACTTGCACACCACGTGCGAGGCTCTCATCCTGGCTGCTACTCCCCGACCCTCGTTTCCTTAACACTTTCCTTTAGACTACCTTTAAGTCAACTTAGTTCATTAAACTCAACTTTGTCTTAAGAAATAATTTTTATATTATCATGATCTCACATACTAGTTATATATTTTTTCCAGTATATGCTAAAAACACTTTTAAAACATACATGTAAATAAACCTAAAGTTATCTCTTGTGCCATACTCTGAAGAACACATGACTCGATGGGTTCCAAAGGCCCTCAGCCTCTCAACACGGAAGGGCTCATCCAGGAAGACAGGACCTCGAACCCAAAAGCCAGTCCTGGAGAATGGCTTGAACAACCTCTGCTTCAAAGACAAAGCCACATGACACCAGAACTGGAAAGGGGCTGGCGGTGGGAGTGTGGCAGGGTTTAGGTGGGCTGCAGTGGGGCTACCAACCTTGGGGATGGCCTCGCTCACAGCATAGCTGGCCTTGTCGCTGACCCACACCTTCTCCCTCGGGGAGAGGGTGGTGCATAGAACCCTGAGCTCGCTCAGAATGGACTTGTAGGGAAGCACCTGGATTCTGTATTCAGCTTCCAGCCCCAAGTCAAGAAGCAAGTGCTCCTTCACGTTGGGGGCTTCTATGCGGTCACCATCAATGAAGAGCCTGCAGAGGGGCCAGAGGTGAGGTGACAGAAAAAGGAAGGTTCATGAATAAGAAAAAAGACCCCAACACACACAACAGGTTCTAACCTTTAGTAATCAAAACCAAGCAGCTTTTCCTTCCTCTCATTCCACTCCTGAATCCTGCTCTACAAACTCTGTTCCCTGCCCCTATGTATATTGTCAGCATCCACCTAATTCCCCATGCTGCTCCTTCCCTCCTTCATTAAGGTCTTTGGACCAATAGCCTAAATCTCCCTCAAATCTGTCCAGCATTAGCTGCAGCCTGGCCACTGTCATCTCTCAGTTGGATTACAGCCACAGCTTCCAAGCTGGTCTACCTGCTTCCCCTAACCATGCTATTTTTCACAGACATATTCCTTATGATTTACCTCAATATATGGTTCCCTGTGAAAATCTCATTCAATAGCTCCCCAGTATCCTCAGGATAAGAGCCCAAGCTCCTGAATTTGGCTCACAAAGCATTCTTTTATATGGACTCTGCTCACCTTCCGGCATCACACTCTACATTCCAAGCTCACTGACCCACTTTAGGTCCTCCACACACACAGTGCTCTCCTGCTCAGGGCCTCTGAAATGCTGTTCCCTCTGCTGCGATCACCATTCCCCTTGGCCCCCCCATTCACCTAGCCAACTCGTATATATCCTTAATCTCTGCTTCAATACGTGCTTTCCTCAGTAGTCTCCTTGACCCCCAAGTCTAGGTCAGGCCCCCCCTATGACACCCATACCTGTCCTACTGACAAGTCAAGTCACCACTTTTGTGCCTAAATCCCTCAAGCAGACACTCATTTCCCAACTCTGACCTGGGCCCCTGTCTGTCTCATTCACCCTAGCACCCAGCAGAGACCCTAGCACATAACAGGCACTCAATAAATGTGTTGTCTGAATGCAAAAAGCCATCTAAATAGAAGGGAAATAGCAGGAAGGCTACAAGAAACACTTTAAAAGACAAGCTGACAATTGGATAAGGTGTGACTCGGGGTTTTCCTGTGCCATTTTTACCCTTCAAAATGACTGGTTTATTTGCATCGTGGAGTTAGATTATGTAACCTGTAACTGAGCCTACACACCCTTTGCAATGGCTACTAGAAAACTTGGGATCAAACGTGTGGCCTAAACAAAACTTTGCAGCACGAATTTTGTGAACTAAGCCTCACTCAGTTTTGTTCTGAAGTCCTCACCTTATTCTTTTATCTCATAGGACTATAAAGACTTTCATAAATTTCAAATCATTTGAGTTGAGGCAGGATATAAATAAATATCTACTGTTAGAGAAGACGAGAAGAGGTGGGGGAGGGAGCAAGAAAGGGAAGAGCAGGAGAAAAGCAGCAGATCCATGGAATGTCGAACAATGACTGCTGGGCCTGGACAAGAAGGGAGACACGGGGCTCCAAGTAGCTGAGAGGAAGGACTTTCACGTGTGGGACAAACACTCACATGATCGTCTCTAGTCCTATGACTGCATAGGAGAAAAATACTGGATTGTGTTCCACATCCGATCCTCGGAGATTGAACAGCCCTAAAAAAAGAAAAAGAGTCCCTGTCACCTGCCTGACTTGAGATTTCAGGGGTGGCTTGCCAGGGAGGGAAGAGCTTCAGCTTGCTATGGAAGGATTCAGTGGCCTCTCTCAAAAGACAAGGAACCAGTCTACAGCCATGCCACCCTGAATGTGCCCTATCTCATCTAATCTCGAAAGCTAAGCAGGGTTGGGCCTGGTTAGTACTTGGATGGGAGACCACCTTGGAAGTCCAGGTGCTGTAGGCATTTTAAAAAAAAATCTGCAATCAAAAGACAAGGAACTATACTTCCGGGTTCCACCTCTGAGGTGCAGTTGCTCCTGTCCACCAGATGATGGCACCAGAACTGTTTCTTATGCCGCCACCTTACTGTCCCGAGAAGGGAATGGAGGAGTTACTGGTCAGAAAACTGAGAAATGCCCTCCAAACAAAGAGTTGAAATGGTCCGCCTGGTGGTGACCTGCCAGCCTGGCCTTGCAGCAGAAAAACCTCTGGCACTCCCAAATACTTGGGAAGGAGCCAAGCACTATCTCCTTTCTGAGGCAAACTACCTAGGAAAGAAAAACTGAGACCCGCCCACTAGAGAGGACAAATGAGGCCCTCCGGCAAGGGTCCATGAGCCCCATGGAGGCGGAGCTTCCCAGGAGACGAACAAAAGCAGGGAGTCAGGGAGGCCCTGAATGAAACCTGAGCCTGCCGGCCCACCTCACGGTCAGCTGTGCTGCCAGGGCTGGGCACAGGACCTGCCTATAGCCAGTGTCAGAGGGTTTGGTGACTGATGTTTGAGAAAGGAGAGGGACCAGCAGAGCACAGCTCTGGCTCCAGGGCTTCCAGCTGCCTAAAGCTTTCTCTCCTGAGGATCCCTGCACTTAAAGCCCCAGGTGTAAAAAGTACTGCCTCTATTTTAAAATAGCAGCTTCTCAAAGTAAAGCAAGGAGGCAACGTTTGTTATCTACCGGACAAAAGAAGTGCTTAACAAATAAAAGAGCACCTGGGGCTGGCAAGGGTGTGGCACCACAGGCGTATTCATAAACCTCTGTATAACCTTCCTGGCAGTTAAAAAGCAAGACAGGTCAAAGCCCAACCACGTGCATTTCCTGTAACCCGTAATAACCACCCCTAAAAGCCAACCAGATCTAGGAAGAAAACTATCAAAAACTAAGACACCAATTCTAATACACCAAGATTTTGATGACACTATAATAATAGAATTGTGGGAAAACTGGAAATAACCAAAGGTCATCGTTAGGGGAATGGTTAAGTAAATTATAATATAATCAACCATATGATGGAATATCTAATAATCACTAAAAATCATGCTTATATGCTTAGACTATACTGATAGATTGAAAAAACAAGCTACAAAATTCAATATGCACAGAATATTAACACTGATTATATCTGGGTAACAGATGATAGGTGATTTTTTTTCTTCTGTCTACTTTGCATTTTCCAGGTTTTCCACATGACAATGTGTTTTTTTAGTAATCAAGGGGAGAAATTTGCTTTATATGTTATTTTTTCTCATGTTGAGGTTACTAAGTTAATTAGGGATGTAAATCACGGATACACTTGACAAAGTCTGGGGACTGGTGGGATTGGAAGATAGGACACTATGTAGTAATGTTTCTTTCTCTGGTGAGAAAAAAAAAAAAGATTAGGCAGTGCCTTTTCTCAGTGACCCTGGGTCAAATCTAGTCAGAGAACAGGAGACAGGACAGGATGGTTCAAGCAGATTCCTTCAAATTCGAGACTGTAACAGAGGGTGGTTTAAGGTTTGAAAATTGAGAAACTGCTATTGTATCAAAAGGCTTGGTGAAACCTTCACAGTGAGAATGTTCTAGAAATATTTCTAAGTTTTCTTAAGTATTTCTATAACATTCTCACTGTGAAGAAATTGGGGAACCACAAGAAAAGTATATAAAGAAAAAAATATCTCCTATGATCCCACTTCTATACCTACAGAGAAACACGAATGCTTGCAGACACAAAATGTTTGGAGGACATGTCCTTCCACAGAGATGTCATAGTCCTGGAGAGACCAGCCAGAGGTGACATCACCACAGATTTACCGCCAGCCTCTGGCTGTAACACTAGGGCCAGGTTACAATCCCCTCCCTCACTCCCTATAATTCTTTCTCCATCCTACCTGCCATGTCATATCGTATAACCATTTGGTGACATAGTCGTTTGCGTATTCCCTTGGCTACTCAGAGAGCTGAATGGCATGAACACACAGATTCCCAAAGAACCAAAGGAAAGGCTGGGTAATGTGCCCAAATAGTGAAACCAAAGCACTCACATGCAATCTCATCCAGGGCGGTGACCACAAACCATATGATGTTCCTCTCAGCCATTTTCAACCGAAGGTCTGCAACCTTGTCCTTCCAGGAAATACCTGCAAAAAACATATGAACTTGCAACTCTGGCTCTGGTCCCAGGGACCGGTGTCCCAAACATTCTTAACCAGCACGTGTTGCTTGAGCAGACAAGAGGCCTGGAATTAAGCCCTATACAAGAGATGTGACTCTGTCGAAGCCAGATGACTATCAAGAGACCCGATTATATCACCAGCAAAACGGATTCATTTGTTCATCCAATAAATGTCTATGAAGCATCCAGACTTCCCAAGCATAAGGCTGCCAGGTGCTGTGCTGGTCACTGTGGTTACATCTCTGAGCAACACCCAGTCCCTGCTCTCATGGGGCCTACAATCTAGAAAGGAAGACAGGCAATCAAACCAAAACCAGCAATTGTTACAGTACAGTATAAAAACTGATGCGTCAGAAGCAGCACGGGAGCTCTGCGCACACACTGCCCTACACAGAGAACTTACCCAGTCTTAGAGGTCAGGGGTGTCACCCACCACCTTACATTCCTGGAGCAGCGAGACTCGCCTTTCGGTGCGATTCCCTACAGCCTGACTCACTATGACTACAACTTCCTAATCACACTTGCCCTATCAGACACAGTCAGGACCTCCTGCTGCTCCCCGGGATGAAATTGTAGCCCTAACAGCTCATCCCATCACCACCACCACCCTCCAAGAAACAGGATTTGTAACTCGGGTTACAGACGCCTGTAAATAGGGCAGGCATCTATCTTATTCACCCAGCACCCAGCACAGTGTCCCACTCAACTGTTGGCTGAATATAAATCTTACCAACGACATTTATTCTCCCCTCTACAAGCAATAAGTCAGAGTCTCTGCTTCAGTTTTAAAAAAAAAATCAACACATGCAGATAGAAAAGATTTAGCTGACCCTGGGCCACAAACTGGACCCAGCCCCCACAATCTGCCATACTGTCAGAGCGTGTCACAAGGAAAACAAGCTGGGGACTGCCCCCACGACCAAACGCTGCTTTGAAGCTCGGCTCAGGAATGCTATTTAAAACTTGGCAGAGAGTCTGGGCTGTAATGCTTTCTTCCCAGGACCCCTCTGGGCAATCTGCCTACATTCCAGACATCCCCTATCCACCTCTCCTCTTCGGTTTCTACAGCAGCCCCACCTCCCCGGCCTTTCCCTCTGCACCCCCTCACTGTCCCATAAAACCACATTTTCATCTCTCACAAACCATTCACAGAACTTGCTCCTCGCACCTCCACCCCGAAGCCTCTAGAGTGGAAGGTATGAGAGGGCAAGGGGCCTAGCAAGGTAAGCCTACGAATGCTGGAAGAAGAAAAGGAAATGGCACCTAGAAATCTCTCTCTACGTTGTTTCTAATATCGGACACGTCAGAGGGGCAGTTTGCAGCTGAGTAGTAAAAAAGCCATCTTAGCAGCACCAAGGTCTGCCTGGAAGAGCTCACAAGAGTTAACTCTGCCAAAGTAAGTGGCAAGTAGGTGGCAACTGTGGCAATGAATAAAGCTCCTGCTTTCACCAAATGCCCCCACCGTGCCAGGATAGGGCAAAATCCTCCCATCAGCTCAAGCCTGACTCGGATTCAGAGGACTCAGATAGAGACGATGGCAACAGGTGGAGGGGATGAGGGCTGGAGGTACTGCTGGGCACGGCCGCAGTTCTGACCTGTGTAGTCCAGGGCCAGAGTAAGGAGGGGCTTGCAGGGCCGCTCAGGACGGTCTGTCCAGATCTTGTCGACAAGGTTCTCCTTGACAGGAATGAGGTAGTGGCCAGCGCTTCTCAGAACCTTGGCCATCTTCTTCCAGTAATCTAAGGAAAAACACACATGGCCCGGCCGTGAACTGAATGCCCACAACAGGCAACAGGGCTGTGGGAGCCTGGCATCCTCTAAGAGGGGACCCTCCTGTGGCCCCCACATGCAGGTGAGAACCTGTAAAAAGACATCTTTGCCACCAGTGGCCTCCCCACTTCTGTGCTGGAATTCACCTCCTTACCTTGCTTGCCCTTTACTGTGGCATCCAGTCGTGCTGAGCCCATAAATGTCCCATAGCCCACAAGCAAACAAGGATAGAGAGGTACCTAGAATCTACTTTTTCACTCAAGCTGGAAAGGCCGAGTTTGCTCACCTGTAGGAATGATCAGTGGGTCCACACCAACCTTGGATCCTTCAGGAAGTACACTCACCAGCCAGTCTTCCTGGGTTGGTGTGTCTTTCAGACCTACGGAGGGATGAACCGGTAGGAAGCAGTTCCCGGTGGGCCCGAGCTCACTGTCCTACCCATAAGGATGCAATTCACCAACGTCATGATAGCAAAGTTGTTACTAAGTGTCTTAAGACAGATTGGCAGTACCTGGAAAATCTCGAGCTCCCTTACCTCTGGAGGGCTATGAGAAGTGTAAGATGGTATACAAGGAAAGCGTAAGATAAGAGTGAGACAGGAAAGGAAAAAGCAGAATTTTTATTAGACCTCTGGTAAAAATGGCACCCTAGGAATCACAGCAACAATGGTACATGGTGTAATCGCGAAGATCATCTCATCAGCCTTCAGCCACTTCACCACTCTTGGTCACCTGATGAGAACATGGCAACACATGCCACAGTGCCCTCCCCTCATCTGGAGGGCAGTGCTGCAGACAGAAGCACCCACCCCACACCTCGGGCTGACTTAAGGGCTAAGCACGAGCCTCAGCAGCAAAAAAAATCTCCCTAGAGGTTACAAGAGGGACACACAAGAACTGCCATCACTGTCTTCAACATGGCTCCGTGGGCTTTCCATCTCCCAAAAGGAAACAGCCCTTTCTGTTTCTAAGAGGCTAGTCCTAAGATACCAAATAAGCTCCAAGAAAGGAAACAAAGTTATTTTTGATATTCCAGTTATTCTTTAATCCAAGCTGTATCTTCCATGTTTGGGATATATACTTTTTAAAACAGATCTTTGCTAAGCAATTAACATCTTGGTTAAATATACATATGTTTAGGGTGAATGTTCAGACATTCCAAAACAGTACTTATCTTTACCCTTTTCTCTACTGAGTACTGATAACCACATAACCACTGAAGGGAAGTTCAAAGGTTTATAAGGAAGTGAGCTCACGAATCTCAGTTCTAAAAAAATGCCTAGAAGCTGGCACTGAGTTGTTATTTTGCTATTTTATCTTTCCCTTTTTCAAACTACTAAACAAGCCCCTTATGAAGTTTCTTTAATGCCCCTAGTATCGCTTTCACAGGATTAAGTTGGGTCATCTCCTAACACAGATATCTGACAAAGCCCCAGGGATAAATCATTTACCAACCAAACCCACCAGAATCTCCCAACATAGGAGAGATGCTTGAGGAAAGGTGGGTTTAGGGAAGAGAAGTCTCAAGGAAGAAACTAGAGAGGGCTTAGAAGAGAGGAGGACTCATCCCTCGGGCCGCCACATAACCACTTTAAGGAAAAGGCAGACAATATAGTTCCTCTGACACTCTGACCCCCAAAGTGCTAACAGACCTAACAGCTGGAGTTCTGAGCCCTAAAGGGATGTCCACACCTCAGGAGGACACTAAGTGACCCACTGGGGTGGAAGGAGAAAATACTAGAATTTCGATTTGTATTATTTTTCTAAAAAATAAACTAATCTTTGCTCATATCTGAAACACAGATGGACACTAGTATATATATATAACATATAAACAAATACACATATATTTTAAGGGTATAGGAGCCATTAACAGAAGCATGTAATTAAAAAGTTTATAGGCCTAGCAGCTTCTCCATTTATAACAGCCCCGCAGTTTCCAAATGCCTGTGCATGTGCACACACACGTGCGCGTATGGGGGGGGTGGGGCAGGAAGGAGGAGGAGGAGAGGGAGAATAACTTCAGCAATAAATCTATTGCCAGGACAAAAATGTTCCTCCCTAAGATAAATAACACTCATATGTGTGTATGGAGAGTATGTGACATACATGTACACACGTGCATGCACACAAACACGCACACTTCAGTATGCTGGCTGCTTAGATCTTGGTGTCAACTCAACTCAATTCAACTAAGTGTCAACAGCCTCTGCTCCATCACTATGAGTCTGATGACAACCTGCTTTCGTCATTTTTTTCTATAATGAACAAGAAATATCAGTTATGTGCCTCATCTCTTCCTCACTCAGCTAGGGTAGCCTCTTTCCCTTCCTTATCTTCTACTCTCCAAGTTCAAAATTCAGGAGAAAGAGACCTTTGTACAACCACTAAAACCATGTTTCTAAAGACTATTTTAATGACAAGAAGAAATATACACAGCACAAAATTAAATGAAAAATCAGAGTACACAATTATTTGATAAACACTGAGCTCTATACTGTCCATATATTGTTTCTTTAATTCTCACCAATTTATGTGGTACTTACTCTTATTATCCCATTTTACAGAGCAGGAAACGAAAGCACTGAAAGTGGACTAACTTGCCTAAGGAAGTTCTAGACCTATGCCCCTGGCCTGTGCTCTTCTCCAAAGCTGAGCTGCCAGAAGCGAGTCCAAGATCCTCAGGGGAAGAGCATCCTAGCCTCTACTGCCAATGACCCCTTACCTCTATCTCACTCTGAATCATGACGCAGCAGAGAGCAGTCAAAAGGCCCCCAGGGCATGAGTCAAATGCATGGCATGTGATGTGATCTGCAGCAAATCAACTGTCCTCTCTGGCCCTCTGTTTTCCCTCATTAAAATGAATATCCTGAACCAAAATCTTCCAAAATTGAATCCACATGGTATGTATATATAAGAATGCTATTTTCTTGGTTTTCCTCATGCCATGAACTGGACTGTGTCCCCTCAAAATTGATGTGTTGAAGCCCTAACTGCCAGTATGACTGTATTTGAAGACAGAAGTTTTAGGAAGTAACAGGTTAAATGAAGTCATAAGGGTGGAGTTCTAATCTGACAGGATTGGTAGCTTTCTAAGAGGAGGAGAGAGAGCTCTAGCCATGTAAGGAGTGAGCAGACAGCTGTTTGCAAGCCAGGAAGAGAGTTCTCACCAGAACTTGAGTATACTGGCACCTGATCTCAAACTTCCACCCTCCAGAACTAAGAAAATAAATTTCTGTTGTTTAAGCCACTAAGTCTATGATATTTTATTATGACAACCTGAGTAGACCAAGACATCTTTAATTCTAAAAAGGGTTAATATCAGGAGTGCTGAGGAGCCCTAGGGTCCCTTCCGAGAGCTGGCCAACTAAGGCTGGGAATGGCCACGCCTCTACGCACCCATCTTCATAAGTGTCCAGTTGCTGTCCATCTGCTTGGCAGCCTGGAGAAAGTAGCGTCCGTCGGTCCACATGGCTGCATGCTCTTCTGTGATGATGGCTGTGCCTGGAGCGAGGGAGCAAAAAAATGAGAAAGTTTTCTGACAACCACCCAGAAGCTGTGCAACATGACAGCAGATGGGCAAGCATGGTGAGAGGCACCGGCTCCCGAGAGGCCCAGCCACCCAGTACCACTCTAGCGGGGCAGATGGGGCTTTGGCTCCAGGGAAACCTCCAGGCAAAAGAAGACAGCACCACTAAGAAGCAGTCGTGGGCCAAGCTCTGAAAGACACGGTCCTGAGCAGCCCTGGGTGCCTAGGTACTGGCTGGTCCTTGCACAGAAAGGACCCAACCTGAGTAGCATGAGTCCAGGCAGGATGAACAGAAGACTGTGGATCCAGGGCCAAAATGGCCTCATAATTAACAAGGCTGAGGCAGAAACGGTTCCTGTGTGTGATCACAGCGATCTGCTCCACCAGAAACCCAAAGGAGTGTTTCATGTTTCCCAACAGAGACCAAGAGGACCGTGTGAGTGTTCGTGATGATTCAGTGGGAGTTTATGCCTCCCACCTCTACCTGCCCTTGGTTCCCACAGGCCTGGCAAAACTCAGGGCTTTCCAAAGAGGTGTCTGCCAAACCCAATCCTAAGTGCCAAGCAACACAAGCACTTACATAAAAGGAAGCAGTGGGCTAACCACACGGAGAGAGGCGCTCTCTCCAGTTCTAGCTAGCTAGCTAAAGGGACATGATTCTGAAGGGGATAACCCGCCCTAACACTAAAGGGCATGACAGCCTTGGAAAAATTAGGGTAGGGCACCAAAACAGCTCAACATTAACTGTTGTTATTTACGCCGTAAGTGAAAACAGGGAAACCAAAAGCCAACACTTGGAAAATTAAGCAGGACCAGTAAGCTAAAGAGGGAGTGCTGGGAGTTATGTTTCAGTACTCATCTGGAGTGCTAGTTGCACAAGTACATATTCAGTTTAATTGATATCATTTTCTGTATGTTATATTCACTAGAAAGTTCAAAAACATTCTTTAAATAAAATTTTTTTAAAACTTTACAAGTAAAAGGCATAGAAAAAAAAGGTCACTAAAAGGTGACCTGAGGGAGCTGGAGGATGCTGGGAACTCATACCTTTCTGTAGGAGCTCAGTGAAAAATACCTGGTTTGCATTTTCTTTTTGGTTCTATGTCACAGGCTGAAACTCGTTCCAATTATTTTTAGGAGGCAAACAAAAGTACAAGAACAGAGAGAGAATTTAGCGACTCACCTGCAGAGCCATCGAATCCAGAGACGAAGGCCCGCCGACAGTCACATGGAGCAATGTACTCACTCTGGAAAACAAAAAGGACAATAAATTGGACCTCAATCAGTCACGTGCTGGTGCCAACTGCTTTCCACGTGCTCAGCCCTGTGCTAGGCCCAGCAGGGACTACAAAGGCTGGCGTATCCTTGGCACCTGCCTTTAAGGGACGAGCAGTCTAGCTGAAAAGGTTAGCTGAACCTTAGAAAAGAAAACAACTAGCGCACAGGGCAGAAGGTCCTAATTAATTAAGGGCGAAAAGAGTTGTTCCCTTTCACCTCTATTTCCTCATCTGTAGCACTAAGCAAGTCAAGAGAAACTGATTAAAACTGCTCTTTCCTCATTGATCTTACTCAAAAAAACAAACCAATAGCTTTCTCCCTTCCTTGCCACTGACATTCAGACATCTGTTATTTTTCTGAAAAGGCTGAACTTGTTTTAAGTGCCAATAATTCTCTAACTTAAATCTCAGTAAGTATTAACTTGTTTCTGAACTTCCTGTTTGTGTCCCCCTTCAAAGTAGTATCACTAATCACTCCCACGCAGACCCTGCTCCTTCTTGCTAGGGAAAGAGGAGAAACACTTCCTTCCAACCCAGAAAACTTTAGCAAAATAAAACATCATAGGCAAATCCAGGTCCTTCTCAGATGATAATCCCCATGCCTCTGAATGAAAGGTGGTTAGGGACTGAAAAAAGTAAGTTCTCATTCCTGGGCAGAGGGTATGAGGCCACAGTATGCAATTTCTGGTAATAGCCAGTGAGCCACAGAAAGTTAAGTAGTTTGCCCTAAGTTACACAGCTAGTAAGAAGCAGAGGCAGGATTTGAACCTGGGCAGTCAGCTCTACAGCCTAATCTCTGAAGCTCTATGCCATGCTGCCCTTGTATAACACAGTACCTTATCCTTTTGCTAGATAAAAGGAATACCAATAGCAAATGAGAAAACAGAGGTTCAAAGACAGACTCTAAGTAACTTGCCCACTGGTAGGTCAATAGCAAGGCCAGGATTTGGTCTGCTTGAGACCAGAGCTGCTGCTCCTTCTACTGTTAGCAGGTTTCTCCTGCCGTAAGCACCTAGCGGGGTTAAGAATACTTAGGATAGAGAATGGGGGTTCTGGCTGGACCCCAAGGCATGTTAAACAGTCCACAAGATGTAAAGGAAAAAAGGGCACCTGTGTTCCACTTCTACTATGTGGGTAAGAGCTGTCTTTCTCACCAAGGCAGCCACAATCACATCCTCAAGCCAGCCACAAGATCACTACCCACAGAGAAGCTAGATGGGCCAGCAGAGGGAATCATGACGGCAGGAGGGGGAAGCTCTGGGCCACATCTGCCCTCTAGCAGCCCAGCTATGTGGTCTGCAACAAGTCTCATCACCTCTTTTGAGACCAGAGCTGCTGCTCCTTCTACTAGAGTTCCTCATCTCTAAAACAGTCATTTCAGATGGCTAAGTTCAATAGCAGACTCATGTTTTATTCCCCCAAAACATAAAGGAATGTTTAACAGACCACACTAAGGATATAGAAAGAAATGGGCACCAGCATTATGAACTGTAGAACCTTCATTTATTTATTAACCCAGTAATCACTGGTGTCAGACTAAAAAAAAGGCAAAAAATGGGTGGAGGAGGGTCCCACCCTTCTCCCGGGACTGTAGTGAAGAACAGTTAATGTTTAAAACGACTCACCAGAAACCTGAGAGTACTACATATATGCAGCAGAAAAGATATTACTAATTTCTTCTCCCTAAATGGTAAAAAGGCATCCAAAAGGCTGGGGAACTAAGTTAACAAAAATAATTCCTGTACTAAAAAAGTCACAGAGCACAATGGGGAAGGCACAGAGGTGGTGGCACTCTCCACAAACAAGGAGGTTCCCTGGCTTGGGATTCCTCCACCTATGACACAGAGTGAGGACATGGCAAAGGGCTAGCAGAGAAGGTACTGCTGACTTTGGCCCGCCTGGCATCTTCCACTTGGGGACACAGTTTTCAAGAAATGCCCCACCCCTATCTCAGCAAGCCTGAGAGGAAGGACAGGGCATCCATAAAGGTTCGCCTAGAGGTGCTTGTCAGCAAAGGTAGAAGGAAGGTTTCTCCAAAAGGAGGTGAAATTAGCAGCAGGTGGATATGTTTGGTTTGGGGTCAAGATAAGGTCTAGGGCAAGAAAGTCTAGACATGACCTAAGCTGGTCAACGTGCCAGAAAGACATTGCTTACCAAAGCTGTCACCTCCACACCAACAGGCTAAGCAGATGCCAGACAAGCAATGGGCCCAGGCCTCCTACTCTTCCCCAAGCCCTGAAGCTGGCAAAGCCCAGAACATTCGCCCTAGACAGCAGCATAAGGTTTAAAATAAGCCAAAGCCATAGCCTGCAAGGAAAAAGGCACAGAAGCAGAGCTGCTGGTCTTTTCTCCAAAACCATCCACATCACTCCATCTCTAATATCAGTACTCAGTCCAAGCCTCCATCATCTCTTCCTGGACCACTGCCCCTACAATCCACTCCTCACACACACTCAGAATGAGTTTTTCAAAATGTTGACCCACTTTAGACTCCAGACCTCCAGAACTACAAGATAATAAATCTGTGTTATTATAAACCACTAAGTTTGTGGTAATTTGTTACAGCAGCAAAAGGAAAAGAATACTTATCCAATAGGGAAAAGGACAGAAAGGATTATAACCAGAGTTTCAAACTCAAATGCCTTAAGGGTACAGGCAGGTAAATTGAAAAAGTAAAGCAAGACAAGGGGTGTTTTTTCTAGAGAGAGCAGCTCCTTCCTACTCATCTGATTCCTCTCATGCTGGAATGCAGGCCACAGATTGCCAACATTCAATATTTCAGGAGAAAGGTAAACGATGTTTATGAGAGATCACCCAGCTTTAAAATGTTGGCATCTAATCAAACAATGTAAATTATACACAGCCAAATATTAAGCACATCTGTAAACTATGGGGGGGGGGGGTAAAAAAAAAAAGCCCTAGCCACCTCTCGAAATCCAGCCCAAATGCACCGTCTTTCACAAAGCTTTCTGACTCATCCACTTTCCAAGATCTCCCACATCTCTGAATTTTACAGGACCATCCACCCTGGCACTGATCCATGCCCTCCCTCGAGTGACGACAACAAATAACATCAGCTCAGATTTACTAACAACTACTAGTGGCCAATAAATATATCTATTTCCTCTAATTCTAATCCTAAGAGCAACTCTGGAAGGTATCGTCCTCCCTACTTACAGATGAAAAACAAAGTTCAGAGAAGTAAATTACTTATTTCTCCAAAGAACCACTGCAGTAAGTGGCAGAGCTCAGGTCTGAGCTTTCAAAGGCCCATGCCCTTGCCACACTGCCAAACGACCTTTTACTCTGTATGGAGATTATGTACATCTGGTCTGCACAACTGGATTATAAACTCCAAGGAAACAAGAAACACATGGCATGCCCCACATTTACCTCTGCCTTCATCAACCGCCTAACAGATGTCTCCCACACCCAATCGCATCTATGCTCAAGGCTGGCTCCCCCCTACTTAGTAGCTCGGTAAACCCTGGCCTCAACGTCTTCATTTGTAAAACGGGGATGATAAAAATGCCCACCTTGGAAGGCTGAGGTGTGACATAAAGCAATAAGCACATGCTAAGCTTTTGATAAACTGCAGAGCTTGTAACTACACACCAGGCTATGCACTAGACTCTACAGAAAATATAAAAAATATCTTAGAGTGGACAATCTGGCCAGCAAAGACAGACAGACATCCATGAAATAATAGTCCTAATGAACTATTTGCTATAGTTTCAAGGATTCTCATATCTGTATTGAATGCATCAGGCCAAACTCAGAGGTTTGATGTGGGCCATCAAATAGGTGAGGAGAAGCAGAAAGCCATCCAGGAAGGGGGAAAGATGCCAGACGGCCCAGAAGAAAGCAGTCTGTGGAGAGAGAGAGCCAATTAGCCTGACAGCTGCGGCAGAAAGTTCAAGGGAATGGCAGCAGAGATTCCTGGAAAGGCAGACTGAAGACAATGGTCAAGGACCTCAAAGATCACACTAAGAGGCATGAACTTTATCTTGCAAGTTCTAGAGAGAGACTAGAAGTTCAAAAGGGGATGGTGACATGACCAGAACTGCATTTTAAGAGAAGTCAACATGGCCACATGCAAATGAAATAGGGTAAGCAAGGTTTGGCTGATTGATGAGATAAGCATAACTATTAAAATTATTAGGGTTCATACTGCGGTGACATCTTTCCCTTTCCCTGACCCTTCACTCATAAGCCTGAGTCTGGCACAGTGCCTCAGACATACTAAGTTCTCAAGAAAAATGAAACCAAATGAATAAATAAATGGCTATGTGTCCGCAGGAAGTCCCAGAGGTTGGACTGCGGATGGAGACAAGGGCTATCTGTCCCCAAAGAACAAAGAAACATCCAGTCTTTGGCATTTTCTTCTCCCTTAAATGAAACCAAGTCAAAGTATATAAGTAAATGAATAGCTGTCCACAGATTCATGCCCCTTCCTTGGTGTACACTCATCGTAAAGTGGCTTCCCCTCCAGGCCTTCATTTCCTGGTCATCTTGCATCTCGGTGAGGTCACATGCCTAGTTCTCACCAATGAAACGTGGGTGTGGAGTGATGTCTTGGTCAGAGCAGGTAACAATGGGTGTGCCCTCTCCATACTCTTGCCCCTCTGCCAGCTGGAACGGTGGCGTCACAGGATGGAAAGAACCTGGATTCCCGAATCGCTATTCTTCCTAGTGGAAGAAAGTCACCCACCAACCACGAAAACCCACTCTGGACTGCTACGTGAGCAAGAAATAAAGCCATGGTACCAGGCCACTGCAACTTCAAGACATCTTACCACAGCTGGCATTAATCTAATTAAAAGAGTGGATAAAAATCACTCTGAAATAAAAATCACTAAGCCCACTCAGGAGAGAGTCTGTTTAAAAAATACAAAACAGGAAGCCAACTCCAGGAGAAATGGGAGTAGCATCCAAAGAGTTCAGGAAAATCTGATTCATGTCTTCCAGAAGGAACCATAAACACAGCCGAAAGCTCAGTTGGCAGAGTCACCTCTGACAGAACATGACCCTTTGACTAAGCTGATCCCAAGAGTGCAATATGGGACCTTACAGATGGGGAAGATGAAGAATTCAGATTTCTACAAGGGACTGCTGGTGCAGCTCCGGCTCCAACCAATGATTCTCCCGGTTTGGGACCAGTGGTGCCCACCAGCCCCAACATCTGACTTACACAGTACGTGAAAACATCCAGATTACCAGAGAGTACAGACAGCTGCTCACTTTAAAAGTCTCCCTGGGCCCAAATTCATTAACATCACAACCCTTGTTCAGAGTTTATTTAAAAAAAAAAAAAACCTTAGAGTTGCAGAGGATAGCGAGAAGCAGAACCCTGAAGACAGTGCCAAGGCCTTGTGTAATTATGCTTCTGGGGTGCGTTTCCCCTCTAACACAGAACAGTGTGTGGGTGTTGGTGTCTGTATTTGTGTTTTAGAGAATACACAAAGGACAGAATTCAAGATTCCCTTTCATTCTCCGACACCCTCCATTCCCCACCCCTGAGATTCCATCGACCCTGAATGTAACCTGAAATGAAACAATTAGGAACAAGAGCCACAAAGAACAGCATGCTCTCTATTACTGACGAGGCTGCTGTGGCAGGTCAAACACAAAGCCAACCCTTCCTCTTTGTCCTCGCGGTGCTGGCAAGGAACCACGGTCCCACTTAGCAGCTCCCCCAACTATGCCCCATCTCTCCACAGAAACCAAAACAAGGAACTTGGGACTTGTCGTTTCTTTCTGTAGATGGCACCACCACAAATGCTCTCAGGTTCCAAACTTCCCAATGCCCTCTGCCATCTACCTGCAAAGTCCACACTCAATTTGTGTTCTGCTTATCATCCAAACCTTTCACTTCTCTTCTGCTCCTAAAGCCAGCACTCAGGTCCAAGCCATCTGTACCCCAATGCTGGGATCCTACAATGTCCTCCTGGTAGGTTTCTCAGTTCCCAGTGTCTCCCTTCTCTAATCCATACTAAACACTGCTCCCTCTGACTGATCATGTCACTCTACTGTTCAAAGACCCTCAATGGGTTCCAACTGTCTAACAAAAACATAAACTCCTCACTCTGGAGTAGAGGCATACAAACACTTGTTGACACAATGACCTAAAAGAATAGATCCTAGAATCCTATCATCCTTCTGCCTTTCAGACTGGTAACATGAGGTCTCAAGCTCTCCAAACCCAACTCTCTCACATTTAAGTCACTAATATTCTCAGAGATAAAGGGCACTTACTGAGTATTTACTGAGCTGCTTCCATCAAAAGCGGTGGTTGGGGGGAGGAGAGGGTGATATTAAGAATTATCCCCCAAACCTGCTAGGGTAGATAACTTCAACCATGTGGCTGCTTGTCTGGCCATGCCAGAAGACAGGACAGTCTGGAGGGGAGAAGGCAGGAAGGAGAGACAATTCTGCTAGGGACAAGTTAAGAGAGAGGAGATCAGATAAAGTGTGTCAGCAACAGAAAAGTCCAGATTTCTGCCCCTTCATTTGTCAACTAATTCTTCCACAATTTATTGAAAGCTGACAAATTCATTGCAAACAGGGAAGCAAGAACCAAACCAATAGGCATCCAGTGGGACCCTACTGGGCACAGGCCCCTACGCCAAGCCCTGGAGGATATGCTTAGCTGTGGGTTGACAACTAGAATCCAATTAATATTTTTGGTCTGGGGGGAAGAAATGAAATGAGAGGAGAGGCTGATGAGTTCCATCACTGGCCCATCTCCACTCAGTACCTGATGGGCATCCCCCGATGGGATGATGTAGGCCTGGATCGGTTCTGTCACATACTCCAAGTTCTTCATGGCTTGTCTCAGCTGCCGAAGTAGCTCTGAAGTTACCTTTGGAGGCATTCTGCCGCCTGCAACAACAGGAGAGTGTGTTCCAAAAAACAAGCCTGCCCCTTGCGACTCAATGACTATTCAATGACAACTCCAAGAGAGTTCTAGAGAAGCACCTGCCATGTTCTGCCCTACTCCCACATGCACCATTGAACTGACCACCCCACCACCAGGCCAAAACCAAAGCTTCCAGAAACTCTTAAAGTTTGCAGTTCAGTTCTTAAATACCACTTCCGAAAAGCCACTGTGGCAAGAAAATCTGAGTTTCTAACACTGATTTCCAAATCGATTGGTCACCTCTTTCGCTTATAGGATTTTATGCTAAGGAGATAATTAAACAAGTGCACAAAGACACAGGTGTTTATCTTTGTTTATAATAGTAAAATAATGTAGGAAACACATGATTCATTAAATAGAAGGCCCGTCACCAAAGTGTTACTAATGTTTACCTTTGGGCAGGGGAATTTGCAGTGATTTTAATTTTCTTCTTGTGTTTTATTACTTAAGTTTGTTTTAAAAGAAGTACGTTTTATATTTTTCCTAAGTAGTCAACCACAGATTTGGAGTAGAAAGGTCAGTCCACTATAAGTCAAAAGTCTTATATAGTGTGTTCTAATAAATACATACTACCAAATGGGTGTACGACCTCAGGGAGAAGGGGATCGGGGCCTCAGCACTGTGTTCTCTTCTCTAAAACGTGGTGGGAGTGGAGTAGGTCTCGGGTTTAAGCTGAGCCCCCAAGAAGTCCCAGGAGTCTAGAGGAGACTATCATCCCCATAAAACTAGAGCTGGTGCTCCAGCTCTAAAACATACAAAATAATAATAGAAATACAAAAATCATTGAAAAGAAAATGATAGGGACATTAAATGCAATCCTACTAGAAATTCTTAAACTTTTACTAATTTCTAAGTAGTTGAAATTAAAAAAGTATTGCCTTCTAGAGACTGTTTCTATGTGATGAAGGTACAGACGATGCAAGCTGACTTTAAAACCACATTAGTTGGTTCTTCAAAAAAAATCATTTTCTCAACAAATATTCATATGCATTAACAGTTCTTATAAATCATACTATATAATAGCTATAATTTATGACTAGATAGATGGATAGATAAAAAGATAAACTATATCACAGCTACAGTCCCATAGCTAAAATAACAAAACAGCTTCTAGAAAAGCCAATTACAGAATAATAATCATACATATTTTACTACATGCCGTATATTAGCACAAAACTATACTACAGAATTAGAAAGTAGACTATTAAGTTTTTCCAACCCATTTTTTTCAATGGACTTTATTATTTTAGAGCAGTTATAGGTTCTTAGGAAAACTGTGTGGAAAGTACGGCGCTTCCACATAGCCCCCTGCCCCACATACACACAGCCTCCCCCACTATCGCGACCCCCACCGGAGTGGTACATTTACTACGACTGATGAATGTGCACTGACGCATCATTATCCCCCAACGTTCATAATTTATATTATGGCTCTCTCTTGGTGTTTATATTCTACAGGTTTCGACAAATGTATAATGACATATAACCACCATTATAATATCACACAAATAATCCCTAAAAATCCTCTCTGCTCAGTCTATTCATCCCTCCTTCCCCAACCCTCTTCCCAAACCCCCCTAGCAACAAATCTTTTTACTGTCTGCATTATGAACAAAGCTGCCATAAACATCCATATGCAGGTTTTTTTAATGAACGTAAGTTTTCAACTCCTTTGGGTAAATACCAAGGAGCATGTACCATATGCTACATACGTATCATATGGTAAGTTTATTTAGTTTTGTAAGAAATTGTCAAACTGTCTTGCAACCTAGCTATGCCATTTTGCATTTCTACCATTAAAAATGAAAATTCCCGTTACTCCACACCCTCGCCAGTACTTGGTGTTGTCAGTATTCTGGGTTTTGCCAACCATTTTTTAAACAAATAAAAAATGTTTTACTTAACCAAAAATATTCCAATGCACAATACTGTAAGTAATAGAGAATTACATTGAGGCCATTATGCTATGGGTTATCTTCAAGAAGTGACACCCTGACTCACTAGCTTGTGCCCTGCTGGGTATGCATCTTTTTTTGGTCCTTTTTCCTGAACATTTTCATCTGCTGCTTCTCCTTCATGATCACCAGCACCGTGAGCTTCCAGACATCTGTCATGATGATTATCTCCAATAGGTGCCCCTATGAGGTACCATACTGATTTCAAGACTCACTGAAAAGAGTGCCCCATTCATAATCTGTGGCAAGGACAGCTTCAGCCACAGGCCTCAGGGCTCTGCCTCAGGGGTCGCCAAAGGACAGAAGTACTCAAACAAAGTTGTCGGAAAAGTCCTATTCAGAATTCAAACATGTCCACGGTCCTTGCATTACAGCTGCTTCTGAATACTTTTCAGAGGGGCATCCTTTCCTTTCACCTGACATACTACTGTGCCTACAATTTCTCATCTACCTGAAAAAAAAGGAAGTGAAAGTATCTGGTCTGACCTAAGCTTATATGCCAATACCTCCACTGAGTTTAAAATGAAGCCTTCTGTGACCTCGTAAACTTGATTTAAAAATACCTGGCAGTATACAGGCTAATATTACATCACGGACTAATGTTAAATCTGAAAACGTTACTATAACATCTTTCAGGAGCTTCAGAACAGACAATATGTTTCCAAACCATATTTCTAAGCAACTTGACATTTTTAGAGTCAAGCAAAAATGTAGGCTTCCCTGCCACTTGCTAGGAGGCTGTACCTGGTGCTGTCACTCAGAGGCAGACTAGGGTTCAGGAACGAGGCAAGGAGCTGGCAGAAAAAAGATCCCATCCCAGGATCGTGACTCCCTCGTGAAGTAGGAGAAGGGACCCCATACCTGGGTCCTCTGTGAAGCTGCTGTAAGGGTGCAACACAGAGGGAGTGCCTGTCAACTAAAGTACAAAACAGAATGGAGTATCGGCAGGTAGCAGAATCCACATTCCACATTTCCTACAACAATCAAGTCATCCCTGGCTACATTAAAAAAAAAAAAATGTAGACTTCCTTTGGAGCAGTATTTCAACCTTGACCGCATGTTAGAACTACCTGGATAACTTCTGATTTAATTAGTCTAGAATATAGCTTGGGCATCCATAATTTTATAAAGGAAATATATGATAGAAGCCAATACACTTTCTTTAGAGATCCTTAATTTCCTTATAGAATCTGGCTTCTACTTGGGCACATTCTGACTTAAGGACTTTGATAGCACTGACTCAGTGTATTACCAGACTAACTTCATCAATAAAGTCAACAAGGCCAATGGCAAGCACCAAATCCTCAATTACAAACTGCAAACTACCAAAGGCAAAATAGAGTCAACCAAACACATCCTCTGCTTCTTGGTACCATAACTTGCTTCCTCACCACCACATTCTGACCTGCATCACCATCTCACATCTTATCATCACGATCCTCTTGACGGGCCTCCTCGAAATCGTCAGTATCAACAGGTTTACTCACAACAGTGGCACCTGCGTACTTCCCTCCACAATGCCACCTGCCCCATCACCATTCTCAACACTTCCTCTGCTCTTTCCTACCTACCCATCCTTCATGCCCTTCACATGTGCTTGGTTTCCTTAGATACAACCACTTTTTTGTCACCTACATCAGATATAATTAAAGAACTCCTAATACTGCAACCAATAGTTAAGATGTGGTATGAGACAGAAACGGCAACAGCAAAGGTGAAGACAGCAACATGCAATGGCTGAGGCAATGTGCTGTGGCGGGGGAGGCAGCTACCACTGAGGTGGATACAATGAGCAAGGTGGGGGAGACAGCCGTGGCCACAAGGACAACAGGCCTTGAAAGTAACTGAGTGGGTGAGCAGCTAGAGCTGAGAAGGGGGGAAAGCTGGTGTAAATATAAGACCCAGCCACAGAGGCGGCAGCAGCTGAACAGGCACTCAAGATGGAGGCAATGAAAGGCTAAGCTGGTGACCCTCACGGGGTAACTTTTATAAGGACTAAATGGGTTACTATATATAAAGCACTTAGAAATAGTGCCTGGCCCATAGTAATGCTATGTGCTTGCAATTATTAGAGTTAGATGCACAAGTAACTAACTATGAAAGCAACATGATAAATAGTGTTAACAGGTGTGTATACTGTTTCTCCTTAAGGCAGGGACCATGTCACCCGCCATCTCTGAATCCATGTATCTAGCTAGCTCAGCTCACTCAACAATGGCTGAATGTACATCACAACTTTGTGTCTATGATCTTTTCAGACTCAATATAATAAATGGTAATGAACCTTCAGTGAAAGCAAGCTAGAATCTTAGAAGATGCCATGTTATAGCATCTGTTCATTCCACATCCTATTACTTTTCAGAAATGTCAGAAGCAGCCAAGGGCTAATTAGGGTGTGCAGGGAAGTGGAAAGCCAAGAGCAACAAACCTAGTCCATGATGTAACATTAGCCCATACACTGCCAGGTATTTTTAAATCATGCTTTAAAATGAATGACTCATTTAAATATCTCTTTTATATGTGGGTTTGCTTTTAGAAATAAGTTCCTAAACCTTCAGTCTTCATCACAAACAAGACTTTTCATTGCTTAGAAGTACATAAAAAGCGTACCCTATTTACTTCACTGGGTGGCTAGGAGAATTTAACATGACAATAGATGTGAAAGTACGCTGCACAGCATCTGGTACATTGTAGCTCAAGAAATACGATTTGAATCTGCATCTGAAGCACAAGCTGGGATTCCTACACGCCTTGTTATGAGAATAGAAGGGACTGGTTTACTCCAATTTCAGCATCTGAAAACATGCACAGATACCAAGCTGCTCTTCCAGCATCAATAGCTTTAGAGGTGGTGGTTTGCTTCTCTGTCCCACTGCTGGGTGGGACATACGTCAGTGGTTGATTCTCACAATAACCCTTCAAGGTAGGTTTCACTTTTCCCATCAGATAAAGGAACAGGAGTTAAATACTTGCCCAAGTCAACTGGATCCAGACCATGACCCAAGGTTTATCTAATTCCCAAGTTCATGCTCTATTACACCATATTATCTAAGGGACATAACAGATGCTCTCTTAAGGCGTTCTAAGACAAACAGCCTCAAAACAAGTGGGTGCCAATTTCCAGCTGGGATCTGCAACCTCAGACAAATGAAGCTCCCTGAACCTATTTCTTCATATATAATAAAAAGAAAGAGAAGTTCTCTTCCAACTCTAAATTTGATGATTCTATCACATTTCCCTTTCTTTACTTTCTATTTTTCCTAGTCCTTCTTCCTCTCCTCCCTCCTGATAATAGCCCAAACTGTGTTATATGCATCTATATTTTTAAAGAAAAAGGACCTAGAATTGCACACAATTATAGCACTGATTTTCCAAAGAGAGATTAGTCCTGGTATCTTATGTTTCAAGGGATCAACCTCTTTGGTCAGCTAAAAGAAAACGTGGTTCTCCTGGGTGGTCCACATAGAACAGCACTGGCTCACATGGCATAGAGATACAAAAATATACTTTTCAGAATTCAGGTTCGTGGCAACCTAAAAATACAACTAATCAGTTGTATTCTAGGGAGAAGGTATGGTTCCAGAAATTTTTCCCAAAAATTCAATTTATAAAACAAAATTATATATTACAAACGTTTCTCATTTCATAATTGTATGATGAAAAGTAAAAGCTAACCTCTAAGGCAGTTAATAAAGGATTATATTAGAGATTAGAAAAACTAAATTAGGACTTCTTCAATAGTAACCTATGACCACCAGCAACACCACTATCACCATTACTACCCCTGGAATGGGAAATGCAAAACTATAATTGTCTAACTTACTATCTAAAAAAAGTAGTAAATATATAGAAACAGTAACCAACTACCCAGGAATCCAAAGAACAAAATGGTTTTTAATTTTCAAATATACATCCTCCCACCCCAGCCATGATCATTTATTAATCCCTTACCTTCTCTTTTCTCCCAACTCGGGGTTGAGGGAGGAGGACCTAAAACCCTTTCGAGATGTTCCATCTAATAATAGGCAAAATTATTACCTGCTTCCACACCTGGGTCTCCTGAGTATAGCACCTCGTTAGGTTCAATTATTCTCAAGTTTTTCAGCTGAAAATCCCGGTGACTCGCCCTTAAGAGGAAGAAAGAAAAGGATATTGCAGACTTTGACCAGAGTCAGTGTGGCAAGGCTTCGTCAGAGTAGACATCTACTTGACTTTGCAATTTTCCTCTGTGCGTCAGAAGAACTCCTACCCTAGTATTACTGATAAAATAAATAAAAGCCTCACCTAAAACCTGCAGATAAAATAGCACCAAGGCAGATATATCTCCTCAGGTCTAACCTCTAGTTCATAAATTCTCTTCAGCTAAATCTAATCTCCTATTTAACTAGTATAAAAAGATTTTATTTGCAATTACTATATTTGTCACATGTACACGTTCTATTTGTTTTTTGTTTTTTTTTTTTCAAATTCTTGTTCTTTCTTATTCTTTCTTCATGGTGTCCTATTCTTTCACTATGGTTTCTAGTCCTTCTCTTAGTTTTAATTATTTGGGACCCTTATTTATAATTGGTTTCAGACTTTCAACTAGAAGGTCTATGATAAAAATCCCCAAGTTTGTCCCTCTTGGTAGGTCATTCTTTTCACACTTTGTAATCTTTTAGTAAGGGCTTATCTTCAGTAGAATCTATTTTATCTATGAGAATGAGACATGCCTAAATTGTACAAACACCACTGTCACTGTCATTTGCTTCTGAAACTAATTTTCATTTTAAGTATTTTGCTAGGAGATTTACACACAAGTCTCCTGTCCTCATACGTGGATAGTCTGACACCCTAGACCCCTTATAGGAAGGTTTATAGCATCTGATAACCTCCCCAAGGCTCAGCTTATCAGCTAAGTTCCCCTAAATTCGGGCCTTAAGTCCCACTAAATTTCTGGCACCTGATGATGTCTCTTTCTTTTAAGTCCACCAGTCAACAAATATTTATTGAGAATCTTCTATAATCCAAGCCTATTATAAACACAACAATGACTAGAACAGGCAACATCTCCGACCTCAGAAGGTTTAGTGGGGGGAGGGGTTGGTAGGAGGGGAGCGGAGGGGAGGATAGGAAAGACAACAGACACGAAACAAGAATACAGTATGTCAGATAGTGAGTATGTATTCTATATGAGAAAAAAATACATAAAGCAGGGCCAGGGAAAGAGAGTCAGCGAGTTAAGGGGAAAGGTTAGTTGATATGGGGTTGCTTGGTAAGGCCTCTTTGCTAGCACATGATATTTTAGCAGAGACAAAAAAAAGCAAGGGATCACATGGCATGTGGATGTCTAGAAGAACATTCCAGGAAAGGAAAACAGCAAATGCAAAGGCCCTAAGGCAAGAGTATGGCTGTTACACCAGAGGGAAAGCAAAGAGGGCAGTGTGATATGGCTGTGTGTGTTGGGAGACAGGGAAGTAAATGGTTTAGGAGACAAGATCAGAGAGGCAACAAAGAGCCTGTCACAGGTGACAGGACCAGTTGTAGAAGTTATTTGGCTATGAACATAAACGTTATTTTGTTATAATTTTACATTTTTATGTTAGTAAAGGGAGAGGGCTCCACAGCAGCTCAGTCCCACACAGACAGAACCGGAAGACCAGAAATTTTTACCATTCACTCTAGACCTGCTCTCAGATGGCTAGTACTTTAATTTCATTGGACATAATGATGTTCTTTACTGAGGGGACCATATATTCTTTCATTAAAAAGTAAGACACTTCAATATTTCTTATAAATATAAATGCAAATATCCTCAACGAAATACTGGAGAACTGAATCCACTAAGATATCAAAAAGATCAGACACCACCACCAAGTGGAATTTATTCCACATGTTTGGTTCGACATACAAAAATTAATGTAATATTTCAATGTTACATTATCAATAGAATAAATCAATTAAATAAATTAAATTTAATTAATGTAACAATATCAATAGAATATAAAACAAAAACTACAATAACCTCGAAAGATAGAAAAAGCATTTGACAATATCCAACACCCCTTCATGATAAAAGTACTCGATAAACTAAAAGAGAAACTTCTCAAACTGATCGATAATATTACAAAACCCAAAGCTAACAGCATCTTTAATGTTAAAAGGCTGAATGTTTTCCCCCTAAAATCAGGAACAAGACAAAAATGTCCACTCTTGGCACTTCTAATCAACGCTGCATTAGAAGTTCCATCCAGGGCAATTAGGCAAGAAATTAAAATAAAAGGCACCCATATTAGAAAAGAAATAAAACTATTTGTATTTGAAAATGGCATTATCTAGAACATAGAAAATCCTAAAGAATCCACAAAAAAAAAAAAAATCAGAGCAATAAGCTCATTGAAAATGGAGGATACAAAACCAATACACAAAAATCAACTATATTTCTATATACTTGCAATGAACATTCGAAAAATGAAATTAAGAAAGGTTCATTTACAATAAAATCAAAACAATAAATAGCTAGGAATAAATTTAGCAAAAGAGGTGCAAATCTTATACTCTGAAAACTACAAAACATTGTTAAAATAAATTAAAGAAGACCCAAATAAATAAAAACACATTCCACATTCACAGACCGTAAGAATATACTGTAAAAATGCCAATACTCTCCAAAATAATCCATAGTCAATGCAATACCAATCAATTCCAACTAGCTTCTATGCAGAAATTGACAAGCAGATCCTAAAATTTATATGAAAATACAAGAAATCCAGAATAGTCAAAACAATCTTGAAAAAGAACAAAGTTGGAAGTCATTCTTTCTGATTTCAAAACTAATAAAAAAACTACAGTAATCAAAACAAGATGGTACTGACTGACATAAGAACAGACTTATAGATTGATGAAATGCAATTAAGAGTTAAGAAATAAACCCTCAGATTACTGTCAATTAATTTTTTGACAAAAATGCCAAAACCGTTCAATGAAGAAAAATAGTCTCTTCAACAAAAAATGCTGGGAAAACTGGATATCCACACATACAAAAAATGCAGTCGAACCTCTACCCTCATACCGCACACAAAAATTAACTCAAAATGGATCATAAACATGTTTTTTTAGGAGAAAACATAGGCATAAATCTGCCTGACCTTGGATTAGGCAATGCTTTCTTAGATACGACATCAAAAGCACAAGCAACAAAAGAAAAGAGATATACTAGACTCAAATAAAAGACTTCGGTGCTTCAAAGAATACTATCAAGAAAGTGAAAAAGATACTCCATAAAATGAGAAAAAATATTTTCAACTGGTAAAAGTTTATTATCTGGTAAGAGTCTAGTATCCAGAGCATATAAAGAACTATTATAATTCAACAATAAAAAGACAAATACCCAATTTTGAAATGGTCAAAGATTCTATACAGACATTTCTCCTAAGAAAATATACAAACAGCCGATAGGCACATGAAAAGATTTTCAACACCATTATTCATTTGAGAAATGCAAACCAAAACCACAATGCGATACCACTAGGAAGATTATAATCAAAGGGAAGAAAAAAAAGACAACAACAAGTATAGGCAAGGATGTGGAAAAAAGAGAACCCTCGGACTTCACTGGTGGGAATATAAAATGGTATATTAGCTTTAGGAAATAGCCTAGAGTGCCTCAAAAAGTTAAATATAGAGTCATCCTATGACTCTTAGGTGTGGAAAATTAAAAACAAATCCACATAAAAACTTGTACACAAATGTTCATAACAATATTGTTCATAATATCCAAAACAGAGATCAAACGACTTGCTCAAGGCCTCACAGCTATTTGGTGACAGAGCTAGTCTAGCAGTAGACTCCAGGACTCCCAACTTCCAGCTCAGCGCTCTTTCCCTTCTCAGGACTTCTTCTGCCTACATCTTCTCTACATCATGAGCCACGAGGTAGGTAAGGGGAAAGAAGAGTGCAGAGAACTTCCTGTTTGATCTTTGCACAACATGGTTATGGCACATTTTTCTCCCTCTCTCTCTTTTTAAAGAAACCCTCTCTCTCTTTTTAACCATTCCTCTTCCCTGAGCCCATGATGAGAATCATACATGCCAACCACTAACAATGGGGTGAAACAAGGACCAAGATGCTCAATCACACCTAATAAGGTGAGACAAGGTTAAATGGAACAAGTTCTAGAATAGGGAACTGAGTGATGTTGTCTTTGCCTACCCAAAATCCACCCCTCCTTCTTTTGAACACAGCATCTTGGTTTTCCTTTTGAGAATCTCTTCTCCACTTTCAGTCACAGAATTGGAACGAGTCTCACCTACTCACCCACCAAGTTCTGGGACCCTGGCCTGGTCAATCTATCCCTCTAGACACAATGACTGGTTCAGGTATGAGGACGGAATCAGCCAGGTGAGAATCAGATCTGAGATTTCTGCTCCAACCATTCAGAGGACTCTATTTTTGCTGGGGCTATCAGCCTAAAACTGTCATAACTTGCCATAAGGCAAGTCTGCCTATCAATAAACCAACAGTGAAGAAATCAGAGCCAAGGGATAAAAAAGAAAGGCAAGTCTGATGCTACTGTTGGTCTCCTGAACTCAGCTGCACTAAAAGCCAGCTCGACTCCTTTATACCTAAATCAATTTGAGTGCAGTTTCCATCACCTAAACTGAGTCATTTTCACACTGAATGGCACTCAAACCTGCCACCAGGGGAGGTGCCTGGAGCAAACAGCCTGCCTTCTCTCAGACTCTCAGTGGCCTGCACCATAAGGTAAGGAAGCTCTATCAGCTGTTGTTGAATGACCCTTTTGCTCCTAAAATGTTCTAATTCTATGAACCCAGCAAAGACCATCCTGATCCTCAAAGGCTCCTTCTTCCCCTAGGGCCTAACTCATCATTATGTGGATGCCTGCCACCACTTTTGGCATTTAACATACAGGCTGCTCCTTTCACGTGCAAATCTGCCACACCTCACCACACCCTTCCATAATGCAGGCATGATTCTTTCTCATCCCTAACATGCTGTAGCAAGGCCAAGTCCAAGTCAAGGTCGACTTGGGATCTGTCCATTCACAAACACAAGTACAAGCCATGGTCTGTGTTCAGCAAGTGAGCCTGGCCATGCAGCCAAACTTGTGCATTCAAGTTTCAGCCAGTTGGAGGAAGCCTGTCCCCATGTGGATCTCCAGAGAGTTTGGCTTCTGGCCTTTGTGAACTCTGAACGGATCTCTGCCTCCCACTTTGTTAGTTACTCTGATAAGTATACCCTGGCTGTGGGGGGAGAACAGGCTGAAACGTATTTAACGTCAGACTGGAGGATTATCCTTCCCATCTCTTTGTATTCTGGGAGAAAACACGACGGGTTACTGGTGGGATTTGCCTGGTGATCGTGCCAAAATATTACCTTTCAAGCCTTCTAAAACCATGTGGGCAGAGAGGGGCCCGCGGTTGCCTATCTTTGTGATGGTGACAGATCTGTAAAGCGAAATGCAAGTGATCAGTATTTCTACGGTTGGAATCTGAGGATTAGACTCGCAGGGTAGGGAGTAGAGGGCAGGAACTCGCCTACCCCCCTGGACCCAGGGAGGAGCCAGGAGGAGTCAACTTCCTGCAGCAGCGGGGCCTTCCTGCTGGGTCGGGGGCTGCGACGGCCACCGCCCCCTCGGGCCGAAAGCGGTAGCTCCACACACACACTCATCCGGGCACCCGACTGGGGCTCGGGATGCCTGAGGGTGCCCATGACCCCGCGGGAAACAAACCGGAACTTGCCCGGCTGCATGACTCCCTCCCCCTACTCTCGCTCGGTGGTGCTCTGGCGAGCCCTGGCCCTCGCCCGGCTGCGGTGGGCTGCGGGCCGCTCCTCACAGGCTTGTCTCTGCCCTCTGGAGGGCCACACACGCGCCCGGACCCGGGGGGCCGAGCACTGCTCGGACTCCGGCTTCCCAGCAGAGTCCCCTCACCTTACTCGCGGTGCCTTTCTGGAGGCTGCCATTCGGCGGTGACGTGCCCCGACCCACGTAAGGGGAGCGCAGACCAGCTGATCACCCGCGGAAGGGCTGGAGGGTGGGAGGCCGGCGGGCGCGCAAGCAGCAGGCGCGCGCACTGCCCGGCCACGCCCCCTTCTGTGGCGTGCGCCGGCGCCGCGGCCCCGCCTACTCGCAGGCCCCGCCTACCTTCAGGCCCCGCCCACCTGCCCTGGTCTCGAGCGGCGCGGCTCCGGAGGCCATTTCCCGCCTGCGTTTCCTTCTAGTCTGGGGCATTGCTTCTTTCCATGCTGGGAGTCTGGGGTTGGCCGCCGTATCGCGGTGCGGCTTCTCTGTTCGTTTTTCTCACCATTCCTCAAGGAGGAAAAAGAAGGGCTTTCCGCCCGCCTGCAGTGTTACGGCCTTTAGGAGGGCAGAGAGGAAAAGCACCGTGGCCTGGAAATATACCTCAACCGTGTCTCCCTTCCTGAGGCTTTAGAGATGTCCCCAAAATCACTTCTCCAGACAGCTTTAAAATACATCTTCCCACTCCAGTTAGGCACCTCAAACCTAATATATCCGAATGGCACTCCAGGCCCAACGCACCGAAACAAAAATGCTCACCAGTCTTCTCCATCAGTGGTTACTCCATCCTTTCAGATGCTCGAGCCAAAATCATAGAGTCATCCCTGCCCGCTCATTCACTCCGCACAGCCAGTCTGTCAGAAAATCGAATCTGCAAATAGATTCCTAATCCGACCACTTCTTACCACCCCAGCTGTACCCACTCTGGTCTGTGTCACTACTGTGCTACCCATGTGATTGACTACACCTGCCTCCCTGGGGCCACCAGGCACCTGCACAGTCTAGTAAACACAGCAGGCAGGTCAATCCTTTGACGTGTGAAATTGTGTCCCTACTCTAAGCACTTGCTGATGGTTCCTCATTTCATTTGAGCTAAAAGCTCTACTTGATCTGCCTCTAACTTTATTTCCTTTCGTTCTCGCCTTGCTCACTCTGCTCCAGCTAAACTGGCCTTCTTGCTATTCTTGAAGAAGCTGGGCACACTCATGCCACAGAGCCTTTGGACTTGCTCTTCCGTAAATTTCCCAGGTCCTTCCTCCCCTTTCCCTTACTGCTTTCAAGTCTTCGCTCAAGTATCACCTTCTCAATGAGACCTACCCTGACCATCCTATTTAAAACTGTAACTGCCCTCAACATTCCTAACCTTTACTCTGCTCTATTTTTTTCATAGCACTTATCACCTTTTAACATGATAAAATTTACTTATATATATTGTATTCTGCCCCCTACACACACACACAACATAGCCATCAGTGCAAGAATTGTTCCTGTTTTGTTTAATGATGAACAATACCTATATGTAGTAGTTCTCATTATATATTTTCTGCATGAATGAATGTTCACAGAATGTGCATTCCTCAAGAGTAAGGACAGTGGATCTCTTGTTCATTGTTATATCCCTGGTGCTTAGAAGGGCACCTGGCACAGAGTCAGCATTTAAGAAATATTTGTTAAATGAAAGTGATAATGTTTTTAAAGGTGACCTACACCTCTTGCTTTGACCTTAATGAAGCCCTAATACATCTGTAATCGAATAGGTTCTGTTGACTTCAAGAGTTCGAAGTTCCAGTTGTTATTTAATAAGCATTTAGACAAGCTAAATTCAGCCCTGTAGAAAAAGTACAAAAGAACCAAAAGATGTGGAGCCTTGGAAAGCAGCAGACATCTGTTCCATTTCCCCAAATTTATGGAGCCAAAAAGAGAGCTTGTAAATAAAATGAAGGGTTCCAGCCCACATCTGAGAGGTGTTGGGAAAGATCAAGTTGTGAGAGAAAAAAAAGGAGATGTCAGATAGACAGATAAGTGGGACTTAAGGGGAACAGGTATTTTGTAATCATGTTGCCTAGGAGGAGTCTGCTCAGAATTTATGGAATCTGGCTTTAGGGGAGAAAAAAGAGAAGTACTTTGTGTTCCCTGAAACAGATTTGTAGTCCCATTTGCAGGGTAACAAAGTGCCCTCCCCCCTCTTAAACTTCTTCCAGCAGAACCTCGGGAGAAGTTGAGCTGAATTATTACCAGAGGTGAGAACACTGGGGATTCTCTCAGGCTCTGCTCACATGTATGAGGAAGTATTACAGTCACACTGACTAACATTCGCTGAGTGCTTGTGCCTAGCACACAATGAGTGAAGGACTGTTATGTACTGGTTTAAGAGACGAGTTTGCAAAAGTTAAGTTGCGTACCCAAAATCCACAAGCTAGAAAGCAATGGGGCTGTGTTGTACATTGAGACAGCAGGATGGATTCCTAGCCCCAAAACAATAATCACTAAGTTATATGACTAGAAATCATGTCATCCAAACTTACCCACACAGTGGAAGGAGCTAGGCAACTGGATTCATCATTCATCTTTCAAACTCAAACTGGATAGGTTTTTAATGTAGCCAGAAATATTAAATGTCTGGAAACGTGGATTGAAATACATTCTCCCAAAATTCATATGAAACCCAAACCCCTAGTACCTCAAAATGTGATCTTGTTTGGATATAGGGTCATTGTAGATGTAGTTTAAGATGAGGTCATACCAGAGTATGACCCTCATGCGATATGACTGGTGTCCTTACAAAAAGAGGAAATTTAGTCTAGGGCCATGCCACCCTGAACAAGTCTGATCCCATCTGATCTTGGAAGCTAAGCAGGGTTGGGACTGGTTAGTACTTGGTGGGAGACCACCTAGGAAGACCAGGTGCTGTAGACGTAAAAAATAATAATAATAAAAAAAAAGGATTGTAAACTGACAAGTTCCTTGCAATCTGTAAGGTCAACCAAAGGTTGCCTCACCTGAAAACATTTTAAAATAAAAAATAAAAAAGGAAAATTTGGACACAGAGAGAACATCATTTTGAAGATGAAAGCAAAAATTAGGGTGATGTATCTATAAGCCAAGGAACACTGAAGATTGCCACAAACCGCCAGAAGTTAGGAGCGAGGCCTGGAACAGTTTTTTCTTCATGTCACTCAGAAGGAACTAACCCTGTGGATGCCTTGATCTTTGACTTCCAGGCTCCAGAACTATGAGACAATAAATTTCTGTTCAAGCCACCTAGTGTGTGGTACTTTGTTATAAAAGCCTCAATACAAAATGAGTTCTAAATGTCCAAATTGTGGAACTGTTATTTTGGTCACACCACATTCATCCATTCTTCTTCTGGTTATCATCTTCCTATTTCCTGCTAAGGACCCATCTTTTCCTTCCCTTCCTTCTTCATTCTCATTCCGTGTTATCTAGTTGAAACACTTGGATTCCAGGAGTCTATGGCCACCCCAGGCGAATGCCAGTGGGATAGGCTTAAAGATTGCTCTGGGACCAGTACAAGGAAATTTTCATTGTGAGTACTGGAACAGAACCTTGCTCTCCAATTCCAGGCGAGAACCTGGATGCGTATACTCTGAAACTGCTGCCTCCACATGCAACATGTGAGTGGCATGAGAGCAGCAGAAGACAGAGCCAAGAGAGAGGAAAAGAAGCAAAGACCTCATAACATTATTCGAGTCCTGATTCCTGCCATGCTTAAAACTAGATCTCCCGCTGGACTTTTCACATGTCAGCTAAAAAATGTCCTCTCGTGTTTAAGTCAGTCTGACATGGATTTTCTGTGACTTGGAATCAAAAGACTCCTCACTGAATCACATTAAGTTATGTTCCATATGTACAACTGAATTTTATACATGAAGTAGATATAATTTTTAATCTTGATAATTAATTCTAAGAAAAGAAAAAGTTAAATTATAAAACAATGTAATATCTCATTTTTATAATATAATATCTATATTCTGATATAGATACATTTTTATATGGAATAAAAAGAAAATGGTCCGCAAAATATTAACAGTGCTTTTCTAGAGGTGGCAGAATTTGGAGTAATCTTAATTTTGCTATGCTTTTCTTTGAGATTTTTTTTAATTTAAAGGAAACAAACTATTAATGTTTCTCTGACCCTTTCTCCTTCGAAGACAGAATAAAGGACCTGCTCCACCCTTTAAATGTGAGCATCACCAGCAATATTCCTCCAGTGTTCAACTTAATAACTGGTCGATGGCCTGACCATTAACTGGGAGTGGGGATGAGGGAAGGGGACACTATCCCTTTTGATAAACCCCCAGATAAAAGAATTTAAAAATTAAAAATTCTTATAGGATATCAAACAAAATTACAACTTTAGAGGAGAGTTTTAACCTTTGCAAGCATTTCAAATTGTTCTAATAAAATTGATAGTTATAGAAACAGTGATGAGTGAGGCTCTCATAAATTGTTATAACATGGTCTTATTTTTTTATAAAGCTAACTGAAAGATAAACTTGTGGTTACACCCTAGAAAGGAATGGCAGAAGAAGAGCCAAATTTCAGCACGGTAGAGTCTGCCAGAACAATGTACTGTAAATTAAGGGTGGGAGAATACATTTGGCTCAGTTCAGAATCCACTCACCCTTTGTATTCAATGAAAAACTAAACTCAGACCTTTTGATATCTGAGTTCCATTTACTCTTGGCAAAGTTCACTTCTCTGGTTCAAATTTAAAAAAAAAAAAAAAAATGGCCCAGAGGGCTTTTTGGACAGCAAATGGTTCTTACACAAATGTATTGATGAGCTAAGTGTAAATGAATCAGAAACTTAAGAGTAAGTAACTCTGAAACACACAGACCCCCCCACACTATAGGGGAAAAAGAAGCTCAAGGAAGCACTATGTTTGTTTATTCTTTTAAGGAGTATTCCTTTTTACTATATTTTATCCCTTTCTCAAGAAGTCTTTGAGAGACCTTTGAAAAATGTGGGAAAAGAAAGGGAGGGTATCCAGCTATTCCTGATGTTGACTTCCCACAATCCCTTCTGGGCTATGCCTTAAAAACTGAGCTTTGGATAGTGGCAGCATGGCCTAGTCGTTGAGGTCAAGAGACAAGTTCTGGCCTGGCCCTGCCACTAAATAGGCGTGTGACTTTGGAACCAGCAGATCACCCTCTTCTCTGATTTCCAAAGAATTCGGGTTTGACCAGCAGCTTCTGAGTCTGCTATGCATTTACTCAAGTCCTAATCAAAAGACTCGGAAGTTGGCAGCCTGGCAGGTATGTTTTATGTGACCCTCACTGTATTCTTTTAATTTTTTTGTAATAGCTTTATTGAGATATAATTCACACACCATACAATTTATCCACTTAAAGTATACAATTCAATGTTTTTTTTTAAGGGTTCCAATTTCTCCATATCCTCCCAAAATTTATTATCTTTCTTTTTTATCCTAGCCATCTTAGTGAGTATGAAATGTTATGTCACTATAGTTTTAATTTGCATTTCCCTTACAGCTAATGACATTGAGCTTCTTTTCATGTATTTATTGGCCATTTGTATATCTTCACTGGAGAAATAGCTATTAAGAGCTTTCGTCCATTCTAAAATTTTTTATTATTGAGTTGTAAACATTTTTAGATGTTCTAGATGCAAGTCCCTTATCAGATATATGGTTTGTAAATATTTTCTCCCATTCTGCATTTCTTAACCTAATGAGATAGCAACATTTAAAAAGGAAATTTTACTATTTTAAAAATCCTTATCTTCAGCTTCTTTTTGAAAATCAGAAGGTTGCTTTGGCAACAGCGATCCTTCCTTCTATGAAGCAACAAGGAACGTGAACAGAACAGGGGCTACTCCCTTGAAATGGGAGAGGGAGCCCTCCGCTTGACCATGTAGGCTCTTCTATCTTACTTGCCAGACTCTTGTAGACTTCCCAGTTTGTGGCGCCTTCTCCTAGAGAATTTGACAAAGCATAGCCTGGATTTTAGCTCCACTTAAATTGCCCTTGCAGTTGAGTTAAATCAACTACTTCTTGCCAGAATCGTTTTACCTTTGGCACTTTAACGCAGAATCCCCCAAACTTAGCACCAACAAATTATCAAGTCCTGTTTTGCAATTTGGATTTTGCAAGGCATGGGACAACTCATGGCCCCCCAAATTTTGGCAGCCCTATCGGTACTGATGTCATGAGTGTCCCTTGCCATAATGCATCCTCATTACTAACTCAAACCAGCCAAACTCAAACAAACAGAGTTGAAAAACAGAGTAACAGCCTGCCTGATCTTCAAAACACTGCATAAAAATATCAGAAAAACAATTCCATGCTTAGGACCATAGCCAAGAATGAAAAATCACAATTTCTGATTGTTAATCATACTTTTCCCTAATCGTAATTTTCCTGCTAAAATGGCCCCCTCTCAGAATAAAATGAGATCTCTAGAAAGACATATTAGTCACTTAACCTAGTCGCAGAACATTCTTTCTGCCTGTTTCTCTTGAACTTTTGTTTAACACTTCATTCATCTATCTCTTCATTTAAATATTTTTATCCTTACTATTCTTTTTTGAACAGTTCTATTGAGATAAAATTCACATACTATACACTTGCCAATTTAAAGTGAATAAATATGTAAGTAGTTTTTGGTATATTTGGAGTTGTACAATCATCACCACTACCTAATTTCAGAACATTTTCATCAGCCTAAAAAGTAACCTTATATCTTCTAGCATCACTCCTCATTTCCCTCATTGTCCCCAGTCCTAAGCAACTGCTAATCTGTTTTCTGTCTCTGTAAAATTGCCTCTTCTGAGCATTTCATACAAATGAAATCATACGTATCTGGCTTCTTTCATTTAACATAATGTTTTCAAGGTTTATCTCTGCCACAGCATGTATCAGTGCTTCATTCCTTTTGATTGCAGAATAATATTCGATTGCATGGTTAGGCCACATTTTATTTATCCATTCAAATGGACATTTGGAATATATAAGAAACTCATAAAATTCAATAGCATAAAAACAAATAATTCAACTTAAAAATGGATAAAGATCCTGAACAGAGACTTTTCCAAAGAAGGCATACGAATGGCCAACAGGTATATGAAACACTGGTAATCATCAGAAAAATGCAAAGCAAGAGTGTAAGGAGATATCACGTCGCATCTGTTCAGATGAAACCATCCTAACAACGGCTTTAAAAAAATCCCAACAATGGCTGAAAATTAATAAATAAATAAGTATTAGCAAAGATGTGAAGAAAAGGGACCCCTCGTGCACTCTTGATGGGGGTGTAAATTGATACAACCAAGATGGAGGTTCTTCAAAAAATTAAAAATAAAACTACCATATGATCCAGCAATCCCACTTCTGGGTGTATATCCGAAGGAAATAAAGTCACCATCCAGAGGGGATACCTGCACTTCCATGTTCACTGCAGCATTATTCACAATAAACAAGAAATGGAAACCATCTAAGTATCTATCGACAGATGAATAGATAAAGAGAATGTGCTATATATGCACACTGGAATATTATGGATGAAGGTAAGGAGAAAAGGGAGATATTGATCAAGGGATTCAAACTTCTAGTTATAAGATAAATAAGTTTTTGAGACCCAATGTACAACATGGTGAACATAACTAATAATATTGTATTATATACTTGAAATTTGTGTTCTCACCACGCCAAAAAAGTAACTACGGAAGGTGATAGACATGTTAATTTGATCATGGTAATCATTTCACTATATATGTGTGTATATCAAAATATTACAATGTACACCTCCAATATATACTTTTTTATTTGTCATAAATAAATAAACTTTTAAATGAACATTTGAGTTGTTTCTACTTTTTGGCTATTATGGACAATGTGCTATGAACATTCATGTTTAAGTTTTTTGGTGGTAGGTATATGTTTTCATCTCTCTTGGACACATACTTAGGTGTGGAATTGCTGGGTCATATGGTAACTCTATGTTTAATGTTTTGAGGCACTGCCAAATTGTCTTCTAAAATGGCTATATTATTTTATATGCCCACCAGCAACATATAAGTGTCCCAATTCCTTTGCATCCTTGTCTATTCTTATTATTCTTTATAAAATATTTGTCCTTCTTCCTCCATCAAATCTCCCCAGGTTTTAAATGAGGTTCCTGATGACTTTTTCCGCTGGAGAAGCGAGGTGGCACTTCATTTCAGAGTGAACACTTACTTAGCCTCTCCTTTTAAAGAAACCATTGGGAAAAATGTATACTTCAAAGTCCCCCATACTCTAGTAAATCAGATTTGTCTTCACAGGGCACCATAAGCCTGAATCTTTAAGCACCTAGTCTAGATATTTTAGATACAAACAAAAGAAAGTAATTCAATCGTTTAAGTTAAAGCCATAGATTTATGGAATTTTGGAACTGGAAGAAATCCTAAGGATCCCTTCACAAACACTTTCACTTTATAAATGAAGATGCAGAAACCAAGAGATTCACGTGAGCAAGGTCACCCAGTCGGTTTATTGCAGAATATGGCTAGAACCCTGGTCTTCTGCCTCTCTCTATAGCTCTTGTCAGTTTGACCCAGGCTCTCGGTCAGCCATGCAAACCCAGCTTAGCAAACACTGGGGCAGTTAAAATTTCAAGAGCAAAGTCTTCACCCATACACACACCAAGCAAAGTGAAAAATTAGGTTAACCCCAGGGTAATTCCTACCACAAAACCGACTCAAGTGAAAACCTTGATCAAAGGTTGTGAATTGAGTACCTGAGGTCTGAGTCTAGCCCATAGATACCACATCGGTTATCCTACATGGTATTTTAAGATTTTTTATATTCATCAACTCATAAAAATGAAGTGATTTCACCCTCCAAAAAAACCTGTTAACATTGGGCCCATGCTTCCTGATTAAATTGTTCAACGAACAGGCTGGATTTGAGCAGTACCACCCAGTGCCCACCCAGTGAGCCTCACTCATCATGCTATCTGCCTAGTTCTTGAAAGCATTTGAATTTAGGACTCTTAATCCAGATAATTGAGACGTAGGTGAAGTGTTGGTGCATTTGCTGTCTGTAGGGGTACACCTACTCTACACAGCCCTAGTTGAAAGAGAGAAAGACAGGTACCAGACAGATATACAAATACTGGTAGGCAACTGAGCTCTTTGCAGGTTCGAGGGCTCATCAGGGAGCAGATGATCAAAACAGGAACATCAGAGTCCTGGGAGAAGTAGAGAGAGGAGGAGACTGTGAGGACTCTGTGGGGCCTCCTTTAGGCCTAAGTTCACGAAATTAGCAGCAGATGCTGCAAGGCTTCTGCAGGTTTCAAAGAGAAATAAAGACAGTGTGCTGCCTCAGATCACAAGTCCCCACCAGAGAGAGTCTGGGAACAGCTTGCAGTCTTGTGAGCCGTGGTTCTTTACCTCCTCTGGTTCGAGGACCTGGGTTTTACTTGTTTCCAGAAAGTGCCATCTAGTTTGCTCTGCTGTGCATCACATCAGCTCTTTTAATCAATTGCTAATTGGTGATTGGGAGAAAAGGCTACCTGACTTTAAAGGCTATTCTGAAGACCAAACAAAAGAAGATAAGAAAAGCACTTTGCACTGTCTTTGGAGCCCAGAAAGAATACAATAAATGTTAGCTCTACTCTGGTGAACTCCCGCAGTGCATTTTAAAAATCTGATATCTATACATCTTCATAAAATCATGACTGTCAAAACTGAAAGAGTCCTTGGAGAGCATCAAGTTCACTAAACTTATGAGAAAAGCAGTTTCCTCCTCCATAAGATGAGGTGGTGGCCCTGACCAGTGACTGATCCTATCGGCCTCAGGTTTTGTCAAAGCCCTTATTGTGTAAAACAAGTCACACCTGCAGACACCAGGGTAGACTCACCCATGGGGTAGGCCTGGCTGTTATGCTGAAGAGTCACCCTCCCTGGCAGCTTGGGCTGGCTATTTAGCAGTCAGAACTTGAAGGCTCCCAGGAGAGCCTCAGAAACAAATGAGCTGGGAACCCACGTGAGAGGGCATGATTTACATCCTTTCCCTCTTCCCTGGAGTTGCCCAAGTTCATGAAGAGTGAGATGGACGGCTCTCTGGTCGGCATTCAGCACAGCTGTAAAAACAGCCTGTCCCCATGGCTCTTTGGCACAAAGAATCCATGGAGCGGATTAAGCAAGTAAGAGCAAATGAGGAACTGCTCTTAAATGCAGAGAGAGTAAACCAATAACAAAAGAGTTTCTATTGTATGACCTCATCACCAACCAGTTCTTTCTTCCTTTCTTTAAAGTTAGGTGGAATTGAAATCATGTGGGCGTTAAATAATTAAAAAGAAGAAGAAGTAATAGATTTTAAATCTCTAAAGATTTTGTGATATGCCATGATCACCAGTTCTCAGGCATGTCAACTGCAAACAGGCTTTGAAAATCTCAAATTAAGCTGTTATGCTGGGCGAGGCTCTGTCCAACCTCCCCACTCATCAATATCCCTCTCTCTGGGCTCCAGTCTCACCTTCCAGTTCCTCAAAAGGGCCTTTCTTTGTGCCTCAGGACCTTTGCACATTGTTAATACCCTGAGAGGCCGCACGTTCCCTGGAATAGCAACTGTGCTCACAGGTTGGAGACAGTGGGAATGGGAGGCATAGAGCTTAAAGAAAAGGGAATCCAACTGATTGCTCAGAGAAGCAGCAAGACAAGCTGGAAGGAGAAGGGGCCCTGACTCATAGGAGACCCAGTTCTGCTGAGTGCTAGATTTCAGTGTGACCTCAGGGGTCATAATCCCCTTATCAGTAATATAGAAGCCTGGATGTGCTCTTAGCCCTGTTCTGTTCTAGCATATGGTGACTCTAGTGCCAAGTGAAGAATGACAAAGATATTCCTCTCCTAGCTCTGCACCCCCAACATCTATACATAAATTTGTTCACCAAAAGGCACATACAATTGCGGCACTGTTTATTGTAGCCCCAAATCATAAACTACCCAAATGTCTGCAAATAAGAGAATGGATAAATTGTGGTATATCCATACAATTGAATAGTATAAAGCCGTGTGGATGAACAAACTGGTGCTACACACACATTATGAATGAATCTCACAAATAGGACTCAGACACCTAAAAGTATATGCTGTATGAACTCACCTTTATAAAGTTCAATAACAGGAAAAACCTATTTGTAATATTATAAGTCAGGTTAGTGGTTACCTGAGCAGAGGAGCAATGACTAAAGGTGACAGAGCGAGGCTTCCGGGGCATCAGTGATGCTTTTTCTTGATCTAGATTCTGGTTCCTTGTTGCCTTGGTGAAAATTCGTGGAGCTGCACTTATAACTTATGCACTTATCTGTGAGTATATTATATTTCATTTAAAATTTTACTTAAAAAAATTTTTGGAAGAAAAACAAGAGACTCTCTTTAAGATCTCGGGGTAGGAAAACATTCTTTAAATAAGACACAAAGACTACGAATCACTAAGGAAAAAAATTGATTAATTAATTACATGTTTTAACTAAGAGGGAAGCAGAAATAATAACAGCAGTGAATAACATTAATCTTAAAACAGATTCAGAAGAGTAAGAAATAACATCTTGAATAACTGACACTTATTTTTCCATTAACTATGCCAAGCCCTTTGCAAACATTGAACCCTCATAACAACCGTGTGAGGTCAGTACTGTTATCATCCCTATTTTGCAGATGTGTAAACTGAGGCTTGGAGTTACTTTGCTTGCCTAAAGGCATTTGGCTAGTGAGCCAGTACTTGAACTCAGGTGGGCCTGACTTCTGGCCTCTTCCCCATCCCCCGACTCAGCCAAAGAGATTTAGAGGCCAGCTTGCCAGAGAGTCAGGTTGGAGAAAGGAGATCACAGGTCCATCCCCAGCAGTGTTTTCAAATAGAGCAGGTGAGTAGTGATGATGCTGAGCAGACACTCCCCTGAGGTCAGGAGCCAGAAGTGCAGCCAGAACTGTCGCCTCCCCATGGGGTAGAGTAAGTGTGAAGCATAGACTGCAGGATTGGGAACTGAGAAGAGAAGGCTGGGTTTCCCCCTTCCGTTCCCTGTGCCTGTTATCCACAGAGTGGTGATGGTTTTCACTGCTCTTCAAAAGAAACTTTGCTCCAGTTCGTCCTCTGCCCCTGGGTGTTGCCCCAACATTCCAGGTTCATTCTAACCTCTGAACATAGTTTACCCCATGTGGAAGACCCTTCCCCTCCTCTCCTATCTAATTCTGTTGTCCTCCAGGCCTGGCCAGAGCCACACCCATTCTCTGAAGTTGGCCTCTATGGCTCTAGGCCAGCACTACCTAGTAGAACCTTAAGCAAAGTAAAAAATAACAATTTTGTACTGTACAATATGGTGGCCACTAGCCACACATGGCTTCAGAGCACCTGCTGTGGCTAGTATGACTGAGAAACTCAGTTTTTCATTTTATTTAATCTTACTTGATTTACGTTTGAGTAGCCACCTGTGGCTTAGCAGCTACCATATTGAATAGCACAGCTTCAGTATATGCTGACTTTCTTTGTTGCTTTGATTTTATTTCTCCAAGAACTAAATACAAAGTTGATTGGTTCTCTAAATATTTTATTTGCATAAGTTCTGCCTTTGGTACTGGACCATTAGCATAAAGGGGAAGGGAAAGATATCTACTTTCGAGGCCCTCCGATTGGTACACGGTGCTGAGCACAAAGCAGGTTCGACTTGCTAAAATCAATCCTTGATCAGAACAGGCAGGGAAGGAATGCGAGGCCTGGAACACTTGGAACCCCAAGTAACTGATGGCCCTCTACAGAAAAGAGGTGCAGAGTGGGGTGTGCGCAGGGAAGAAGCTACTAGCTCCCCTGGTACAGAAGCCAGCGGCCAGCTCCCAGATGAGGGTGGCTTTAGTCGCTGCCAAGACCCCTCTGGGCCTCCTACTTTCCTGGAATCCTCTTCTTGCACCTCAGAAGTGGCTGGCAGTTCCTGTAACACCCAGGTCTGGGGCAGAGTGCAGAGATGATTAAAATGCAGCAGGTTGAAGGGAGCGGAGCGCCTGGAGTGCTAATTAGAGGTGTTAACTGCCGCATTCCTGTGAAGCTGTGAAATCTCCCTTCCTTTCTCCTTTCCTTTCTCTCAATCTTGGAAACACTCAGCGAGATTTTCTCTCTGAAGTAAACAGCTGAGGTTGAAAGAAGAGCTGGGCTAGAGACACCTTGGCCCAGGCCTGGTCAACTGCAGCTTGTCCTTAGGCCCTCAATCCACCAGTGTTATCTACGGGGACAGGGAGTGAGAAAGGGAGTTGGCAAGGACACGATAGGCAACAGATAGAAAGGGGCCATGAGTCCATTGCGACAGGAAGATGGAAGACATAAAAGGATGAAAGCCTATTAAAGAATGTTGGTCAGATCCTCCCAAGGTACAGGCGTTCCCACAGGTCAAAGAGGGATTTTGAAATAGATGAAGATTAAACTGCACGATGAAGATGGGATTGAAAGAAAGAGGGTTTGGGGAACCTGGACGTGTGGCAAGTAGTCTGCACAGTAGGCAGTCTGGGAGGCCCTTGTATGGAGTTTGCAGGGGCCCTAGCACCTTTCTTCAGGGTGAGGTGGGAGATAGAGAGGACGGCAAATTCTCATTACTACCCAGGACACCCAAGCTACCGCTGGAAGATGCCCTTGAGCTGGCCTGGGGGGAGGAGAAGAAAGGAAGGTATCTGGGTACCTGGGTGCATTAGAGATGGGTGCCTTGGTGTCTTATCAATCCTCATCTAGTCTAGAAGGAAGTATCTGGGATCTATAGTCTGTGGTCAACCATCTGTGGTAGACCTCGCCCCCACTTTCTGTGCCCAGACCTGCCCTCCCTGTCCCAGAGAGGAGTATCAATAGGTTAAAGGCCTGATACAAAAAGTGCTTAACCTCTTTAAGTCCCTGTCAGGAAAAAGATAGCCTTCTCCCTCTCCTCTGAGTTCTGCCCTCTCTCCCTTTTACCTTCAGAGACAGGCTCTACAGGGTGAGGGTCCCCTGTCTCTGCTTCCACTGCCTCACTTCCCTTCTTGCCTCACTGACTCTCCTCCACCCACCAAATACCTCGGCAGGGGCCACCAACGACTTCCCAGCTGCTAACTTGAACAGACACTGCTGAGGCCTCTTCTAACTTGTCCTCTGAGAGGACCCCTCCCTCCTTCACGGACAGCTTTCCCCCCAGGCCTTCTCGATAGTGTCCTCCTCACGTTCTCCAGTCCCCTGGGTCCCCCTTCCTTTTCCTACTTTCATAGGTGTCAGGTCTCCTTCTCACTCACCCTGCACCACCCTCTGTGCCCTGGCCCTGCTCTGCCCCTGGTGCTCGCCCTGAACCTACCTGCCTCCACTGTCACGTCTTTTAACTAACACATATATATATATTTTCTTTTTTATGCCTACAGCACCTAGTCTTCCTAGGTGGTCTCCCATCCAAGTACTAACCTGGCCCAACAACGCTTAGCTTCCAAGATCAGACGGGATCGGACGTGTTCACAGTGGCATGGCCATCGGCTTAACTATCACATCTTTATCTCCAGCCCGAACCCGATTTTGTCAGTACTGGGTCCTTAGTCCTAACTTTCTCCTCAACAGTATTTCCTAAATATTCCGCAGATGCTTGATACTCAGTAAGTCCAAAATTAAAATTATCTTCTCTCCTCGAAATCTGATTCTCTCATATTTTCGAATGCTCAATATCATTCTATTCTTCAATAAAAAGCCAGCACCGAATGAGATGCATTTTTGCATTTATTCCTCTTCCTTCTGTTGACACTATAAGGATTCGCATTCAGACAAGACCCCTGCCCCTGCCCCACTCCTCACCACAGCCCATGTGTATCTGAAAAAGATTGTTCCGGGCCTAGTCTTTGTTTACCAGCATATCCCATCCTCTTGGCCACAAAGTCTGGTTTAGACAGTACAAGGCCCAGTTTGAACTAGTGAGATGTAAGCAGATATTATCTGGGAAAAAAGTGCCTCACCCTTAGAAACTCCTTGAACAACTGCTTTCCTCCTGATGGAAATAGATAAGTAAGCATGTAGCTCTCAAAACATTCTGGCAGCCATCCTGTGATCACAAGGCAGCCTGTCTTAGGATGAAACAGTCAGGAAGTCTGAGGAAAAAAAGAGAGAAGAAACTGGGTCTTTGGTGAAATTTTAGACCAAGCTTTACCTGATTGATGTCCACCTTGCCACTGGGCTTGTCAATAAATTCCTTTTGTATTTTAAGACTACTAAAACTAGATTTTCTATTACTTGCAACCAAAAACAACCAGTAATAAATCCTCAATAATTATTGATTGAATTGAACTAACCCTTAAAAATGCATTAATTATGCTTTGGCCTCCAGGCAACATCATTCCTTGATCCACTTAAACTATACACATCTCATTAAGAAAACACTTGAACGGCAGAGACGGCTGGTTTTAGAGATTTCCAGAAATAGACCTTGTGACGTGCCTCAAGTCATACCATACCATGGCAGTAGTTACTATACTGCCTATGTATGAGCCTGGTTTTCTCTCTCTATTTTAATTTCTTTGTCTCTAACTCCAGGTGATAAAACTTGTGGTTCCTTCTACTGCCCTTGGGTCATGAAAAAGTTAAGAAACCAAAGGTATTAAATGTTGTAAGTTTGTTTGTTTGTTTGTTTGTTTTTCCGACAGCAGGAAGCCTAGATGCTGCCTATACAGAGCTGGCCTTAGTCATCTCCTCCTCACCTCTGGAGGGGCAATTTCTTCCTTGGAAAACTTGTGAGAAGAGCCCTTCGATTGCCTCCTTACATGAGAAAACCTCTAATGAGGTATCAAAATCACAAAAGAAAAATTCAATTCGTTATTCCCAAAATAAACGTTAAACTACAAGAAAATCTGGGAAATGATAGAATGGAACTAGATCAGGTTTTCAATCACACTATTCTGACGCACTGGTAAATCACAACCCCTCGTGTCCTGTAAGTAACATTGTACTAATAATTGTCTAAGTATCATGTCTACTGTAGTGATCGCCTTTTGGTTTTGCCCACCCAGCTTTCTTTCTTGTTTCTGGTAGCAGTCCCTCAATTTTCCTTTGAGGATTAGCCCACACTCACTGTTGGTCTATAAGGTTCTGATGAAGCTGCCTGCACTTTAATCCCCCATGTCCCTATGGTGGAGAAACAAGGGGTGAAGCCTGGGGGAGAGGAGAATACAGTCCTAGCCATACACCATATCCCATGGCCCGAATCTTGTGCGATGCAGGAACAGCAGCTAGTGCTTCCAAGTCAGTCCGATACGTCTTAATCTCAGGATGTATGCTGAAACTATTGGGAAAATAAACTCTCTTTTCGTAGAAGGTGCTAAGCTTTGAGGATACAAGCCAAAGGCTGCCAGCAGCCATTTATTGCTCATGAAAAGACTCTTTTGGAAAATGTCAAAACAAAGAAAAGCAGAACCCAGAGATGGATAAATAACCTAAGTCCTGATGAAACCATTCAAGGCCCTGGATCCAGCCATGACTGAAGCATCTGCTCCTGGATAACCTGTTACTACACACGTCAGTAAATTTGATCTTTTGCTTAAGTCAGTTTGGGTCAGGGTTTTGTTATACTTGAGAATGCTTCGTTTGCATTTTTGGAAAGTAGATCAAATGAAAATAAATCGAGTGAAATCGAGGATACCATTATCATAACCTCTCCCTTGCTTGCGTTCTGATATGGTTTCTTGAGTGTAGGATGATGGAATGATGAAAGAGCAACACCAGCAACGGCATTCAACCTATAGTTCAGGTGACTCTTGAAGTGAGGGACCAAAAATCTGAGCCTACCACAGTAATGTGTCTCGTTCACGACCACGAGTCATCTTCGGGTCTTCACGAGATTAAGGTTGAAAACCTCTTTACTATGTTATTTCTTAGGTTTATTTCTTAGGTTTCTTCCAGAGTGAGTAAACGACTTTTATTATCATAGCACGTTTCTATCTGTAGCTTTTTGGATTTCCTAAAGACAGGCACAGTTGCAATTATACAACCCCTAGCACCCAACAGCAACCATGATACCACCTTACAGATGGAGAAACCGAACCTGAGAAAGGCGAAGCAACAACCCCACACCAAGAAACAGTCAGTTTTGCTAGTCCTAACCAGCTCCTTTTCCTCCTCCTGGGAGAGCAGATGAGATCATAAGTAGGAAAGTACTTTGGAAAAAAAAGAAACTTTATTGATGCCAGATGTATTATTACAAAGCCAAACCTAAGGACAGAGTGACCTTGCTATCACCCCTGGAGTGTGGATGCTTAAACATCAGGCTTGTTTAATCTCCTGGTACCCAAGAGAGAGCATCCAGGGCTTTCTCCAGCAGGGTTAATCTTGCATGTTCCTGACATTACTTTCTCCAGAGGGGACCCATCAGGAAGAAAAGAGTGACATCCTCTTCATTCCTTAAAAACATTGCCCCCTCCCCAATTATGCCCAACTCAGGCCAATCCAAACATCAGAGGCTAACAGCCTAGTTGTCAAAATTCAAAATTTATAGATGGTGTGGACATATGTGATGGTTTGTTTGGAGAAACGGATTTGTCATGTGCAAGATATATGGCACCAGATAAAACATCCTGACAATATTACACACTTGAGGGTGGGGGTGCACAAGTATATTCTTTTGAAAATCCACTGTTATGACATTTTAAAAATTCCAGAGTGAGTGCTGAGCAGATCCAGAGGCTAATGCGATGCGGGAACATGCAGCTGTGCAGGACCATAAAGAATCATTCATTTTACATTATAGTGTGTATTTTCATTATCTTCTCTCTCATATCATGGAACTCAGTGCATTTTAAGCAAATTTGATTGGAGTATATTTAAAAGTGTGTAATATATAAGTAATAATAAAGACTAACTTTTTTAAATTTTGAAAATACAAATACTTTAAAAATTTGTTCAAAATTACAATATTTTTAACTTAAGAGCCCAGTGAATTGGAAACTGCTTATTCTCTCACCAGCTGCCAACATAAGAGGCTGCCATCCTTTCCCAAGAGTCTTGAATCATGAGATTTTTTTTTTTTTTTACTTACACAGGTCTTATAAAGTGCAACCCTCATGTAAAAGGCAACTTCCTTATATTCAGATGCACTAGATTTTTGCAGGGCTTATTATGTATAGGCTTTCCCACATCTGCTATTTTAAACTTCATGGCAGCCTAAGGGGTAGATAATAGCACCCTTATTTTACAGAGGAGAAGATAGAAGCTTAGAAGATTCCAGTAACTAGTCCAAACTTACATAGGCGGGAGGATGCAGAATCAAAACTCTAACTTTTTATACCACAAACACCTCAGTCCAAAAGAGATGGAGGACCTCCAGGCATGTGCCAGGCACTGGGCTAGGCACCAAGTCAATGGGGGCAGGAAGATGCCAGAACTGAGATTTCAGAGGGGCAGGAAGAGGCACACAATACAGGGCCCAAAGTTCCAGGCTGGTGCCAGCAGGCTTCGGCATCTGGAGATTTGCTTAGCAGTAAGAGATGGGGGGCGGGGAGAGGTGTTCCTCCTGTCATCTGACCTTCCCACTTTCTTTTATTGAGTTCAGAACCCTGAGAGAGAACATCTGATTGGTTCATTTAATCACTATTAACCCCCTGTGCAAAATATTTGTGCCAGGCTACCATACAGACTGCAAGGCAGCCTATGGAACAGCTGCCCTTAGGACAAGTGGTCACCCTTGACCTAATCAGCTATGACTTTGGGAGTGAAATAGGGGTGGGGTCTTATGGTACAGAAACGATTACCTATGCTTAAGGAAGAACTTAATTCCATTCCTTATACAAGGAAGTGTAAGCTTGTTAAATAAAATATGAGACACTACTCAGCAAGATTTGAATTTCAGATAAACCACAAATAAATTTTTGTATAAGTATGTCCCAAATATCGCATAGGACTTGCAAACATTATTCCTTGCTTATCTGAATTTTCATTTTAACAGGGTACCCTATATTCTTATTTGGAAAATTGGCAACCCAATGTGAGAGGACCATTAGAAGGAGCGGTGGATGTCCTTCTAAGGTTTCTCCATTTCAAAAGAAAGAGGAAGTAAAAGAGCTAAGGCCGCAGATGCAGAGAAGGACATCCAAGCCAGTTACAGAAATCGAAGATAGGGAAGCAGGTATTAGGGATTGTAAGTTCAGGACTCCAGAGAAAGAACCCACAGGTGAGAGAAGTATTAGGAGGGTAGTCCTAGGTACATACCTGATGTAGGAAGTTCTTACCCTCAGCTGGCTTCTAAATGACCTCCTTGGGCAACTATGGGAGGGGACACTGGAAGTCAGGCAGGTAGCAGGGTTGTGCTCCTGGTGTTTGGTTCATTCAGACAAAGGACCCAACCAGTAATTGTCAATAGGAAGAGGAAGATGTTAGGGACATTGTCCAGTTCCAAGGATAATTTGGCTTATAAGATCTAGGCAGCATGCAGAACTTCAGCAGAGAGACTAAAAGGCAAAAAGTTTAAGCAAAATCCCCCTTGTTTCACTTAGGCAAAGGTAGCCACAGGCTGAAGTTCAGGGAGAAAGTGAGCCTCTAGGACTTTCTCCATGCCATGGGGATACTGGACCCTGACAAGCAAACTAACTTGAAGCCCTACTCTGCAGGCTGGTGACTCTGCCCAGATCACTGTGGGTTCAGGAACCAAAGAGGGGCTAGAGCTGCTGGTAAGTGGGCAAGAAAAGGCTGGGCTTAGAAACTCAGACTGGAGTCATTTGTCCACCTTTTTTTCTTGGAGTTTGTAACCAGGCTGGACTTCCTAGAGCTGGGCTTGGGCATGGAGCTGAGAGGAAGAAAATGTGAGACTTGGGTAAGTGGGAAGTAAGAACCAGATACAAAGCAAAGGGTCAGCTAAGAAGATCAGGCAAGATGGCAGGAGCAGCTGGGGAGGCAAGGCCCAGAGTCACCCTCTGAAATAAATGTCCCCGGGCTGCCTACACCAGACCTGTGGGATGGCAGGTAGGAGTGAGGGTCACTGTCTGGTTTGGACTTTGGTTTGGTTTTTAATTTTTTTGTACCACAATCAGTGTTTTATATACTGATCCAGTATACAAATAAATAACTAAAACATAATTTTATAAAACAAGGTTTACCTTCATAGGTGACTTGCATTTTTATGTTTTTTAAAAAGGTGACTCATATAATTAGTTTCACAGCTCATTAATGGGTCATACATAGGTCACAGTTTAAGAACACTGGCTTGATCGTATTTAAATGCACCCTTTGGCTATTCATTTTTTTCTATCACTGGCCCTTGGCAATTCCAATGCCAAATTCTTTCAGTAGATGCCATGTTTTGAGATGTCTATCCTTCCTATATAATCACTTCCCTGAGAACTATTTCCCACTTCTACAGGTAGGTCCCCAAAAAGTGAAACTCTGGACCCATGTGCCCATAACATGATGTTTCCAATCTGGGCATACATGAATGAACAGGAGCAGACAACTGACCCTAAATGGATGACCATTTCTCCCAGGAATTTGATATTAGACCATTGAGATGATAGTTAGTTGGCTAGTCTTTAAGACAGGGCTGTAACATACGGTTGTACAGGTTGTAGACTACACAACTCTGGAAATTACTAATCACATAGACTATAGTGTAAAGGCTGTCTCCTAGGGTTACTTGGTGTAAAACCTGTACAACTGTACATGACAACCCTGCTGGACCTGAAAGTTAATTTAATTCCAGGGCTAAAATGGCCATCTTCCATCACGTTCGTGTAAAACAAAGTGAAAAACATTGTTATAATATTACCAACTAGACATAGAATTCATTTTAGGGAAAGAATTATCTTTGCCTGGGTGAGGACCTTGGTGGGCTTCTTGGGAAAGTCTTCAGTAACAAACACAAGTTGGTGTGGAGACATCAGAGGAGGAGGGAAGCCACCATCCTTGAGACAAAGAGAAATATTTTTTGGTTTTTCTTCTAAAATGGAGAGGGTTGAACAATGCCATATTGGGAGGGAGCCGGTAAGCCATTGCCTGGAATGCCAATTTACAAGCAGTAGTGAAACCTCACTAGGGCAATAAAAATGCCACTGGAAACATGAAGAAAATGGGAAATTTCAGGTCACCAAAACTTCTCTCAGAAGGAGAAGTGTGTAACAGATAAGCCACATGGGTTGGGATGAGCCACTAGGGACATGATTGTATAAAAACAGATAATTAGTTGTAAAACAACTTGCTAGCAAGGTGGCTGGAACTAAACACAATTCTCTTATTTTACTCAGGGAGCCGTGCAAGGCTGGAGATAGAGCTGAATTGCTCAGCGTGACAGAGCAGAGGCTGAGTGAGGTCCTAATCCTTTGCTCCCTGCCACACACCCCATGTTGGGCATTGCCTCTCCTCCAAATGGTGATTTGAAAAGATAACCAATTATTAGTCTTTTCAGGGTGCCAAGTTATTTATCTGTCCACAGTATCCAAGAGCTTTTGTCTGGTTCTTAGCATAAGTAAAGAGGAAAGAGAAAGTAAAGAGAAAGAAAGAGTGGAAACTAAGACAAAAAGTTCAGCGAAAGACTAGTGAAAATCAGCAGTGTATGTGTGTGTGTGGGGGGGGCGGGGGGCGGGGAGAGGGGGGATGTGACACTGTGACTTAAGAATAGTGACACCTACTGCTTCATTTAAGACAGGAGCAGCTGAGGAGGCAAGGCCCAGCGTTGCACTACCACAGTTGAGAGCTCTTCCTCCATTTCTTCCTTGCCAATCTCTCAGTACATAAATTATTTATGTGAGTGAGAGGTGTGAGTGATGCGTATGTATGTGTGTGAGTCAGAAGAGGGTCTGAGTTTCATGTCTGGTCACTGGGGAAAAGAACAGACCCCATTTGAGCTGAAGAACTCAAGAGGGAAAGGAATCCATTAAAAGAGAAGCTCCATTGGGAGTTCCGCTACATCTTGGAAACCCATAGGGCGAGCAGTTGAGAGTTCATTCCACTTTCACCTAAAACTCAAGGGAAAGGGAAGCTCCAGCTAACAGCTGGGTTGCATACAGGGGAGCAACACAAGCCAGTCTTCAGAGTGAGAAAGGATTAAGCAGACACAGAAACCATGTTGCTTCTTGTATTAAGTAGGCTAAGTTGTGGTAACAAGTACACAAAATTTTGTAATTGCTAAAAAACAATATGATTTTACTGTTGTTGTTGCTTACTCAACAGTCTGAAGACAGCTCTTTTTCATGTGATGACTCAGAAACCCAGGCTCCTTCCAGCTGTGGCTACATTATCCTCTAAGGTCTTAGATCATCATTATACAACCAGCAGAAGCGGAATGAAGCAAGGAGGGGACACACAACTTTCTTGGCCTGGAAATGGACTACAACACTCACATTCTGTTGGCTAGAGCTTCCATATAACCACTTCTAAGTGCATGCGTAGCCTGGGAAGTGTGGTCTAGCCATGCATTAAAAAAGAAGAGGAAATGGATTTTTAGTAAACAGTGGGGAGTTGTCAATTTATCACAGTCTGACCCTCCAGACACTAACTACACATTTGCAGCCTTCTTCCCACATAGCCTACACTCACGCGCTCCTCAAGGAAGACACCCCAAAGCTCCGCTGAGTCACTACATCCACCTCAAAGTCTGGGATTCTTGAGCATGCAACATCTTTTCAATCAGGTCTGTATGTGGCTCCTCATGGACCAGCCATTTATTAACTTAAAAGACCAGTTATCTTCCCCTCTAACACAATCCATTATACCACAGTGGAATAGGGAATTAATAACTGCAGTAAGAAAAGGGAAGAATAAGGAAGAATGGGAAAAACAGGGTCCTTGGTTAATGGCATGATGGAATCCACTAGGTGGGCTATATGAAGATTCTGCCTATAAGAGGGTATAAGTTCCTTGCTTAGTCTTTTAATCTTTCTGAAAGGAAGTCATTGTCTATTTTTCTCTAGGCCCCCTACTCCAACCCCTTGGATACCCTTGTTGTCCCTTATCCTTTTTGGCCACTTTTAAATTGCTCTTCTTAATTGCCTTCACAGTCTACTTTCTGCTCATGCAAATTTAGCACCAAAGGGTCAGGTCTGACCAGTCAGAGATTACAACATCCAAGCTTGTGACTTCTTTAGTAATATTATTCCCTTAAAAAGTTAGTAAGATTCTCATTTATTGCTTCCAGTATATTCCAAGTGCCAGTAACCACACCCAAAATCTTTCCTAGACACAGTTCTGGAGCCTAAATTGTTTCTTCTTTGTCTCTACAGTTTCTCTCAATTAAGTGGCAGCTACCTTGAGGCCATCTGAACAATATACTTGAGTGGAAAGGCTGCACCCTTAATCTGATCTTTGCTCCAGGGCTTGAGCTGCTATATTTAACTGAGAATTCTTAATGGGATTTAGTCTTTTCCAAGTCTAGGGCTTTAATTATTTCATTCTTATTTCTTAACTGCGTGGGAATCTAGAATCAATAGGCTTTTCTAAATTGTGGGGCTCTCTTTAGTCCATGTTATTTCTGCTTTTAAACTGGTTGGTTATTGCCAAGAATATTTTTCTAGTAATAACTTGTTATGCATAACAAGAAACTGAACTCTAACACACACTAACATTCTTTCTCTTTATAATGGCCTCCCCTAGAGCTACAGGTTCATCTTAGTCTGCCTTCTAAATAATTACTGGCAATAGTTTTAACCAATATTCTGCCACTATATAACATAGGTCACCATTTTTGCAGACTACTCTGTTTTCTTGTCTCTCACTGCACAACTATCGAGTGATATGTATTTTAGGTGTTTCTTATATTAGCACTCAGCTTTTCTAACACCAACTTCTGTATTACTTAAGGTGGGGAAAACTGCTCTTAAAAATAGACCCCAGACATATAATGATTCGAGCAAAATATAAATTTTTTCCCACTCGCATAACAGCCTAAGTTCCTGGTCATTGGGTGACTCCTCTACACAGCGATTCAGGAATCGGATACCCCTACCCCGTGGCTCTGCCACTCCTAGAACTTCCGCATCATCTGCATCTTGTCTCAGAAGGTAAAGGGAGAGTGAAGGGGCATACCTGCTTTGACCCAGAAAAGGCCCACATAACTTCCCCTCCTGTTCCATTGGCTGGAACTCAGTCATGTGACCATACCCAATTGCAAGGGAGGTGGAGAGATTCGTTCCTGGCTGGGCAGACATTTTCTAACAATTCTGTAGTTCAGGGATCCTTAAAACCATAGCTCACGGCCCAAATAAGGCACACTGCCAGTTTTTTTCAATAAAGTTTTATTGGGACACAGCTATGCTTGCTTATTTACATCTGCTTTTGCACTCTAACAGCAGAGTTGAGCAGTTGCAACAGATACTATAGGGCCCACATGCCTAAACTATTTCCTATCTAACACCTTCACAGGAAAAATTTGCTGGCTTTATCCTGAGACTGGAACTAGTGCAATCATCTTGCCACCACAAGGGGGAGTCTGGAACTGCTGGGGTCCCACCACATGACTGCTGAAAATGAAGCCAATCAAACAGAAGGCATAGCCTGGAGATGGAAATGAACCAAGTCCCGATGACCTCATTTGAGCCATGAAGCCAGCCACTCGTGAAGCCATTTTAGCCTTGAGCTTTTTAGCTAATCGATCCAATACATTCCCTTTTTCACTTAAACCAATTTGAATTGAGTTTCTGTCTGAACAAAAAGGGACCTAACTGATAACCTCTCCCACTCTAGCAGTGACAGGCAATAGCAGAGAGAGTGATGCTTACCTTGTATTTAAGAATAATGATGAAATTTTACTCTGATTTATCACACCAATGGTTCTGATTTGAACTGTGGACAAGTCCTACTGAGACGTAACCAACATGTGACACTTCCCCAATTTAACCCTGCAAGCTTTTGAGACACCGATCGCTAGGAGCTTCCTTTGAATATTTTATGTCTCTGTCTGAGTCGATTAAATGTCTCAAAGCAGGTGAAGTGAAAGGCAGGGGTTCAGCAAGGCAGCTGCTTAATGATCCCTCAGCCCTAGGAGACCTTGGATAAAACCTGGCCAAGAAACAAAGCAGAGATTTTTTTTTTCAGCCCAGCCTGTCCTGGAAAGGCCCTATGTCATCTACACAATGAAACATAATAAGTGGTCTCTCTTCCAGGCCGAGCCCTCGGAGCTCCTGCAGGTGCACTGGCAGAGCATGGACGGGTTGGCAAAGGACAGGTGGTTTTGTTCTCCCTGCTGCCTCCTCCTCAGAAGTTGCTCATTAGTGAGTGAGATGGTGGTATTATATAACACGAACTCGGCCTGATTCCACTAGAGTATGAGGGAGAGCAAAATATCTAAATGTCTTCAACACACAGCAAACTGAGAGACCATATATAGGACTTTTTAGACCTCGACAAATGGGCCATGCATTGAAGTCCTAACATGCCCTAGACTTCCTGTGAGCTGCCCCTTATGAAGGCAAACACTTGTTATATGATAAGATTCTTCTAGGGTAGGGTCAATAATAGCAAATTATTTCTAATAATTCTTGGCATTGGCCAAGCAACTTCCCTCCATGGATCTCCAAGAGCTTTGTAAATGTTTGCTGTTAAATAACTTTACACACATACACTCAACTATACTTACTTTTTAAAATCTCCTTGTGAATAAGTGAAAAGTAATTATACACATTCCCTTTTAATTAACAAACAAGTCCTCCTATAACCACAGATCTCCTGTGACATGAATAAAAAATATAATACCAAAGAGATAGAAATGAGTCCAGTTGCTTCTTAACCCTTTGTAAAAGTATGGGAACATTGTGTAAAGGATGTGATTTCTGAGCAAAAGTATGTAGGGCAAGAATGCCAAAAACCACTGAAGCACAAAAAGGCAGGAGCCCTGGAGGTCATGAGCATGCGGACAGTTGTGTGTGTACCTAGCTCAGTTCAGTCATACCTATCCAGGTCCCTTGAGGTCAGTCCGTGAGGTTTCAGGATTGGAGGCAGATCAGAGGAAGTTTTATTCAGGGCAATAAACAGTAAACCAGGCCAAACAGAAAGTTTGAATAATGATCATCCAGGAGAAAAACACAAGGTTGAAGCTAAAAATGCAGAGGTAAGGGGTGAGGCAATTCATGTGTAGAAAAATAAGCCAAAAGCTGAGGTCAAGTGCAAGGTGAGTCAGGGAAAATGGTCTAGCAAGAAATGTATATATTGAGAAAAAGAGGAGAAAGAGATTTATTTTCAGAAATTGGTTCATGCCATTATAGGGGCTGGCAACTCTGCAATCCATAGGGAAAATCGGCATACTAGAAATTCAAGTAAGAGCTGGTATTGCAGGCTTGCGTACAAAATATGTAGGGCAGGCCAACAGTATTTCAACTCAAGTGGGATTTTATGGTACAGTCTTGAGTCAGAATTCCTTCTGCTCCGAGAAACTTCACTATTCACTCTTAAGACCTTCAACTGGTTGGAGAGGCCCACTTTAATTACGAAGGGTAATCTCCTTTACTTAAAGTCAACTGATTGTAAATGTTAACCATGTCTACCAAGTACCTTCACAGCAACGTCTAGACTAGTGTTTGACCAAACACCTGGGCTCTATAGCCGAGCCAGTTGACACATAAAATTAAATGTCACACAGTTTTTAAAGATGCCCCACAGAGACAGATGTTTCCTGAGTTCCTGGCATCATAGAGATTTGGGGCTAGGTAAGAACTCTATGGTTGAGGAATCTAAGAACCAGATAATGGTGAAGAGTGACCCTTGGGTGGTTCAAAAGAGAGGCTTACATTTCCTAAACTTCATTCCAATACTTTTTCTCAAACTCTGGAGCTAGGCTTACTAAACCTCAGTGCCAACTCCCACACAGTTTCTTTTTTTGATCAAACCCGGTTGAGTGTAAAAACAGACATGTGCCTTTAAATTTGTGCCAGCTAGATCACATTCTAATTATCCAAATATCTATTCCTTCAATAACTTCAGGAGGAAATTAGGGATAACAGAAGGCTAAGGACAACAACAAAATGCAAGAGTTTCCAAGAGACTGGAAAACATATGTGGACTTGGAGCTTTGCCCTTATGGGTTTTAATTCTGAGTCAACTACATCTCAGCAGCAATAACTTTGGAAATTCTTATTGGCACCTATGTTTATCAATTTGCAGAAATGAGTTACATCAATGCGAGCCTGCACATCAAGATAGGGTTGTTCACTTTTCCATTTGTTAGGGCTAACATGGTGAAATCAGCTTGTTTCTGACTTTTTGTGAATGAAATAAGAGTTCTGGCTGTGAGGAAGCATCTGGCCCATGCACAGCATGGATTATTTGCATCAACCCCCTCCCGGCATCCCTCTGAGGTCAGGATCCTCCTATGGCTGCGGTGCCTCCAGGAAGTGCTTAAAGCAACAAAAAACTTGGCAAAAATAAGCCACAAGAGCATCATGAATGCAAAAACCTTTCCCACAACAGAACAATTACCAGACAAGACAGGCACTTTTCTGCAGAACAAGAGCATGCTTGAAGAAATCACCCAGAGATCAAAGAAGAGAGAAACGATCTGTTACCATTCTCCTGATTTGGCTTGCTTTTGTTTCTCTAAAATCACAGTTTGCAATGTGTGGGTGTCATCGTGCTGTTTTTACCCCTAGCAGGAATGACAATCATAAAAACTCCACACTGAATTTGAGCAAGTATTTGTCAATTTGAGGGGTATATATTGAATAATAAAAATAGCTAATTCAGAGAGTATGCGCCAAGGAATGTTCTGAGCATTTTGTGTGAACCAACTCATTGTATCCTTGAAACTATTCTATGAGCCAGGTACCATAATTATTTTCATTTTTTAAGTGGGAAGATGAAACAGAGAGGTGAAGTTAGAGAAAGTTGAAATTAAATTTCTTAAACAAGTGCCATAGTTCATCAATTCTAAGACATTTTTTTGACATATTTTAACATCGCTGAAATTAGGATGTGCCTTACAACTGATGGTATGTCAGTATCATATCATAATTTAATTGGCAGATTTTTTCTTTCTTAGTGATGCTTAAAATAATAATGTGTTTCACAGTCAATGGCACCTTAAATTTGATGAAATACAGAAGATAAGATAGCCAGGTAGAACCCAAGCAGTTTGATTGTGGAGTCTTTCTGAGGCCATGCAGTGAGAAATTCTTGCTGCTCCAGTTAGGAGTAGCGAGAGGAGACAGGTGTTGGCTTCAGCCAGGAGTTCAGAAAGTGCTGTGGATAGGATTTCCAAGGAGACCACACCATTTACCTAGTTCTTAAACTGGTCTTTATAAAGCAAAACTTTACTTAGTTGATTCTGAAATGGAAAAAAAGCCAAGGGGCCTAATCCAGTTTCTCAGACATTTTTATTATTATCTTTTATCCTCAGTCCTTTCTGAGAAACACAAATCTCGAAGGGGTCCTCTTTCTTTGACACCCCCAGGAATTCTGACGTGCAGACCCTACCATTACTCCACTCAAAGTAAGAATAGCTACAGTTCCTTGTTCTGTGTACATTGTGCATGGGGTTTGATCCACTTTTCTCTTTCCATATCTTCTCTAGCTTAATAATATTAATATAGCACTAAACTTAAAATTTTTTAAAGGAGCGAGGCTGAATCAAAGAGTGAAGAGAGAAGTTTAAGTGTGTTTGTGTGCTCTGTACATGCGTGTGTTGCTCGAATTTTTTATTTGCTTTTTGTTTTGATTTATATTTTGGGTTGGTGGGGAGGAAATCCCTGTTTTTTAAAAAAAAAAAAAGAAAGAAAGAAAGAAAGAAAATCTGTAATTTAAACCAACTTATTTTCCCCAGTTTTTCTATGAACAACACATTGATTTTGTTGCCTGGGAAACTGGAGAGAGTTTCTGGAAAATTAATTACCTCATTTCAAACCAAGGGGTCACTAAAAACTCTGTTTGCAACTCTGTTTTCACAGGAAACAAAGGCCATTCCTTGTAGCTCACCTGAGTCTCTCTCGAGTCTGAAACCTGAGCCTCTGCTCATTCCTGGGATTTCGCACTTCCTGCTGCAAACCATATGTTAGGTTATAACGGGAAAGCCCTACAGTTACAGTTGGGGAGGATGGGGGAGAAAGGATGAGGTCACAAATCCTTGCAGGAGGCAATCACAGCTCTAGCCCAGAGCTGCTAGAAAAACATGTTCCAATAAATTAGATAGCTTATTTTCATAGTCCTCCAATGTCAACATTTGGCTCTTTCTGGTTGGAAGTCTCTCTCCATCTACCCGGTGTCAAACGTCGGCTCCATCTAGACATCTGTGAAAGCTAGTGGCTAGCCCGCCCTGGCCTGTAATCTGCCTGGATTTTGTTTCCTGCACCTGGAAAGTTCTTTTAATTAGATGCATTTTTATTCCTCTCCTTTCTTTGGTGGGGATACCACACAAGGAGGCCATGGGGGAGGGGAGGCCTCCGGAGTCTCTAACTCAGACTGAGGCCTCTTCAGTGGTGCTGAGGACCCACCTAGGACCCCAGTAAAAGGTGCCTACGGGATCCAGATGAGAGCACCAGGGCAGAATTTGCCCTCCCAAGAGCATGAGAATGGGAATGATGACTCATCAACGTGCCCCTCTGTGGGAAGGAAAACCTGAGTACCCAGGAGAACTCCAGTTACCAATATGAGCCAGAAGAAATCTGTCCCCAGGCATGGGAACATAGTCATTGTCCTCTAAGCAGAGATAACAGGAGTGTTTCCTTAAAAATAACTGGCAGAGAACTGACTCATGTCAGGATGGTGGAAGAGAAAGGACACAGGATTTGAAATCTGGCAGATCTGAAATTTGAATGCTGATTCTGCCACTTGCTAGCTGGGTGATCTGCAGTGAATAGCCCCAGCTCTCTGAACCTTTGTTTCCTCCTCTGTAAAATGAAGATTACAGTATGAACTAGGATTCTTATGAGAATGAAATTATATCATGTATTTACAGTGCCTGACACATAAAGGCACTGACCAAATGCTCTGCCCCCGTGCAACGCATCATCCAGATCTTTATGACTTCATATCTCTACCCGAGGGGATTAGGCCCCACCTTTGCTTCCGAAGGAACACCTCTCCAAGATAGCAGTTATGCTTCTTTTCCTTTTTTCCCAACAATGCTCTTGTCCCATTCCTCGGCACATCTCAACTGCTATTGGGCCTCAGCAGTGAAGAACTATGCTACTTCCACTTCTAGCAAGAGACCAGGAATGTGGACACCTCTGGCCTTGCGTGAACTGTGCTCTTTGGACCAATTTGGGTTAATGTCATGGGCAATTTACTGTCTTGTGCGCTTTCAAAAACAACTTAAAACAGTATCCTTACTTTCTTCCGTAATAAGCTCATATTAGTAGGCTCTATTGCTGCTTCCATTAATCTTTTCTATGACCTAGAAGCCTTTGAAATCCCCGTTTTGGTTAATTCGAGAGCCCCGCCTCCTCTGTGAAGCCCTTTTCCGGTTACCCAGCACCCATTGTGCCTTCTCTTCTCAGAACTCCTGCAATGCTACATATCAGCACACTACAGCTTAGCAGAGAAGGCTCTCGTGCTCTATAGTCTCTTGATTGTCATTATGTCCCTCGACTAGAGCTGCCAGATAAAATATAGAATGCCCAGTTAAATTTAAATTTCAGAGAAGCAACGAATGCCTTCTTAGTATAAGTATGTCCCAGGTATTTCCTCCCATGTTTTTATTTGCTACATCTGGTGACAATAAGGCCAGACTCCCATGCTTCTGCTTCTACGATGACCCTCAGCACGGAAGCGAGAGTGTTCTGGGCCACATGGTAAATATTACTGGTAGCAGCTACAATAATAATAGCTAATATTCACCAAGCAACAAGCATCTACGTTTGCCAGATACTGTGCTAAAAACATAGGCGAGGGCAAGGAGAGGGCACATACCATAAACATGTTGTTGACAACATAAGATGATTTTTTTAGGGCAATGTAGTTTAAAGATGGAGGGGAGATCCTCTAAGCCATGGAATTCAGGTCTGCCATTTACTGTCCTGGTGACCTTGGCCATTTACTTCATCTATCCTTATTCTCCTCATTTATAAAATAATGTCCTTTCTGGAGCTGTTTAATTGAGATAATACACCAGAGGTGAGAGAGGTAATGCATTAAGGATAAAGTACTGTGCCCAGCATGTAATAAGAACTATTAAAGATGTCGTGGTGATAGAGACTGTCTCACTCTTGTTGGTATTTAGAAAGGGAAGCTCTTTGGCCCGGGTGAGCAATAGAGCCTTCAAACACCGGGAAGTTTGACAAGTCAGGGGAACAGGACAGCAGGAAAGTGGGCGTCAATTTTAGGAAACGGCGAGTAGACTTATTTGCCAGAAATCAATAACCTAGCTGCTTCAGTTTGCATGGGATTAATTAAAAAGCTGCTTCACCATCAGATGTGTTCTGTCGATCTAAAATAATTTAAGTCCTCACAGCTGAAAATCTTGCGGTCTTGACTAGAGCGATTTGTAGGTCTAAGGACACAAGTTGAATATTTAGTGATACAATAGATTTTTTTTAAAAAAAAGGAGCCACCAGGTACAGTTCTAACACTTGATTTCAAAGCTCACCACAGTGGGACAGAGCTATTTATTGACTATGAATCCACCTAACAATTGACCATAAAGATTGCTGTACTCTGTTGGTAATGAGCCTTGAGAATTCTCTCCAAAACTTCCTTTTGTCCCTTTCTTTCCTGCAGGATGACTAGGGGACAGAAGCATGGACCCAACACTCGGGACCTTTTGCAGGATCTGAGCTTCCGGTGAGGTTTCTGCTCTGCGCTGGGGCTGTGGGAATGAAACCAGAGAGGGTGCCAGATGGCAGGGTGTGGGAAGTCTAAGGCTGGAAAGGGATGGCCAAGATAAACAAGCGACTGGAGGTCTGAAAAATGAATGGATAAACATCCAGACCAAAGTCAACAGTGCTGGAAGATCCAGCCCGGTCTCCACAGCCGGGGAGGTTTTGACACATGAGTTCAGTCTCAAATCCCTGAAAGAACTTTTGTGCATCTGATTCTTAAGCATCCCTGCCTTGGGGCATTGGGTTGGAGAAGATTACACAGTTCCTGTAGCAATGCAGAAATTGTGAGGGTTTCATCAGTATTACTTTCTGTAAATGTTTACTTAAAAATTAGTAGATAACTGGATACTGGTTGATATCGAAGAGATAAAGTTAATTCTTAAAATATGAAAATGGTACTCTGTGTTTTTAAAGTACTCTTCATTTTTAGAGCTCCATATTGAACATTTATAGATGAAATGACATAATGTTGTGTTTTTGCTTCAAAATAATCTGGGAATGGAGGCTGGGGATTGGCCATAAATTGATAATAGTTTAAATTTGTAGAGCATTATATTGCTACTTTTATATATGATCCTTGAAATTTTCCTTAATACAAAAGTCTAACCAAAAGTTGTCAAAAAGTTTATTTTGTATCATAAAAAAACCCAAACTAAGATTTAAAAGAATATATGTCTAATTTTTTTTTTAGCACAAAGGACATCGATTTCATGTATACGGAGAACAAAATGAAATGGCATGCTGGCAAAATTAAGCCATTTGGAGCTAAGGAATAAACGCCTTATATATCTGAATATTTCATGGCAGAAGGCCTATGCTTTCCTGTAAATTCACAGATAACACTTGTTTCGTACTATAGGTATTCTTACCTTCCTGGATACTTGGGTTGTGTAGACCTGACCTTGTGAAACAGTAAATTTGAGGAGTAGAATTTATGGTGTAGATCTGAGAGATGCTTCAGACTAGCAGTTATTACTTGGCTGGCTGGTGGCCCGTTTGCAGTTCAGTGGGGTCTTGACACAGATTGGAGCAAAAAGAGGAAACAACTACTTGAAAGTAAGTCGTCTGAGGCACTGTCCAAAAAGTCCCTGCTGGAATTCTTCTCCGACTCAACTCATTTCCTCCCACCCTTCTGGTACTATGGGTCTTTTGTTTATTTGGTTTGTCTTTTCAATCTCTGATAAATTTGAATTATAGTCACTCTATGATGTGTGCTATGGGAAAAAAAAAAAAAAGCAAACCGTTTAGAATCCTTGTTTAAACTGGAATAACTGACTGGGCTTTGAAAGTAATACGTGATCGTTTCCTGACCAGCAAAAGACCCCAAATCCTCTGTGACTAGAGTTAGTATTTATGCAACTAAAATGCCTCAAGTTTGCTTGCCGTCGCTGGGGGCTGGAGGGAAGTGCCCTGCTGTTTCTCTGCAGTTTGGCTGGCACAGTCCTTGACTACATAATCTTGCTTGGTTTAAAAGTTGTTAGAAAACCAGCGCGTGTCATATCATGTTGTTTTTAATGCAGTAAAGAGTCAGATGATCCCGCACAGCTTGCACAGTGCAGCGAGGCCATGTGCAGGCCTGGCTACTCTGCTCGCCGAGTCCAAATCAATTATGTTGTAATCAGGACTGTTTCCGGAACTGGTCGGATGGAGGTTCAGAGTGAAAAGGAAAAATTGCTATTTCTCTCTAGATCCTGTTTGCATCAGCAGACTCCATCTGAGACACATCCTGTTTGACCTCTGGTGGAGCGGGGGAGGGGAACTGCTTTGTTTGACTTTTGACTGTCATGGATCCAAGGGCCTCCACTCTTTTTTTTTTTTTAGAAAAAGCTTGCATTGGTATTAAAACTCAGTCATCATCTTCAGTCCACATAGATACACAGTCTGGGCTATTCATTTTCTCAAATAGTGATCCCTAGTTCACCAGAAACATAGGATGCTTATTTAAAACAGATTCCTGGCCCTACCTGAGACAAGATCTCTAGAAAGGTGTTATTCTAACAAATGACCCAGGTGATTCTGAAGTGCAGTCAATTTCAAGAACTTGCATCAGGATGAGAACTGCTCAACTCAGTTTCCTAACCTTAGGCCACTGACTCCAGCCAGACCCAACTTCCTTATGTATGCTCCAGTGCAGAGAAAATTGTTTTGAATTTTGGGCACCTAGAAGGGACACCAAAAAGGGATCCCCCTCCTTGCAGGTACAAGAGGCCTTTAGGACATCAGTTCCACACATTCCCAGGGAGTGGTTAGTGAAGACTAGAGAGTGAGCCTGGTGTGATGTGGGCTCAGCCCAAAGGCTGCTGCTGTCACACCCTGACCAGGTTTTCACCAAAGCATGCCAGAAAGAGAAAAATAAGAGTGAAGTGACATTTATTTAAAATATTTTGTGATTATGTTAGCTATATCTTTCTGGAGATGTTAAAATATCTGTCTTAATCTGTTTGGGCTGCTATAACAAAATTATACAGACTGGGTAGCTTATAAACAATAGAAACGGACTGTTTACAGTTCTAGAGGCTGGGAAGTCCAAGATCAAGGCACCAGCATGGCTCCTGGTGAGGGCCCGCTTCCTAGTTCATAGCTGGCACCTTCTCCCTGTGTCCTTACATGTTGGAAAGAGCTAGAGAGTCAGAGGGAGCCTCTTTTATAAACCACTAATCTCATTCATAAGAGCTCTACCCGCATGACATAAGTACCTCCCAAAGGCCTTGCTTCTTGACACCATAACCTTTGGGGATTAGGATTTCAACATATTAATTCGAGAGGGAGGAGAGCCAAATATTCAACTATAGCAATATCTTTCCTCTTAGAGATTTATTTTCAATGCATTTATTTGTTTTTAAATAGTTGATCCATGGTTTCCCCTTGCACAAAATTCAAAATGTACAAAAGTCTCCAACATGGGCTATGTGGGACATCTCCCTCCTACCCCAGAGTTCTGGTTACCAAACCCAGAAGCAGCCACGGTTACTGATTTCCTATTCTTTAAGAAAACCTCTATGCATATACAAGCAGATACATTCATAGAAACTCATTTTTAATACAACAGATATCATCCTGTGTCTTGTTTTTTTTTTTTTTTATTTCATTTAACAACATATTATAAGATATTTCCACATCAGTACATTGGGAAATCTTTTTTTAAATAATTAAATGATTGTGATGATATATTGTATTGGGGCATTTTTTAAATGTCCTAGAGACTACACACACACACACACACACACAGACACACACACATTTGACAGCTTCATATAAGAGCCCAAAAAAGTGTCTTAAAATTTTTTCTAGTCCATGAAATCTAGAAGCTGAAGCCACTGGCATAATACTGATGAATGATAATGTAATAATAGCAGTATTATAACTAACATTTTACAATAGAATATACAATAATGATTTATTAAAACATTAAATAATAATAATAAACAATTTAGAATCAAATACTTCTGGACTTGAGTTCTACTTCTGTCATTTTCTAGCTCCAAAGACTTAGATAAGTAAGTTTCTAATTTCTCTGAGCCGGTTTCCTCAATTAGCAAAACTGAGGGTGGGGCGGGAAATAAAACCTCCCTCCTCAAGTTGTGAAAATTAAATAAATAACTAATAGAGAGCACCTGGAGTCATGGACCCAAGAAATTATCAATTTATAGGACACAACTATAGAGAGTTGGCAACAGACAAACGCTGCAGAGAGCTTATGTAAGTGAGGACTGGGAGTGTACATTGACTTTGGCTGTCGGGGAAGATCAGGGAAGATTCAGGCTGAGCTCAGCAGAGTATTATCAGCAGAAACCAGAGCTGGTGGGAGGGCAGTGGTGGCTTGTGGGAAGAGAAGGAGGTTGGTGGTGAGTACGTGCATTGTTACTGGAGCTGGACACTATGTGATCCAGTGTCAGAGCATTTTCATTTCATTTTCAACAATTATCAACTCATGGCCAATTTCCCTACACATTCCCTGCACCTCCCCCTATTTATTATTTGAAGCAAAACTAATATCTCTAGGTATTTCATATCATGTCATCTCTAAACATTTCAGCATGTACCTCTAAAAGATATTTTTAAAAATTAAAAACAAAGCTGCAATACCATTACCACCCCTAAAAATTTAACAATACTTCCTTGACATCGTCAAATATTCAACAAGTATTCAAATTGCCAATGGTCTCACGAATGTGTACTTTCTTTTAACAGATATTTGAATCAGGATCCAGATAGAGTCCACACATTGCAATAGCCTTTTTAAAGAATCAATAAAATTTTTCTTTATTTCTCTTTCTCCCCTGTCCCTCCCACTTTGCAACTTTTTTTGTCGAAGAAATGTCTTTCAGAGTTTTCTTCAGTCTGGATTTTGCTGATTGCATCCCTGTGGCGTAGTGTAACACACAATCTTCTCACTCCTTCCTAACTCCTATATTTTCTAAAACTTTGAAATTATGTCTGAAGGCTTGGTCAGATTCAGGTTTGAATTGGGGGAGTGGGGGTCAAGACTATTTCATAGTGTTTTTTTCCATCGGGAGGAAATCAACGTCTAGTTTCCTTTTCTGTGCTGTTAGTAGCCACTGATGTTCAATTCCAAGTCTCCCAATGTTTTTGGTTTTCCTGCCTCTTTTGTTCACTGTTTTTCAGTAAACTGTTGCTTCTGGACAAAGTCGAGTCACAGATTAAGGTCTCCCAGCTTGGGACCACTAAGAATTTTCAAAAATCTATCAACCTTAAAGTTATGCTTTTTCAGAATGATTTTTCCTCAGTTTTATTGAGAAATAACATTGTATTAGTTTAAGGTATACAACAGAACTATCTGATAGATTACATTGCAAAATAATCATCACAATAAGTTTAGTTAACATCCATCACCTCACGTGGTTACAATTTTTTTCTTTTGATGAGAATTTTTAAGATGTACTCTCTTAGCAATTTTAAAATACGCAATACAGTATTGTTAGTTATAATCATCAGGTTGTAATTTACACTCCTAGAACTTACTTATTTTAATAACCGGAACTTTGTACCTTTGACCACCTTTACCTCCACAGCCCACCTCTGGCAACCACCGATCCGTTTCCATGAGTTCTAGATTTTTGAGATTCCTCGCCTAAGTAAGGTCATGGTGTATTTGTCTTTCTCCATCTGACTCATCTCGCTTAACATAATGCCCTAAAGGTCTATCCACGTTGTCACAAATGGCAGGATTTCCTTCTTTTTTATGGCTAAATAATATCCCATTGTATTTATGCACATTTTCTTTACCCATTCATCTGCTGATGGACACTTAGGTTGTTTCCAGTCTTGGTTATTACATATAATGCTGAAATGAACTTGAGGGTGCAGGTATCTTTTCTAGATAGTAATTTTGTTTCCTTCAGGATATATCCAGAAGAGGGATTGCTGGATCATATGGTAGTTCTATTTTGAATTTTTTGAATTATTTCATAGTGGCTGCACCAATTTACATTGCTATCAAGAGTGCACAAAGGTTCTTTTCTCTCCGCTTCCTTGCCTATGCTTTTTATCTCTTATCATTTTGATGATAGCCATTTTAACAAGTGGGAGGTGATATCTTATTGTGGTTTTGATTTGCATTTTTCTGCAAATAAGTAATGTTGGACACCTCTTCATGTACTTGTTGGCCATTTGTATGTCTTTGGAAAAATGCCTATTTAATTCCTCTGCTCATTTATTAATCAATTGTTTGGTTTTCTGCTAGCAAGTTGTACAAGTTCTTTATATGTTTTGTATATTAACCTTTTATCAGATATGATTATAAAAATATCTTCTATTATTCCATAGGTCTCCTTTTCATTCTGTTGACAGTTTCTTTTGCTGTACAGAAGCTTTTTGTTTAATGCATCCTCACTTGTTTATTTATGTTTTTGTTGCCTCTGCTTTTGACTTTAAATCCAAAAAAGCATTGCCAAGATCAATGTCAAGAATTTCCTATTTTTCTTTCTAAGAGTTTTATGGTTTCAGGTCTTACATTTAAGTATTTAATCCGTTTAAGACTGGTCCTTCTTCTGCATTTTTCTGAACACCAAGCAGGGAAAAAAATAGTGTAGAATGATATTTCTATAAGCCCCACTTTTTCCCAATGGACTTTGCCCTATTCTTGTGTTTCTTTCACTAAAACTGCCCCACCCCACAATCTTCTCTAAAAACTTTCTTCTGGTTAATGTGTCTCTTCCTCTTCTTCCCATTCCCTTCTGATTCTGTATCAAGAAAGCTCAAAAAAAACCCATTTGTCTGGCAATGACAGAATCCTTCTCAAAGGGTAGAATGATTCACAAATACACAATCCTCTTTGGCTGTCAAGAGAGGGGAAAGGATGGAAACTCTGCTATGCAATCATTTTTATCCCTTCACAAATGAATAAATGATGGATTAAACTAGGAAGAACTCTACATGGGATGCAGAAACCCATGAAATGAGCAAAGGGGTGCTCAAAACTGTGAGGCGTTGTGAGAAGAATGTGTCTCCATGACAAAAATCTATGTGCTGCATTTAACATTAGTTAGTTGATCACAGACACATTGCTGGACTAGCAGAAGTGATATTTAGGAAAGAGACCATTCTAGGGCCTTTCCAGTAACTGTGTTAAGGGAACCAGTTACTCTCTCTGCATACAGAGCTGGTGTTCCTGATCTTGAACCACATACCATACTGTGGCATGCTACCTTTTTTCATTTCTGAACAAGCCATCCATGGCCAAAGCCTGACTGAAGAGTGCTGAGAGAATCCTGGGCATCAAGCCAACAACCCCAAGGTGAGCACACTATGGGCAAGAGAAGACAGGAGCCAAGGGGAAAGAGCCAGTTGCTTAATCTGAAAGCATTCCAAGCTCCTCGGAATAGATGTCTCTCCAGCCTTTCCTTCAGAAAAATTTGAGTCCAATTTAACGAACAGAAAGGTAGAGGGCTTGACCTTCTGTTAAACTTAGTCACTTTCAAAATGATACTCTGGTTTATTTAAAAGTACAGTGCAAATAATTGGGTTCATGTGTTTCACCAACTCAAAAGAAAGATGAATGTTAGTATGAATAAGTGATAACTCTTTACAGAGAAACTCAAACTAAGAGCTGTAAACCAGTGGAGTTGTAGAATTGCTCAGAGCTTAGGCTTTGGGTTTAAATTGACTCCATCGATTTTTGTCTGTGTATCTCTGAGCAAGTTGCTTAATTACTCTGAACCATATTTTCCTTACCTGTAAAATGAGGATAACTAAACATGCCTACTTCATAACGTTTCGAGCACATGCATAGGGCATTTGACATTGTGCCAGTGAGAGTATGCGTTCAATAAATAGTTTCTGTTGTTGCTACTAGGAGTTGTTGGAGAATCAGACTTTATGAATGTGCAAGATTTTTTTAATAAACTTTAAATTTTTTGAATAATTATACATTTATGTAAAAGTTGCAGAAAATAGTCCAGAGAATTCCATGTACCTTTCACACCCAGATTGTTTTTATTGTTAACGTTTTACATTACTATGGTACATTTGTCAAAACTGAGAACCCAACATTACCATTACTGTTACTATTAACTATTATTATTAACATCGCTGTTACTATTAAACTCAAAAAACTTTATTCAGATTTCACAGTTTCTTATTCTAGGATATATATAATCTAGGATATCAAATTACATTTAGAAGAATGTTTTTAATTGGCGCAAGAATCAACATTATTAATCAATCAATTAGTGACTCCCATGGTCGAAACCTAAATGTGCCTTTCTAAAACACTTGAGAGGTCTTGATAATCATATATTCTTTAAAGTAGGTTTTTACAAACTGATTGACCTATCAATTGGCATAGTAAATCCTTTTACATGGTTAGGGAAGTCTTCAAATGAAGGTTAGCACCTGACTGAATTATCATAATATTCAATTTATTCACATTTGAAATTAGCAAGATTTTACTGTGTACATAATCATGGCACTTTACTAAGTAGGTCTTCAAAAAGTATGTGTTGCTAAGGTAAATGTAAAGGGAAATTTAGATTTGACAACTTGATCTGCTTACAGGCACAGTGAGGTATATTTTGCCTTGAGCCGGGTCTTGTTTTGAATGATCTCTTAGAGTTTGACTTTGCCTTTGCCCATAGAACCTGTTTGTACAAGACTATACAGAATTGGAGCAAAAAAGACTTACTGTTTAGCAAGCCATGAATTTCTCTACTATCTTTTATTCAGCATGGATCACCCCTTGCGGGGATCAATTCTGATGTTGAAAATAAATCAGCTTTCCTTTTATCTCTGAATAAAAAAATATATATATATTCATGTGCATGAATTCAATTTCTTAGAAGTTAGTTCATGGTGGTTGCTGTTTTTAATAAACAGTATTAACCAGGGATAATGAGAATCACCAGGGTAGCTCTGGCCACGAGAAAGACAGAGATAAGGATGTCCAGCCAGCCATGAGCACCATGACATGACCAGGTGGGTCTCCTGCAGCCACGCTGGGACCTCAGGGGTAAATTTTTTCAAGATAAGTACGGCAAGGATATGGCCACCTTCACCAGTGTTGACCAACCTGGCCCTTCATCCAAGTCATTCATTTAATCATTCTTTTATTCAATGTAAGATATCTACCAAGTGGCAACTATAGTCTATCTGTTAGATTTCTGCTACTGAAAGTGCATCCTGAGAAGCATCTGTTTACTTGGGGGCTTACTAGAAATGCAGAATTTCAGGGCGCACCCCATCCTCTGAATCATAATTTGCATTTTAACAAGATCTCTAGGTGATTCTCATGTGAAAAGCACTGGACCAGATAGATGATGGGGGTAAGAACCAGGATCAGGATCCTGTCAGGAGATATATTTATTGGAGGGACTATTAACAAAATTTCAGTCAGTTACAGGGCACCAATAAAGAATGGTGAAGCATCCTGGTACTAGTACTAGCAGAGCATTCTTACCATCCCAGCAAGAGCTAAAGCTGTAGGAGAGATCTGCTCAATAGAACCAATGGTCTTTGGTAGTGGCAAGCAAACATTACCACACTGTGCCTTGGCAAGGAGCGAGCTAGGGAATAAATACGCCAACATTTCTCTCATTTTTTTTTTTTTTTTTTTTTTGCCTCCTAACCTATTGCAAAGCCAAAAAGCAAGAGAGCCCAGTAGGTGCAGTCATGTGTTCTGGGTCGAGAGCCCAATGCGAAGTATGGCTAGCGTTTCTGGTGGGGCTAACAGAAAATACCCACACCAGGAAATATGGCCTCTGTTCTCGATGAGTTTAGTTTCTAGAAGAACTTATTATGTACCTCTGGGTTGGAGGTGATGATAGCTCCTATTGTTCCAACTTAAACAAAAACTGTATTTTCTAAGTAGCCTTGAATTGGATATTCTAGGATTCTCCCAGATCCCTCTTTAACAAGCTAACCATATTTCTTAGTAACTGTTATGTGAAAGTCACTCAACTGGTTGCTAAGAAGGAGGTAGAAGTATTAGGCATGGTCCCTGCCTTTAAGGAATTTGTGATTTCAGGTAATCAGTGCTTCCTCTGCAAAACTTTGCAAAGAAGCTCAACCGATCGACCAGAATTCACTGAAGCAGTATATGGAGTTGAGTGTCTGTAACCAGGCTGCTGAGTTCAAACCTCAGTCCTGACACTAGTGTTAGGGCTGTGGACATGCTGCCCAACTTCTCTGAGTCTCTGTTTCTTCCTCTATGAAGTTGAAATGATAAAAATGGTTACCTGCCTCAACAAGTTGTGATAGTGGTGGTGAGGATTAAATGAGTTAGTACATGAAAAGTATTTTCAATGGTACCGAGCACACGGTCAAACTTCTATGTGTCAGTTATTAAAGGTTAAGAAATAACCATGTTCCCAGTGGCAAAGGGCCTAAAAGATAAAAGACCAGGCTATTAGGTCCATGATATAAAGTTGTCTTTCTAAATTTATGTATTTAGATAAGTAAATTAAAGGAGAAAAACAATGAGTAAATAATGGTACAATTGGCTCAAGGATAAGGAAGTACTGAAAGAAATAAGTTTGAGAAACCCTGACACACCCCATCCCCCCGCCCCCGCCCCCCACCACCACCAAATTACTCTGGCCCCTAGACTTTATGCAATGCCTTGTCTGAGTATCCTTAGAGGATTAAGAGACTTCCTAAGGGGACAGATTCCTACAAAGCTTTCTGGTTTAGAGGTGAATGAAATGAGGTAAATGGAATGTAAATATACAAATAGGAGTATTTTTAAGAAACTGAAGTTGGTTGTATACTCAAAATTAATTAAAGGAGTTCTAAATACATATGGGGATGTAGCTATTCTGGATATCGAATGTGCTATACAGTCATGCTGATGAAAGTCACGAACATACATTAGCTCTTAAGACTTTGTTTAGGTACCTCTTAGGATTTCCAAAATTGCAGGCTCCTTTTGTTAGATCCAGCACTTTTCTTTGCTTTTTGACGAACTTTTGACCTAAATTATATTTCCAATCTCCATTCATTTAGTGGAAGGTCTTTAGTGACTGCCTAAACACACACACTCATGCATATACACACACATACATATATATTACATTTCCAGACCAATTGAATTACAGAAGGAACCAATTTGAAACGTTATTGAATTAAAACCTTAGAAGAGAGAGATGGGTTTTATTGTTAGTGGTTGGCATGACAACTTGATATGCTAGAGAGTAATATGTGCTCTGTTCACGGTGTTGGAGACTCTGACAAGTTCAAGGCTGGGCCTTTGCCTCTAAATCTTGTTGCCAAGGTAATGCAACATAAGGCCAGAGTCCACTGAAATGAATACTTCTGACAGCTCATGCCAGCAGGAGCTATCTGATTAAAAGGGATATTTAAAAAAATAAAAGAAAGAAAGAAAGAAAGAAAGAAAGAAAGAAAGAAAGAAAGAAAGAAAGAAAGAAAGAAAGAAAGAAAGAAACAGTATTTTAACAAGAGCAGGAGGAGAATGCAAAGGTGGGATATTGAAATATGGGCAACAGAAAATCTAAAAAGAAAGCAGCCAGTAGGTGCCAAGAATTAACTAAATACAAGGGTCTGTTTTATGAGGAAGGGTTGGTGGTGTGTGAAGGTCTTCAGGCAGGGATTCTAGCCTGCCGGGCCATTTTTTGTAAGCAAAATGATACTGCCCCAGTTTTGTTCCCTGGCTCAAGTACAACAGAATGATTTCACTTGATTGGTGGCCACCCTAGTTCTCACTGCAGACTTTAATTTGACAGATTTTCTTCTCTGATAATACATTAAAGAAAATGGCTTCTGAAGGACTTTATATGTCACACATATGTCCCAAGATGAAAAGGGAATCCACAAAAACCTCAACCCAGAGTAGAAGCCACCAAAATGCCACTGCCTTCAGCCACCAGAAAGGCCTGTTGGATAGTCTCCTGATTCATGTGCCAGTGATCTGTTAGTCAATAGTTTACAGGATAATATTCTTAGAATTATGATCTTATGAAATCCTGTTTTTCTCAACTTTACATGCCAGTTGATCTTGGATTGTCATGATGAAACTGTGGTCCTTGGCGTTTCTTATGCTCTAAGAATAGAGTAGAACATGATCATATTTTCCATCAGGATTTGATCGAGGTGCCACGTGAGCTGTCTGTTCTTTACATTTCCAGGGATTTGATGGAATAATCAGTAAATGGGGACATGTGGGTAAGAGGGTAAAAGGTGGAATCTGAAAGGAATTCCAAATCCAGATGAACAGTTCAAATTTCAAGTTTCTATGAATTCAGTCAGATCAGAGTATTATACCTTAAGCAAATGAGGGAACGAAAATTTATCGTGCTTATCCTACCCTATGCAAGTAGCTTCCACAGTACAAACTGTAATGGAGAGGAATTAGAATTACTGACCCATATCTAACTCTTGCCTCTGCAAATGATTTGCTAAGTGACCTTGAGAAAGAATTTAACATGTTTGGTCTTTGCTTCTTAAGCTATGAAATAAAGTGATATTATCCTAGCTTTTCCCCATAACAGTAGTTTTCTACCTGGAATGTATAGCCAAATCATGGAAAGAACTTGTTAGTAATTCAAATTCCCTGGGCCCCAGACAAATCTCTACCAAGTCAAAATTTGTACTTTTTAAGAGCCCTATGTATGATTTGGATGTGCGATCTCTCTTTAAGAATCACCAAAGATTATGCATAACTTGTAAAGATAAACAAGCTAATATAGTGAATTGTCTTAAGTCCTTTAATCAAAGAAGGGTACTGCTAAGTTCAGCATTTTTTTTTTTTTAGCTTACATTTTCAATATTTAAAACAGGGCTAAGAAATTGGGAATGTAGGAAACTTGGCATACATAAAGTGGTTACATTTTTCTCTACCATTTCAAGTATTTGGAGATCTCCAGACTTTAAATGAAAAGCTCTTTGAAGTAATCCTTTGTTTATGATTTGCAATATTCCCCTCAGTCTTCATTGATCTGGACAGAATGATAATTGGTGTTTACCTAATGCTTACTGGCACTGTTCTGAGTGCTTTATAAGTGTTACCGCATTCGCTCTAGCCCTCTCTTACACACATGCTGTGGAGAGATTAAGTGACCTGTGTAAGGCCTAATGGGTAATAACAGGTAAACATGGGCTTTGAACTCAGGAACCTCACTCCAGAGCCCCACTCTTAATCTCTGTGCTATGACTTGGTGTAGGTCAAACATTGCCAGTGAGTAAATTGCTCAACTTTCTCAAGTGAAAACAAAAACCTATGCATAAGAGTCTTTCTAGGCTTGGATCGTCACTTATTAAAGTGTGGACCTTAGACTTCCTACATCTGAATGATGTGAGGGCTTATTAAAAATGTAGTTTCCAGGGACTACTCCCAGACCTATTGCACTAGAATCTCAGGTATGAGTGGGTGCTGGGTGGGATAGCTCATTTAAAAAATATACTCCTTAGGTGATTCTTTTGTTTTCTTCTAGCTTCACTGAGGTATAATTGACAAATACAAATTATATATATTTATTTGGTACAATGCGATTTTTTTAAGGTATATGATGTGAGATTTAATACATATGGATACATTATGAAATGATGACCACAATCAAATTAATTAACATATCACTTCATGTAGTTACCTTTTGAGGGTGGGGTATGATGAGACTATTTAAGATTTACTCTCTTAGCAAGTTAAGGTGACTCTCAAGCCCAGGAAAATTTAAGAACCACTGGCCTGGATCAACATTTGTAGGCTACCATTGTTAGAGATGAGGATGGGTAGAACATTTGGGGAGCCACCGAACCAAAGTTATTGTTCACAATCAGATGTGGGGGATGCCTGGGGTGGAATGTTCAGTGTCCTGGCCGATGAATGGTTTGCTCGAGGCAAAGCCTCTGCCCAGGGACAACGGGTTGTTGTCTGTCTCGGAATCACAGAAGGAAGCCAACAAGCTGACAGTATGAATTTGCTTTCAAGGCCCAGATCTCCTATTCCCTCGAGGGGTTCCCACTTGTTGGTAGCAGGGCTAGCACTGGCCTGGAACTTCGATGTTTTCTTTTTCAGTATCCAAATGCCAGGGAGGCTCTGTGTCACTACACATACCATCTCAGGCACAATGGCAGAGTCAGGAAGCGTATGTCTGGAATGCAGTCTGGCCCCATTAGAGCTTTGAATTGGGCTGGAACTTGCAGACTCTCACAAGAGTTTATCAAGGTGTCTTTTTCAGATGGGCAAAGAAAAGAAGGCCAAGAGGCGAACCCAGAAGGTTTGAGGATTTATACTTCGGAAGAAGGGTATGGTGATTCTTTAAGGAATTGGAACAATTTTATGTGAGGCTCATTGAGATATAATTTACATGCAGTAAATTTCACTTTTTTGAGTGTACAGTTCAATGAGTTTTGGAGGGCAGCTATAAGCAACATCATACCAGAATGCCGGTACTGCGAGTTTTCATCAGCATCAAATAAGATATAGAACATTTTCAACTCCCTAAGAAGTTCCTTTGTACCCTTTGCAGCCACTGCCACTCCCTTTTCCCCAACTGATCTGATATGTGTCTGTATTTCGGGTGTCGCCTAAATGAAATCTTATAATATGCAGCCAATTGTTGTTGCATATATCAATCGTTCTTTCCTATTTATTACTAAGTAATATTCCATTGTTTGGCTACCACAATTTTTTTATTGATTCACCAGATGACGAGCATTTGTGTCATTTTCACTTTTTGGCAAGAATTGAGATTTAAAGAAGCGCTAATTCAGCAAGCATATATTGAACACAGGAAAATGAGATCGTTGATGCCTACAGCCTCTGATAAAAATAATTATCACACTAGATAATATAACCCCTAAAGAAGGAGCTCCATTTGTCGCCCTAGAAATAAATGAGAGGAAAAGAATGCCATTAAACGGTGTTGGTGGAGCCATTAGAAGAGCATTTTATGCCTTTTGAAAGCCCTGAAATGATACTACCATGCTGAGACACATGAGGGCGCTCTAACCAGCCAGCATTAGCAAACACTTTTTTTCATTCCAACAAAGGTTGTTTGTTTTTTAATTTATTGGAATGTTTTGTCGAAAGCCCTGGTGAATTCTCACTCCCACCCTTGGTCTCGTTGGCCACTCTTGGATGATAGAAAAGAATTTGGCATCAAGTGAATCTGTCTTTGACTAGTCCTCAGGGGTTTATTGTACCCAACCACAGTTTTATGGTGAGGCTCCAGTAGGCTTCCTTACTAAAACTTACGTGGAAAGGCTTCCAAAGGACTCTGGATTAGAATATCTCATAAATCACAAAGTGAACTGACATTGTCCCTAAAGTTCCTTTTTTATTTTATTGTTATTTTCAGGCCTTCCCGGAACGTAGCATACAAGTGTTAAAAAGTAATTGCTGGGCAATGTTTTAGAAAGAACTGTGAGGCACTCCTTTCACGTGGGTCAACAATTTAGCCGGTTGAGGGTTGTTCATTCTTGTCAAAGGAACTACTGTGATCCATATAGAGAAAGGCTATCTTTGCAACAGAGCAGCAGGGAGAGAGGACAGGGTTACTGGTTTTTGGCTTCTGAGTGTCTGTTCAAAACAAAACCAAAAAAAAAAGAAGTTCTGGATACATTTAAAATTTTCTGAAAATCAATGACTCATTTGTTAAAGAGGAACCAAGTACAAAATAAAAGACACTTTATAAAAACAGCATTAGAATGCTCTGATGAGACTCTACATGAATTTAGTGCTAGGGGTACATGATTTTCTTGCAAGGTCTGGGAAGTCTTAGACCCTTCCCCTTTAAAGAAAAGGGTTTGATTTCATTTGCTAAGCTATCTCTGCAAGGACTCTCTACAATTAACAGACAGAATAAAATGTTCTCTTGAGGAAAGAAGTCTTTTACTCAGCCTATCCAACATAAAATATGATAATTGTTTCAAGCATAAAATTATCTTTGGCTGTTATATCTGAATTATATAATAGCATGGCCTTAAAATTTGGAAGAAGATAGTGAAATGATGACTCTAGGGACCGGGTGTGGCCCTGGCCTGGATTAATGGATACTTGGCACCCCTTGGGAGGACCACCCTGGAGTGCTCTCTCTCCTCACTTGGATCAAATTCTGAATCACTCACCCAGGCCTAGGCCCTTCACACAGATGTACTGTAGACCTTCTCAATTACCCCCTTTAAAAGGCATTCTCCCATTCCATCCTTATCTTATTCCTTGGATCCAAAGTTCACTGTCTGCTTGAGTGTAGTGGTTAAAAAGATAGACCAATGAGCCATAGCTGGCTATGCGATCTTAAAACAGTTACTTTACCTCTCTAAGCCTCAATTTCCCTCACTAAAAAATGGAGATTATAATAGTATCTATTTCAGGTCTCCATAATAGTACCAATCTGAAGTTGTTGGGAAGATTAAATAAGATAATGCATATAAGGCAATAAGGTAATGCGTATAACATATAAAATAATGTATATACAGGTTATGATGTATACATAGTAAGCCCTCAATAGAGACAGACATTATCATTATTATCATCATTACTTCTAATTTGTCACCTCTCAACTATGATCTGACTTCCCCATCCTAGTAAGCCATCTTCAGACTTCTGTGGGAAGAATCTTCCTAATTAACAAAGCCCTTAACCTCTCTTGTGGCTACATCTCCTACCCCTCTCAGGACTATCCTCCCCTCCCACCAGGTTCCGCAAACTAAATGCAGCCAATGCTAACAATCTTGTCCCATCACATAGTAGAGTTGTGCTAAGAATGCCAGGAATGTCAAATGGCAATCACCTTAGCTAACCATCAGTTTGGGATGGATCTACCTTAAAGGTGACATGCACTCCATTCTACTATAAATCCCTACACTCTTCATCCATCCAGGGGAGAAACATGACTTTAAGAGCATATTCTGCCCATCAACTATCACCTTCTTATAAATCAGATGCAGAAAGAGTAGAATGTGAATGGAAAGGTATTCTGTTTAGGAGGGGAAATGCTATTTTATATCATTTCAATTATGTCCCCATCAAGCAACAGAGTCAAGGCCAATGCTAACAATTGTAACTCCAAGTTTTTCAAGAGAAATTAAACAAAAGAAAAGAAAATCCAAAAAGACAGTGATCCCAGTTTTAGAAAACCGCCTCTGGTGATAAAAATCTCTGCAAAAGATGAATGAGGAGAATCAGAAGTGCCTCAAAATAGATCTGTTAACATTTCCTTTTAAAGAATGGAAGAGTGGAGGATGGGGGTGTTCTTACAGACGATTCAGAATAACTTACAGTCAAGTTGTATTTTAACGAGATTTCTTGATTAGTTGGTGTTGTGTTTAAGAGTATGGATTCTGAATCTGTCTGGATAAGAGTATGGATATTCTGCCTCTGTCTCTTAACCTCCCTAAGCCTTGGTTTCTCCATGTGAAAAAATGGAGGTAACACCATTATCTGCCTCATAACATTGTCATTAATTAAATACAGTTGTTCATTTATAGCAGCAAGCACAGTGCCTGGAAATGAGAAAATGAATAGGAGATGAAGGAGAAGAAAATAACAGAGTAAGATTAAACAGACAGGTACCTTGTCCAGACTAATGATGAAAGACGATGTGAACCCACAAGTGTGATTAACTCAATCTCATGTACCTGAGGTCCAAGGAAAGCAATAAGGTGAAGGAGCTTTAACACATGGACTCTAATGTGTTTGTCCATCCAGCACCTTTTTGACTTATTTCCTCATTTCCCGCTGTGTCTGATTAGGTGACTGCTGAGTTCCAGAGCAAAGGAGTAGCAAACCAAAAGAAGCTATGCAATCATATATCTGCATAGAAATAAATCCACAAACTAAAAGGGCTTTAGAGGCTCTTTATGTCAACCCTCTGAGGTTGGAGGGGTTAAGTGGCCTGCTCATGGTCATGCAGCTAAGGAGTAGCCAAGCCAGGACTGGAATCTGAAGGTGTCTTAGAGTCCTCTCCAGTACATCAGACTGTAAGAGAAATGAAGATAATAATAATAATAATAATGCTATTTTATTTCATATCTTATATCCAATGAAAAATGAAAGAGAAGTTTCTATACAGGCATCTTTTGAAGTTCAACTCACAATAGGCTTTACCCTCTAAATGGGTCACTCTGTATCACCATGGTGATTCTCCCAAGTTTTCCTGGAATCATCAGCTGTTTCCTAATGAGGGCACTCCCCAGAACTTGCAACTCCACCAAACAGATAAATATTTCCCAGTAGAAAATACTTAGGTCCTTAAGTAATTTAGTCAGCAACTACTTTTCTTTCTCCACTTCTCAGGACAAGTCTAAAGTGTGTTCCTACATTTGCCTGAGATGTCATAGAGTTCTATTTTTTAAGAAAACTTGATTATACTGATGGTAAGTCTACTTTTCTGGGTTTTGTGTGATTTATATATTGACAAACAGCTACCTTGCCTTCTGTCTTTCTAAGTGAGCAGTAAATGTATCACAATTTAAAAGCCTTATAATAGTGTGGCTACTTCTCGAAAAATTTAAAAAGAACTATACATGATTTGGCAATTCCACTTCTGAGTATATACCCCAAAAACTGAAAGCAGGCTCTCAAAGAGATATCTGTGTACCCATGTTCATAGTAGCATTATTCACGGTAGTCAAATGCTGGAAGTAACTCAAGTGTCCATCAGTGGATGAATGAATAAACAAAATGTGACATATATATGTAATATATATTAAGTATTTATATAAGAGAATATTATTTAGTCTTTAAAAAGAAGGAAATTCTGACACTTGCTACAATATGGATGAATCTTGAAGACATTCTGCTAAGTAAAATAAACCAGGCACTAAAAGACAAATACTGTACGATTCCAGTTATATGAGGTTTCTAGAGTAGGCAAATTCATAGAGACAAAAAACAGTCTGGTAGTTGTCAGGAGCTGGGGGGAGGGAGAAATGGAAAGTTGTTGATAAATGTGAATAAGTTTTCAGTTTTGCAAGATGAAAAAGTTATGGAGTTTGGTTGCCGAGAATATGTATAACTGACCCCTGAACAACACAGGTTTGAACTGCGTTGGTCCACTTATATGCAGATTTTTGTCAATAAATATATAGTCAGTTCCCTGTTTCCCCAGGTTTCACATCTGTAGATTCAACCAACTGCAGATCAAAACAGTATTCTCCATCTGCAGTTGGGAATCCACAGATGCAAAGGGCCGATCATGTGTATTGTTCTACACCATTTAACATAAGGGACTTGAGCATCTGAGGGTTTTGGTATCCGTGGGGGTCCTGAGGGTCCTGGAGCCAATCCCCAATGGATACCAAGGGACAACTGTACTTAACCATACCGAACTATACACTTAAAGATGGTTGCAATGGTAAATGTTATGCCTGTGTATTTTACCATGTGTATTTAAAAATTTTTTTAGGATGAAGGAGAGTAAGAGACTGTTCCATAGTTTGTTATAAACATACATACAGTTATTTTAAAGTCTCACTAGTCTCATTATACTTCTCAGTCATGGTTGCAAAGATTCATTGGTAAAATTTCAGGGCATTAAGGCAGCCAAAAGTATCAACTTAAAGCAGCTTAAGCAGATAGTAAATGAAAGATCAACCAAGACCAAGTATTTATATGTTGTTCACCTGAATTTCTGAAGCTTCCACTCAGCTCATATTGATCTCCAGTTAGCTATATATATCTGTTCTTCCAGGTTTGTCAATACTCTCAGAATTCCTTTCTGTAAATTATGATTTTGACCAAAATTTAGAAACTAGGGTATTGATTTCACAGGAAAAAAAAAAGGTTAACCTCTAAAATGGATAAACCAAAATTCCTTAGGTTCAAGCACATGACGTAGTTCACAAAAAATTTTACATCTACTTTTCTGGGTTCAATTGCATCTCCCCATGCCCCAATCCAAAATATTTGTATATTGAAGCCCTAATCCCCAGTACCTCAGAATGTGACCTTAATTTGGAAATAGGGTTCTATAATGTAATTTGTTAAGATGAGGTCATACTGGAGTAGGGAAGGTCCCCAATCCAGTATGACTGGTGTTCTTACAGAAAGAAGAAATTTGGGCACAGACACACACACAAGGAGAATGACATGTGAACATGAAGGCAGAGGATCTACAAGCCAGGAAGCATCAAAGATTGCTAGAAAACCACCAGAAGCGAGGGGAGAAGCATAGAACAGAGTCCTCCTCGTGGCCCTGAGAAGGAAACGAACTTGCCAAAACCTTGATCTTGTACTTCTAGCCCCCAGAACTGTGAGACAATAGACTTTTGTTTAAGCCACTAAAAACATAAAAAGCCTTGGCATGAGCAAACATCACCGTTTTCCTTTTCCCTGATTCTTTTGCCTCTTAGCTCCTTCTGCTTTTATTTACCTCTCTTCTCTCCAGTTTCCCCACCTCTCAGGGCTTTTACTTACTCCATGTATCATGGTGTATTTAAAAATGCTCAGGCTTTATTTTTATTTAATTTTAGTAACTTGTTTTCTTTTATTATAAAAGTAATACCTAATCATATTCAAATTTTACTTTCACATAATTCAAAGGGAAATAAAGCGCAAAGAAAGAGACCTCTCTCTTCATCCCCAACTGAGCAAACCTTCTCATCACCTCCCCAGAGGTAATCTCTGTTAGAGTTGGATATGTAGTCCTCTAGAATTTTTGGTGCCTATACATGCATGCATCTATGATTTATACATTTGTTTTTAAAAAGATAAAATGTAATTGAATAATACATGCTGTTTTACAACTTGCTTTTCTTCAATTAACAGTATATCCTGGACAGCTTTCCGCATCAATATATATAGCTATACCTCTTTTTAAATGGATGTTCCTTAAATTATTTAACCAATTCACCAATAAAGAATATTTAAATTATTTCCAGGTTAGTCTATTATCATCAGCACTGAAATGAACATTTTTTGTGTTTGTATCTTGAGGCCTTATTTGAGTATATCTACAGGATTAACAATTCTGCACACAATTTACAATGTGGGGACAGTTTTCCCACACCACTGAGCAATTTACCTGACAAAAGTTGGGTGTCCTACAATTTGACTCAATTTTGACAGTGTCTACCTGGAGATAACATCAAGTACCACAGGTTAAAGGCTCGGTCCTACAAGACTGCCCACCCCTTCAGATGCCATCACGATTCCAGGTTATTACTTGCACTTTTGACTGACCAGCTATCAACTGAAGGTTCTGACTCCCTGGTTGGGTTTGATTAATTTGCTAGAGCAGCTGACAGAACTCGGAGAAACATATTACTTGCTAGATTACCGATTTACTATTAAAGGATATATAATTCGGGAACAACCAGATGGAAGAGATGCATAGTGCAAGGTATGGGAAATGGGCATGGAATTTTCATGCTCTCTGAGGACTCCAAATCTCCATGTCTTCACTAACGTAGAAGTTCTCCAAACCTCATCCTTTTGGGTTTTTATGGCAGCTTCCATGCATAGGCACGATTAATTAGATCATTTGGCAATGGTGGTTTAGCTCAATTTTCAGTCCCTCTCCCTTCCATGGAGGTCAGGAGGTATGACTGAAAGTTCCAACCCTCTAGTCACATGGTTGGCTCTGCTGACAACCAGCCCCCATCCTAATAAAAGACAGCTTTTTCTTCTCCTCTCTCTCTTTCTCATTGCTTAGGAAATTCCAAGAGTTTTAGGAACTGCATGCCAGATACTGACAAAGACCAAATATATATTTCTTATTATAAATCATAATATCACAAGGATAAAGTCCTAGAAGTAGAATTTCTGGGTCAAATTGTATATGCATTTTACATTTTCATAGATACTCTCTATGAACCTTTGTATCTGTGACAAAGCTGGGATCGAATCTGTGCTCTGTCACTTACCAGAGGTATTACTCCAGACGAGTTACTTTATTCATCTTCCATTTCTTTGGTTATAAAAATGAATGTAATTTAAAGTCTATCTCAGAGTTTTTCATGGATGAAATAATAGATTGAATTCATACTGGTTAGCAGTTAGTACGCATACACTCATCTTTTTCTATCTCATTGTCTCTCTCTTAACTCCTCCTTGGGTTTTTGTGACGATCCCATTTCATTTCATGTCCACAGATATTTATCGAACAACTAATATATGCAGGGTTTAACAAATGCTGAGAGAACCTTAATTTTTTTAAAAGCACCATCATTTTTGGAGCTTATGATATTATACAGGAGAAAAACATCTCTTAAGTCCTAGTACATGGTAAGCCCTTACTTAATATTATTGGAATGGTTGAACAAAGAAAAGAAGAAATGTTGTCGAATGAGTAATACCACCCCATCTGGAAGAGAGCTCAGTGGAGTTCCTAGCATCATAGAGCGGAATATGGTATCAGGAGTGAGACAGATCAAGCTTCTCAAAACTTTTCCTCTGAATTCCACCTACTAGCAAGGGAAGCATTGTGGCTGAAGGCCAGAGCATTTGGCTAGAATATTACTTGAAGGCTTGTGTTTTATCTTGAAACTTACAAAAAAAATTCTATTCTATTTCATAACATATCGTTTTTTCCATATAAATGGCATCCTTCTCTTTAACCATAGGGTAAAGTGAATACACCAGCAAGGTGTACCATATTTATCAGGTGACTCAAGTGTCTCCTGACATGCTGCCAGCATACCTGAGGCATACTCAGGTGTACATGCATACCTGAGTTTGAGAAGCATGAGATTAAAATAATGCTGAATGAGCTCTCACTTCATGCTTCACTAACTATTTCCCCATCTATCTGCCCTACGCAACCACCTCACACCCTGGGCAGCCTCCTCCCTCCCAACTTTCTGCTAAAACTCTCCCCTACCTGTTTTTCTTCAATCCTGATTTTGTTTTCTAAAGTTTATGTTGAAACTCCACTACTCAAAACATATTTAAGAAAAATGACTCAACCACAAAACTCCTCCAGTTACTACTGGAGGTCATTAAAATCTCACAGTATGCCCTTCATTAGTCCACATTGTGTTGGTATTTGGTCTGTCTCATCTCTTTCATCTATGACAATAGATCCTTAGAAGGATGTAGCTTGTTTCGTTTAATTCTTGACAAGCTCCCAAACTAACGCCGTGCTCAATTAATGTTGCTCTGGTTCTGAGCACTCAGTGAAGTGCTCTCCTCTGTGGCTGAAGGACACTGTAAATGGGACATATGTTTTGAATTGCTTTTCCAGAGCTCACGGTGACTCTCTGGTCTGCCAACCACTTCTCCATTCCCACTGCCTGGATTCTGGGTCAGGCCCTCATCATTTCTCACTTAGATTATAGCTTTAGCTTCCTGCATGGGATTTCTTGTCTTTCTACTCCACCCTCTTCAAAGCCATTAGAGTGATTCTTCTAAGACAGAGGTCAGCCTGTCCCATTCCTCTGTTTCCTGTTTCAAATTTAGGTGGCAACAGTCTACAACAACATGCAATGACATTATGTTTCACTTACCAACATGAGTGAGAAAGGGTACATACATTAAATAAAGCACAAAAGCTAGCAAAACCAACCTATGACGTTAGAAGTCACGATAGTGGTCAACAAACAAGTACACGAAAAGGTGCTCGGCATCACTAATCATTAGGGAAATGCAAATCAAAACCACAATGACATATCACTTCACACCTGTTAGGATGGCTATTACTAAAAAAAAAAAAAAAAGTGTGGAAAAAGGATAAAAGGATCCTTAATATACTGTTGGTGGGAATGTAAACTGGTATAATGCCTATGGAAAACAGTATGGCAGTTCATCAAAAAATTAAAAATAGAACTACTGTATAATCTAGCAATCCCACTTCTGGGTATTTATCCAAAGAAATTTAAATAAGAATCTTGAAGAGTACCTGCATTCCCATGTTCACTGCAGCATTATTCACAATCGCCAAGATATGGAAACAACCTAAGTACCTATTGACAGATGAATGAATAAAGGAAATATGACATATATATGTAAATATTGAATGAGTATATGTGTGTGTGTGTGTACACACACACACACACGCACACACACATATACATACAATGGAATATTTTCAAACCTTAAAATGATAAGTAAATCCTCCCATTTGTGACAATATGGGTGGACCTGGAGAACATTATGTTAAATGAAATAAGCCAGACACAAAAAGACAAATACTGCATGACCTCACTTATATGTAGAATCTAAAATATAGTCAAATCCCTAGAAGCATAGAGTAGGATGGTGGCTGCCAGAAGGAGAAATGGGGGAGGTGATCATCAAAGTGTACAAAGTTTCAGTTCTGCAAGATAAGCAAGTTCTGAAGATCTGCTATACAGCACAGTTTCTATAGCTAGTAATATTGTATTATATACTTAAAATTGACTAAGAGGGAATATCTTATGTTAAATTTTCTTACAATGAAAAAAAAAAAGATAATTATAATAAAGGAGGCAGGAGGAAACTTTGGGAGGTGATAGATATGTTTATGGCCCAGATGATGGTGATGGATTCATGGTGTATGCTTATCCCCAAACTCATAGAGTTGTATATGTTAAATATGGACAGCTTTTTACATGTCAATCATACCTCAACAAAGTGATTAGAAGGAAACAAGAAGTCATGATAGCAGTTCCTAGCAGGGGTGAGGAGCAGTAGTGACTGGTAGGGATAGTGAAAGGGGCTTCTGGAACACCGTTAATATTCTATTTCTTGATCCGGGTGCTAGTAAAATTGATGTGCTCAGTTTGTGAAAATCCATCAAGATGTACACTTATATTTGGGGGACTCTTCTCTATGTCGATTCCTTCAATAAAAATAAACACAAACAGCATTAGTATGATAGTCTCTTTTTAATGTATCTCTCACTTGTCCCCCTCCACAACCCCAGTCATCTTCCCCAAGATCCAGCCATATCAGGTGACTCAATGTTCTACAAACATAGTATACTTCTTATTTTTTCATGATGATACTAACTTTGACAGAAAGCCCTTCAGTGGCAAGTTGATTTATCCTTTGAGAATCTGCTCAAATATCGCCTACTCCATGAGATTTCTTCCTGACACTCCTTGGCAAAATTAATTGTTCATTTCTCTGTGCTTTCACTGTACTTTGTAATTCATTCCCTATAGCTGCAGTAGCCAGATTGTCGATATTAAACAAACAAACAAACAAACAAACAGGAATCTTGGTCTGAAAAGTATGAGCTATACTTAAAGGGTCAATAAGATACAACTCTAGAATCAAGAATGGCCTAGAACATCCAGGCTCTATGTAAAATGTTGTATTATAGTAATTTCTTTGGATTTGTGTCTCCATCCAGACCAGAGGTCCTTAATCTTTTCCGTGCCATGAATCCCATTGGCTGACAGATGAAGCCTATGGACCCTTCTTTTGGAGTAAATTTTTACTGAAGTACAACTCCAAATGCATAAATTATAGAGGGATAATTAACTCAATGAATTCTACTAAGTGAATGTACTCACATTGCTAACATTCAGATCAACAAATAACCCCAAAGCTCAGCACAACCCTCACAGCCACCACCCCATGAAAGAGTAAATGCTGTCTTGACTTCTAACGCTGGAGAATTTTTAGCCTGCTCTTAAACTTTATGTAAATTGAACTATCCAGTATGTTCCCTTTTGTGTCTGGTTTCTTTTTCTCAATCTTATGTTTGTGAGATTCACCCATGTTGCTGAATGTAGCAATTGTTTATTCATTCTCATTGCTGGTAGCATTGCATTGTATGAATGTACCACTACTGATTTATTCATTCTTCTGTAGATGAACATGTAGTTTGTGTTCAGTTTTTCATCCTAATGAATAGTGCTATTATGGACATCCTCATACAAGGTAAATATATGTTATGTACCCATTTCAGAATACTGTTTTTAAATGCATACAATAAAATACATAGGAACATAAAGTAATTAAGCTAATTTATAGTTTTAAAAATATAAAACAAAATTTTAAATACAGTTTTGTATATGTTTCCTTGTTAACACAATTCTCAGATCTAGCAGTGAGTCTAATAACTATTATAATTTTGAAGTAATGATATACATAAATGAGATTTCAAAATTTTTCTAAAACTACAATATGCTTTGAAAGTGTCCATGACTTCTGTTGGTGACAGTCACATATATTGTGAATACCTCTGTGATTTGTTGTATAAGTAAATTCATGATTGAAGGAAAGTTAAATTTCAGTTAGAGGTCAGTGAACAATAAGATGTGATTCCCGCCCCCCCCCCCCCCACACACCCTATTCAAGTTCAGGAAGTCCCAGAATTCACCTCTGATCTAGATTTAATCCCCTTAAAAGCAAGGATCATATCCTAACCATATTAAAATTTCAGAATGTGACACATGACTTGGCACACAGTAAGTGCTCAATAAATTTCTATTGCATATAAATTCCTGACTGGTAATAGCAAACTTTAGTTGAGCATGTAATACATGCTAGGTATTGTGTTATGCTCTTTAAATGTTCTTCTAAAAATCCACACAACAACGTTTTGACTACTGCCTCTGTCTGATAGATGAGGAATGGAGCCTTGGATAGGTTACGTAACTTGTCAAGATTTTACAATCAGTAAGTAGCAGGCCCAGAATTCAAATTCAAGTGTTTTTGATCCCAGGGTCCCCAGCTGACCACTAGCCTCTATGTTTTACTGTTGACAACGGAATGAAGAAATAAGTGAATAACTGAATGAATAAATGAATGAACTTAACCAGTCACACCTTCTAGTCTCCTAATTCTTACAAACTGGTAGAACGATTTCAAGAAGCAGCTGGTGGGAATTAGTGATACAGTCTGGTTGTTGAAGAATATCATTTTATGTGAGGCAATTTGACCCCCTGAAATAAACATGAAGTAATGTGGCAAACCCAAGTAATCATCAACATTGTTCTTTAGTCAGCTGAACTGACATCTAGCAAATGTTAAGATGACAGATGTTTACAGAGCTAAGCTTTAGAAGGCAAGCTCCTGGGCCAGAGCTTTATTCATAGTAACCAGCTCTTGACTCCAAGTACACATCTTAGGTTGCAGAAAATTATCTGATGACCAAATCTCACCTCCTTTCAAGGAAAACGCTTGTAATATTCACACTCCACTTAAAACGTTTTGCCCTATCTGAAGTCCAGTGGAGAAGTATAAAGGAACCCCAGGATGTCAGGGGTTCCAGATGCTTTCCTTGCCTTAAGGGCTTGAATAGATAGGTGTCTTTCTAGGGATTTAAACAGGATGGTCTTCCAATTCTGAGGTTCTTTTTATCCAAGGGAAACAGAATAACCTTATGCATTTCTGACAGTCTCCATGTGTGGGTGCCTGAAATTTAAGGAAAGGTAACTAAGTGCTTAAACATATGTTTTGAACTTAGCTATTATCACTTCCTTGTTCAATTATGTGAATAATACTTACCCATGTAAAAGCACATATATAAGCATTTAAAGTAAAATATCAAAGTGTCCCTCGCCCTCCTAATCCCACTTCTCAGAAGTGCTGTTAACATTAATAATTTCAAGTATAGATTTGCAAACTTTTTTCTAAATATATACAATATATATTTATATCTATATGTATCTATATGTACACATATATATACACACACATATATACTTACATATATACAAATATGGCATTGCCTTTTGCACATTGTTCAACAACATACTTTTATTCTTATATGTCATGAATGACAAGCCATGTTAGTATATCAAAGTCAACATTATGTTTTATTAAGGCTGCATAGTATTCTATAGTGTGGGTCTATTGTAATCATTTTTACTGTTCTCTTATTGAAAGATAAAGATTGTTGTTTCTTTCGTTTACTATCAGAAACCACATGGCAGTGAACATCCTTATAACTATCTTGTTTAAATGCTCGTAAAAAGATTTCTATAGAGTAGCTTCTTTTAAGTAGATTTTCTTGGTCAAAGAGTCACGTTTTAATTTTTGATAGTGATGGCCAGTTTCAAAAGGAGGCACTTTGACACTTCCATTCCTAAGGGAATTTTCTATGAGGTTTCCACAGCTCTGGGTTACCTCAGTCCTAAACTCACAGAATTCTTTTTCACTCCAGTGAAATTAACATGTTCTCTAAACTGTGACAATCTCTCCTCAATGCACATTTTAGCTCCTATGGAAACTGTTTTTGTTTCAAAAGTAAATAATTTCCATGCAGCAAAGCTCAGAAGCCCCTCCAGCTGCAAAGTAAAGATTAAACTCCACTTCTACTGTGGACATTTTTCCTAACTGATCACCATACATGTACCTACAACTTCACGAAGTCCATGTTCCAGCTTCCTTCTCCTTTTTGTACAAGCAAAAGAACATGAGAACTTACCAGAAAGGGAAATATATAGGAAATGATTATTTATTTAGGACTGGAACAAGGGGAAAAGTTAAGAAAATTTCAGAACAAATTATTGTAATAAGAACCTGAAATCCTGCCATAAACTCCTCAGGCCTCAATAAATATTGACTTTGTTATAGTCTAAGAAAAAGAATCCTCTTGGTCTTCTTATTAAGCACTCTCTATGTAAAGGTATTTTACATAAATTATCTCTTAATTCTCCTAACAAACTCGTAGGGTAGGTTGCAATTTTTCCATTAAACAAATAAGGAGAATGAGCTCATAGAACTGATGCAATTTGGGCAAGATTTCCCAGCTACTTAAGTGCTTAAGATGGGGTCCACACTTAGGCTCACCTGATTCTCTTTCCACTGTACTATATTATCTTTCTTGCCATCCAAGTTTCCAACTCAGAACTTCAAAAGAAAGAAGGAAGATCAATGAATGGAGGTCCTGAGATGAAGAACTTAGCTCAGCATGAAGAGGTTACAGAGATAAGGCGTGTCCTTTCATGGGAGGTTGAGTGATTGGTGATCTGCCAGGAGTAGTGTAGATGAAATTCCTGCGGTGGATCAGAAGCTGGATCAAATGATCCTTTCAAGTCCACAAATGTATAATTTGACTCCCCCACCCACATTACAGATAGGAAAACAGGTTCAGAATCATTAAGTGACTTGCTCAAGTTCACAGCTAACTAATGTAGAACCCAAGCATCATGGCGACTCTTCTCTTGATCTCTCTACTAGAACATAAGATTTAAGAACTTCTCGCTTTTTGTTTACATAATTTTGAATCCCTTTGCTCATTTGTTGGTGACTTTGGCTAACCTATGTTCCACTTTGATATCCTACAACAATTATATGATTAGGGGCAGGGAGAGTCATGCCTTTATTTTCCCCTCCTGTCTCTTCTAAGAGCAAAGGCACAAGGGGCAGGACCATTTGGTGTCACTGTATAATCCTTTTTTTTAATGCCTTGGATTCCTAATCCAGCAATAAAAGTATTAATGTTGTATATAAAAAAAAATGTAATGACATGAGGGAAGGAGAGCTGGCTTACTCCCAGAAAATACAAAGGCCAAGCCCAACCAGAGGTACATCTTGTAAAAACTCTGACAAATTTTTAAAAAGCAGTCAGGATTAGATCAATTCTACATCCCATTTCATGGAAAATAAAGAGACTAGGAAGAGTCCTCAAGAAACTACCTCCTCTCTGGGCTGCAGAGAGAATGGCTCAGAAAATTCATACCATATTTGAGGAGCCCCTAAATATTTGAGAAAAGGTTGTTTGATATATATGCCATTTCCCTTCATACCTAGGTTATTTCCAGATGCAAATCCCATGCTGGTCTCTCAACTACCTCCCAGGCGAAGAAGTAAAAACCACCTATCAGAAAAAAGAATCCACTTTTCTGAGAGAGAATGCCACTCATTTCCCCAGCTTAAATCCACTGGGACAAAGTCTAAACTTTGGGACATTTGAAAATCAAGATCTTGTGTGTGCAGTTGGAGACTTGATTTAGATTAGATCCTGAAATTGTTACTACCCGACTTAATGTAAAATCTGGGTAAGTAAATTTCTGTCATGGCTGCTGGAAAGGCTTGTCAATTAGTTAACAATTAACATCCAAGCAATTTGGTTTCTGGAAAGCCTATTTATTTTGATTCCCTGGTCCAGGTAGTTTTCAAAATGTAGTTTTAAATATTCCAAGCGAGGGTTAGAAGGGCCTCAAATGCTGGTGGAAGGAAGGACCAGGCTCTGTTTCAGCAATTGGCCAAACAGTGTTAGAAGATGGTCGGAGAAGGGTTGCAAGCCCAGATTCTGGAGCCATTTTTATTATCTGGATTCCAAAGCCAACCTCTACCATTTACCAGTTCTTTGGGGAAATGATTAAATTTTTCAGTGCCTCAGTTTCCTTGTTTCTAAATAGGGATAATAAGATGGTAACTCATGGGGTTGTTGTAAAGGCTAAATGAGATATTTACATTATAAAGCACTTTGAATAATACCTGGCACACAGTAAGTGCTGGGCAAATGTTAGTAATAGTATTTTATGTTTCAGTGATGAGCATGATTCCCACCACCATTTGAAATTTTGAAAACGATTGGCCATGCAAACTTTATGCACATTTATATCCAGATTGTGTTGTTATGTTTAGTTTTCACGAATAGCAACTAGTATTAAGATAAAAAATAATTAACTAGACCGATTTTTACATTTGATCTTCGTTTATACTGCACATAATCTGCAAGTGATTAGATTTCACTTTTATTACTCCTCTCAAACTATCACATGCTCCTTATCTCTCCTTAGGTGTGGTTTGCACTTATTATACTTTGTTAAGCATCCTAACCGCTGTGACTTAGTTTCAGTAATCACGAGGAATGAGGTTGTGAGAAACTTGTTTTATGTCAAAGAATATTGCTTATAAGATGCAAATTAAGTCATTAATTTCTTAAAGTCTTTAAGATAGGTCTTTTCTAAAATGGGGGGAAGGGAAAGGTCAACAAATGACTAGGATTTAACCCAAATGATTAAAAGGACAGGATGTTCTTATTTTCCCCTAGGGGCCACAGAAGGAAATGAGAACTAAATTTAATATTGTGAGTTCTCATGTTAATAAATTGATGTCTTAGGTTTATATGTCCTAGTAATTATGCCCTGCTTTGGAAAGGCTTACCCTGAAAGTTTAGTCTGAAGATAGAAATTAAGGAGCTGGGAGAGCTAAGTAGAAACTGTGAAATAAAAGTATTGCGTTTTCAGCAATGTATTTATGTGTCAACTCAGGGCAAATTTGTGAAGTGGAATTTATGTGTCATGTCCCAGTCATCCTCTTAACTTTCTACCTCAGTGGTAGAACTGATATCAAGCCATGAAGCTCTTTCACTCTCTTTGGCCTGATGAAGTGTGCTGTTCAGGCTCTGCTATCAGACATTTACACTTTAGTGAAAACTTAGGTCAATGTGTTACTGCTCCCAGGAAGGATCTGTTTTAAAAACTTTACCTCTAATTACAGATAGCAAGGTTTTTAATTGCTGTATCATAGATTATATTGCAAGTAACTGAGACCACTCTAACTTAACCAAAACAGGAATTTATTATAAGAATAAGGCTTGTGGCTTACAGAATGGAGAGAAAAGCTGAAGAATCAGCTATTGGAAAGATTAAAGCCAAGACAATTCTGCGAGATCCTTGTAGCAGTATCTAACCACATTCTCCTCAGGGACCTCCCTAAGGATAACTCTGATTTTCTTAAGTCTCTATGTTACTCTACTAGAGGTTCAGATGCTAGAGCAAGCATATCTGGTTGGTCCAGCTTGGGGCTATCCCTTGCTAAGGGGGAGAACAGGGCATCAAGACTGCACCAATGGGGTGAAAAGTTTTCCACAAAGAAACACCGAAGCATTCTTACTGGAAAAGGAAATAGATGCTATGCCATCATCACCAAGTAAAGAAATTTCACACACCTGGAAATAGGTGTGGGACACATTTTGGAGCTGTGGTAAAGGGGGAGGACTGTCTCAGCACTTAGGCAGCCATCCTTCTTCATATGAAGGTCCCTTCTAAGACTTCTTCCTGGTCTCCAATGATAGTGTATCAGTCAAACGAGATAGGGACCCCAGGATTCTTTCAGCGGTTTTCTCTTGAGAGCTTTTAAATTACCACCTTATGATCTGGCTGTATTTGAAAGTACCATTAAATTCTTAATATCATACTTTGTAGCCTTTTGGGATGGTGCTGAAATATAGTTTCTAAGGTAAATATTTGAATGAACACTAATATATTTAAACTACTGGTTTACACTGTAGACCATTGCCCATCTACAGTGCTGGCCAAATATACAGTTTCCTGAGTGCAACCCCCAGATTTACTAAAGCAGAGTCCTGGAGCGGGGGGTGGGAGGATGGGGAGGGAATTAGGATACGGGCTGATTCTAAACTTTTAATAAGCTACCCAGGTGGTTTTGGTATACACTTAAGTTTGACAATCACTGAACCAGTCTCAACAAATCCTAATATTTATTGAGCACATACTCTGTACCAGTCAGTGTTCTACACTTTAGGGGAAAAACAATGAACATGATAAACAAAGTTCTTTCTCTTTTGAAGGTTCTTAGGGTGAGGAAATTAATGATGAACAAGCACAAAAAAATTAACGAGGTAATTATAGAGTGGAATAAGTACTCTGAAGAGAAAAAGGTGGTGATATCAAGCTTAACAGGATCAAACAGAAGTGTTGACTTCTACCTGTCATACCATTTCTTCTTAAGTCTTCTCTATCTCAAATAACTGTGTCCCTATCCCCTTAAATGCTCAGGCCAAAAGTCTAGAAATCATTCTGAATTGATGTCTCTCTTTTTCTCCTTTTCTTTACCTGTCATGTGCACTCTATCAGCTAGTTATGTCAGCTCTACCTCCAAAATATACTCCAAGTCTGTTCACTTCTCCTCATATACACAGCCACCCTTACAAGAAGACCCCATTTCCTCTTGTATGGATAACTTTAAGGCTTCCTAACTGACTTCCCTGTCTCTAGTCACATTTCTCTAGAGTCCATTCTCTGCGCAGCAGCCAAGAGTGAAACTTCAAAAACATAAATGAGACCCTATCCCTCCTTTACTTAAAACCTCCCAAAAAGTCAAACTCTCACTCTGGTCTACCAGATCTACATGATCTAGCACCCGCCCAGCTCTCTGGTCTTTCTCTGAGTCCTTCTCACATAATGAAAAAGGACCTACCTACGTTTCACTCATCGTGCATTGTTTCTATAGGATAGCAGTGCCGAAATTTAGGTGTACAGGAGAGTCCCTTGGGGTGCTTAGAAAAACCTCTCAACCCGGCAGCCTACCCTAAAAGATTGTAATTCAAGGACGGGGCCCAGAGTTCAGTATTTTAGGAAATTCCTAAATCATGACTGTTAGAAAAGGGAGGTAGAGAATGGAGTCTGTTGCAGATAGTTTCTGATCACATTCTAGAAATAGTACCATAAGGATTAAAACAGCCAGTTTTAAAATCATATGATTCAGACAAACATACAAAAAAATTAGCAGCTGAAACCTTAAGGCATCCGACCATGTGATGAAAAGATACATAGGTAAACTGACATAATTTAGGTTTCATGTAGCAATTGTGTGCTTCGTATTCATTTTGCAGTTTCTCTACACAGAAAGTAATAAATTGATTTTGTATGAGTTTTTATGTCCTACTTAAGAGTGGGCCTCTCATTTGGAGTACCTTATTTATAGCAGTTGTTTATTTATAAGTTGTTTGTTTATTAGCAGTTATTTATTTAGTTATGATTATTTTAAAAGACCAAATGAAAAATAAACAAATGAGGATAAATACCTTAAAAGAGGAAAAAGAAGAAGAAGAAGAAGAAGAAAAAGAAGAAGAAGAAGAAGAAGAAGAAGAAGAAGAAGAAGAAGAAGAAGAACAACAACAACAACAACAACAACAACAACAACAACTCTGAGGGTGACATTTCATTAATATTACAAAAATTTATCAGGCCCAATTAAACAGTTGTATAAGGACCTGTCAGGTATTTAGCTGGGGTAATTCCTTTAAAATAAACCATATAGGTCACATAGTGCTAATAACATATGTTGATGAATCCTTGAGTATTGCCCTGATTAGATCTCCTTGGGGAATGGAGAACTCATTAGCATGAGTTCCCTGTCAGTCCTTCCTTCTCTGTTCCCCAAGTACTTTCCAGATGGGCTTGGCATAAAAGGGTGATGGAAATGTATATAGCACGGCCAAGCTTCAAATGAATGGCTCATCTAACCCCGCTGATTAAATACATGGCATTATGCAGTCTGAAAAGGCTGTTGTGCTTCATTGACTTTACTTTTCTATCTAAAAGCTCTAAAAAAAAGAAATTTGGGGGAAGGGATGAGGGAAGGCTTTCTCAATAAATATTTTGATCTTCATATTCAACTGCAGAGGCGTATTTCCCAGCCCAGGAAAAAGACTCTGAGGTGAGAAGTTGTGAAATTGGGAGCAGCAGGGTATGTGTGTAACATCACCTGATGGAGAAAGATAAACCTGTTTGCTTTCCAAAACAATAAATAGTAAAACAGGTTGCTTAGGATAAAGTCCCTTGAACTAGATAATTGATTTTAAGTACATCTGCCTGTAATAATATTTTATATTTACATAGTGCTTTGAAAATTTCAAAGCATTTTTATATTTATTATTTCATTTGAACTTCACAGTAACCCGATGAAGTAGGTACACCACCCTCACTTAAAAGGTGGCTAAAGTGAGGTACAAGAGTATCAAGAAACTTGTTTGAGGTCACATAATTAGTTGATGGCACCGCTAGAACTAGAGCACTGGAATTTCAAAACGTAAGCCTGTGTTTTCTTGTCAGAAAGTGTTGCTTGATCTACTCAGAGTTCATGTGGAGATTTGTGGCTACAATTTAATTGGAGAACACAAATCAGGCATGCCTAAAGAGCTATACAGAAAGGAGATTGTTTCTCTTAGATCATAACTGTGTTAGAAAAGAGAGGTAGAGGATAGAGTCAGTTGTTTTAGACAATGCAAATTTCAAACAAAAATACTTTGTAATCTGTCTCTGGGTATTTTGGGGGTTATTCATTCATTAATTTGAGTATTCATGTTTAAAGTATCTGTTAAGCGTCTTTATATAAGTGACCTTGCTTGGTGATTTGGGGAAGATACAAAGAAATGCATGTAATTTGGGGACTTTGCTTTGAATTATACGAATAATTGCCATTATAGTCATTGGCCATTACCAGCTGGTAATGGCCAATGAAATAAAATGCCTTCTTTGCAGAAGACCAAGATAAAAACAAAACAAAACAAAACAAAACAAAACAAAACAAAACAAAACGAAGAAACTAGGCAACTAATTTCCTTAAATTCTCTTCCTGTAGGAGGCATCTTTAAAAAAACAAAATTAAGGTGATAAATTGTCCTTCCAGGTCTACAAAATACCAAATTTGCTATGTCATCTAATATAACACAGACTTTACCTGTAACACCCCACTTGAAACTAGGGAGAGTGGGCTTACATTAGTGCCAGGTACCTTATCAGGAATACCAGACCCAGCTTTAGGGGAAAAGGTTAGTACCTCGCCTAAAAAGCAACTTCCAAATAGCATCTCTGAAGGCCAGGGTTAATTCTCTACAGTAGTTTCTCCTCATGGCTCCAAAATGAACTTTTTCTCTTGGCAGGCACGCTTGAAGATACAGACAAAAGGGAGCAGAAGCTCCAATGGGCATAAAGAAACTGACAAGAGTTGAAGGTCCTGTCATTCTAGTGGAACATAAGCAAAATCTGCTAATGAACGTTCTAAGTTTCCTTGGAGGTCGCTTTTTCTTTTTTTTTTTTTTGAACACTTCCGTAAACAAATTTCTTTCTTTCTAGCATAAACACCTCCAAAACCAAAGGCAAAATTTACGCTAATTTTCACACATTATAAGTGCTTGTTTGATATATTTCTTTAGTTTATACTACATGTACACAAATAGTGTCATTGAGTGAAATTACATTTTTTTGTTGTGGTTGTGACAGGTCCTGCTCAGGCCCTAATGTGGGTATCTGAAATAGTATGTATGTGAAAAGTGGAGACTTAGAGTTAACCCTACCTCTGTCTCTAACTTTGGCACCATTTCGGGTCTCTGGGTTTTCAATGTTTCCACTTGGGAAATTACAAGGTTGGAGTTGGTGAGCTCTAAACTCTGTTTCAACTCTACCTTCTAGTGATGCTCTAGTTTTAAAATACTTTTTGTTGCTATTAAACACACATTATGAATTCCAGTCAATCAATATCCTTAGCAATATAGTAGGGTCCTGCTTCAGGAAAATTGCTCATAGTTGGGGTACAAAATGATCAGTCAGGTAAAATAAAGTTTATTCACTTTATAAAAATAATCATTTTGCAAAATCCTGAATAGTGGTACACAACAAGCTCTGGTTATATATTTAAAATAAAGATTTATTTTTAATCCAAGTTTTCAGGAAAAGTAATTTAGAGTGAGATATACATGCGTTAAACTGCGATAACGTAAATGTATAAATATCACAAAATCATAGTATTTTGGAAAGCTAAAATAAAATTTCAATTCAATGTTCTCATTTTACAAAATAGAGAACTATGGAACAAAAAATTAACTAACTTGCTCGAGATCACACAGGTGGTTAAAAGACTGCAAAGTAAACAAATTGCAGAATATTTTCCATATTTTTCTCTATTCATATTTTGAAATCAAACCTCTACATTAACCTATGAACAAAAAAAAATTACACATGTTCAGTGCTTAAGTCAAAGAACATCGTTAAAAATAAAATTTAAAGTTAAAATTTAAAGTCACATTTTAATAGTCTTAATAGAAGATTCACATGCATTTAAAGTAAGTTAATCTGCTTATGAGTTTCTTAATTTTGCTGACCTCTGAACTGCCACTGATATACCATAGCACTCTGCTATTAGTTTCTAAAATTATTTTAGATTTTTTTTTGGTTTTTCTATAAATGATTTGTGATTTGTATAACATGAGTACAGGTTGGCCTCTGTCTATAATGTATTTTCTAACTGATACCGAAATTCCAGGTGTGCTTATAAGTGTTAGTAGGAGTTGACTCCATTGCTTCCAGTCACATAAATGAATTTTATTTTATTATTTTCACATTCTTGTATTAAATACTAAATGATCTCCCTTTATCTAGTTATCATTTAGGTGCAATGATCGAAAATTAAATATTAACACAAACTAGTGATCACTTTCAAGGCTTTATTTTTTCCATGGACCCAATGTTTGAATTTAGCAGAGCTCTTTAAAACTAGTGCTTCCAGCATTTCATTGACTCCCACTAAATCGGTTTCCCTCCATCGCTTAGTTAATTTTAACTTTGACCTCCCACAGCTGTAATGCTTTACTCAGTCCAAGAACACTCCCTGCTTCCACCCTTTCTGCTTCTTATGAAGCAATAGTGGAGAGGAAAAACAAAACCCATTCCTTTAAGAAAGATTCCGCCTCCTCTCTTATAAGCAAGCGTCTCATGCTAATTGTGGAGTCTCTACTAAGTCACACACTTTACTACTCAGCATTGGGAGAAGCTGCTGCTGCTGTTGCTGCTGCTTCTGGCTGCTGCTGCTGCTGCTGCCGCCGCCACAGCCGCCGCTGCCGCTGTCGCTGCCACCGCGGGTCTGAGGCTGCAGAGGGTTTCTGTGCAGCGCCGCAGAATCCACACCTAGAAGACACACGTCTACTACCGTGGACACAAGAAAGCCTTGGATCCTCAGCAGGTAAGCAGATTTTTTATCTGTTTTGCCCAAACACTGTGGGAAAGGGAATGATTATGGAAAAGATTGCTCATCAGACATGCTTAAAATGGATTGTGTTAATTTGTCTCCCTTTGATAAGGGGGTCTAGATTTGTGACTGGCAAATGCCCTGTATAGTGGAGACCGTTGTCTAATATGTGTCCTTAACATACTCCCCCCGCCCCCCGTTCATAAAAAGGCTAACCTTGATGCATTCAAAGCTTTTCATTTTTTGCTGTTTAAAATGCCAGAAAACATCCAGCCACTCCCAGTATCTCTCTCAAATACTGCAGATATTTTTAAATGCCAAATAAAAATGACAGGCTGAGCATTTTCTAAGTATTTTCTCCCCAAAGCCAGAAAGCCTTCCCCCACGATCCTTTAGGGGTATTTAAAAAATCATAAGGCATAGTTAGGTTTTGAGCAGATGGGAGATGATGGTAGACTAAAAATTTCTGTAGCCTTAGTCCAGTGGAGAGAGAAAACGAGGATAAATGAATCACAGTTTGTGCCAAGACAAGATTCATTTTCTACACTTCATATGTGGGAAGAGGAAACTACATTTTAATTAGCACATTTTAAGAGAAGAGGGAGGGGATGAAGACGAGGGGATGGGTGTCAAGTATTTGAGGGGGAAGAGTCTGCAGAGGAGGAAGGAAATGAAATGGACTGTCGCCAGTGCCTTGGAAACGGAGGGGGAGCTAGGGTGGGGAATGAAGTTTGTTGTGTGTGTTAGGGTGAGGTTGACCCAAGGGACCGTGGACAACCATGGCGTTCGGAGGGGTGTGCTTGCGAATGGATTTGTGCGGGTGGAGGACTTGCGTGCGGGAGGGATGGGTGGTCTATTTCAAGAATAGGTTGGGGTAAGAAACGTGTCTGGGCGGCGGGGGCGGGCGGCTCAATGTCACCTGTGGATAGATCCACCTCCCTGCAATTGCGTCTTGCAAAGTTTCCCAGGACCCGGATTCATTTTGAAGGCTGGCGGTGCTTCGACGTTTCCCCTCCAGGTCAGCTCTCATAAAGTCACAAGGTCAGGGGAAAAGTTCGGGTGAAGACCCCTGACGGGTCAAAGTGTAGCAGAACTGAGAGAGCCCCTTTGCGGTGCTGAGTAAAGGAGAGGAGGCCCCCAACTGGCAACTGTGTGGAGTAAAAAAATCCAAGCCTCTCTTATGGGGGGCGTGCGAAGGTTGAACGGCAGCAGTGACCTACTCCTAAAGGCTCAGCAATCAGTGTGGGTGGCAGAGGATAACTCCGAAAGAGGCAGCTCAGCCTCGGGAATTGGGGCGCTCTCGCTCAGGTTGGGGGAGACGACATTTCCGAGGCGTCCATCCTCCCCCTTGTGAAAGGGTTTCCGTCGGGGTCGTTTCCCCTTCCGACCCTCAGGGGACGCCGCAGATCGGACCCGCATAGCCGGAAGAGCATGTTGAAGAGGTGCCAGGCAGCTGCCCTGCGCCAAGGCCTCGCCGGGGCCAGGTTTGTAGGCCCCCGAGACTAGTGCTTCCCAAACATGCTGCGGGCACGCGGGGAGGGGGCAGCAAAAATCGCGGCCAAGGCTCTAGAGGGGCGCGAAGAGCCGCGAGGGGCGGGGCCTTGGGGAGGCGTGGCCAGGGACGTCCTTAGATTCTGAGAGGCGGGGCCAGGACATGCAGGGGCCCGAGGGGCGGGACCAGGGGCGCTCGGGGGCTGCGAGCGGCGGACTCGTAGGGGGCGGAGCCAGGGGCGACTGGGGGCCTAGAGGCGGGGACTAGGGGGCGGGGCCATGGGACGCTCAAGGGGCGCTCGGCCAGTCCCGCCAGAACGCGAGCCGTCAGCCCGTAACGGTCGCCAGAGAGAGAGGGGAGGGAGAGGAAGGAGAGGGGTTTAAATTATATTTTTAACAACGGACAGCGAGAGCGAGAGGCTTCGGCGACCTAGGTGTCGCCGCTGCCTGCTACACAGAGCTGGGAGCCCAGGTCCCTCCCTCCTCACGCCCCCTCCTCTTCTGCCCTCCCCTTTTTCTGCCCTCCCATCTGGAGCCCTGCGGCGCTTAAGAAGCGGCGGCGGCGGATCGGGCGGCCGCTGCAGCCCCGGCGGCCACGGAGAAGGAGGGAGGGGAGCACAAAGCCGGCCGCGCGCTGCGAGGTAATCCTGAGGGGAGAGAAGGCGCCGTCGTTCAGCTCCTCCTCCCGGCGAGGATGGCTGGCTCCCGCGCGGGCTGGGGTACAGGGACCCTGCCAGGGGCTCGAGCGGGGGTAGGTCGCACGCTGGCTCGCGGGGCCGAGGGGACTTCTAATTGGCTGCCCCTGCGGCCTCAGGTGACCCCCCTCTCCCCTGAAGGGTTTGGAATGGGAGCTTCGGGCTGGCCCAAGGGGAGTGGACCTGCGCGGCAGGGTCTCGGTGCTCCTCGGGGTGGGCCCGATTCTCTTGGGCGTCCTCTGATTTCCCCTAGGAGGACGAGGAGTTCTAAAAATCCAGAGCTAGCTGAAGCTTCGGTGACCCGGGGACCTTCAACTCTGAAGGTGCGCTGCAGCAGGGTGGGAGGTTCCCGCGCTTGGGAAAGGTGAGGGTAAGGGAGGGAGAGTTGGTTTGTTTTGCTTTTCTTATTGAAAAAACTTTAAGTTACAAGTTTAAAGTGTTCGACCGCCTTTCTCCTGTAATCCGCGTCCCCATCCCCCAACATACACACACGCGCGCGCACACACACATACATACACACACACGCACACTCACACACCCCACCCCTACAAACGTATACACGTTAGGTTGAGCTTCCTGCCCCGGGTGACAAGAAGAATTGGCAGCAGGTCCAGTTTACTGGTGTTTGGGCACGTCCAGCTTCTTTGGAGGTATGCTATTAAGCTGAGGAAAGACCACAGAGACAGGTAGAATAAGCTAGGCCTCTATTACAATGGCAAGAATGGCCTCAGGTGAACTTTTTTGTTGCAGAGATTTAATTGCAAGTAGGTGCCCGGTTAAGATGGGAGTCTAAGTAAACCCACTAATGTCTTTGGCACATACGCTGTAGCAGCTGACCTGTTGGAGTGGTATGGAGAAAAGTGGAATTTAACCAAGAGGCTTTCTTTACATGAGGATTATGTGCAAGTTTGGTGAAGGACTGGATAAGATTCTGGAGATTGGAACCAGCTACATAAATGTGTGTGCACGATTCCGTTAAATTATACATTTTAGATTTAGCAGAATGAAATGCTTGCTTTTCTTGGAATCGAATACTTATACGTCATGTCTAGTGCATCCTAATTTTGGCTTTAGAAGACTTCTAATGAGGGTGTTATTAATGGGAATGAAATAAGAGTATGGCATAATTTGTCATTTGAATATTAAGATGCTTTACTATTAAAAATTTTGTGTAATTATGTATGGGACTATCACACTTATAGGGTTAAGTTACTTTTGGAGCATATGTATAGTTTTTATATCTAAGTCTCAATTTCATTGTAATTACCCTTGTAACTCATTTTTCTTTGCTTAAATTGAGCAGATTATTAACTTTGCAGAGGGAGGACCAGAAAAAAAAAAAGGCCACTTTTGCTATTAACTTTTCATCTTTCCATTGTCCTCAAGTGCTGGCATATTGGTAGTAGTTGCTTTTGAAGAAAAAAAAGTGACATGTCTATTTTGAATGTTAAAACATAATTTAATACTTCTTGAGATGGTTATGAGGCATTCAATATTTTGTAACTTTTTACATGTATGATATCAGGAAATGTTTGGTAATCATTAGACATATGACATAAGTGATCATATATCTGGGAGATATTTTTCATGATAGAAGGATTCTATTTTCAGAATTTAAATTTATGTTTTGAAAAACAAGAAAATTATATTTTACACTTTGCTATTTCCAACCCCTCTTTTCAGGAATGTTATAGTGGGGTGAATGTGAGTTCTGCTCAATGATGTTTAAAGTGTGGATTTGGTCTTGTTAAACCAGAATGTCTTTTGAAGCTAAGAGGACGTAGCACTAGCCCACCTCTAATACACAATCCGAAAACCTAGGTATGGGGTGAGGCCCAACTTCTGAAGTTGTAAGGCTTCTTATAGTAGGCCTATCATATATGAGTGTTTCTGTCACACCTAAGCCTATCCAGGTTGTTAGCTGTTCAATGTCTCCTATCTGAAAGCAGTTTGTTAGCAGTACTGGGCAACATTTAAGCATGTCATCAGGGTATAAAAAGCATATCTATTGAGGAAAGAAATCACATAAAAGTATAGAAACCCAATTCTGAACAAACTGAGTTTGTAGAATGTTGTGGAACGATATCAGAACCTTAGCTTAACCTAAAGTGCTTAGAAAATAGACTGGTATGAAGTGCTTTATGTGTTTATTATCATCAGTATATAAAATGACACTTTTTTGAAGGTGGTTTTATCATGCTACTCAACAATTGAAGACTTAGCAAATATTTGTAACAGCCAATATTTATTTGCTCTACCTCTGTGCCAGGCACAGAGTTTTACATGATTTAATTTCCTTAATCCTTACAACAACCCAATGATGAAACAGACACAGAGAGGTTAAGTGTTTTACCCAGGGTGTGCAGCTACTAGGGGGAACAGGCTGGTTCTGAACCCAGAGTCTGGAGAATAAGCCCAGGGGGTCCTGTTGCCATTCCATGCGTGGTAACAGTTGCAAATCAATGAAAGATCTCCACAGTATTCCCAGGACTACAGGTGTGCATGTGTGTTTAGTTTAGCCACACTATCCTGTATTAATACCACCAGCAGGTTGTGTTTAAATCTGAAGGTGATTAATCATTAAGAATCATTATTTGATTTAGAAGAGGATTCTCCTTTGATTCACACAACACGTGTTTAGCTAAGAGACTAGAATTTGGGTTAGAGTATTTATTTAATTACTAAAGATATCAAAGTCTTTTGATTTTTAAGCTCGTGAGGTATATAGGGCTCCAAATGGCCCAGCGGGCACTCATGCCTGTAGGAGACGTTCAGGTTCTGCATTAAATCAGAGGACCTGACTTCCTGATTACCAATCCCATATCCACCTAAGATAGATTTTAACGTAAATTTGTTCTAAATTCCACCTGAGTCGCTTCCTAAAATTAGCCTTAAGTGAAAAGATATAACTTGTGGCTTATACTTTGTCAGTTACATTCCTCAAAAAATTGTATTGCTGCATTACCAGCATAGTTGATAGGTCAAGCAAATTAATTATAACCTAAATTGGGAGCCATTTTAAGTAATGTTTAGGATTATTGTAGAGAGCTGGTAAGTCCTTTGTTGAAAGTTTAGTTAGGTGTAATGTAAAGAAAAAAATCTTTATAAACAAGCATGCATTGAATTTAAAAAGCTCAAGAAAGCTCAAGGAAGGTCTATCAAAGACAAGTTACTAACCTGTCTCACATTAAATAAACACTAATTTTGGCTATCATTAATATTCAGTGCTATTATTTATTTGGAAATATTAAGTTTGTAGAGTTTGAATAGAAAAATTTTAAATGTCTAATCAAGATTGCTATTCTTTCTTTTAAACATAGCCTGTTTGAAACTAATTGAGCAGTGTATTGTCATTGAGATTCAAGATGAGTGCCCTAATACTTTATTTCATGTCTTTTATGTTGATGCTTTATCATTTTATCTTGAGGTCCATGCCAGAGTATTTATAGATCAGATTGTTATGAGGTCTTTGGGTTCTGCCAGAGACTAAATTCTCTTGGCCAAAAGCCAAAACAATCTCAACTGTTTACTGTAATGGGTTGTATATATTAAGAATCCTCTCTAAATCACACAGGTTAGAAGTCTTTTCATTGACTATATCTTGAAAAAAAAAGTCTTATCCATTATGTGTTCCTTTTATATAATAATTGGATGAACTTAATAATTTTTTTTCCTAGCAGTAGCTAGTTATGGATACATGCATGTAACCATACTACTTGGGGGATATACTCTTCCTTTTAGGTAAAGTTAAAAATTATTCACCTGGCATTCATGCAATCAATATTTGAGTACCAACATTATGCATAGAACAAGAACTCTAACTGAAAATTAACTGAAAGTGTTGGAGGAAAAAAAGGTTGTGGATATTTTGTTTATTTCATGTGTATTTTAATAATGTCGATCTTTTACATATGAACGAGTCTCAAAATAGTGTTCAAAATTATTCCACAATTGAAAATATATTTTAACTTTAAGAAAGTACTGTGTATCTTACTGTAAAGCCTTAGATAATAGCATAGATAAGAATCAGTCTCTTATTTCCTTAAACTATTTTTGTTGGGTATTTTTGAAAAGCTGCATTAATAATCTCTTTCAGGTTTCTAGGACATTACTACCTACACTGAAGGAGCAGTTTCATGAAGAGTATCTTAGAAACCTTAAAGAATAAATGTGGATATCAGTGATGTCTAGCATAACCCAAAAAGTAGGCCGATCACCAAAAGGTATAAAATGGATGGAACCCATTTTCGATGTTAAAAGGCATACCATTCTAGTAAATTTTCTTAGGAAGATAGTGTAGACTAAGCCGAATTGTTATTGTAAAAGATACATAGGCTTCGATATATAGTTATATCTTTATAATGAGTTTAGACCTATATTTAGCTTTTACCTGCTGTCAGACTGATCCACATCACCACCATATACTTTATATTTCCTTTTTTTTTTTTTTTAACATTAGCTTTAGTTAAAGCTTAATTGGAAATGGTAAGACTTCCTGATATAAGATGAACTTTGAAACTTCTTTGTTTCAAATTGCCCGAAACTGGACCTGAGGATATTGATGTATAGGCAGTACATTAACTAGAGTTTAAGATTGCTACCTCCTCAAACAAGGCTACAGTTTGAACCTCAGACTATGAAACTTTTCTGTAGTAGGTACTTGATTTCCATAGGATAAAACTTTGCCACAACCTGCTAGCCAGGGGAAAAAACGCTTTTTAGAAACGTAAGGGCAGTAATGACATAATGCTCTTAAAATTGATATCTCAAGAAGTGTACTGTTTATATTAATAAAACAGAATTAAAACATTTTAATACTTACGATGTGCTTTAAGGCAAGTAGACATTAAGGCAAGCAATGGATTAAACAAGATGAAAACCTAACTCCAAGTAACATACATGAAATTATTCTTTTTGCTAACTCTTATAACCCCTTTAAATTTATTATTGTTATTTTTACTCCCTCATTTCCCACCAAGGAAGTGCTCACCCGCTTAGGTGTGAGAGAGAAAGGACAGTGCAGGTGTGAGTTCAGGGCCCATTTTCTTCAGCTCCCAGGGCTGTTGTTGGTTGCCTGCTAGGGGAACTGGAATTCCAACAATTTAGAAAGGAATAAGCCTAGAGAAGTGCTGGGTTTCTCAGAATCTTGGGGACTTGGTAGATGCCTTTAATTTGTCACCATCAGTGGTGTGCCCATGAGATTCTTCCACATGGCTCAGCTCGTCCTGTGCAGGGACAACGTTTTCCTTTTCCTTTTCCATACGGTTTCTCATCCTGTCATCTTCTGTTCTGCTGGACTGGCTAAATGCCATAGCAAAAAGATGGGTTTACTCTGTATCCTCATGGAGAAGGTGATTAGGCTTATGTGGTATGTCCTAAAGGAGTATATTTTGGGATCAAAGCCTCCCCAGGGACTCTTTAAGTATGCTCTACTTGTAATCCTTCAGAAATTAGAGCCAGCAACTGTTAGCTGCATTGTCACTTCTAATGTCATTTGTCTTATTAATACATTAGAAGATTCTATAAGGTCAGCCTTTTAATATCTAAGGAAGTGGTTGAGGAAGGGTGATGGTCAGAGCTCAAGTGGGGTTGTGAATGAGCTTAAGTGCATGGGATGAGAAGTGGAAAGGTGAAAGAGATTGTCAGTGAAGTTGATATATTGGTCTCATTCCTTATCCCCAAACCCAACTTTGTTTTTTGTGTTCTTTTAAACTTTAAAACAGTTTTCCTCTTAACCTTCCACTTGTGACTTTTATTGTCAGGACTGAGTTTTTTCTCTCCTAGAGAAAGGTGAAATTTTTAAGGTGATTCCTATCATTGTTGAAAAGTTTGGCTTTCACCTGGAGGCTACACTGAAAGGATTTCCTTGCATCTCCCAACTGTCTACTTTTTAAATTTCAAGAACATCTCCGAAACAGAAGTGTAAGAAACCTTATTCATCATGTATTAGTTGGAATCCATTATATATTAAAGTAAAATATATATCCTTAATGAAATCCATATTGCTTTACACACTTTTTTTTTGCAAAATTATATCTATAATAATTTTATATTAGGATGTTTAATTCTTAAGTGGATGTCAAGAATTATTTTTAACCAAAAAAATGTTGAAAGTAATATGAGAATAATGCATCTTTCATTGGTCTTAGTGAATGTTGGCGACAAAATCGTAGTTGTCTTAACACTTTGTTATTGTTAAATACCCTAATGAAAGATTCAATAGATAGACAAGTACCTGGTTACCAGCCACTGAAAGGCTGTCACCCCTATAATAGAGTATAACAGGAAAGGAACATTTTATGCCTGAATAAGAATAATATATCTGCTTGATAGTAAAGTCTATGAGAAGCTGATTACTTGGTAATCACTTGAGTTAGGTGATTTTATGTTGTGTTTGATGTTTTATAATCTGAACTTCCTTGGGCTCTTTAAAAGTATCTGGTTGGACCATCAATTTTTGATGGATGTATCTGGAGGGATTGTGACTTATCAGTTAAGTACTTTGAAGAGAGAATCCCTGCTTTATATCACACCTGAATGTCACAGAATGTGTTTCTTTGAGCTTGTTTAATTTGGGCTCAAAGGGAAGAGTGCCATCTACTGAATGGCCATCATCAAGTTGAGCAGCCCCAAGTTATCCTTAGGGAACTCTCATCTGGCTTTGAGAAACCAGGCTCGGCTTCTTTGGAGGATTTGACAAAATCTTAGTACCAAGTGGAATTGTTGCTTGCTTACTTTTAATTATGTTTCTCAACAGGAAGCCTAAACACATGATGAAGAACTAATTTACCACTTGTTGGAATGCATGGGAAAGGAGAAACTAAGAAGTTGTTGGGACTTTATACTAAAAAAATAGCCTAGCAATAATGAAATTATTATTGAAAGTGGTAAAGAAAGTTATTTTAATGAGGCATATGTCATTGGTTCTGGTTATTGTTGGCTAATGCAGACAATAATGATGTTATTTAAAATTTGTTTAGGCTTAAAATTATCAAACTAACTCATTTAACTAGAGATAAGAGTTTTAAGAGTACTTGAGTGTTTTTTTTCTCTTGCCGTTTTACTTTGTCTTGGTTTCTAAGACAGCTAGTTATTCTGACTTGAATGAATTCACTGTTTCAAAGTGGATTTTTTTGTTTTGGTTTACTCAAGTGGCCTCCTGTTTTGTTTTGTGTTTTGTTAGGTTTTTCCAAATTTTCAGAAACTGCCTTTGGTAGTAGCAATGGGTAGTAGCCATAGGTTAGTGAAGATTTCGGACATCTGGGATAGGTCTGTCATAGCCAGATAAGAAGGAATTTTGACAACTTGAATTGAAAGGAAGATTTGAAATTGTTACAAGACTATCTTTGTTGTTATTGATCTATATAACAATTACTTAATTAATCAGTAACCATTTTTTTAGCTCTTAAAACCTGCGATGGATCTCTTAAACACTTTACATAAATTATCTTAAGTTAAGTAACTTACCCAAGATCCTATAGTTAGTTAATGAGTGGCAGAGCCAAGAATTGAGCCCAAGGCCAATTTTCTTTAAACACTATTCTTTGCTGCTGATTTATTTAAGCTCATTCTTGTTGGTGACTTTACAAGACTTGAATCAAGATTAGAATGATATTTCTGCCTGTTCTTGAAAACATTGGGGTTTTTTTGGTTGTTGTTTGTTTGTTTTTGCTTGCTTGTTTTTGTTTTTAAGGTAATAAAATGGGTAAATAGGTTTGAGATATCACTAGAATCAGGAATTATGTATGAAATGGACCTTTAAATACTTACTTTTTGGTTTTCATCTATAATCACTTTTTTCTCTCTTGCTATATTATTTATAAATTTAAAACCAAGGAAAGTTTATTATTGAAACATTGAAGTGGGTTGTTTCACATTGCTTAAAATTTGCTGCTTCATGGAAGGAAGTTTACTGAAGGGTTTTAAGATAGGTTTTGGGAGTTTAGGTGGGGGATTTGATAGTTACTTTTCTATGCTCGCTCTTAAATATTTTTAGGTAGTAATACTTTTCAATATGGCAATAATATCCCATGTTCACAACACAATAAAATTCAGTGATGTGCCAGTCTGAGGTCCTGGGGGAACCTCAGCTTTTTATGCATACAATGCATGCTCTGTAGACCAAATGAGTACCATATCTTACATATAAGTACTAATACTTTCGAAACGTGTGTATCCTCTCACTAAGAGATATTTAATGCCTGACTACCATTTGAAGTTTGTTTGTTCGTTTTAACATTAGACCTTAAAAGGCATTCTTATTACTTTTAAAGGTTGGGAATTATTGGTTTGGTATAACCAAAAAAGCTTCTAAAATTGCAGTTCAGTGATGGTTGTGCTATGTACTTTCAACTCAATCATTTTTTTTAAGACTCTGACTTTCCCTTCATATGTAAGAGAATTATGCTTTACTTTCCAGAGAACCCCCATAAGAATATCAATTATATAACTCCTTGGAATTCTGACTACTTTCCAGTAAAACAGAAAAGGTCAGCAACACATAAGATGACAGTACAAAAGATGCCATTTGCCAGTGTGCGATGAATGCTAAATGACAGGTACAGATAACAGATGTCATAGATCATCTAGTCAAGAAGAGTACCATAGATAGTGTGGTCAAAAAAGATCCACAGGAAAGAGGGACAATTTCACTAGGTGAAGGATATGGGAAGGGTTTTGGTGAGAAATCACTGCCCCTGAAAATAATAATTTTGTTTTCTGTAGCATAATGGGAGATTGTTTATAACAGTGGTTCATAATCTCTTTCCACTGGAAAGCACTTGAAGGCTACAACATACTCTTACCAGTAACAGTACCAAGGGCACACCTCTTTAGGAAGTACGTTAGAATGTTGCCAGGTTTGGGGGATGGAGAGGATGATGGCAGTAGTGAAGAACATCATGTAGATTTTGACGATGCTCCCCCTGAACCCCATGTGAAAATTATTGGTTCACAGAAACATCCTTATACTGCTATTTTGAAGGTAGTAATGCTTAGGAAATGTGGCACTTGAAAAAAGACCTTAGAAATCATCATCATTCCCAACACTGGAAAGGAAAGCCTCCTTTTGGGAAGAGATGTACATTTTTTTAAAAATCTGAATTTATCTATCATTTACTTTGTTTACCAAATGCTAGAGTATAATCCTGTTATGGCTCTATTTTAACTTTTAAATCTAATATGTATATAGATAGGAAGAGCAGTTGATGTCATGAGATATTATCATTTTGACTTAATTTTTGTAAATAACACTCTGGTTTTGGATTTTAGAGAATTTGTTCCAAAGCGTCGCAATACTTTTAGACTTTCAAATGCTATCACTTACTATTTGAAAATACTTAGTGTAACTATTCAAGATATTTTACAGCAAAGCGCTTTATTTCTTTTTTTACTTTAGTTTTCTTAAATGTAAAATATGTGAGGGACCAGAGGGATGGAGAAAGGGGAGATAGACGGGGTAAAAGGGGTCAAATATGTGGTAACAAAAAGAAATCTGTGGGAGGTGAACACACAGTGTAAATATATATATATATATATATATATATATATATATATATATATATATATGCCTTACTGTTAAAATGTACAGCTGAAACTTACTGGATTTTGTTAACCAATGTCACCATAAAAACTTAATTAATTAATTAAAAAATATATGTGAGAGGTTGGGATAGATCATTTTAAGATCCATTTCAGTTTGAAAATGTTGTGCTTGTACTTCCAGGGAAGGTGAACTCACCAATTAATGGTTTTAGTTGGAAGATAGCCAAGAAACCTATGCTTGTACTATGTGAAGGTACTGAGAATGGGTCTAACAGAAGGTCAAGACCATGAAAGTCCTTGGCTCTGTATATATGTGGCACTTGAGAAAGGGACATTGTCACTCTAGGAACTTGTCAGCTCCCAGAATTTATTTCAGTTCTTCAGAAGCAAAGGGTCCTTGGCAAAGAACAATGGACAGATCCTTTTCAAAAACAATGAAATGAGCAAGGATAGCAGTTTTTCCTAAAGCAAACTGTAGAAGCATTGTGGCATATTTTTCTAGAAATGGTACTTTCCATTCCTATCTCAACTTTATTACGTTTAGTATATTAGTTCCTCAAATATTTCTCTGACCTCCATTTAGATTGTCTTTTCTGAGCAGCTTTATGCTTCCTTTCATTTATTCACGTATTCATTCAGCAAATGTTTATTGAGTACTTATGTGCCAGGCCCTCTTCTAAGTGCTGGTAATTCTACAGTAAACACAACAGACAGACCCTCCTGCCCTACTGGAGCTTATATTTTTGGAGGTAAATAGAAACAAACAAGTAAAGTATATGTTGTATGAGTGTAAATGTTGAGAAATATAGAGCAGGGAGGAAGGATGAAGGGAGTGTTTGGGGGTCATAGAAGATTTAAAGAGTGGTCAGGTGAAGTCCTCACTGAGAGGGCAACATGTGAGCAAAGACTGAGCATTATGTGATGTCAAGGAGAAGACAGTGGCAGGCAGAAGGGACAACAAGCGCACAGGCCCCGAGGCCCAAGTGCATTTGGCATGGATGAAACAGAATAAAGGATGGGTATTGGGAAGCCACTGAGTGACTGAACAGAAGTGGGACATGATCTGACATAGGTTAAAAAGGATTATTTTGGCTGTGTTTTGACAGTAGGGCATGGTGATGCATTAATTTTGGTGAAAGATAATGTATCTGATGGAGATGGTGAGATTTGATTGGATTCTGGATGTATTTGGATTATAGAGCCAATAGGATTTACTAACTGGGATGTGGGCATATACGTAAGAGAGAGAAGTCAAATTTGACGTCAAAGTCGGGAGTCTAGGCAAAAAAAGATTGCAGGAGGGACAAGTTTGGAATGTGGGAGAGAATAAGAGTTCAGTTTGAGGCATGTTATGTTTGAAACATCTATTAAGACATCTATTTTGGAGATTTTGAGGAAGAATTTGCTATGAGTCCAGAGAACGGTGCATAATTATCACCTAATGATATAAACTTGAGAGTTGTCATTTTCCTCTTTCATTTTTAAAATTTGGCTGTAGTAAACTTTGCTACTACATACATTTATGCTTTGAAGGGGTTTAATCCATCTTGTAAAACCTTGAATTTATTTTAGCTTCTAAGGACACTTGGTCTCAAAGAAATCTTGTTCTCTGTAGATAGAACAATTTGCTTTCAATCAAAATGCGAAAATAAAAATAGTTTTGTTACTGCCCTTTAAAAACATGTGTATGAATGTAAAATGGAACAGTTTGGCTGTTCCTCAAAAAGTTATGTGGTTTAATGGTTAAAAATAGTAATATATAAGTTATCATTATGACCCAGCAATTCTACTCTTAGGTGTACACTCGAGTGAAAACATATATTCACACAAAAAACTTGTACATCGATATTCATAGCAGCATTATACATAAGAGCCAAAAGGCAGAAACAGCCTAAATGCCTGTCACCTGATTAATGGATAGATAAATGTAGTATATCCGTGCAATGGAATAATAAATAATAGTAAAAAGGAATAAAGTACTGATGTATTCTACATAGGTGAACTTTGAAAACATTATGCTAAGTGAGAGATGCAAACACTAAAGGCACGTATTGTATATGTGTATGTGAAGTGCACAGACTGGGTATATCCAGAGACTGAGAGCAGATTAGTGGTTGGCAAGGGCTAGGAGTAGGGAAAATAGAGAGTGACTGCTTAATCAGTACAGGGTTTCCTCTGGGATAATGAAAAGGTTCTAGAAGTAAATAATGTTGATGGCTGCACAACATTATGACTACACGAAAAACCACTGAGTTGTGCAATTTAAGAGAGTGAATTTTGTCTCAATTTTTAAAAAAATCTACCAGGAAAAGCGTGTATGTCTGTACTCATGTACACGAGAACAACTTATATGGACCTTATTTCTAAAATAGAACTGCTTTTGCCATAGAAAGTTGAGAAGGCAAGAAGTACTGCACTAAAGAGACAAAGTTAAGATACTTTGGTCATGCGGGTCGAAATCAGGAGGGAGTTTGTGATCTTGTCCTTGGCATGTCATGGGTGAGTCGTTAATTTTGTAAATAGCCAGTTTCATGGAGATAACCTAGATAAGCAAAAGAAGGCTTTATGATTATCATTTCCATGGGTTTCAGAGAACAGGAACCAGTTTACAAATAAGTTTTTTAGGCCTTAAGTCAATAAAGATGGTTTATTTTTTTCTCCATACCTATAATTTAGAGATAGGAGGAACTCAATTCCTAGTAATTTTTTTCTAGCCAACACAAGATGGCATTTACCTTCTAAAAAACATAATTACCATCCAAGAGTTTTCTGTTGAAGAAGTACATGAATGGATTATCTTTAACTTTCCTGTACCACATACCCTAATGTTATTTTTAATTTAAAAAAAAAAAAGATATAATTCGTATGCCATAAAATTCACCTCCTAGTTTCATTGGAAACCTATACATATTTATATATTCCTTTATTAGAATAAAAACTTTTAGAGAATAGAGGTTCATATTATTTGAACGGTTTGTTAGATTAGCATTTTAAGGGAAACATGTGTGAATAAGACAAGAACTGCAGTGGGAAAGAGAGACTCTTATGTAACTGACACCAACACCAGCCTGAGAGTTATGCCATAGCAATGATTAAAAGGAAGTGCAGGTGAGCACAGAGAGGGAAATGTTTATCCTACTGGGAAGACACAGTTCATGGAGGAGGATGGCATTTGAGTTGATCTTTAGAGGCGCTCTCAAATGTTGAAGAGGAGGATGAATTACCAACCAAGACGATAGAATATGCAAAGGCATGTAGGTCTGTGGGATGGATGTGGTGGGAGAAGGAGGGAAGGGAAGGTTGAGAGAACCATGTCATGAGGGCCCTGGTGCTATTTTGAGAAATTTGGGTTTTATTCTGTGACACTTATTTAGCTGACGAGAGGCATAATCTGATGTGTCTGAGACTTGGTGTTGGGATAGAGTGTTGTCAAAGAGATAAGTTAGGAAGTATTTTAAAGATAAGCAGATGAACTAATGCACTGGCTTTGAGATTGGAAAGAGAAGAATGAGATATTTTGGAAGCAGAAATCCGTGCATCTTGCTGAACGGTGCAGAGGTTGAAGGGACATTTGATCACCGGGGTGGAAATTTAAATGACAGATTCTACTCCATTTCCAATACTCTGATTTGTGATGGAAGATAACACCTGTACTACTAAAAATTTGGTAGATTCAGAAGTCTTGAAGGTATGTTTTCCTTACCGTACATAAAAGACTTTAGAAACTTGACTATTTCTTAATTTTTAAATTTTTTTTTTTTGCTTCTCAACTATTACCCAATTGTTTAATCTTTGGATTTGTTTTCATTTGTGCATTTGGAAATGGTTGAATAGTCATCAATTTGGCTAAAGAATAGTCTTTTTGTTTCCAAATGAAACTGCCTCCCTATGCTGTTTTGTGTTTCATTTTAAACTTTTGTGTAGTGGGAAAATAAAAGAAAGAATTGAAGGCATTGAGCATTGCAGTGTGAAGTATTGCATGCTGTCATTACAGGAAGTCATTGTGCCATCTTGAAGTTTCCCCTTAATAACATTTGATGGTTTAGCTTGGAACTTCAAAAGTAAACATGGTAACCATGTACAAGAAACAATTAGAATTGTCAAAAGAATCACATGTAGAATCATTTGATTTTGCTGTGTAAATTTAGTGGAGAATCCAGTCCAGTAAGACTTTTTGCATATTTGCATAATAAAACAACTAATATAAGATTTGGCTGCCCTAATGTTTTTCATAGCTTATTTACAGGCATGACGGCCGATGGCCGTTTTTGCTTGTTTGTTTGTAGCTCCCTTTAATAAGACATGTACCAAAGAGGATGTTAGGGTAGGACATTACTGATTTTATAAATGGATGGAAGAAAGTACCACATTTGACAGACCTAGCTTCTAAAATATTGCAGTGTAAAATTTGCTTTTGTGCTTAAAATTTTAGGTATTAAATAATGTTTAAAATAACATTTACTCAAAAGTAACTTAATAAAATTAAAAATACTTTATGGACATAAAATATAATTAAAAGTTTAAAGATGAGAAGAGCACTCTCAGTGAGTTTTTTAAAAGCAAGAATGATTTTATCATCTTAGTTTCTAAGGTAAACTTACTATTTGAGTCACTTTTTTATAAAATCAATTTTATTTTTAAGTATTTGAAATTAATTTTTGAATAGGAAATATAAGGATGTGGAACAAAATCCAAAAAGCACAAAAGAGTATAACAGTGAAAAGTAAGTTGTCACCCTATCCTTGAACCACTCAACTCTCTTCCTTTCTTGTATATTATTCCAGAGATATTTTTCATTGTTTATTTTTAAATTCCTGAATCAAGACTTTGCCTCCTACACCTGGTGGATAAATTGCTGCATAAGAAATATAGCTTTAGGCCCAGAACAACCTGGGGAAATAGCCAGCCCTGTCCTCCTAAGTACGGTTTCCAGCTCCATTGTGTCTTTTTATTAAAGAGTATGTTTTTCTAGCTTTCCCTCCACTTAAAGCAGAGGTATAGAAAGTGGGAAGTGGTAATTGTAATTGTCTTTCACTCATATCTCGCCCTAGGCATTGACATGACTTTTATGAAATGATGCATGCTTACAAAGCAAATTCCAGCTGAGAAGTGCTCCCACAGAAAAATGTCCTCTAGTAGGGAGGGCAAAGAAAGGTTCAGGAATGGTCTGCCTTCTCTGTGTTTGTGCATCTACCCTGTAATGCCAGCTAGTAAAAATTACTTTTAATTTTTTAGTATTGGGAATTATTTTGTTGACTCTGCCTTTGGCCACCCAACAAATCATAAGATTTTCTCCCAAACTTTGGGATTATATGATGCTAAATTACTGTTACTAGACTCAGTTTCTTATCTTTTTCATCGTATTTAGTAGAATGTAATTACTATATGGAAACTATAAATAATAATCTTATATTCTTTTTTGGAGGGGTGGAGAGTCCTTCTTTAAAATTTCTAATATACTTTTCATTTTTGTACCAGTCATCTTTTATTGGGCATTATTCTTAATTAGGGTAAGATATAATTCAGTAAAAATTGAGTTCTTCAAACAGTGGTGCCAGGCAAAGAAGGTCATGGTCAGGAATGTTGAGTATGCCATCCTCCCTGGGCCCTCTTCAGTGGTACTTGTATAGCCACTCATGTTTGAGCTCCTTGTAGGAAAGGTAGTAAGTTGAGAAGCATGTAAGCTGCCAGCACCATAGAAACTCAAGCATGCTTCCCTTCTTCACAGTGACATACTTGTAACACTGGTAGTAACCTCTTTGAAATACTCCAACAGTGCCTTTAGGGGTGAAATCCCGCATTAATATTCTATTCACCTTGGCACCTATTTTAACACCCATGAGTTTCTTCTCCTCACTGGTACAACCAATGCCATCTCGGAGTCCTGGGTATCTACTGTCTTCCAGTATTTTTCATTGTGGTAAAAACACATGACATTAAATTTACCATCTTAACCACTTTTGAATATGTAGTCAGTGGTATTAAATACCTTCATAATGTTGTGTACCCATCACCACCATCCATTTCTAGAACTTTTCTCACCCTGTACACTGAAACTCTATCATTAAACAATAACTCCCCATTCCGCCCTCCTATATTATTGAATCAGAAAAATTGTTTTAAAATCAAAGTTTTGGGTGATACAAAAAATCTGTTATTCCTATACCTAATCAAGATTCTAACTTGAAACTATGTAGGTCTGTATTATGGTTATGGTTGACATTGAATCCTCTGGAGTTGAGACCAGGGGCACAGAATCTGTAGCCTTTGACACATCTTTTAAATTGAAAAGCCATATCCTCATTATAATTGGCAGGAACCTCACCCCTCAGCTTTGCAAATCTATGTCGTTGGGTCGGAAGGAAGTTTGATAATTATGAGAGTTAGGAATCTGCAAAGTCGTGCTGGGTGACTTCTGCCTCCACCACCCAATAAAAAGGAAGTGTCCCCAGTAATAGATGTAGAGGCTCTCCAGGTTTGCAAGTCTCTTTGGATGCTAAAATTCTTCCTTTGTGAATCACCCAGGCTTTCTATTTATTATGAGTGGAAATGGAATTTTCTGTAAACTTTAAAGTTTGGAGAGGCAAATGGGAATAAAAGATGGTGATGAAATCTAGACTCATAGAACTTTAGAAACTCTCATCTCATTTTATGTATGAAAGGCCTGGTCTGATTAAGTGAAGTGACATGTTCAAGATAATATGTCACTTGTGGTTGATCGAGACTCACAACTGTCGTTCCTGACTTTCAGTACTGTATTTTTTCTAATTTATCATATTGCTAGCCGTCGTAACCCATTCACGCAGTTCTGAGGTGAGAGAATTCACCAGACACTTGACCTTTCCTAGAACATGATTTAGACAGGCTGAGAGACCTCAATTCCTTATGGATTTGAAGCTGCTTTTCAAGAAATAGTACCTTTTTGTTTTTGTTTTTGTTTCTTTAAATCTTTCATTGAATTAGGGAAAGTTTTGTGAAACATTCTTTTAAAAATCTGAAACATAATGAACTTTCTTGTTACCTTGACAAAAAGCTATGCTGGTCCTCTGTATATTCTAGTTTTAGCATGCTCACCACTGAAGCGAGTCATGTACATGGTAAATGTTTCTGACATGTTTAGGAACATTAGATTGAAATTTCAAACTAGATGTATTTGGCTGCCTTTAAATTTTCCTTTTGGAAGAGAATATATTATTTTAAATAAGAAACAGTTCTACTCTCCAATGAAAAGGAAAATTTTTAGGTCATTTGTTTGAGTAAAATAGACTATAGAACTTATAGCCTTAATTTTCCATTATTTTCAACTAAATGGGCCATTACATAGGCACAGTGAAGGAAGCAATCTGTCATATTAGAAATGTTAGTGTTTTAATCTAATTTCTATTTTTTAATTAAGCTTATTGGGATAACATTGGTTAATACAACTATAATTGTCAGGTATACATTATAATTTGACATCTATATCTAATCTAATTTCATAATGAAACTCATTTATCAAATAAGATTTTTAGCTATCAAGAATGTATTTTATTTATGTTGTATCATATCAAGGACTTTAATTGGAATCTATCAGATTTGTTTTTTTTTTTTTTTAATGTTTTGCTATGGCATTTGGTTCATGACAGTAGTTTTAGAAGGCAATTCTCAAGATAGCCTGCTATTTTCAAAATAAGGCCTTTTTAAATATATCCTATGATTATAGTAGGGATCTAAATAAAATATAATTGCTTTTGATCTTACTGTGAGTATAAAAGATATCTTTCGAAATCTATTTTAAAATCAATTTTAATGGAAATAAGTCCAAGATCAGGTACGTACTAGAGAACTTTGAATTTAGTGTTGTATTTATTAAGTTGATTTAAACTGTTTGGAGACTGTGTTTCATGGCAACAGTTATATTTAAAGCCTGGTAGGTCAGTTTTTATGAAAACCGTGTAACATTTAAGTTAATATCGATATTTTAAAAAAGCTTCTACTGGTGCTTTTCTCTAGATTTTGGTTTATAGAGAATAAAATGTCTATTAAATGGAAACTTCAAATACTTGAAATTTCTTGAGTCCTCTAATGAGGGAGGACCAAATGTTTAAGGACACAGGTGGATTTAAGAGCTATATTGGAAGCAGTAACTACGAGGTACATCCTGAAGTCAGTGCACATTGATTACAGTATCTTCCGTAGTCTTATGTACTTGGAATCAGTATTCAGAAGGAAAACCATCATATCTTCTTTCAATTTTATTTTTTAACAACCGTTGACATACAATATTATTTTAGTTTCAGGTGTATGACATAGTGATTAGACATTTGTATGCCTTATAAAGACCCTAATATTGTGCACAAGTCTTAAGAAGTAAAGATAAATATGTCCATGGAAGTGTATGAAACCAGAAGTTGGAGTTATGGCTTTTAAGATTGGGTGGGGTGAGGGGTGGGGAGAGCATGGAAGAGAAGACTACATTTGTTTGGCTTATTACTATAAGAACTGACACCTATTTGTCATTTCTTATCAGAATAATTAATAACATGGGTTTCCCCAAATGTTTTTCTTTTGATCATCAACTATATTTTCTTTTAAGAGGTTTAATCATCAGGGTTTGGGCCTTCTGTTCAGGGATGACTTTGATAGAGACAGATAGCTTTTGTACAAACAACCTGCATAGTTTGATTTGAAGTCTCATAGGAAGGCCCTAGACTACTACTGTCCCTTCGCCAAAAAGACATACATAATTTTAAGTTCTCTAGTAGCCACATTTTTAAAAAAAGAAATATGAGAAATTAATTTTAAAAATATATTTAACACGATTTAAAAATATTATCTTTCAACATCTAATCAATATTAATGAAATGTCAATTAATGGAATAGAGTCAATGAAAAAGTAATGAAATATTTCGCTTTTTTATATGCCAACTCTTTGAAATCCTATGTGTATTTTACACTACGGTACATATCAATTCAGACTAGTCACATTTCAAGTACTTACTCAGTAGTCACACATGACCAGTGGCTACCAAATTGGAGAGCACATCTTAAAACATCTTTCTCTTTTGTCCCACATCAGGGTTGAGGAGTCTTCCACTAGATGTTTATTTTGGGGGACTAAAGTCTTGCCATTCCTATGTGTACTCTCCTATAATTAAATGGAAAATGAAACACTTCAGAGAGAATAAAAACATTAAACCATTCTCTATCATGATAGTTTTAACAATTTTTTTTGCCTTTTTAATGTGATGACCAAAAATTAGTACTGCTAAAGAAATGAAAATGTTTTTGAATGAGAACTTTAGAGGGCAAATTCAGTTGGTTGTGCTTAAGTGAGAAGAGCTGAGATAGAAAGGAAGAGTCAGCATTGGGTAGTCCAAATAAGGCAGGTTTTGCTATCAGACAGATTGACTTAGAGTCCTATTGGCCCTGAGCAAGTTACTTAACTTCTCTGAGCCTTTTTACTTTACTTATATGTAGAACTGGGATAAAACTATCTCTTAAGTTGCTATGAAGGTTAAATAAGATTACATATGTCAAGTATGTCCTATGCATTTGGTACATATGACATGCTCAGAAAATTTGTGTTGAATAGATAAATGATTGTTGCTTACTTAACTCTTTCATTTCCAAATCCCTGCTTCTGAGAAAGGAAGGGGAAGGAAGCATGCCTAAAATGAATGTTGAAATAAAATAGCCCATTTACTATAGTGACTAGGATTCAGTGTTCATCCAGAATAAAGTAGTCCCTAAGCATTGTGATTAATTGGGATTTTAATTCAGGACTGTTATCTGAAAGGTTCACAAAGTAATGAATGATATGAAACAGTTCATACTCTGCATTGTTTACATATTACGAGATTAATTTTACTAATTTTATTTCAGTATACTTATTCCATTAATCAGTAAAAATAGCATCTGTAAATGTTTCTAAATTTGTTTCAAATATTTAAGTGAAAAATCTCAATTACTAAAGATAATTCTTTTCATTTTTTCCTAGATAGGATAAAATGCATCATTTTTCTATTTCTTTAAAAGTTTTATCACAGGGGCTATTAAAGTTTGAATTTAAAGATGTTTTGCCTCTACTTTGGAAGGCTAGCCTACTAAGTGATAGTATACTGATGATCGTAAATTTGTGTGGTAATTGGAACTAAGGAAAACTTTTCTAAATAGAAGAAAAACTACCACTTTGTGACTTAACTTTACATTATAATGCAAGGTACCTTTTGTTCTTGTTCATGCATTAACATCAATTTGTATTTTTAGATAGAATGGGGACTTTTTATGACATTAGCTATATGGTGTGATGGTGTGTTCTGAATCTATTTTGGAGGAAGGAGTTTTCAATCATACACATATATTTGATTTGCTATGCATTTTGAGAAGTTTACTTGAAAATTTGAGACATCATTGAAATGGGAAAGCGTGAAGTTCTGAATAGATGATTAGATTAGATATGAACTTTTCAAAACTTTATACTCGTGCAGTGTGTAGGCTGCATGTATGGTAATGCTCTTGGAAATAGGTCACATTTGAAAATATAGTTCTTTGCCAACAGCATCTGGTTGCACTTTACATTATATACTTTGAAAGTACTTTTTGAATAGCAAAAAAAAAAAAAAAAAAAAAAAAAACCAAACCATATGACATAGACTTTTCTTACCTGATTGAAAGTTGTTTACAGTTGCAGTTGAACTTTAACAAACAACATAGCCAAAAGCATAATTGTCCAAATGCATGGATTATCATGACACCTCAGAGATAAAGGCTTCTTATAATTTTCAACTTTCTGAAATAGTCCAGGCTTTTACCTTATGCTAGTAGTAACCCTTCTCAGAGGTCTTATTATTAAACACTGTAGAATTTTGAAGGTTCTGACCTGATTGGAATACATCCTACTAATGGGTAATCAAAAAATGGTGTTGATTGATGTGATTGGCAGCTCTTAACTGTGTATAGTTTTGTTATAGCTGACTGTGAGCTTTGGATATATAGGTATGACTATAGAATTGTAGGGCTTAGCAACCTCAAGAAGATTTGTGAGATGAATTTAAGTGGCATGGATCTAAGCTAAACTGTGAACCAGGCATATATATCTTTGGTTTTCTTAAGATTCCCTTCTCAGCACCCCCTTTTTAGTTTTCCTTTGCTTTATTTCCTCTTGACTTTCTAGGTGGCTACCCGGTCTCAGATAATTCCTGTCGAAATGTTAGCTGATTATTTCACTGCTTTTTCAGAGACTTTTGTATTTTAAAAGTAAGATCTTTTAATAACAAGACTTTTAAGGTCCCTAGCAGGACAGTGGAATAACAAATATTAGGGTAGATTCTTTGGACTTAGAACAGGTTTGGTGCCAGGATTGTAGAGCCCAACTGTCCAATACAGTAGCCACTAGCTCCTGTAGCTCTTGGCCACTTGAAATATAGCTAAACTTAATTGAGATGTGCTAAGTGTAAAATACATACTAGATTTTTAAGACTTAGTATGAGAAAAAGAATGCAAAATAACTCAATGTTTTATATTTATTACAGGTTGAAATGGTGATATTTTGGGTTAAATAAAATATATTAAAATTAATTTCACCTGTTTCTTTTTACTTGTTTAATGTGGCTACTAGAAAATTAAAAAGTACATATGGCTTACGTTTTATTTCTGTTGTACAATGGTGTTATAAAGACAAGTTTTTATGTTGTGGTCTTACTATTGGGAGTTTGCAGAGGTTTGGGGAAATGGTCCCCTGGATGCTTCAGCCACAGTGAGTCCAGCTGACTTGGCTGGACCATGTTGTACTGCAGGGCTGTTTTGAGAGCTATTGCGAGCAAGCTTTAACTCTCCCAATTCATGAGGTTTTTTTTTTTTTTTTTTTTTTAAATTACTCCACCTACCACCTCTGATGGCCACTAACTTCTGACCAGCTTCTTTGAAGACAGGTGTTTGAAAAAATTAAATTTATAGCTACTATTTATTGGGCATCTGCCATATATCAGATACTGTGCCAAGTACTTTAAATAAAATCTTGAATACTCACATAAAATATCAAATACTCAAACAGTTCTGCAAGATTGATAGAAGATAAAGAAAGAGATTCAGATATATTGTGACTTTTCCCCAGGTTACCTAGTAAGTGGCAAAATCAGGATTCCAACCCAAGTATGATTCTAGAGGCATTGTTCCTTCTGCTATATTATGCTTTCCTCCTGTTTTCCAGTAACTGTGTGTGTCCTTTAGCACAGAGTGCCGTATATGAAGGGGTCTCTTGCCAAATGGTGTTGACTGATCATTGAGTTGTTTTCCTTTGTCTTGGTGAATGACTTCAGTGCTCCTCAGTCCAGCCCACAGTCCTCCCCACTCTGGTACCTAGTGAGTGGCCCATTAGTGAAGAGACTTTTTGAAAGCCCGTTGAACAGGATATATCATCTAAAACCTTCATCTGGAAGAGTATCTTTTCTACCTTGACACTTAGAGTATGTTTCAGATACCTTCAGGAAGAAATACAAGAAGGATCTCCTCTAAATGCCAGGAATATCACATCTTTGTTTTCAGAGACTGGCCATAGAAGGAAAGGGCTTTTTATAGACAAAGAGGGTTGAAGTAAAATAATGGGATAGAATAAGCATGATGAGCTGGATAAGTCTTGTATAATCCTAGGTCATCTCTTAATGGCTGTGTCCTTGACATTACTGCATTAAGACTAAGAGGAAAGAGAAGTAGTCTATGTGTTGGCATACTGGTCTATAAATTAGAGTAGATGTAATCACAATTCATGAGTGCTCTGGGAAGTTGGATGCTCCATTTACTCACTACTCCCTTTACTTAGAGTCAAGCAAGTGGTGGTGACTGGAAAGATAAGGAGAGAAAGAAAAACAAAGGTTCAAAGAATAAAGCTAGAATGGAGGTGGGCCGCAGGGAGGTTTGGGCAAGTTCAGACTGTAATGCCCTTTTTTTACATATATATACACATTATATTTATAATAATAAAAGCTATGTAAACTGTAAAATACTGTTATTTAATGGAAGAAACTATGATGTACTAGACAGAAAATAAAACTTATGACTAGGCAGTATGGATTTAATTTTCCCAGCCCTACTGTTACCCTAACCGGGTAACCTTAGGAAATTATAGAATCAAAGATTATAGTTGTCTTTCTCCATATCCGGCCTTCCTTCATGATCAAATAAGATTGTGATGAATTTGAAACACTTTGTGTGTGCCTCTGTGCTGTATACATGTTGCTACTGTTTTTAATACAATTAATTATTTACCCTTCACCTGGAGTATTGCCTACATGAAACTTCATTGAGAGGGGAAAATGTATACCTAAGAGCTCTCACTCACATTGTGATTAAGGGAAGTTAGAGTTAAATTAAATGGCCAGCATAAATAGGGCTAATTTGGCTCTCATCCCTAGGCTTTATAAACAGGACAGTGGCAGCCTTGTGGGTGAAGGAAATGTGGACCCAAGTACTTGTTTAATTTAATCATTCATCCCTTTAACCCCTTTTAAAACTTGACTTCTTTAAGTTCATTATATAATGCATGAGCACGAAAGCATACAGATGGTGTTTCTCTTTTAAGTGAAAAGCCCTATTGAATAGCAATTTTTTACAAAAAGATTTGATATATTCATAGTAATAAACCTGGTTTGCATTTCTTTGAGGCTCATGGTCTTCAACTTCCAACCTGGTAAAGGGTTGCTATAACTACCAGATGTCAGTCTTTCTTAATCCAGAGTTAGATGCCAACAGACTAATACAGAATAGATGTAAGCAGAATTAAGCACAGAATTTGAAGTATTATTTAAACTGCTCATTTATCAAATTTAGTATAAAGAAGACAAGTTGAATATATTCACTTTACAATTGTTTGGGTCTCAGTGCAGTCCCAGAATGCATCCTTAATTTGTGTTCCATGTTAAATTCCGGGTACAGGGATATTTTGCCAAGTGCCCGTTTGAAATTTACTTGGGATTCATCCAGCTGGCAGATCAGTTGTACTAATCAGATGAGTCCATTTCTGGGGAATAGAATTTCATAGGAGCAGTGTTCTTTTTCTTTATAGTAACTGTACTTCAACTTTTAATTTAGAATTCTCATGGGCTTTATTAAAATGCATATAGTATAAACATTGTAATATATATAGTGCAAATACTTCATGCATTTTCATATATAATAAGTAGCAGACACAATAAGTTCAGCATGCTTTACTCATTTGTTTTTCATTTCTATATTGAGTTCCTGGGATCACAACTTGCTTCCTCTCTAATTGCTATGAACAGAAAGATACTGAAGTGGAGATGGGTTAAACCTGATAACTCTAGGCAACTAACTATGTAGAATAAACTCCAGTACTCTGTGGTAAGCAGGTAGGTAGGCCTAGTCAAAGACCTCTTGGCACAGATGAGGAAGAATTCAGACCTCACAGGTGGGGATTAGACCTAAAGAACTAATATGGGTCCTTTGTAGCCTGAAGATTAACCCTGTGTAAGTGTAATACATTGTCATTTTCACATCAGAAACCTCATGCCTCAGTATAGCATTTCCCATAGTATGTTTTGGAGATCATTATTTCTAAGAGATTTCCCAAGAAAAGTAGTTCCAAATATGTTTGGGAAACTACTTTCTGCACTCTTTCTCATAATGTACATTAGCATAGCAAAGACTGAGAAGTACTGCCAAGTACCAGGTTTACCATTAAAAAAAATTCAGTGTGTCTCAAATTAAATATGTCACATAGACCAAGGCAATCAGCCTCTCTAGTAAGATGTATTAATAGCCTATGAAACTTCTTGTTTCTTAGAACACACTTGGGGAATCAATGCCCTTAGATAATATTAGCAGATCTCAGAGTTTATTTTTGTGATTACTTTTTTTTAATCACAAATAAAATTATATTTGGCAGTTACAGATATCTCAGCCTGGAGGATATAATGCTTATGTTTAAAATTTTTTCTTTTAAAATCTGTATTATAAGTCAGTTTTACATAGAAATGTTCATTTCTGTGGAGTATGTCTTTAAATTGATACTGATATTATCTTTGGGGGGCATTTAGTGTTTTTTGTAAATGTAATTTTCCTTATTTTAAAAATTTACACTTACTATGGATAGGCTAGAAATTTTTTAACAAGCTATTTTCTAATTTAAATTATATATTTTTCAAGAATAAAATAAAACATAATTGTTTTAAATCCAGCTGTTAGGTAAAGAGACATTTTAGTAGCAGTTTACCTAATCTGTAATTGTTTTCATTTGAACTGGAAAGAAGACCAGAGATTTTAATAACCCAAGATACTGCCATAATTAATTCTATTTTGAGACTGTCAACTTAGTAACACTCTAAGCATAAACAAATTACTTATCTATACCGAAGCCTACTATTTATATTCTCTAACTTGAATATACATCAAGGATTTTAAGCATTTCTTTGCTTTCCATGAATTCTTTAAATGTGACATCTGAGAATGGTTTTTAAAATGTTACAGCTAAATGTGGATCTTGAATCATCCCCAGGTTGGAAAACTGGAAAGTTATGTCATATTGTGAGTAATAGAAAATACTAAATATATTCGAGCTTCTAAATTTGAGCCAGAGCATAAATTAAATTAAACCAAAAAAACTTAACCAGCCATGTTTCAGGTTTTGGGACATGTAATGTATAAATGTAACCTCTTACTGGAAAAGAAATAGTTTTCTTACCATTAACCACCAAACCAAACCATGAGATAATGTTTTATTTTCAGTTGTATTTGGAAGACCATGTATCAGTTAGCTTTGGCTTGCCTTTTACTGAATAACTAAAAATGGCATGTTTAATGCTAAGTAGTATTTATGACTAGGCCATCAAACCCCAGATGGAGTTGAGGTGGGAATTCTTCATACTAAACTGTAAAATGAACATTTTTTCCTTAGCGTTATATTAGACAGTACGAGATCCTTAAACTCACTCTTTTATGGAATATAACATCATCTTCTGGAACATATGGATCATCCACATGGTTTCCTTTCTTTAACGGGTCTATCCACACAGCTTCCCCTGGCTGCTAGTAACTCTTCTATTCCTTTTCCATCCCCATTTCCCAACCCCACCCCATCAGCATTGGAATTCTTTATACTTCCTCTAAGTTTTGATATTTCTCATGTGAACATCTTCACTTGTAGTTTAGAAATCACACCTTCCTTTTAAAAGTTGTCACATTTAAATTTTTAGATACAGGCATACATCAGAGGTGTTGCAGGTTTCGTTCCATGGCACTGCAGTAAAGCGAGTTGTACTCTTTATTGCTGGCAGAGGGGCCTGCCATCAATTTATTTAAAAAAAAAAAAATCTGTGAAGCGTAGTAAAACTTGGTATGCCTGTAGATGTTTCCCACTTTGTGGGGGTACTGTCACATGTGAGATATTCTCAATTCAAATTGGCTTTTTAAGGTATGAGAGTATTCCATAGAGGGATATATAGATCATTGCCCAGAAATGGAAAGTAGTGTCGTGACTAGCCTGCTGGAGTTAGCAGTTAGGTGAGGGAAAACAGACTATCCTTCTTCAAGCAACTATTGCTTTAGCCACAGACAATACAGCCTCTTTCTTTTATTTGACTTCCTACCTGGGCTATGGTTAACCAGGATAGTGTTTTTTGCTTTCCAGAAGTGACCTAGTACTGAACTCTAAGGATGAGCAGGTGGGTTTTCTGGAGATGAAGAGTTACGAGAACATCAGGTGCATCATAAAGAAAGAAAATGCTAGTTGGAAAAAAAAGTTGTTCATAGACCTTAGAGGTTGTATAGTTGAGCTTTCTCATTTTTCACAGTAAAAAATGAAACATTTCCTGGACTTGCCCAAGTCATACAGCTAGTCACTCACAGGTCACTGGACACTGTTTCCATCTTGCCTGAAGGTTTATGCTGCTCTTTGACACTGGCCAAAGGGAAATTTTGTGGCACACTCACGTGGTAACTAGCCACATAGTTCAGCTTCTTCAGGAATTAATAGCATATAATATTTCGTTTTTAAATGATAATGTTTTTGTTTTCAGTGATGTAAAATTTATGAAATTCAAAGAAATTGACATTTTAATATACTGTGTGCACGTGTGTGTTCAGTACTATTTTTTAAAATAGTTTCTTTCTAACTGTAAAAATAATACAAGCTCATTGTAAAATGTTTAGAAAATATAGATACGTTAGTAAATAAAAACCAGCAATAAACCACCTAGAGATAGCCTGTTATAGTAGGGTAAGCTGTCTTTGCTTATGAAAACATCTCCAAAATTCAGTAACTTAACGCAGCAATTTACTTTACCCTATTTGCAGTTCAGTGTAGATTGGGAGTGAGAGGGTTTGTCCTGAGACCCAGATTCATTCATCCAGTGGCTTCATCCCCCAGGACTTCGAATCCTGCATTTTTACAGCAGCCAGTAAGTGAAGGAAGAGAGAGACCATGAAGGAATCCATGGTAGTTTTTAAGAACTAGCACCCAACCTGGGACAGCAGTATAAAAACAATTTTGTGTCTTGTTTTATTAAAACATTTATTTATCATTTGCCCCTAGTCATGAAGTGTTATTGGAATACTGTGCGTCCCTTACGACTGCCTTATTAACTGTATTGTTTTTAAACATATGTGCAAGATAGTTTTGTGCTCTAGCTGCTCTTTAAAAACTGATTCTCTTTATGCCCTCTTTCTGAAGGTTCGTGTGCATGTTAAAATGCTTTGTATTCCTTGACTCAGTTTTACTCCAAAGAATTTACCAACAATGCAAATGTAAAAAGTTATATGCTTAAGGATGCAGATTTTATCTGTAAAATAGTAAAAAACCTGAACATGTTTGAAAAGGCCTGGTCAAATAAATTTTGGTTACTACATACAACATTGAAATACAATGCAGCTATTAACAATCAATGATGACTTTTACTTGCTTAGAAGGATGTCACAACAAGTGAGACAAGTGGGTTACAGAACAGCATGTGTAGCATGTAAAATTGAATATACGAACATATGTGTGTATGTGAAGGGATAGGTATCTTTACGTTTGTATGAGGATGTTCACCAAAATGTTAACAGTGATTGTCCCTGAGTTAGATTTGTGGTGATTTTTTTCAAGTTTTCAAAAATGTTTTAGTAGTTTTTAATTTTAACAGTGATTTATTTTTATAAAAATCAATAAACTTAGTGAAATTATTAGAATAAAAAATGTGTTCTGTTTATTTACATACTGATTTATTTAGATTTTCTCTGTTGTGTGTTTTTAGCCTCAAAGTTACACATTCTTCTAATTATTATGGGACAAAATTATAAAGTCACATTCGACCTATAGAGAAAGTCCCAGTGTACTGAGAACTCCAGATTCTGTATGTCATGATTTTTTGCCAATAAACCTCAGACATGGGAACTATGTTCATTTAGGGACTGTGAGCCTTGTTTTATAGTATATTCTTGGGCTATTGCTATATTCTCTTACTGAACCATTTCTTACAGTTAGTGTCATGGGTTCCTTCTATTTATTTACTACTGGATCCAAACCTGTCCATTATATATTTTCTTAGAAAATGGTCTTGATCTGTAATCATAGCTAAAATGTACATACAGGACCTGAAGGAACTCCAGGAGCCCATAGTCATAGCCCTCCCCTCAGCTACCTCCCTTCTTTTCCTTTCCCCAGCCCTTCCTCACCTTTCACAGGTAACAGGTATTTTAGTATTCAGGTTTTTTTTTTTGTTTGAAAGTTAGTATATTACTCAAGTTTGAGAAACGCTGCTTTAAGGAATTTCTAGAGATATGTGGGAGATGGAAGAATCTCTGTACCTCATTTATAAGGGGAAAGCATACATGAGCACTCTCTAATGTTAAAATAAGCAAAACCCAAAATGCTATATTAATTATTGCTGTGTAACAAATTACCCCAAAACTTAGCAGTTGAAGACAATAAACATGATTTCACAATTTCTGTGGATTGGGAATCCAAGAGCAGCTTAGCTGAGTGGTTCTGGCTCAGGATCTTCCTCGAGGTTGCAGTCAAGCTACTGGCTGGGGATTCAGTCGTCCGAAGGCTTGACTGGGGCTGGAAAATCTGCTTCCGAGCTCACACACTTGTTGGTGTATCTTAGTTCCTCCAGAGCTGGAAAGCCTCAGTTCTTTGCCACATAAGCCTTGCCACAGGGCTGCCTGAGTGTCCTTAAGACCTGGAAGCTGACTTCCCCCAGAACAAATGAGTAAGTTGTGTGTATGTGTGTGGGGAGGTAGATTTATCAAAGGGAGGGAGGTAGAGAGAGAGGAGGAGGGAAGGAGAGAGAAAAGGAGGAAGAAAGGATCCAAGATGAAAACCACAGTCTTTTTATAACCTAATCTTGCAAAGATATCATCACCTTTATCATAATGCTTTTGCCTTCTCTCAGAGCAGTCATGATACTGTGTGAGAGGGCACTATATAGGAGTGCGAATACCAGGAAGGTGGAGACACGGGGCATCTTAGAGGCTGCTTTCCATAAACGTCAGTGCTGCTTTTAGATCACTCATTAGGGAGGTTAATTTTTTCACAGATTTCCAACTTGTATCTTATAATAAGATGTTAGACATTGCCAGAGATGCTTGAGTGAGGTTTGAGTGAGAATACACTCAGTAGAAAATGTGATGTGGCTCTTTTCTCAACCTAGTGAAGAAAGATCATGTAAAGTTTTTGCCAAGATTGAGAGGTGATTAATGGACCAGCTTAACTGAAACATGATTGAACAAACTGACATTGGCAGGATTACACAGCACATATCCAATTTAACCAATTATTATTATATGTATACTTGTACAGTAATTTTTTAATGGTTATCCATAATTAGGAGCAGTTAATTGCAAATTTAACTGCTCGTTATTCTATTGCCATGTAAAGCAAATAGTTTTATAGCAAAGATTATATCATGGAGAAATTTATATACCACGTTAAGGAATTTGAACTTTATTCTTTGGGAAATGGGGAGCCATTGAAGGATTTATAGGAAGTGGAGTGATGTAGTCAGATTTTGTTTTTAAAATCTCATTTGGCGACAGTATTAAAAGGAGATTGAGGGGTAAAATGTTGAAAACAAAAAGAGTTTTATAGTATTCCAGGAGAGAGAAAACGAGTGTCTGAAGTAAATTAGTAATCTCAGGGATGCAGTGGAAGAGGCTGGCCTAAGAGGAAAAATGGTAAAATCAGAAGGAATTGGTTGCTACCTGGATATGAGAGGTGAAAATCAGGTTAAAAAAACTCCAAGGTTTCTGGCATGGAGAAGGAAAACTGGGACAAGGAGCTCTATCTCTGTAGGAGAATGGGTGGGTAATACGAGTTTTGTATTTCAACATTTGAAGGTTGAGAGACTTGGGCAGCAGTGGGAGGTATAAAGTGAGCAGTTGGACATACAGATCTGGAGCATAAGCAAGAAGTTTGACAGGACTGGAAATACAGATTTGTGGATTCTGAGAGGAGAGAGGATCGTTGGAGTTGTGGGAGACAGGCAAAGTCGCCCAGTGAATGTGCTAAGTAAGAGAAGTATGCCAAGAACAGAACTTTGTTAAATATGACAGTACTATAAAATCATTTGTATAGCCACAATCCTTAGTAAGAAAATACCACTGTAGGGATCCCTTCAAATCCCAGGTTACATTGATTGAAATAACAGGACTCCGTGTGGCTTTGAACAAATTACCGAATATCTCTGAGCCTAGTTTCTTCATCTATAAAATGAGAGGATTGGTTCAAATCAATGGTTCTCAATCTTCTTTCTGCTGGATTTTGTGTAACAGGATGTTCTCATGCACATTTCCAGAGGTGCACTCAGAATTATGGGCAATTTCATTGCTCTGGCTCCTTATCATACAAGAAATGTAAGTAAATGAGATGTTAATGCAAAGATAACATTGGGTCTGCTCCATTATATATTTCAAAAAGCAAATATTTCACAAACTTGAGTCCTTAATCAGCAACAAATTACTTGTGATAGATAATTCCACAGCTTATTGCCATGTACCAAGGAAACTAGACTTAAAACCTCCAATCTAGTTTGATCACTTTCTAAACTCTTTTGGGGGTCACAGGCCACTTGAGAATCTGATCAAAGCAATAAGCTCTCCCCAGAAAAGTACACATATAATTTTTTGTATTTAATTTGAGGGAATTCAAATTTTTCTAAAGCGTACCCATGAAATCTTTTGGGATTCATGGACCCTGTGTTAAATTCCTTATCTAGAAAAATCTCCTCCTTGAAGATTTTATGACTTTATGTTGTAAAAGGAGCCCTTATTTTTAAAAATGTACTTTGTGCTTAGATAATGGTAGGTAAGGAATTCTGTAGTAGTTTTAAAATAGTGTTGCTTCTTAAAGGCATTATTGTTTGTTTATACGAAAGCTTGCCACATGATATTCTGTGGGCAAACTAGAACCATGTTAACATTAAGAATAAGGTCATTTAAAACATTCATACTAACATCCTATATTCTCTTCTGGGGAGAGAGGCAGTGAGGGCAGTGGTAGCAAGGCATCCAGAGGTGACAAAGAGCCCAGGCAGATAGGAGGTTTGACTAGTGTAAAAGTGGGTTATTTTTGTTCATGACAGTGTGTTAGTCTTGCTCAAGTGACATGAAGGTGTATAGGTGAGTTGAGAAATAATCCTATAAATCTTTTTACCAAAAAACCCCTCTTACTTTAAAAAGAGAAAAAATAATTCATTTTAATTAAATTAATGCTATTTTTAATCAGGAAATATTCTGGAGTAACATGGGATGTGGTTTTAGTTTAGAATCAGCACACTAATTAATAATACTAATAATTTTACTCATAACTGATTTTTGTCTGATACATTTTTTTACTTCTTAGACTCAGGAACCTCTTCTAATTATCTAGATAATGACAAATAAGTACGACTTAAACAATTGCCATCATTCAGTTATTTCATAAGAAAACCTCCACTAGATGGTAAAATAATTTGATTTTGTTCTTTGTCTAATATCCACATACCAAAGAAAATTTAATTTTGATCTAAGCTAGTCACTAAAACTTTGAGAAAAAAGTAAAATGCATATATATGTATATATATATTTACTTTAGAGTTTTAACAGGTTACTTTTTCTTTTCATGAATTATCCTTTTTTCAGATTTTTGATGAATTGCATGCACTGGGCCAGAATGATTAATCCTGGTTCAGTGGTCAAGAACATTGATTTTAAAAAAAAGCTTATTTCCAGGCTGTGGAATAGCCTGGGGAGAACATAGTAATTTTTTTTGTGTTCGAATTGCTTGCTGGCAGGCAGCCTTGGTCTGTATGGTTGTTGGACCAGTCCGGTTTTCAGTCGATCTGCTTGCTTTTTGCAAGTGAACTTCTCTTCCTGTTCTTCTCCCTTTTTTCTCTTGTAATCGTTGTAACTGTACTTGACATTGTCTTGGCATTTAAATCCAGATGAGTCATTTTTTGCTGGAATAATTTTAAGCATTAAAAAGTAAGATCAGTATATCTGTCAAACTTTTTTGGATATTTTAAAATCATGTAATAGAAACCTTTCAAGTCTGCATGTGTATATTTTTGAGAGAATGAGTATTTATTTTCAGCTGCATCTGAATTAATGTTTTTAGAGAAAACTATAACATTATCATGTAAAAAAAATTATCCTTCCCCCTCAGTTTTTTCTAACAATCCTATTTATTTTTAAGGTATAGCTAGTCTTTTTCTTATGACTTTTTACCTTTACTATGTAAGTTACATTTGAGTATTTCTGGACTTCACTTGTCTGTCTGCTGTTATTCCATTTTTATGGTTAATATCCAGTCTGCTTTTTTTATTTTTATGTTTCAACCAAGGATAAGGACATAGTAAAAAGAACATATCTTTCTTTGAAGGGGAAAAAATGATCACCATTGGGGCCACATTTTCCACTAAGTAAATTTTCCCAAGAGTAGATCAGGAAAATTTTAAAGTTACATTAATCCCTCAAAGTGAGCTGATGTTTTCAAATTGTTATATTGGGATTCTAAATACTTCCTTCAGTAAATATTTTAATTCTTGCTGGTACTAAACAGGATAGAAGATACAAAGATAAATAACAAATAGATTCTTTCCTCAAGGACTGTCACGTTTATTGGGATGGATATGCTGCGTACTTATGTAACTATGGTACGAAATAGAAAGTGGTAGGAAGGTACAGACCGAGGGCTGTGGTAGCTCAGAGGAAGGATTGATTTTTTTTGGTTGGGAGGAATGAGAGAATTAGGGAAGATATTCTTATGAGTCTTTTATGAGAAAATTTGTTAAATACTTAGTAGAAATAAGAAACGTCTGGTTATATAAGTGAGACTTTATAGTTTGAGTATTCCTTATGGGAAACGTTTTGTGAGAATTTACCATTTGTATTATTGTGTCTTCTGGCCTATTAAACCATTGGCTCCTTGACAGTAAGAATCATTCATTTTTATCTTTACATTTCCAAAACTTTATACTCGATTGACATTTATTATATGATTTTTGAGAGAATGAATTAGGTAGGAACTAGCTAGAAATTTCCGCAGTGAATCAGGCAAGCATTTCACATAGTTTTGTGTTCTAGTCTAATGTAGATACTGCCCTCTGTGTCTACATGAGCTTCAAAATATCCAAAATATTCACAGAACATCCCTAGTCAATAAGTAACACTAATAAAATTTTTATTCCAGGGAGTTACTGATGGGGAAGGGAACAAATACACTCCTTTGCAATAAAAATGTAAAGTACAGAAGTGATAATATGTCAGAAAGAAAGGAAGCAGAGTCTTCATATTTTCCCATGGAATTAAAAAGTAATGACCTTTTAATTCAATTTGGAAAACTACTGTGCTTTATACTTTGGAACTTAGTAACTTTACGGTATCAAATGCTGTTTCTGAAAATGTTAGTACTCATAGTTAAAATAGAGAGATTTTGACTTCAGTCCTACCAGTAGTACCAGTAGACTCTTAAAGCACTCCCTGGCCTGAGGAAGAGCATCAACAAGTTGGGGTTAAGTGGAATACAGTAGTTGTAAGAGCGTGGGATTCAAATCCAGCTACCTACTGTTGTAACTTGGGAGAAATTGCTAAACCTTTCTTGGCTTTGCTTTCCTCATCTACAAGATGGAGGTAATGGTTGCCTCTTTAAGTTAGTGGTGAGCATTAAATAAAATTATATATACATATATGTGTATTATATATATTATATATTAATATTATATATTAATTATATATACACATATGTATATATATCCCTTAGCATGGGTGCCTTGTACATAATGTTGCTAATGAAGCATTAGAAAATACCAGTTTGAAAATATTTGGTTTGAAATTGAAATACTGTCCTAATCTAGCATGTTTTGTCCCATTTTTTGGTTTGTTTTATGGAGATCGTATTCAAGCAGTGCTGAGATCCAGTGTGATTCTGAAGTAATGCCTACTATAAGACATGAGGTTACTCCATAGGTCACAAATGCTGACTATTAAGATGAAGTATTTGCCATCCTAAAGACAGCAGATTGGAGTTTTCACCAGGTCACTTAGTGATATGTGTTTTAAGGATCATGTTTTCCTATTGTGCCCTGAATAATAAGGGTAGCTGTTTCAAAGTAACTAAGTAGATGTTATTCATTATTCTCTAATAGTTACCTGTAGGGCAGCTATAATAGTCTTCCTACCGATAGATCATTTATGTGTTTAAAACTCATATAAATAATTTACTTAAAAACTTTTTGTGTTTTTTGGTTTAAATTTATTATAAAAATCATTTTTAATAATTTAAACAAAAATTTTCAAAACTAGATTTACTAAATTAACACACTTTTTAGCAACTATGATATTGGGCTTAGACAGTTTTGTGCAATATACTTATAGTGGGAGGACTTTGATTCTATTACATGACCTTGGCAAGTCACTTGGCTAACTCGGCCTCATGTTACTCATCTATAAATGTACACTGAAACATAGGATTGTTGTGATATAGAAATGCCATAATGCTCATTTGAGTTCTAGTGGTTCTTAAGCAGGGAGATGCATTAGAATCAGATGCTAGCATTTTACAAGTATCTATGCCTGGATCCCATTCCAAGTCTTATAAATCAGAATCTCTGTAGGTTGAGGCCTAGATAATTTTTATATAAATCCATGCTTCAGAACCTTTTTACAAATAAAAATTTGTGCAGATTCTACTCTGTAATATTTATTCTTCTTTGAATCTTAAATTAGTATTTGGGGGCCAGTGGAGAGAAACGCTTGTCATGCTACTTATTATAGGTCTTTTGGCAAAATAAGAAGAGGCAACTGTAGGAAAAAGACTCAGTTGCAGAACAAGTGAGTGAGATAGCATCTTAGAAGCAAATATAAAAAAGAACTTAAATCCTAGTGCTTTCTCACAAAAAAAAAAAAAAAAGGTTTCATGTGTATCTTTAATCAAAAAACATCTTGAGAACATCTTGGGGTGGTAAAGTAAAAATATTCCTCACAAAGTTAAACATTTAAAAATATTTTAAAATCATACTCAACTAGTAGGAACTACCATCCCATTGGAAACAAACACATATTACAGAAAGATTTACCTGTGTATGATATTTGCAAACATTATTAAAAAGATTTACCTAAGTATTATATGAAATATATCCTGTCTCAAACCATATTATATTTCTCTCAAATGTGTTCAGATGGTATGGAAAATGGATCCCCTCCTATAGCAGAAGGGGTATAAGTTAGTATGCCCTCTTGTGAGGGTAATTTTAGCACTATCAAAATTAATATTGCCCCAGAAATTAAGTCATGCATATATATTGGTCAGTTGACTTTTGGCAAGGATGCCAATGCTATTCAATTGGCAAGGATAATCTTTTCCAATAAATGATACTGGGTACTGGATATCCTCCTGAAAAAGAATAAAGTAAACCCTATACCACATACAAAAATTAACTCAAGATGAATCAAAGACCTAAACTAAGAACTAAAACTATAAAACTCTTAAAACATAGGGGGAAATGTTCATGAAATTGGATTTGGTAATAATTTTTTGAATATGACACCAAAAGCACAGGGAACAAAAGAAAAAATAGAAAACTTGGACTTCATCAAAATTAAAAACTTTTGTTCATCACAGAACACTATCAAGAGAGTGTAATATTTCCAGAATGGAAGAAAATATTTACAAATTAGGCATCTAATAAGAGATTGATATCCAGAATATATAAAGAACTACTACAACTCAACAAGACGACAAAGGACCCAGTTCAAAAATGGATAAAAATGGGACTCGAGTAGATTTTTCTCCAGAGAAGATATACAAATGGCCAATAAACATATGAAAAGATGCCCAACATTGCTAGTCATTAGAGACATGCAAATCAAAGTTATGAGATAACTACTTTGTGCCCAATAGGAAGGTTGTTAACAAAGATAGTAAATAACAAATATTGGTGAGGATATAAAGAAATTGGAAATGGCTGATGGGAATATAAAACGGGACAGCTGTCAAACAGTTCGGCAGTTCCTCAGAAAGTTAAACAGAATTATCACATGATTCAGCAATTCCACCATTATGTATATACTCAAAAGAATTTCAAACAGGATTCAAACAGATACCTGTACACCAATGTCCATAGCAGCATTATTCACAATAGCCAAAGGATACAAGCAACCCAAATGTTCATTGACAGATAAATGGAAAAACAAAATGTGATATATTACACACACACACATATAATGGAATATTACTCAACCTTTAAAAAAGTGTAATTTTGATACATGCTACAACGTGGATAAACCTTGAAAACATTATGCTAAGGGAAATGAGCCAGATACAGAAGGACTTATACTTTAAAGTAGATGAATTTAAATAATGCCAGTTTCTGCTTGGACTTAATGTGAATATTTCTTTTTTGTTGCAAATGATGATGAAATATGATATAGCTTTTCACTTTTCACTTAGTATTTCTCAACATACCATCTTTTTGATTATTACTATTAAAAGCTGCCTGTATGGATTCTACAAAGTCACTGTTGGGTGTTTAGATATGTATTTTATGTGTGCATTTCCAGTAATCTATTAGAATCTAGTGTATAAGCTCTAATATTTAAGACTATTCTTTTTCTGTGTTTGAACTTAAAGTAGTAAAGTTTGCATCACAGAATGTACTTGAATTATTTATTTTTGTTTTTTAATATCTTGATTTTTTCCTAACTTCAAAAAAACACTCAGTCATTAGAACCTTCACTGACCATCAACAGTCACCTCTTTGCTGGGAAGTTAGTAGAACCACAGGTTCCTTTTCCTTGGGCATTATTCTTTTCTTTGAGGATAGAAATAAGAGTGGGCGAGAGTTCCCTGGAACAGAAATTGCAAATGAAACTTTAGTTCTAATATATACAATGGTGATGAGACTGTTAATAAGCTCAACTTTTATGGAAGACAATTTGTCAATAATTATCAGAGGTTAAATGCGTCTACACATGGACCCATAAATTACATTTCTAGAAATTTACCTTAAATTTTATTCTCACCAAAAATGTGTGAAGCTGTTTGTATAAGGATGTCCATTATAGCAGAGTTGGTTATGACTTAAAAAAAAAAAAAACAAAAAAACTGAAAATGGATGATGACTGAGGCAAAATCATTATACTGAGATCATTAAGAATGAAAGAATAACATCATTTTGTATATACTGACTTTGAATAAAATATCCATTATATAATTGTTAGTTTAAAAACTGAAGTGTAGAACACAATATACAAGATAATACAAGTGTTTTTTTTTTTTTTAAGTATGAACAAGAATGCTTCTGTTTATATATGCTAAGGAAATGTATGAAAAAAATACCTGACAAACTGTGATTAAAATTTACTTCTGAGGACTGGTATATAAATATGAGTATCTATTAGTTTTTAATAATACATTTTTAGAAGTCAAGAATGTAGTATAAAGATTAAGAGCTGTAACAGTCACAAAATATTTTAGAGCTCTTAGATACTACTAATGTTATGTGTGTATAATGGATGGAGCATTGGGTTTGAAGTCCTAGATTCATATTCTGGAACCACCACCCAACTAGCCACAAGACCATGGAAGAGAGCCAGTCCTTAGGAACCAATTTTCTCATTCTTAAATGAAACCCATGTCAAGTATTCTACATCTCATGAGTGCCCAATGATATTAACTATTATTTTAATGCTGCCAAAATCTTCCTTGGTTGATGTGATCAAACTGGAAAAAACCCCAAAAGAACAAGAAACAGGAATAAGCTCTAATGATAAAATATCCAGGCAGAGGTTTTCAAAATATTTGCTTGAACTGCTGAACTTCTCGCTCACGTGTTCTGAATTATTTTGGCATTGTGTGGATTCAAAAAGTAGTGGTAAACCAATGTCTTTACAGAGACCACTTAGCCGCTTATCACTATTATCCTTAATTTCAGAAATATAACATGTGGTGCTTTCTAAACATTGCTTTAAAATATGTGTATCAGGGCTAAGTACTGAGTACAGTGTTTCATATTTGGCAGAGTCAATAAAAAATATGATTTGTCTCCAAGTGTTCATTAGTGGATGAATGGATAAGCAAAATTTGGAATATGCATACAGTGGAATATTATTTAGCCTTTAAAATGGCGGAAATTCTGATACATGCTACAACGTGGATGAAGCTTGAGGACATTATGCTAAGTGAAATAAACCAGTCACAAAAAAGGCATACCGTATGATACCACAAGATACTTTAAGTAGTCAAAATCATAGAGACAAAAAGTAGGATGGTGGTTGCCAGAAGCTAGGAGAGGGGAAATGAGAAGTTTATTAGGAATAGCTTCAGTTTTACAAGATGAAAAGAGCTATGGAGATGGATGATGGTGAAGGGTGCACATTATGAATGCATTTAATACCAGTGAACTGTACATATAAAAATGGTCAAGATGGTAAATTTAATGTGTATTTTCTCACAATAAAACAATTGAAAAATAAATGGGTTACCAAATTTTACAATGTAAGTTATTGGTCTGATGGTATTATCGAAGCTTCAAAGCCTTTATAAATATTTACAATAGCTTATTTTTTCCTATATTTTTTCATATTGTAAATCTAAGAAAAGCCCAGGTTTTAAAAACTGATACAGTAAAAGTTGAAGTGACTAACGTATGGCAGCTCACCTGGCTAAGAATAAAAAGGCAGGTGTCAGAAGACTTGGATTCCACCCCTAATTCCACCATTTGCTAACTGATTTTAGTATGTGTAATGGAGGTATAATTTTAGAGTTGTTTTGAGCATAAAATGAAACAATAGACATGAAAGTATGTTGTAAACTAGAAGGCACTATGCACATAGAAGGAGCTATGTAATCTTTTTCTAATTTAGCCTTTTCTTTGCACAGTATGTTTTGTTTTATTAGATGACATAAAAGCCCATCTTGCCAATTTTCTTAATGGAATGAGACTGTAATGGTAAAATGGAACACTTATTGTAAATCCATGCTAACCACGATGAAATCTTTTGGCCTAGCTATACATGCAGACTAATATAGTGCCTGTGAGCTTATGACCTGAGGGCTGTTGAATTGCAAACAGATTTTTATAAGTCAGCAAAGACATTAATCCAAAATCATATCACTATTCCAAATGTTCTTAATGAGATGACTGCTGCATAACTGTCGGTCTCCCTCAGTTCCAAGGTTTAGGTTTGGAGAGGAAGCTTTAATCCTTGAGCTGACAATTCAAAAGGGTTCTGATGAGCCTCATATGTATATAATATTTAGTTCCATGAATAAATTACATACAAGAGTTACTTCCATTTTGCATTTACACACTTTTTTTTCCTGGATTGAATGATATGTTTTCTAATCAATTGGCTCTTTAATGATCAATTTCAGGAATGGAGAGTAATATTTATAAAAAGCAGTAAAGTGCAAGTTAGAATTAGCAAGGATAAAAAAAAACATTAGTCTTGTCCTTTTTTTATATTGGGAATTAAAATTAGTTTGAAGATGACAGCCCAGCTGAAGTTAAGGATTTTTTCTTCTCTTCACAAATAATAATAGACATAATTTTAAGAAGTAGAATACCTTTCCTTATGCTTTAGGAAGAAGTAGAACTTCTTGCAAAGTAATTCCAAGATTTGGAGTAGACAGTGAAAAATTAACTTGCTGGTTTAGAGTGTTAATTTGCTCTGACCAAGAATTAACAGAAGGAAATGGGAAATGGACAAATCAGATTTTTCATCTAGCCAACACTGAAGAGATTCACAAAAGTATTGAATTTGAAACCACTGGTATAAATTTAAAATCCAAACACCTACCCTCAACCTTTACCAAGTGAAATTTGTTGAAGTTACAAATAAGCCTACCTTCCTCAGAAGTACCACCACCATACATCTAGAGCCAATGGAAAACTCTTTTGATTGGTCTTCTTCAGCCTCCAAAGGGACTATCTGGACAGTGGCTGTACTAGTGGGAAGATGGAATTAGATTACTTTTGGTTCTTTCTAGACCCATATCTTTATTAGAAAGTTGTTTGGATTCCTGTGGTCAGTGGTATAAGGAAACACTAGGTTGTTAACAGTTTCCAATGATTTCCTTAAGAGTTCCTTTGATTGCAAAATTCTTTGATGCCATTTTTCATAAGAAGAGAGGTGTGAGGGTAGTGACTTAGGCAAAGGGATTTTTAAAATATATTCTTCACAGTTGCGAATACAGTAAGCTGCTTGAGGACAAGTAGCTTGTTCTCCACTGTGTCTTCAAGTTGTAAACTGGTATCTAGTGCATAGGAGGCACTCAATATTTTTTATTAAGTGAAGAATCAGTATAATTTATTTAAAGACTATAAACCATTTAAGCATCAATTCTTTGAAGTAATCTGAACTATAAGAACTAGTGATAAGTTAGTGATGAAACATGGATCCTTTTCGTGTACGTGTGGATGAAAACCTGAAACTAGATACTCATTAAAAAATGTGTAGAGATAAAAATTCCTGCGTGAATATTAAGTGTAAATGTGTTCTTATGATTTCCCTTAAGCGTATTTGCGCTTGAGATAACCCACTGGGACAAAACGATTATCCCACTGAGGCTAACTTCTACCATGAAACATTTCCTCAATTTAATTATTTTCTCCTTTATCTCCTGAAAAAGATTTTTTTTTCTACTTATATGGATGCATTTTGCTGTGTGTGTGTGTGTGTGTGTGTGTAAATGCAGTGCTCTTTCTCCTTCAGGAAACACCTTTTTTCTGTGTGATGCAGTCAGTTTTTGTCATTTCCACTTCACTGTGAACTAAGAAGTCATTCTTTTCCTGTGAAAAGGAAATTTCTCAGCTGTTCATAAATTGTGGAGTCTGTTTAGGAGAGGACAAGATTTCAGAAAGAGTTCCTTTTCTATTCTATGTGTTCTTTTATTGTTTTTTCTCATAAAATTGATCTTTTAATTCCTAATGTATACCGTCTAATTGACAAGGTGGTGACTTCCTGTTTAAGAGTGAGCTCTGTTTTTGTGTATCAGACCCATGGTGATAGTTCTTTGTGAGGACTGTGGCAACGCTGCTGTTTTCTCTTCTGATTGATTTGAGGTAAGCTGGGAAAAAGCAGAGATTAAAAAGGGTGTTATTTTTAAAGTAATTCTATAGTATTTTCTAGGTTAAAATGCTCACCACTTCCTCTGTTCTCTAAACACACCCATTTGAACATATCACTGTTTTCTTTGTTTTGAGTCTCATTTATGTGTGTAGAACTACCATTTGGAATATGATCTATTGATTCACCTCCAGCTAACTGACTGCCTTCAGTATCACAAACCCATTCTAATGTGGAGCTGTAGGAAGGATCAGCCCCACTACTGTTAAATTATCTTTGGTCCGAAATATACCATTTCTTTTGCTCATGCTGCTCCTAGTGCCTAGAGCATAGTCTCGCTGCTGCTCTGCTTGGCTCACCCTTATTCTTTTAAATTATAATTTAGAAATCATATACATGCACATATATGTATAATTTGTGAATCACACACATGCACATATATGTATAATTTTTAAATCACACATTAGCCCCATTACGAAATGCTCCCTTTCCACCTTCGTTACATTGGGCCTGGGTTAGGTGCCTTGGTTGTTAGCTCACAAAGTATCCTATCCTCCAAAGGATATAAAAGGAAATTCTATTTTGTTAGTTATATTTTGGTGTCATGGAAACAACTTTCAGAAATGGGACACTAAAGATCATCCATACAAGATTAAGAGTCAAGGCTGGTTTTGTAATTTTTTTTTTTTTTTTGCTACAGCCCGTTCTTTCATAAGAGTACAGCCAATATAGGTTTTTTATTTGGGGACATCGTGATTAAAGGTTATTCTATGAACTCGTCATTTATAGACTTATGCTTCATCTAGGCTATTTGAGTGTATTATACAGACCTGCTCAAATGGTGAGTGTGTGCTGGAAATGTGAAGTGAAGGGAACAGAATTGGAGCTTGGGAACATTTATATTTTTTAAATTACTACTTCCGTTCAGCTAAGGGGAGTTCTGGAACTTTGCTTTTAGCTAGGGAGATAGTCCTGTAAGCTTGACAGATCACAGCTGTATCCTCTACTTTGTGTGAAGATGTATTTGCTTTCCTTCCTGTTCATTTAATTTTTCTAGTTTCCTAATATATTAAAGTTTATTCCAGTGTTTCATGGAGCATTAGAGGAGAATGTGAACGATGGTTAAAGACTAGGGTATAGGCAGAAAATGAATTAAATATGGGGTAAGTGTGCTGCAAAAACTGACTGACAAGGAGAAACCCCTTCTGAATAAGTTTTTTAAGGTCCTAAGAGCATGTTTGGATATTTTAGACAAATACTACAATTGAACCATTCTATTTCTTTTGTGAACTACATAATTCTTTTACAAAGAATTGAATACTTGTTCCGTATTCTAAGTTTCATCATTTTATTCTCTGTCAAAGATTTATAACAACCTTAGGATGTTATATCTTTCATCTTACCAACCTGAGCCTCTTACTTCCTTCCTTGGGATTTTATACTCCAATATCTTTAAAGCTAAAACACTAGCAGACTTCTCACATCAGCACAAGTTCATTTCTTGACATTGGACAGAGAGCTTGGAAATGTTTGTTAGAATCTCATCTTGGTTGAGGTGGGATGTTTCATTGATGATATAGAGGAATGACAACATGTTCCATAGGAGAGCAGATTCCAATTTAAGCATTCATTCTTGGACAGAATAGAAAGAGTACTGGCCTGAAGTCAGGAGATGAGTTTTCTATGTGACTTTAGGTAGCAGCTTTAGGTGCCTCTGAATTCTCACAAGTGAAGAGGATTGGACTAGATGACCTTGGAGGTCCTTTCGGCTGTATTTGACATTACGAAACCTGAGCTTTTTCCCTTATTATGTAAGTGTCAATTATGCCCAAAGACCCGCTGTATAATATGAAAGGTGAAAATAAAGTAAGCCAGTTGAGCTGTTTGATTTAGAAGGATGAAGCCACGGTGTTCCAGCTGGTGAGACTCATGCAGCAGAGACACAGACTACAGCCAGAGTAGATGCAAGTGATACTGATGGCCTCCGGATGATGTAGGTAATGGACGGGGGCTTATGGGTTGATCTATTCAATGGCGCTTTTATTGGTACAGCACAGCTAGAGAAGGATTTTTTTTTTTTCACTTTCTGCTAGTTGATCTTGAGGAAGCCTCAGTGAGGGGATTGACTAGTTAAGCCTTTGGAACCAGAGAGTGAGAGCATCTTCAAGAAGAACTTTTGTAAGGAGTGAAGCAAATTGGTACTGTATTTAACACAGGGTAAACTCTTGCTACGGTGTACATAGGTGTACATAAATGCTGAATACACAGATGAAATGTACGTGCTTGTAGAGGAATAAGGAATATACATTCTCATGGAGACCTACCCTAACAAATGTACTGACTAATGAAAGATTAACTATTTGCTTTTTCTTTTGTGTTGCTGTGTTATCTTTATCTGGGTAATATATTTCTAATCTGATATACATTGTTCAGTATACTTGTTATAAACTGTTTAAAATCTTTGAGGTCATCTAGTTCCATCATCTCATTTGCAATTATGGAAATAGGAGGCTGAGAGAGAGTACCTTGGCCAAAATCATGCTATGAGTTAGAACTGGAACTAGAACCCAATTCTGGTTATTCCTAAATTTTTACTATTGAGAATACAAACCTAGCCTTTATATATTTGAAAGTACGAAGTACACCCACAAAAGTTTTCAAAATGGTAAGAATTTCGCTTAGTGGACGAGACTAAATCTTACTCTTTTTTCCCCAAGGAATCCTCCCCCAACGGCTTTGCTTTTCAGTAACTTCAGAAAGTAGCATTCTGCCAATAGATGTGTTTTCATATCCCATCCTCTATCAGATTCTTGGACTGCGCTGTAAAACAGTATTAGGCAAAAGTAAGATAACATGAGTGTGAAGTTTCTGTATGGTAAGAATCCAGAAAATTCTCTTATGACAAGGTGAAACTGTATAACACTGAAATGTATTGGTTTTGGACATAAATTTCAGAACCTTAACCCATCAGAGAGAATGTGATAAGGGGGGGGGGGATTCCTGATTATTTGCTGTGTTAGTGATTATATACAGTTTTTTTTTGTTTTCATTTTACATAATTAGTTTTGAAAAATGTCTTAATATTTTTGACTACGAGGCCTAATTTATATTTAAATGTTTTTGTGGACATGGTAGAAATGTTTCTAATCACCGAAAAATAGTAATTAATTAGGATCTGACGATGGGAGAAACTGTTGAATCCATTCCAACAATGAAATGTGTTAATACTTTAATATTGCTGTGGGCCATATAGTTGAATATTGTGATCATCTAAGTTACACTGTACAGTCCATTCATTCTGTTGTTAATGTGGAGAAGTGGAGTATGTAGTATGCTGATTTGAGACCTAAATTCTCTGTTCGAGAATCTCTTAGTTTATTATGCCTCCATGCTGAGTAATTAAAATTATATGGATTATGTACTTGTCTTTACAGGAAATATACAATTTAACATGTAAGAGAGCTTGCACTATTTCTCATATGAGTTTATATTAGAAAAACGCTTTGGTTTTGTGAGAAAGAGGATTTGACAATGTTTCTGGAGAGCCAAACTAGCCAACAGAAAAAATTTTATCAAGTTATATATAAGCTCTCGTCACAGAAAGAGAGAGGCTTTTCTCTCTTTTATCTTAATTTTAATTTTTTCAGGTAAACTTTTAAATGTGAGTTTAACATACATATGGAAGAGTACACAAATCATGAGGTACAGCTTGGTAAACACATACAAAGTGAACACCCTGTGTAACCTCACCTAGATCAAGAAATGGAACACTGGAAACCCCTGACATGTCTTCTCAGGCATTACCCTTCCCTGCAAGGTAGCCGTGATCCTGACATGTAATCACTCAATATCTAATCCTTTGTATCTAGCTGCTTTTGCTCAACATTGTTTTCTGTGAACCTCATCCATGTTGTTGCATGTAACAGTAGTTCTTTTCATTGTGTGTATTGTATAATGAACATTCAGATTGATGGGCATTCGGATTGTTTCAGTTTGGGAGCATTAAAAATAATTCTGCTGTGAACATTTTGGTGTTCATATATATGCACTTCTGTGGGGTGTATTCCTGGTAGAGGAGTGGCTGGATTACAGGACATGTGTGCGTCCAGCTTTTGTAGATAATGTCAGACAGTTTTCCAAAATGTTTGTACTAATTGGCACAAGGACTCAAATAATGTTTAAGAGTTCCAGATGCTCCACATCTTTGCCAACACTTGGTATTAACGGTTTTTGGTTTTTGTTTTCATTTCAACCATACTGGTGAATAGATAGCAGTGTCTCAATGTGGTTTTAATTTGTATTTCCCTGATGACTGATGATGATGAGCACTTTGTGTATTTATTGGTCATTTGCTGTTCTCTTTTGCAAAGTGCCTGTTCAGATCTTTTACTAATGGGCAAAAGTAGTTTGTCTTTTTTTTATTATTGTTGATTTTAGTGGTTTTTATAATATATTCTGGATAATCTTTTTTCAGAGTAAATTCTTATCAGTCTAAAGTTAGTAGCTCTCTCTCCCCTTCTGAACAATACAAGGATCTTAAAACAGTTTAACTCTTATTCTCTATTTCTATCTTATATGATATTATTGACCAGGATTTTAGTATTACCTTATAACCCCCTACATTTATTATTGCTGCTATATTTCATTTAATTTTTTAAATTACTCAGTTATTTACCAATTACTCACTTTCTTCCATCTCAATTCTTCCTTTCAGTTTTAATTTCTTTCTGAAATACATGCTTTGAAAGTTCCTTTAATGAGTTTATAGAACTCTTCAGTAAGTCAATGTTTTATTTTACTTACTCTTAAAAGATAGTTTTGTTTGATATATAATTCGAGGCTGGCAGTCGTCTTCTCTCAGTACTTTGAAAATATTATTTCCGTGTCTTATGACTTCTGTTTATTCTTTTGAAGTCTACTGCAAATCTAATTGTCAGTCCTTTATAGGTCATTCATCACTGATCAGCTCTAGAGAATTTCTAGCTCTGAGCTCCTTGAATGTGACCTCTCCCCATTCTCTCTCTTTTAGGAACCTCCAGTATGTTGAACTTCTTTACTCCTTTTCCCTTAGCCTCTCTTTTTCACGTATTCCATTTCTTCGTCCCTCTCTCTGCTCAGTCTGGTTGGTTTTTTCAAATCTGTATTCCAGATTATTCTCTTTCCGCTGAGTCTAGTATTCTGTTTAATCCACTCAATAAGTTTTTAAAATTATTATTGTCAATAGTTTTTCAAATCTACTGGTCTTTATAATATCTCGTTTCTTTCTCATGCTTCCAATTCTATTTTTAAGGATTTTGAACATTGTAAAAACGCTTATATTCCATGTGTCAGTATTCCAGTGTCTGCAGTTCTTGCAGGGGGAGGGATGTCAAATGCTACTGTTTTGTTTCTGCTGACTTTTGTTTAATGTGGTTTGTTTACTCGTGTGCTTTGTAATTCTGAATTTTGAACTTGGCAGGATTTTATCTGTGGGAATCCTTAGGCAGCCTGGTTTGAGAGCACCTTTATCCAGATAGGATTTATGTTTTCTTCTTGCCAGGTGGCTGGGGTGCTACCAACCTAAAACCACCTCGTGTTGCTCTCTTGACTTGGGGTTTCCTGGACTATTCTAAATTCTCAAAACACTAGGCCTCTTATTACACATTCTTAGGAGAGACTTTTTTTTCCACTCAGCATTTTAGAAAAGATATATAAAGGTTTTTTTTGTTTGGTTTTGTTTAATTCCATCTCTTGGTGGACAGACTTTTTTGTCTATGTTTTTACTGTGGGTATAACCTTTCCAGGACTCCAACTTTATGTGTGTGTGAGGATCTATAACAGCTCCCTATCTCATAGAAAGCACTCTCTGTCTACCCCCATAACTTGTGTCTTGCAGAAAACCTAGTTTCTAATTTAGCAATTTTTTCTTCACAACATTGAGCTCATCATTTTCAGAGGACCAGTCAGATTTCATTTTTTACTTCTGATCCTACTCACCGTGGTAAACTGACTGTGATTCTCTTTTCATAAGTTTTAAGTTAGTTATATTCTTTGTAATCCAATTGAATGTCCAATTTTTTCTTCTGAAATTACTGAAATACAAGAGTATTTCTTGAATATTTCTTAATAATGTTATGATCTATATAATGACTTTATATCAAGAGAGATTTGATCCAGAGATTTCCTCTTTTGAGCCCTAGCTACAGAAATTTGTTTTTAAACCAGTGAGTCAGAATGCTAATGCTGCAGCTGGGTGCTCTGCTCTGACTACTAAAAACACTGGTCCAGATGCATGGAGTGCTCACTGGTTTATTAGGTACATCTTGACTTTTGTGTCACGGCAAAGGCCAACACTTGTTGAATGTACACTGTCCTTTTTCCAGTTCCTATAAGAAGGTACTAATTAATGCTTCAGAGAAGGAACAGATTTGATTAATGTACTAAATCATCTGCAAAAAGCTTGAAATATTTTTTCCCGCTTTCATTTCTAGGGTTGTTGCAAAAGTAATAAATAACTGTTAAACCTGAAATTAAAGAAAATAATTTGCTTCTGGCAGAAGGCCTTTCCAAAATTCATTCTGTAATTTCTAACTGCATGATTGAAAAATATAGCAATGAATTTGTATTATCTTATTCCTTTCCTTTTCCAGTTTTTTGTTTTGTTTTGTTTTGTGTGTTTGTTTTAACAGCAACTCCAAAGGTACTAGTTTGGGCTTTCTTTCTCCCTTCCAACTCCCCTCTTTATTTAAAACATCATGTCATTTATTATATTGGGCCAGCAGGAATCAGTTTAAAGGGGTTGAGAGCTGTTTTAAATTAATGGCTTGGCAACTTGGAAATAGCCCGCTGGAGTCACAGTCTTGCTTATCTTGGAGTATGTTTTAAAAACTTAGCCATTGAGAATTGAGAATTGTTTCTATAAGCTGCCAAATTGAAAATTGGAGTGAAGAAAAACTTTACACTGATCCACAGACCCCAGAATTCTTGTCAGTATGCTTTATGGGGATCATGTTATTTGAAGGATGATAGAGTCCAGTCCACAGGAAAAAAAGCCTTTCATGACAATCAATAAATAGTGTTGCTCTGGGTTTGCATGGACTTTATAGTGTTTTTCCTCAAAGTTATCCATTTTTCATTTTCATATATAAGGTATTCCCTTTTTAAAAATATTTTTAAAGCGATAGCCAGTTATTACATCCTAACTTTTTATGCATTAGAAAAAAACACCCCTTCCATTTTCTTCTCTCATTTGTAGGATTGCACAACCTTTCAGTTAAACAAAACCAAAATTGTTCACTTGCTTGGAGTCACCACCCCCTTGAAATAAGCCACATAGCTCCCTGTGGGTGCGCCCGTCCTCGGACTGCGCCAGTTACTCGATCCTCCTTATCTCCAGTCTCTCTTGGCTCCTTAGGTTGTCTCTTCATCTGTTTTCTTAGCTCCTCCTGTTCCCTCTCCCACCCAGTTTTTGTACTGCTCTGGTCACCTCCCTTCTCAAAGGCTCAGGAGCAGTTCTCATGAGTTTTTTCTTTTCCTTTCCTCTTAGTATTCTGAAGAGGTTACTGATACACTGTCCAAAAATACATGTTTTCATTGAGGAATTCCTACACCAGGATTGAACCACTCAGTTTGAACATTTTGCAAAGGTTCGTTTATTTCTTTTTTTTTTTCCTTTTTTCTTTTGTCAGAGGTTAGGTATTAAAGGTGTGAATTCATGACTGTAAAGTACAGATGGCCCTTGCTTTATATAAAATATGGTTGTATTCTAATATCAATTCAATGCAGGAGAGATTACTAGGGCAAGGAATCTTTATAGAGTTCACATAATATAAATAATCCTACCTTAGTGTCTCTATTTGAGAAGATTTTTTTCACTCAGGTTGTGATAGAGGGTATGTTGTAAATGATGGTCTTCATAATATTCTCCATGAAAATGAGAGATTTGTTATTTATGTGCACTTCATGTAAACCCATTACTTAAACCTTAACCTATGGCATTTTCACATCAATAGTAACTTGATCAAAATGGGGTGTCTCTTCTTAGTAATTTAACATGGCATCCTTTCACCTTTCATTAAATTAGGCCTGTTTTTTAATACACAAAAGTAACCTTTCTCATATGCATAAACATCTTTCTGGGCCAGTGAGCTTGAGAATTTGGTGTCTTACAGACAAATGCTTGGTAATCAGTTGTTTCTTTTTTCTTCGCGGCCCCTCCTATTAAATCTACCATGATTTTACCTCTAAGGATTTGAGCCCATATGGTATGGTGTACCTGTGCCAGGCCGACCATGTCTTTGTTTATTGACATTGATATTAACCTAGAACGTTCTTATATCTCCTTCAATAATGATATGGTAGCAGAGTTCAGTTTGGTTTCAAGATAATTGTTCTTCATTATTTCTAAGTCATTGGTAGTGCAGTGTAAGAACAAGCATTGTTCCAAGAAAAGATGCAAATGGCTTTTGAGTTTCTTTTCTTAGCTTACAAGTCAAAAGATTAGGGTGGAAGCAGAAGCACGTGACAAAACTGTATGGTTTGCTGGTAGATTGTAGGGTTCCTGTAGCTTAAATTACACAAACCACTATCAGCTCTTAACTAGTGATAATTTTATTTCCCTTTTGTCTTAGTTGAAATTTGTGATCCTTTTATTTAAAGTAAAACCATGTGTTAAAGTATAGGTTTATTAAGAAGTATGTTGTCTTTGCATATCTTTCTGCCAGGGATATATATACACCACCCTCTGCCCCAAATACCTGCTCATCATTTTAAGACTAAGCTCCAGTGTAAATTTCTGGGAATCTTTCACACTGATTTCTCGATCCAATCTGTTATAACACAGTAATATAGTGTGCTAGGTAGTTGTTTAAGAAGCTGTCTCCCTTCTCCTCCCCCAACCCAGAAAGTTGTTATTAGCTTAAGATCAGGGATAATGTCTCATTCATTTCTTGCATTCTTTTCAATTATTGCACATAATGGGTGTTGAATGAATTGTTGCTAAAAGAATAAGTGAATTTAAGTGGGAAGTTGATTTGTTGATGATTGGCTTACCAACTTAGAATTTAAAGATAAAATTTTAAAATCTAAATCGAAGTAGATTAAAATCAATACAGCTATAGATTTGGCACAGAACAAGTTGTAATTCTTCAACTTCAGTAGTCCTTGGGAGTAGAAGGTATGATGCGATAAACTGAACTGCCTCTAAAATGCAAAGAAGAGATGTGTTCATAGTCTAGTCTTATTTTTGTGTTTGTTTTTATTCAGTTAAACATCCTATCATACTACCAGTTTGCCTGAGGAAATAGAAAGGTAGCAAATCTACCGACCATCAGAAGATACTTTCACTGAGGGCAGGTAGAATTGGAGGGGTTGAGGGATGGGGAGAAATTTTCTAAATCTGTCTCTTGCCCTGTCTTGGAAAAAGCTTATAGTAGTGTTTGGGGGCTCAAAGCTTTTAGTTTTAGGAGATGGGATGTGGTTCTTGCCATAGATAGGCAGCAAGTAGCTTAGAGCTTGATCTTGTAGAGATGTAGGATTGTTAGTCCTTAAGTCATGGGATTTGTCAGCTTGGCCACCTGCCTATCTTATTAGCAGTGTTTGAAGCTAAGTACTTGGACTTTTTTGGATGAAAATACTTAAATTTCCCAAGATTTAAAAATTTTTTATGGCTTTTTTTACTGAGCAGGTTATTTGAAATGTAAAACAGTTTTCCAACTAAAGAAATTTATCTCACATTTAGAAAGAGTAACAATTTAAAAATGCCTGCATAGTCATATACCCTTAGATGGAGCTGATCAAAGCAAAAGTAATATTTTTAGCAAGAAATTGCATGTGTCATGAATGCTTCGTATGCTATATGTCCATATTACATTTTATTTTTACTTGTTTTCAGTTCTGTTTTTAGACTTTTTCCCAAAGCAGAAATCATTTGTGAATCCAGGTTTTTTAATAGCAGATATATATTTACTCTTCACTTTTCACTCTGTGTGGGTTTTTTTTTCATGTAGTCTTCGTCTTCCTCTAAGAGGTAGTTAATAAAATGTGTTGTTTTTGGAAGTGTAATGCCATTTTAGAGCCACACACTGTTTTTGTAGTTCAAGTTTGGCAGCCTTCAAATACAATACAAGCTCACTGGTTTGGTTAATTTTTGTTTTAAATTGGATTGTGCCTGATCTTTAGACCTAACGATTTACTGAATTTCAACCCCAGCTTTATTAGGCTTAACTCGCTAATCATTGTAGGTTATGTTGTGTACATTTTTTTTTATCCAGAAAAAAACCTGTTCTAACACTAACCATATTTCACTAATTCCCAGCCTTGCCTTTTCTGTAATTATGGATTCCTCTTTAAATTCTGGATTACCTCTTTTAACAAATAACCATCTATCAAATATTAAGTAGGCAAGAGACGTTATTCATTTACCATCCAAAATATTTTTTGCCCATTTTTTATTTGAAATATAGTAGACAATTACAGTGTACAATTCAATGGTTTTTTTTTTTCAATTAGAGTTGGTATACAATACTATATTAGATCAGTTGTACAGCATAGTGATTAGCTTGTGCAGTACTAGGTCCCAAGGGGCCCTGCCCTCCTGTTGCTCACAGCATGTGTGAGGCCTAGACCAGTCATCAGACAATTGCGAGTCAGTGCATAACGAGTGCTGTGTTGGAGGTAAGCCAGAGGGCTGTGGGATTTGAGGCTTTAAACTTCAAGGTGGAGGCTTTCCTTCACAAATCCATCTTTGCAAGGGAGGCAAAACCAGAGTCTTCCTAAATGGGAGATTACGGAATGCAGCCAGAGGTGCCCGCAAACAAGGGTTGCATTTCACCGACTTGGCGAGGCCCTCAATATCTTCTGAAGCATGAACGTCGTGGTCAGCATTTTATCCTGGAGTTATCCATGTTGTATTATCACTTCCAAGAACAATTAGTTTGGAGGATGAAAGGCTTGAGAGAGAAAGAGCAATTCTTTAGCACTCCTGCAGTTCTGAGGCCATCTCTGACTTAGGTGTCATAACTCCAGGATGGCAGACTGTTCTGTGAAGATAATCCCTACATAGCTCACACATCTCTTATCACCTCAGCTTTGGTTTCTTTTGGGTTCAGGCATTTTTTTCTTCCCTAGAGTTTTGCTCCTTCAGCTTCATCTCTTGGACTGTTTGGTTGCCCCACAACTGTCTGAGTTTTCTTTAACCCAGAACCTCCTCACACTGTGTGTAAAATTGGCCTATTATAATAAAAATCACTCATGATGAAAAATCATTTCTATGCTTTTTATCTCTATTACTGCTAGTCGTATGACCTTATTTGCTTTGAATCTCAGTATTCTCATTTATAAAAGGAGCATAATAGTATTCTCTAGGGGTTGTTGTGGGTGGTACATGAGATAAGTATATAAAATACACACAGCAATCTGCATTATTCCAGTGGCACTTTAACTGCTTCGCAGCAGTCACTTCCCTGAGAACACAAAAGTTTATACACAGTTGATTTTTAATCTCTTTTTAATTTTATGCCTTTTAATATGCTGTAGGATCATCTCTCTGCCCCCCCCCTTTTTTGGGGGGGGCACTTTGCTTTCCTTTTTGGTAAGTGTTTTTTTTTTTGTTTTTTGTTTTGTTTTTTGTTTTGTTTTGTTGTTTGCTGTTTTGAGCATAACTGAATACCCATTACCCAGGCATATCCGTTCCTCAGACACTAATGGATAGTTTTTTCTGCGCTAGGCATTGGGATACGGAGGTGCTCCTGTTTGAGTAGGGGAGTCCCATGGGAACACTCAGCTGGTATGAGGCATTCTGGAATGCTGTTCTAAAAAGCATTATGGAGACACAGATGATGGGACTTTACATTTGTTCTGAGTATATCGGGAAAGTAGGTTAGATTTTAACTGGGCCTTGAATTCTCACTTGGTAGATAAAAGGAAGATCACACTAGGCAGCAGGAGCTGTTAATAGAAAAACAGGTGAAGACAAGGTGTTAGTAGTTAGTCACTGCAAAGTCAAAAGTCTGTGCTGCCCCCGCCCGCCCCCGCCCCCGCCCCCATACTCCAGTTTTGTCATAGTAGGAAGACAGAGAGAAAACAAGTAGCCCTTTCAGATATAAAAAACTGCTTGCCTTGGTAGTGAATAAAACGTTCTGCTTTATTTGCTTTTGCAATTATATTCTTTGCATATACAAAATAAGAAGCAAACATAAGGATAGCACAAAAGCTCAGAAGCAGTTTGTGAATGTACAGATTTTTTAACTGAGCCTCATACTGTCGATTTTTCCTCCACTTCCTTCCTGTGTTTCTGTCCTTTGATCACTTACTACATACCAGGCACTTTGCAGAGGTTATCTCTTTTAACCCATACAACTTTTTGAGTTAAGATTTTTCTTGTTGGTTTTTTTGTTTTGTTTTGTTTTGTCATTGTTGTTTTTACAGATGAGAACACCAAGAATCAAAGCAGTTTAAAAAAAAAATCTCGTTTATTGCATAGCCTGTAAGTGGGAGAGCCCTTGCTCGGAGCCAGCATTATCTCCTAAGCTTCAGTTCTCTTTATCCTAAAATGAAGTACAGAGCTGCTGCTGGAGAGTCTTAGACGAGGCCCAGCCAATAAATTACTGACCCTTTGGATGACTGGTACAAGCAGCCAAAACTTTCTGAGTCTTATTTCCTTCACCTCATAGGTAGAGTAATTGGAGTAGATAAGGCTACACTTCCTTTTAACTTGATTTCTTCTTAGGCTCTTCCATCTATTTGATCATTTTGTGCAAAAGTGTTAAGCGATGTAGCAGAGAATGTTCTGATTCTCAGGTTGCAACGTCTCGGCTATTTGGAATTGTTTTAAATTACTTTTAAAATCAAAATAGTGGTTACTTTTGGGGAAGTGGGAGAGGGGACTGCCTGAGAAGAGGCATGAGGGAACTTTCTGGGGTGAAGATTATGTTCTCTATCTTGATAGGAGTTTGGGTTATACAAGTGTACACTTACATTTCTGCATGTAGTTGTATGTAAATTTTACATTGAAAGAAAAAAGTAAATATTGAATTCTAGGTAATATGCATGCTGAAGAATTTGGGAGGAAATATATGGATGTCTGTAATTTACTTTAAAATGCACCAAAAATAAGATATATTATGGGTGGATAGATGGATGGATAGATGAAGAGATATGTAATAAAATAAGCATAGAATCTAGGTAGTGCTTTTGTGTTTCTCACTATAAAATTCTTTTTTCAAATTTGCTATATATTGGAAGTTTTTAGTAATAAAGTCATTATATATATATATAGTTAATATTATTATAATAAATTGTTGGAGGGAAATCGCTTTTAAAATGAGTTGACATAATGTCAACAGCCTCCTTACTTGAAGGTCTTTGTTAGTACCACCCCAGATTATCATGAGTTTAAGCAACCTGATTTAAACAGCTCAGAGAGACTTTTTCTTTCTTTAGACAACCTTGTAGGTTGGGAGGTTCCTTCCCTTAGTTATTTTAAGCTAAGTCTGAATGTCCCACAGAACTGCATTGCCAAGCAGAGCTCATCCCTGCGGCTATCTGAGTCACTAATAGTTATATTTCTAGAAGTTAGTGTTACCATCAGCCAAAGATTAAACTTTTCCTCTCCTTCCCCATCCCACCCGAGATATACCTTTGATCAGATGATGTCAAGGAAATAGCACTTTTTTTTTTGGTTTTGTACTTTGTTTTCAGTCTATCACATGTTTGAGATGCCTTGTATTTCTTTATACCTGGTGCTTTCACAGTGCTTTAGTTGGAGACAACTTCTGATTGTGCTGGTTTGAGTTCTGGCACTTGAGAGCATCTTCATTCTGAAGCTTATGAAATGTCACTCATGTATTTGGAGCCAAGAGTTTACCTTTTCCTTCATTGATTAAACCACAGCTAATGGTGCCCAAAATGAGTGTCTGATCCAACTGTGTTAGCGACCGTAAGGTCATTAGGAGTGCATGAACTCTTCTGCAGCAAAAGGGGAGAACAGTGAATGCAGTCATGGGGATACTTATATTAAAAACCAGTAAGACAGCTAAAATATGTTTTGAATTGTTTTCTAAAAATGTCACCTTTCTCTTTTCTCTAACTTTCATAACAATAATTAATCACAAGTCATTTTACATACTGAAAACAAGTGATTTTACATACTATGTTTGAAAATATAACAAAATGACATTTTACAAGACTTAAATGAAACAAATATTTGATTTGTTGGAGTTGGAGGGCAGGAAGAGAGGGACATAGAATACTTCTTGAGTTACACATGATCCCATACTATATAGTTTGTTAAGCCTCTAGCACTCAGTAAAGAGTATTTTTATTTAAAATCCACAAAACCGATGGAGAGAGGGAAGGAAAAATTTGATTGCTTAAGAGTTACTCTAGAAGATTGGATCTGTAAATTTACATGAATTCTTGAAACAGACAGGTGTATGTGAGTGCCAAATAATGTCAAAACTAACCAAGAGAAACTTGCTTTTCTGCATGACTGTGGTGAAAGCATTGGTTCCCAACAACTTTCACATTTATAAGGATTTTTTTTAAAAGACTAACTACATATTGGGCAAGCAGCTATGTAGTCCAAGTACTGACCGGATTTAACATACTGGGGGCATGTGGATTCCTAAGAATGTCACACCTTGTCTATGCCAATAAATCCGTGTCTATTCTTGATACCGAATCTGATGTCATTGGCTGATTTTCCTCTTTATTGGCAGGATGATATTCAGAAGGGAGAATATTTTTTCATGTATTTTGCTCTTTCTGTGATTGAGGTGTTTCTATGTTTCGTTTGGTTTGCTTTTCTTTTTTTAAGCTATGAAATAGTACTGGAAAGACCCAAGAAAACTAGATCTGGATTTCATTTTGTCTCTTCAACTCTGTGTGATCTTGTGCACATTCCTGACATGTTACAAACAGCTTGTGTCTCCGAATGTGCAGTATCAGTTTTCAGTGGTGAAAGCCCCTAAAGGAAACAGACTGATTCTTCCATGCACAAACAGCTGGGCAGTTGTGGATGGAATTAATTGCTGATATATATTGCTGTGTTTTTCTTCTCTTGTCATTTCCTTTGCAGCTGCAAAAGTGAAGTTTGACTTGAAAACAGACATTTCCAGCAGTGCAAATCCAAAAAAATAGCAAGATGAGATTCTTCAAATGCAATACCTAACTGATACCTTTGATGAGATAGTGAAGAGCAAATAGATGATTTTTAATTACCTATATGGTTGACAAATAATTAAAGTAGGCACTTGGACATATGAAAGGAGTATTTTAGAATGGGTTGCTTTATCTCATGGCAAAAGTGACCTCACAATTCAACAAAAGGCTAGATCAGCCAGCACCCCTCCTCTAGGATCCTGAAAGAGGCTCATTCTAGGCCATCTCTCAGAATATCAAAATGATCAGTACTCCTGACTGATTTGTTGTTCCAGTGTGAGGGAGTCGCAGTTGGTGAGGGTAATGTGATAACATGTATCATTAAAAATAATATTTTCCAGTTTTTCCTCCAACATCTTTTTTATTATTCATTTTCAATTCTATATGAATTACTACAATAGCTTATTTTCTTACATACTTGGCTATTTTACCAAGAAGTCTATTTTTTATTTCATGAGTTTATAGACATTCAATTAAAAGTAACTGTTGGTTGTGTCTCTGAATGTGCATATTCAGAAAGTAGTATTAATTAAAATCACTTTGCACAATAATCAGATATTTGGTAGCAGTTTCAATAACTGACAAATTATTTTAGACACTTAAAGATTCTTAGTATGTGTACATTCTACTGAATATCTTATTTGGAAATAAATCCAATATTTTTTTAAATCAAAACTTTTATGAAATTACTTTTAAAGATGGGTGATTATAAAATTTTATATAGTATGCATATTAGTGATTCCCATCAAAATAATATTCATTTCAATATCTTACTAAAACAAGTCCATAAATCAAATTCCATATCTTTAAAGGCAACTCTTGCTAGTTAGTCGGTAAGAAAATGCTTTTATTCTTTTCCATGTTGCCAAGTGAACTAGAGCACTAGTAGAGAAGGGTAGGTAATGCTTATGTTGACGTTGAAGTCCCCTTTTTTGACCAGATAGGCTAAAGTGAAGTTGTAGAGTGAGCAATGTGGCTGATACATTGAGATATGTAGAAGCTGCTGTTGCTAAACTTAGAAGTTGGTATACTTGAACTTCCTTTATAGTAGTCCACTCCCACCTAACATTCTGTTCTGTTGTGATCTACCTTTCATTTTATCTTTACTTTCTTCAGGAAAAAGAAATGAGGCTGTATTTCATTTCATGGCAGGAAAGCTGAACTGCAAACATGAACTTTTCCTCCATTTCTTTAAGGAGGATTAACCAAGTAATTTCGACTCCGAGGCCCTGAGAAATGTTGTGGCAATATTAATGTGCAGTTTGCTCTCACTGAAGTCTGCCTGGGTGTGTTGTTTCCCCCAGAGTGGGCTCCACCCTTGCTCTAACCACACAGAGTGTGGATATCTCACTGTTTAAAACAAAGTTCATTTTTAGGGCAGCGTTGCATCAGAATTGCCACACAAAAACCAGCTTAAGAAATGTACAGCAGCTTCAATTTTTTTTTGTAAGTAATGGTTGGTCTATTGTAATACTGATAGTACACAGCTTAGAGGGAAGCAGAGATAAAATAGATGGTTAATTTTGTGCCAGCAGCTAATAACGTGCAATGTTCTTTGGGAGGAGCTTGTGGCTTTATCACTCAACTAAATATTTTCCTGTTAGTTCACTTGTCTTTTCTTTTTTCCTTAAGATGTTTACTGGATTGTCGTCGTTCTTGTTTGGGGAATGACTGACTATTTAAGGAAGATACTGGTAGTCTCCTAAATGTGCTAACTATTTAACATAAAAATGCTTGAAGTAATGTTTTGTGCTGAATGTATTGGTCCCATTAATAGCATAAGCTGGCAATACCATGTTCCAAGACATCATGGCATGAACTTTGTGTGTAAGAGTGGGTTCATTGAATTAAAAAAAAAAAAAGGCAGCATCTGAAGAGCCTTTATTTCTGTAATAATGATGCTTTGTCCTGTTGCTGTCGGGTATTTGTCGGAAGAGTTAGGGAAGGCTGCAGCCCAAAGTTCTGTTCCCTGCCTTGTCTGTGCCTCTGTGTTCTTTCTAAAATTTGTGACGTGAACAGCAAGTTGAACTATAGGAGAATTGTTGTTATTCAATGAGGTCCGTTTTCAATTTTTTCTTTGCAAATGGAGTCTGACTTTTTTTCCCCTCACGTATTGGGGTTCTGTTTATAGCTGGGTTTAAATGCCTTTGAAGTGTTTGATTATGCACTGACCAAAGTGGGCCTGTTGAGAGAGAGGCTATGCTTTGTGGTGTCTGAACTGTTTTCTTCCTCTGTGCGTGTTCATTGTGTTCTCTTGTGGGGTAGACACACCCATTCAGTGCAAGCAAGTTGAACCACTAGCCTCAGTTGAAATCAAAGCTGAATGTTGAAACGGGTAGATTTCTGTAAAGCTCGCAGGGGTGACATTGTGTCATCCTTTTTGGATTTAGACTTCCTAGCATTTCTCTACTTCATCTTCCTCTTTGTAACTTGGTACTAATTGTGTTTAGCTATTTTCTAACGTCATAAGGATGTAAGAATAAAGTCAACTCGTTGTGTCATAGAAAAAAGCACTAACCCTGGAATCAAAAAGGCTATTTCTTTAGACACTAGTTTCTTCACCTGTAAAACCAGGGATTTGGATTGGCTCTCTAAGATCTATTCCAGTTTAGAATACCCTAATTCTCTTTGTAAAGATACATGCCTATTCCAGAAATGCTAAAAGGTATGTATTGGAATTGAAAAGAAATGTTTAGTTATTAACCCAGAATCCTTCTTATAAATGACATGAGATCTAAAGCTTTGCTTTAAGTAAATTATATCAGAAATTTTGAAAATTTACTTTTTAGTATCTGGGTCAATAGAATTAACTATATAAATCGTCTAACAAAATAATTTTCAAATTGAAACGAGGTGAACTTCTTGTCACAAGCATTGTGTAAACATTTTATTAATGATTTTCTATACAATTATTAGTTGTGTAGCTTTGGGTAAGTGGTTTTCAAATTTTTTTTGTAGTATGTTTTGCATCATGACCCAATATATACACCACATACACACCACTTAATCTCTGAAATAAATTTCTCTTACAGCACAGAAAACACTTAACTGTTTATGTTCTATTTCATATTTTTTAAAATGTTAGTTTCAATCCACAGAGCCAGGTGATCGCTACTGTCCCTTTGAACTCTAGAAAAATGCAGTTACTCTTTAGACTTTTAAAATTGCTCTGGAGCAAAGTGTGCCAGCCAGTTTGCTATTAAATGTTGGAATTAGAAGATTTTCTAAATAGCTTTTATTTGGAACTTTTGTAGAAAGTCAATAGTTAAGATCTCCAGTAATACTCTATCTTATTGTTTCTTATAATAATTATATAACATAAAGAAAATAGAGTGAATTTTTTTCACCAGGCCCTAATAACTGCCCCCAAGTCCCCTTCTGTTTACTCCAGTGTGCCATATAAATGTTATTTATGGAGATTATTATATTGAAAACTAAGATATGTACCCTGACATGAAAAGTTTGGGAAGTCTTTTCTAGAGAATTAGATGTAGAGTATCAAATTACCATTGATAGACCCCCAACATTTTCCTCCTTACCAGAGTTTTCCCAGGGCTCTACGGAAGTTCTCTTCTCTCATTTAATGGACTCATAAAAAGTATTAATTTTATAACTTAAAAAGATATAAATGATTAAAAAGACAAAACAATACAAAGGGCATATGACAGAATGTCTCTTTCCTACTCTAATCCCTGAGCCCTACTTTCGGGGGGTGGGGAGAAGGGCATGTTCTTCTTTATTTTTCCAGAAAATTTCTATGAATATGAGTGGACATCTTTTTTTAAAATCCAGATAAAATTGTGGTATGCATAACATGTATCTACCTCATTCTTTTTAATGACTGTATAGTACTTCAATGTGTGGATGGATGTACTATCGTTTATTCATACATCTTTTGATAGATATCTGGATTATTTCCAAGTCGTTCCTTTCTCCCCAATCAGATAGACTTACACTATCAGTTTTCTCTCTTACCTCCATTTTGGGACAGAACCCAGAACCCAGGTGCTGCAGGAAAGGGGTGATAATGCTGTGTAGAAATGGAGAAACCCCTCACCAGTTTCTCCACCTGTGGCTAGAACACCAAAGGTAGGCAGGCCCCTAATGTCCCAGCCATTCACGTGTGGGTAAGGACGGCCCTGGAAGTTGTTTTTCAGCAGCAGATTCATGAATTAACTGTTGGATTCAAAGTCAAGTAATTTGAGCGTGAGATTGTGGGCAGATCACCTGACCTTGCTCCTCAGTTTTGCCATCTATAAAATGAGAGTTTGGAATGGATGAGTTTCAATGTCCCTTCCAACTGTATATTTACCTGGCCTTTTTGTTGGATATCAATTTAAACTATATAGCTCAAATGATACTAAGTCTCTGTTATTTAAGTTAAAAACATCTTTTGTATATATTGTGTGGTCTGTAATTTATTTAACCTGCCATATGGCCTAAGCTATTTGAAAGCTTAAGGATGTAAAATGGAGAAGTCGAATGTTATACTATATTTTACATAAACTCTCCTTTTTAAAATGTCAGTTTCAAAAGCATAAAACCCATTCCAGAAGTAAAAGCAAATCCTTTTATCAAGCTCGAATACTTGAAGAGAAGATTTTGAGTGAGGTGATGTTTGTTTTTTAAATGGATCCTTGTAATTTTCAATGAATCTAACCATTCAGAGCTAATCCTAAGGGCTTTGAAACTTGGCTTCAGTCCTCGTGTTTAAATTGTTTTCACATTCTAGCCCTCTAATCCATCTCCTTGTTTCACTGAATGCTAAAATTGATACCGCTTGACACAGCTAGTTTTCTGTTTTGGTGCTAAGGAAGCAGCTTTAAAGGCGAACTATGCACTATCTTCCTGCCAGCAAAGTTATCAAGTTACACAGCAAAGTTATGAAGTAATAGGAATTTTTTGCTGCATCACACATAAGTTGTTTAGCATTGCCTGTTTCACAATTTTATTCATATAATTCTGTCAAGTGACAGCTGTCCTGAAAGCAAAATGGTATAGGACTTTATCATTTTATTTGTATAATTACAACAGGAAGATAAAAAGACATTTTCTTGGCCTAGAGGTAGGGGAGTCTGTGTTTATTTTTGTGCTGGTTACCTTAGCTTCTTGGCAGAAGATTTGACATACTGTGAATAAGTATACTTCTCTAAAACCTGAGATATTATTTATTATCCAAGTAATGCTAGATAATTATACTATTGGTATTCCATGTTAATTTTCATATCAATCATGTGACATGTGGTTCAGTTTAGCAAAATGTATTGAGGACCTTCTAGGAGCCATGCACTGCATTGAATGGTGGGAGTACCTAGATGACAGAGACAGTCCCACTAGCGTCTATAAAAGGACAACCGTTTCTCTTTCTTCCATTGTTGGAGTTTTCTAATACATCCATTGGCAAGTGGGAACTGAGCAGCAAAAATTCTTCAAATTCGAGTCTGTGAAAATAGATGAAAACAAAATATATTTTCAGTATTTAAAAAGGGTGTCTTCTTGCCTTGTTAGGGCACACTCCCCTGTATGTGGATCTGCTAGTGACATTAGTTTCTCACTGATAAATTCTAAACGAAATAAAGTTGTGATGCTTGGACTAACTGACCCTCAGTTTTGGCCTACTAAAATGTACTTGAGATATAAAAACCTGTTGCATTGGTTGTACCTCAGATATTATAATGACTTAAACAATTGCTTGTGTAAAATTAACCTTGAAAACGGTCGCACTATGTCTTGATGACACATCCCGATATCATTTTTGTCAAGTTACTCCATCCATTGTGGTATTTACAACTAAGGAAGTTCTCTATAGTTAGAAATATACAGGATACTGCTGTCTACAGGATGTTGAACAAACTTTATCTAAAACATTTTAAATCATTTTAGAAAAACAGTCCTAGATAGCAAAGTCAGTCAAATAGATTGTAGTTTGAGCTGAAGCAGAAAGCCATTTTAAACGAGAGAGAGAAGGAAAAGTCTCATCATTGCTCTGGTCTGTTATGCAATCCCAGAAGGGACTGCTGTTTCTCCTTAGGAGCCCAGATTTTGGCTTGGGTCCTGTGACACACAGTGGGAATTCACTTCCTATCAGGAAACGCTGTTTTTCAATGTATTATCTTGTTGAGACAACCACAGTGAACAATAGGCTATTAATGTATTAGAACAACAAGTGTCATAACTAAGCCAATATTTGCTTTGTTTTGAGTGTTATCCTAAAAAAAAAAAAAAAGAAAAAAGAAAAGAAAAAGAAAAAAAACTTTGGCCAGGCTTCAGAATACATTTGTACATTTGACCATCAGTAACTGCTGAACATAAAAGCCATGACAGTTAAAAAGAACAAAGAAGAAAAAGTGCTTTACTAATAGTGATGAACTTCTGCAGGTTTAACTCTATTTACTTCCTGTCCATAGAGAGACAAGAATAAAATAAATAATTTCAAATACATCTTTCGGGCATGAAAAAAATGTCCTTTTAAAAGTCTATTTTGACTTTTGGAAACCATAGAAAAAATCTGGTATAAAAAAAAAAAAGCCTCTAACTCAAGTTCTCTTACAAAATATCAGACCCTCTTATAAACTGTATTACATTCAGTTTTGGATATTATTTAAAATAATTTGACAATACTGCTTATTTGGGGGCTGACAGGTTTTTTTAAAGCTATTATTTGCATAATGATTAGGAAGAAGAAAACTCCAGGGGGTGATCAATTAATATATCAAGTCACTAGTATAATTATGTGATAAGAGTACAGTAAAATATCAGAGCCAGAAGGTAAACCTCAAGGTTGTCTGGTCAAACCACCTCATTTTATACATGAAGGACTGCAGACCTTACCTGTTCACTAAAATCTTTTTTTACTATCTTAATCCAAAATTCTGTTTGTTAGCAATCCTCCAAAAACTCTTAGAAATCTTATATTTATCTTTTATTTGGAATTTGTCATAAACTGGTTTTTACTGTCAGTTATGTTTCCATGTGGTCATGTTTTAGTTCTCTTTTTGATTAAACTGGAAACTTTAAGTGCAGGATGTAGAGCTATGCCTTATATCAATTTTTATCTTTTTCCTTACAATTGATTTAGTGTTTGCTGATTGATTCGATCAGTGGGTTTTTTTTTTTGTAATTATTTTAAGATGATGTTTTTGTAGCATTATTTGTGCCTAGTCACAAAACACAGTAAGAAGTATAGATAATTTTTTTTGCTGTTTCTATACCTGCATACTTTCTTGTGATTCTTTTCAGCCAGCTTAAGATATTTTACATGCAGGTCACAATATTTATTACCTCAACCATTTTGGATACCAGACCATTCTGATCCAAGCATGATTAGCCCAGTTTTCAAGGGTTGCTCTAGATTTTCTGCCCTAGTTTACTCTAAGACAAGTAGAGAATGGGATATTATGAGTCAATAGCCCTACTCACTTCACTCAGTTTAATAAACCCTTACTGAGTAACTTTAAGTGCACAGTAAAGAAAGGAAAAAGGTATTGGCTCAGTTACTGGGGCAGACAGACATATACTCAAATAATTTAAACGCAACACAGACTATGACAGTGCTTCGGGTACCCTTAAGGGGGTGGGGGGGGGGGAGGCTAATTCTGATGGCGTTTAGGGAAGCCATAATGGAAGTAGATGGCTTTTGAGTTAAGACCTCCGAGTGTAGATTAAAATTTGGATGGATGAAAATGAGTGGGGAAACCATTTCAAGCATGTGAGAAATAGGTGAACAGGGCACAGTCAGGGAAATGGCTTTTGTTTGGAAGAGTCAACATTTTACTCTAAGTCTGCGGGGGGTAAACGTAAAGCCTTTTCTGTTCTATTTTCAGAGCCTGAATTTTAGAAAACCCCAGGCTGATTCCTAAGTATTTTTTTAAAATAAGATGGAACTCCAGAATTCTTTTTCTTTTCCCTTGAGGGAAGGACTAAGAATATAGTGTTGTGGTAAATTATGGCAGGTAGCTTTGTATTTCTCAGTTGTAACCATGGGCCCCAAGAGTTGTAGTATCCATACTACCTTTTAGTTGTTTAAAATAACACTTTCCACTATTTTACAGCTCTAGAGAGCCCTTCCTTGACAATAAAGATCAAAAGTAGACACAAAATATTTACCAAACTTTGGAGAGCTACTTAAGTTACTAAGCTCTATGAAGATTGCTTTTTATTTGACAATAAAGTATTTGAGGTAGGCTTTAAGTCTAGCTAAATAAGCACTGTAGAACTAAGCTGCGAGTCTAGTCTTTGTGAGCCTCAGAAAAACAAGAATCCTATTCCAAGCCTGAATTTAAAATATAGTAAGCAATTTAATTGGACCCTTCAGGCATGTGTGAATGGGCACAACAAGCTGAGTCATATAGTTTACTTTTTCTAGTGAATTACCATGAAAGCTTGAAAGAGAAGCATTCTCATTGTTTAAAGATGGTATAAATGGGCCTAAATTCTAATGAAAAACACATTTTAAACATCTTTTTTGAGTGTTGTTAACACTGAATGCATATCTACAAACCGCTTAAAATCAAGAAATTGGAGCTTGAGGCATTGGGTAAGTTTTCTTTTTCAGAAGAGTTAAAATTATATTTAATGTACAATAGCTTTCGAAATTAATTCATTGCCAAAACTTTTAGTTAAAGGAATTTTTAAAATGCAGTTCATGTTTTAAATCTTTTCTTACAGTGACAGATTGTATCTACATTCTATGTATCATATTTGAGACCAGTTTTTTCATTTATAGAAATGACAGGCTAGGACTAGGTGTAGTAATATCTTATATCCTATTAAGCTCTTTTAAATTCTAACGATGCTATTCTTCTTTTGTTTGTGATTAGGTAATATTAGGGAAGGTAGTATTTTTTCCCCCTTGGAAAAGAGTTGTTACCTGAATTTATAAATGTTTCTCTGTTATCTTTACAAAGATATTCTTCATCCTTACATTTCTGTTGTTTTTGATAAACTTTTCTCCATCAATTAGATGATAGATTAGTTAAATATTTTCTCTTTTTTCCCTGAATTTGACATTAGACTTTTTAGATCTTCTTTCAGATTTTCTCCTTTTTTCACACTTAATACCTCTGGGTATTAAGACTTGAGTTTTCAGCTATGGTTTAGAGACACGAGTTGTTGACTATCTTCCCATCATCTCCAGTCTCCTCACTGTTTCTTCATGTCAAAAAAGAATCTCAGTCTCTTTTCTCTTATGTGAGTGAATTGTCATAAAATATCAAAATTTATGCACACATTTTTAAGATTCTTATTCATATCAACTAGGCTTTTTAAGGCTAAATCTTACAGCAGGTCAGAGTTTAGACATCTTTATACAAATCAACAAACCTATATGGCAATAAATGTCCAACAGTTCTAGATGAAATAATGGGACATATATAATCTAGATATTAGAATCCAGAGGGCTCCCCCACCCTATCTCTTTCTAAAGTTCACAATTATAGTTTAGATTACACTTTGTGGAAGATTAAATCTGATGAATGACCAAGGGATTTTTACTTATTTATTACTGATTTAATCAAATTCCCAAGTGTCAAACCCATACTTGGTGCTTTTATGTTTAGGTAAATGTCAATGTTAAGAAAATTCAATCTATGAAAATATGTATTTTGCCAAAGAGTTCACATTGGAGGTAGGGACTTAGATTCGGGGGTAGGGTAGGGTAGGAGTTGGAAACATTTACCAAAGGATTTTAACAAGTATAAATTTGAAATGACTTAATTTTAAAACATCATTGGGGATTAGGGGTGAGGATGGGGTAGTGGAAGGTAGAAATATAATTTAGTACAGTGGTTAAGAGCACAGATTCTGGACCCAGTCTACTTGAATTTATATCAGTTCCACACATACTCTTGTGTGACATTGGACAAGTAACTTCTGTGATGTTTCTTTGTCTATAAAATGGGTATGATAATAGCACTTACCTTTCTAGGGTTATTATGAAGATTAAATGAGTTAAAATAGGCTACATTCTTAAAACATTAGACAATAGTAGGCTCAGGGAAATGTTGACTACTTCACTGACTATGACCCCACTCTCCACATAAAAACACATTTTCACCAAAACTTCTATTTTTAAAAATTCCAATGTAATATGCGTGATGAAAAAACACACAAGCTAAATTACTAAGATGGATGGTGTCAGTAATGGAGTGCTGAACAATCCAGGCAGACTCTTGAGGACAGGGCAGAGCCCTAGCAGCAGGCAGTAGAAAAGAGCCCCAGGTATGTGGACAATCGGTATGAATGAGGTTTGACAGTGTCGAACCCTGGCATGTAGGTACAGGGTATTTTGGCAAAGGCTGGTAATTGGTCGAAGTCTAGATGGGGCATCAATACCAGGGAAGCCTGTGTCCTACTCTGAGCTGAGATGGGAGCCATCAGGTGACCTCAGGGAAGAGAAGGGTATAAAACTGAGACCTGGGAAATAGGGTTTAGGCATAGTAAAGTATTTGGTGTTACCCGATTAAGAAACAAGAAAGGAATTTAGGTTGCTTTAGAGCGAGTGGAAGGACTGAGAGATCAACAGAGTTTGGTTATTAAGAATCAGATAAAAGTATTGCTCAAGTGAAAGTCAAACGTCAGAGTAGGAACAGTAGTAGCAAAGACTTATTTAATGCTGAGCAGCTAAACTAGTTTCTTGTGGTTTCTCATACGTGTAGGGACCCAGAGCCTGGCATGAATCTTTAGGTTGGGTTCAGTGGTCCTTAACATGGGGAAAAGGGCAGAAATGCAGCATTTTTGTACACATGGGAAGAAACATACTAACCTGAACAAGTAGTCCACCTTTGTTTAAATGAAATTAAATACTGCCAGACTGTAATATCTTATAATTCGATGACTGCTTTAACATTGTTTCTGCTATAGTGGAAGCAGTTAGAGCACCCTGCATCTTTAATTTCTGGTTGGCATTCATCATTAATCTTCATGGAGTTTTACAAAGAAATTTCATTCAGAATCTGCTGTAACAAGAGCATTCATATCTTCTTGCTAAAGACTTTCATAGAAACATTGTTTCTCTGTCTATCATTATAGTTTGCAGAAGTCATGCCATTGGGGAAAACATCTCTGTTGCATTGTCATTACTTATTTCAAATGTTCAGGTTGCTATTTTCACTTCTGTTACTGCTGAAGAGCTGACTTTCATTCAGCAAAGATGTGCTATCTAATCCACATTGTTGTGATGGTAAAACGCCTCCTAAAATAGATATTATTAGGATGGAAATTCCATTGGAACAGTATGCGTATTAGTTTCCTGGGCTAACCATAGCAAAGTAACGATAACAAAGTAAACAGTACTACAAAGTAACAGTGTGTGTATTAGTTTCCTAAGTCTACCATAATAAAGTACCACAAAAAGAGTGGCTAAAAGCAACAGTTCTTGAGGCCAGAAGTCCAAGTTCAGGGTATCAATTGCTAGCTTCTGGTAGTTGCCAGCAATCCTTGGTGTTCTTAGGTTTGCAGCTGCATCAGTTCAGTCTTGGCCTCCATCATCAAATGGCTTTTTCCACTGTTCGTCTCCTCTGTGTCTCTGTGTCCACATCTCTCACTTTTCTCTTGTGAAGACACTAGTCATTGGATTTAGGGCCTGTCCTAATCCAGTGTGACCTCATTTAGGTTCCACAGTGCAGCGATTAGCACGTCTGCTTACAGTATGACCGCATGTTATTTTGATTGCAAATTAAAACCCTATTTTCAAATAGCATTACATTCTCAGGTAGTGACATGAATTTTAGGAGACACTATTCAACCCAATACAGTATGTAATATTGAACTTTAGATCTATAGATGATTCATTTGAAAAAGCTAGTTTCACAAAAATACGATTTTTTTTTTTTTTTTTTTTACAAAACAAATTTCTGAGGTTGATAAATATCTCTTTTCATGGACTTCCACTTAGAACTATTATTAGATTTCTGAAATGACAGGTTATAATCAACTCTTTTTTAAAGTAATTTTCAAGTAGTATTACCTGTGCTTAAGAAGTCGCCTTTGCATGGCTCAGTATCAGACGTTCATTGTGCGTGGGGGAGTGTGAGGGGGAACAGACGAGGTTGTGATGATCTTGAAATCCTCCTTCTTAGCTAAAATCCGGAAGTATGAACTCTTGCAAATCAGACTGCTTCAAGTCATAGCCCTAAAAGCCGAAACTCTTTAGCTGGAATACCTGAAATAGGAGATCAGAATAAACGTATGAGACTCACTCGTACCCTGTGTTCGATATTTTATATAAATATTTTCCTTCAGTTTTTAAAATAAGGAACTTTGCCTCATATTTTTTGTGCCCCCTCAGCCTCCCTCCTGTCCCTTACTGGTCACAATGACCACATTAGGATGGGCCATTAGAAGTATTGTCCACAGCGACAAATCATTTTTTCAGGCAAGCCTTTTGAGTGAATGTTTGATTTTATAAAACTCATTTTTAATAATGAGCTTCGTAGGGTTGTTTGCATTTCTTCAGAGTGAGGAGCTAGAATGTCTTGAGTTCAAAAGTTTTGAGAAATAGGTAGATGTAAGATTGAAATTTCAGGGAGTTAAGTTTCCTGTATTACTTCTATTCTGATACTCACTTTGGAAAGTTTCCTGAGGATTCTAGAGATGCAGTAATAGATAAGAGTGAACTTGGCCTCAAACATTGTCCTCAGTAAATGTCAAAAGCAAGGGCTTTAAATGTTCAAACTCAGTGCTGCATAAATAATTAAGTAGACTTTAGTTCATGAAGTATGTGAGAGTTGATGCTTTTTTAAAAAAAAAAAAAAAAAAAAAAAAAAGCTTTTTGCCCAGAAGGATTCCATACCAAACAAACGGTAAAGCCAAAGATTTAAAGTGTCTCCAGAAATGGAGAGCAATGAATCTTTCTTTAAAATTCATAATCTCCAGTGATTCCACTCTTTAAGACCTGTCATTTATCATGAGCTGTCAAGTTCTGGATAGTTTCCTGGATCTCAACTTTTAAAATTTCACTAATACCAGGGGACTTAATAATAGAAATTAAATGTCTGAGAGGCACATTCAAGTAATCAATCCACTTGTCTCTGTCAGCTTTGTCTTAGGGAAAAAAAAAAAAAAAAACTTTTGTTTTTTTCCCAACCATTTTCAAAAATTCCATGTTGAAGACAAATTATGACAGAATTTATACAGAGCATTCATCATATTTTGAAGAAAGAGGGGTTAAGGCACTGAGGCCGTGTGTTTGTGTGTTTGAGGCCGTGTGTTTTTGGATTCTGAAAGCTTCTTGAGGAATTGCCTCCCTATGGTTGATTGTTTTTACTCATCATTTTACAAGACTTTATGTTTGTTTATGTAAAAATCAGTTTCATGTTTGCTTTTCCAAATGATTCATGTTGGGAACAATTTGAGCTAAGTCTAGATAATGATTGAGTTTAGACTAAAAAATACACTTCCTCTGAACTTTGTACCCGTTTTCAAGTTTGTAACTCTGTCCCTTGCATGGCCGTTATATTAGTAAATTTATAATGAAAGTTTTCTTTCAAGTTACCAGTGAGTGTTATTTCCACCCCTGCCAGTGTCTAAGCACGTAACTGCATCTCTTCTCCCCAACCCCTACTCTTCAAATACAGAAGTCCAGCTCACTGTTCCTTGCAACAGGTGATGTTGATCAATAAAATATTCTTCATCGATTATTGGTACACTAATGAGAAAGAGGTTAGATTTATTAGCTTCGTCCAGCAGTGCATACCTTTAGTCTTTGGATCACCCTGCTGAATGCTGACCCAGCAAGCACCTACTGTTGAAATTTTTTACTTTTTGCTCTGCACTTAAATTTCAAACAATATATATTTAATGATTGCATCCAACTACTATTATATTCCAATTGTACAAGCATAGGATGCATTTTTTATGTTTGCTAAAAAAAAGTTTATCTTAATGGGCAGTATTTTTATTTATAAAACTTGGAAACTGAAATACTGTCATAGTTGTGCCTTGCAACAGACAGGGGTTTTTGTGTTTGTTTTTTGTTTGTTTGTTTGTTTGTTTTTAATGAATGTAGAGCCAGCTATCGACTTCCATTAAGTATAGGACACTTAGTAACATAATAGGTTGTTGCTACTGTTATTAGTTTATTTTGTTATTGTTTTTATTGTTCATATTTTTCCTTGACTTTAAATTGGATTTTTAACTAAGGCTCAGATTAACAGTATCTTCTACTAATCAACTAGTAGATTTGTTGTTTCCCAGATTTTTAAATTGAAGCTTAGAATTTATATTTTATACTTTTATTTTAAAGATATGCTTAACAGAAGTCATTTCAAAAGAAAAACAACAACAACAAAAAGGATTCAGAAATTTAAGAATGATTTAGAGCAATCTTAAAGATTTTGGCAATAGGTCAGAGTGAGTTAAGTTTCTACATTTATACCACCAGTCTGATAGCCATACAAGGCTTTTTAATTTTACCTCTTTGAGAATATGTACCATTTCTATTTTGGTGCTGAATTTTATGATCCTATATTTCTAAGCACCACAATAAAGAAGGGCCATAATCATGGATGTAATAGCTATATACACTTCTAGGAAATGACAGTCCTTTAAGTCATGCCATCTTTTTTTTTTTTTTTTCAGTCAGATCTGTGACCATGAATAATTTCTAATTTGGTGAAGAATATTTGGTATCTGAGGCAAATTATTAAACCTCAGTTTCCTTATCAATGAAGAGGGGATGCTGCCAACATAATCTTTTTCTGAAGGTTGATTTGTTTCATTATAAATAAAGGTCCTCAACTCTTTCAAAATGACGTTAAATTAACAAGATTTAGTGTTATCCAGGGCGCAATCAACATAATTTTGATAACCTCGAATGAAGACATAGTAGTCATCTCTTAGGTTATTACCCATGTGGTGGTCTTTTTGTATGGATTTGAGGCAGTTTGAGAGCCCTTACCCTGCATGTAGTTCCTTTTTGGATCTCAAAATTGTGTGGAATGTTCCATGGTATTTTATGATATCATTCGTACTTGCCTACCTCATTAATTTTCTTGGTCTGCCCATCTCCTAGTACTCTTTGCCCTTATGCATCTTACTTATTCAGCTTGCTAAGTACTGATGGAAAAAAAGACCAATTGTATACATAGGGTGACAAATTATGGGGAAGCAATATGATGTCATTGAAAACAGCCCTAGATTAGGAGAACTTGGATCACCCCTGATGATGCCAAGTGTGTGATCTTGGCACATCACTTTATTAAGACTTCTTTCATTTGTTATCTAACCTAGAAAATGAGATTTGGACTAAGTGTTTTTTTAATCCTTACTTCAAAACCTTCAAAGAATTTAGGTGAAAAGGCAGATCCTTTACTTATTAGAAATATGTTAGTGGATATATCTTAATCTTTAAAAATCAAGTTACTGAAAGAAAATATTTCCCTTAGGTATTTAGGTCAAACAAACCACTATTACACAATTACCTCATTTGTACATATACTTTTCTGTGCATTCTAGACAGACAGACAATCATATCATTAAATCAATTTATAAGCACTAAAATTTTTAGCCCTTCCATATAGCCTGTTCCTCTCAGTCAATTGTATGTATAAAATACCTGTATAAAGTGTGTGTGATGGGCCTGGTTTTTTCTGTTTCATTGAAGGAGTAAATTTTGACTTTGGGTCAATCTGTGACTGACATGGTAATGCTAATAAATATTATTATAGTAATTTTATACCAATATATGATACTTGAGCACCGTAGCTTTAGAAAAATTACTCAACATCTCTGAGTATAATTTCCTCTCATCTGTACAATGTGATCCTTGAATCTAGTCTGAAATAGTCCAAGACAGCTCTCATAGAATCAATAGCCATTATAACGATAAGTTTCTAGTCCTTTGTGGGATAATTAAATCTTCTTCCATTTGGGCACTTAGAAAGTGTCATCTGTATTACTCAGTGATGTTCAATGACAGTTTGTTCATTTTTCTTGACTTTTATCTACTTTTTCAGATATATTGATTTCATGTCAGTTGTATATAAAAATTTGGCTAGCAGTTGAAAGTAGTTAATGTCTTTTAGAATTTAAAATGAATAAAATTTCACTGGTCAATCAGTCTGAGATGTGGCTTGTCATAGTTTGTGCAGAATCCAAGTTGTTTTCTAGAACTTTAAATATCTTCACAATTTGTAGTACCTTTCATCAAGAAAAACCCTAACTCAGTAAATAAGCTGTTGTTGTTTTAACCAAATATCCTGCTTTGAAGTCTTGGCATATCTTTGATTATTGTTTTAAACATGGGAAAATGGGCAGGGTCCTTGAAATTACAGTTATCCTGTTGCTTATATTCTAAAGAAAGCTGTTAAAACTGCCAAGAACTTTAAGTTCAGAAAAACTTTTTATAAGTAGTAACATTTCATAAGATTGTTTTTACCATTCTCAGCCTAAAAATAATACAAACCAGATTGATTTGGAAGGAGTTGTGATATTGTAAAGTAATTCATTTCAGCCACCACTTATGGAGTACTCTGCCATTGTGGGGACTACAAACATGAGCAAAGAGATCTGGACAACTGAACTAGAAGTAAACCAGAGTTAAGAAAGATGGAGAAAAAAAGAAAAAAACACCTGGCATTGAGTTATACAGATGGAATTTTCTAAGTGCCCAAGTGGAAGAAATTTTAATTATCTCACAAGTCACTAGGATCTTATTTCTATAACCTATCATAAACATCTCTTTCATGTGGATCATGAATCAATATGACCAGCATTTTATTAAAAAATGAAATAGATTAAAATAGAAAATACCAGAATGTATCACATAGTAAAGGAAAGTATCATATCATGAATTTATTTTAGTTATATATCATGTATTTGTATGTGATTACAATGTAAAATATATTTCTTATTGTTGATTACCATTTTAAAAAAATTTGAAAGCCACCAATCTAGAGCGTTTCATCTATTTGTGTCTTGAACCGAATGTTCTTTAATTGTACATGTTGAATAGTTACTGCATAAATATTTGGATAAGATTTTTAAAACTAGAATTTTGTTTATGCTCGATATCTTGTTTCTAATCTGCATGGCCAGAACAAAACCCGTAGTGTTGACAGTTTTATAATATTACCTTTTAAAAAAAAAAAAATCTATTTTTCTCATCATTTTCAATGCAAAGAATGCTATTTAAAAAACTTATCTTTTTTTTCCCCCAATGGAATTCAAACTGGTTTGCACTGGTTTCTATTGCTCTGAAGTTCTAGAAAACATGATTGTGTGTAGTAGTGTGGTATTAAAAATAGGATTGGTTAATTTTAAAGAGAAGGAGCCCTGGAACTGAATTGTTTCATATATCACCTGGAAGCAGAAATATTTATGTTATTTTTAGGGTTAAGAGGAACTAGAATCTACCACTTACTTTCCTTAAAACATAGCTGCTTGTGAGGCAGTATAGTGAAGGTGCATGCTTTTCTTTCTTTAACCAAGGTTAAACTTTTACAAGCAATCAAAGACATCGAATAGCTGGAATTGGCATTTGAAAAGAAATTACTAGCTGTCCCTGGGTCTAGGTTGTGATTTAAGAGCACTGGCTTTAGAGATCCATAGCCTAGATTTAAATCCCTCTTCCACCGCTTGCCAGCTCTTTGACTTGAGACAAGTTACTTCTCAATGACTTTATTTCATCCTATAAAATGGAGATAATAACATTTACCTCATAGGATGAGGTAAAGGAATGTTTGTAAAGTCCAGTGGCTAACACACAATACAAGCTCAGTAACTGAGAGTTGTTTTGAAATTCTGTTATAACCCATCACTAAAGTAAGAAACACCTGGCTTTCATTAGAAACCACTAGCTGTTGTGAATATTAGTCCATATCAAGGATCTTTATCTGCCTCATTGTGAGAACAGATCAGAGGACACCAGCAGGATCATAGGATATAAGAAACTGGAAAATCTGAAGGGTCTTTTGAGATAGTCCTTTTATTTTACAATTAATGACACTTGCATGATATAATTACCTATTTACACAGAAGAACTGTTGTCTTGTTTGCTGTTACTTCCCCCACATAGTAGGACCTTGGCACATAGTAGGTGCTCAGACACTTGTTGAATGAATATTCATTCCATGGCCATTCTAATGTCACAAAACAGGTGGTAGAAACGAAGAGACTTGAGTCAATAGTTGAGTTAATATTTTCACGTAGTATGTCTCCCGGCTTATAAAGATTAATACTAAAATATCAACAGTATTTATTAAATGCTTTTTTATAATATTTTCTTTTGTCTCCCAGGGGCTTCATATTTTAACTACCCTTGAGTAAACTGTTATGTAAGCAGATTTTAAGATCCAAAACTTCTCTAGACTGATCAGCATGCAAAATATTTTTAGTGACTGGTCGATGCTGATAGGATCTATGCATTTTTATTCAGGTGCAGTTTAGTTTTGACAGACCTTTAAATACATTCTAGTACAGAAAATACCTAAAAATAACTATAGTTTAAACTTTACTCTGTTGCAGTTGATCATATCTTAAGTGAAATAGAAACTAGTGATTTGACTTTTTCCATTATTACGGAATGGACTTTTTAAAAAATTAAACCTTCATTTCAGATAATTATAGATTTACATGTAATTGTAAGGATTAATACAGGGAGATCCTGTGTACCCTTTACTCATGTTCCCCTGGTGGTAACATCTTGTAAAACTAGTAAAACATCACAATCAAGGTATCGATCGACATTGCTGTAATCCAGGGGTCTTAATTCATTTCTCTCAGTTTTGCTTGTAGACTCACGTGTGCGTGTTTAGTTCTGTGCAGTTTTATCACTTGTGTGTGTTCTTGTGTCCACCACCACAAGTCAAGATACCGAACAGTTCCACCACCACAGGATCCCTCCTGTTGCCCTTTTATAACCACATCCCCCTCTTGAGCATATCCTTCCCTACCTTCCCCTCTTCACCTTCCCGCCAGCAGCCACTTCTGTAACTTTGTCATTTAAGGAATATGAAAAGTCCTCACTTTATGTCATGGGTAGGTTCTGCAACTGTAAGTGAAACGATGTATAATAAAACCAGCTTTACCACAGGCTAATTGATGTAAACGAGCTAAGTTCCTACAGTGTCTCATCAATGTTATAACAATACATTATTTGAGGACCTAGTGTATTATATAAGTGGAATCATGCTGTATATAAACTTTTGACATTGGCTTTTGTAACTCAGCATAATTCACTGGAGGTTTATTCAGGCTGTTGTGTGTATCAGTAATTCATTCCTTTTTATTGTATTTATATTGTGTAATATGGATATACCACAGTTTAATCATCCACCTGTTGAAGGACATCCGGATTGTTTCCAATATTTGATTGTTACAAATAAAGCTATAAATTTGCATATAGAAGTTTGTGTTTTGATGTTGAAAACATATGTCTTCCTTTTTCTGTATTGATCAGGATTTTAATTGCTGGATAATAATGGTAGTTGTGTATTTAATTGTTTAAGAAAATGCCGAACTTTCAGAATTACTGTACCATTTTATATTCCCACTAACAGTGTATAAGGGATTCAGTTTATTTACATCTTCTCCAGCATTTGAGAAGATGTCACTATTCTGTTACTATATTTTTTAGCCATTCTGCCACTTGTGTAGTGTTATCTTCTGATTTTCATTTACATTTCCCTTATGACTAATAATGTTAATCGTCTTTGGGTGTGCTTGTTTACCATAGAAATATCCTCTTCAGTGAATAGTTTGATTTTTATTTAATCGCTGAGTTTTGAAAATGTTACATATTATACATACTAGTTCTTTGTTGGGTATGTGGTTTGCAGATTTTTTCCCATAGTTTGTTGCTTGTCTTTTTATCCTTTTAATGGGTCTTTGCAGACAAACATTTTAAATTTTGGTTAAGTCCAAAATATTAGTTTTCCTTGATAGATCATGTTTTGGTGTCAAGTCTAAGACCTCTTTGCCTAGCTCTAGATCCTGAAGATTTTCTCCTGTTTTTTCCTGACAGTTTTATAGTTTAGCAGTTAAGTCTGTGATCCATTTTGATTTACTTTTTTTATTGTCATAAAATACATATGAAAATTACTATTTTAACCATTTTAAAGTATACAGTTCAGTGGCATTAAGTATATTCACAGTGTAGTGCAGCCATCAGGCTATATAAATCACCACTTTTCCATCACCACAAACACAAACCCAGTACATATTAAGCAGTCATTCCCCATTCCTCCTTCCCCCGAACCCCTGGCAACCGCCAGTCTGCTTTCTGTCTCCTTGGATTTGCCTGTTTTGGATGTCATATAAATGGAATTATATAATAGAGGCCTTTTCTGTCTGGCTTCTTTTCTTACCTTAACGTTTTTGGAAGTTCATTCATGTTGTAGATGTATCAGTACTTCATTCCTCTTACGGCTGAATAATATTCCATTATGTGGCTATACTACATTTATTGTTTATCCATTCATCAGTTGATGGATATTCGGGTTGGTTCCACCTTTTGGCTATTGTGAATAGTGCAGCTATGACATTTCATGTACAAGTTTTTTTCTATCTGACTTATTTCACTTAGCGTAATGCCCTTGAGGTCCATCCAGATTGTTAAAAATGGCAGGATTTCCTTCTTTTTATGACTGAATAATATTCCATTGTGTATATACCACATTTTTAAATTCATTCATTCATCAGTGGACACTCGGGTTGTTTTCATTATCTTGGCTATTGTGAATAATGCTGCAAGCTTCTCCCCTATTTTCCTGAATTTTGTTTGTGTTCAGGTAATTTGTAGATCCAAATTTTCTTTTCAAGGCTTGAAATAACAATTCAATCTGTATATATAGTACTTGGCGTGAAAAATTGCAGATAATCACTTGTTCTTACGATTTACTTAAACTCGATGTAAAACTCTTATTGTTCAGCATCTGTGTATGGAAGAATACTCAAATAATAAGTTGTTATTCTTATTCTTTATTCTATCCTTTATATAAATTCCCAATTCTTATTAAAAATACATAACACTTTGAAAATTCTTATGTTAAAAAAACTAAGATAAGTAATGAGCTTTTGAAATTTTAAAAAGGTCAACATGTTTTGAGTCATTTCTCATCTTAGTTCTTTTTTTTTGGTGTCATTTCCTCATTCTTTGACAGATTCCATAAGCCCCAATTGTTAAATATTTAGGACAGAATGTAGACTAAAAGTCTACTAAAGACTAAAATTGTGTAGCCTTCTTATACTTTATGATATGTGAAATAGTATGTGTCATTGTCAAGAGAACTAGTAGACAGAAGTTATGGCTTTGAATATTGCCTAAGACATAAGCAGCATGATTTGGGGCAGGATGTTTAATCCACCGAACCTCTAGATTATCAGCCTCTTCCATTGTGTAATTAATTGCAAAGATAAAATAAGATAGAAAAGTGTATAAGGTGGTATAAAGCATCAAGTGTTATGTATATGTAGTATTATTATTAAAATGGATAGTTAGATGTATCTTCCTTTGTACCTTACTCATCTACAAATGTGTTCATCATGAAGAGTTCTTCAAACTATAAGCTTTTACTTATCAGTATTTTATTTATCAGTTTCTTAAATCAGTGCTTAATGCAGTGAATCTACTACCACAGTGATTTATTTTTTGCTGTGTTCATATAATTATTTTATAATTATCAACAAATTCAGTTAGACATAAGCTTATTAACTAACTCTATTCTCCATTAAGCTGAATATGCTTTTGGGATTGAGGAATGGGTACTATCCAGCTGAAGGCAATATTTGTGGACTGTCTTTTTAAATATGACTTAAGAAGCCAGTGGCCTACTGTGGTGAACTAAAATGGAATTGATTTCTTTGTTAAGTGATGCCACAGTTATTAATTGAATACCCACTTAGTCTGTACTTGGCCACTTAAAGTCAGCGTGACATTTACTAATCTATGTGAATTTGTTTTTTTTAACTTAATTCTCTTTGAAATTTTTATCTGCTAGCAATAAGCTGTTTAAAGAATTTCAAGTGGACCTATTATAAATAGCTTCTAAGAAAATTAGTTTCCAAAGATTGGTTAGGCATCCAGACTTCTGATAACCCAGCTGGATATGATAAAGAAGTTTCTTACAGTTGGTGCTCTTTGCACTATAGTTTCAGATAATAGCAAGATAATGGTAAATACCATAGGTTGGTAGATCATACTAATAACAGTAGAGTAAAATCTAATTTTTGAAGAAGGCAATATGTCCAGGGTCATTCCATTAGTAGTGAATGTTGTATAAAAAAGAAAAAAATCTGGCCATTTATCCTGTGAAGAACCATTTAATTATCACATGCTCATTCTTAAGTGTTTTTTTCCCCAATTTTTAAATAGACGAATTAGGGTGTGAAGGACTCAATTATATAAAAGCTCCTTTTTTTTTTTTTTACATTTCCTTCACTTATTAGTTGTTTTCTAGTCACAAAATCAGAATTTCATTAAAACAGTATGATATAAAGTGTTTTAAACCATATTTCCTGAATATTTTTGTGTGATACACTAAAATAATTTAGTGTATAACATAGAATGTTGCATATGAGATTGATATTGAATAAGGAAATAGTTTTAACATGTTTTGCAAAAATTAGTTTTAACAGATTCAGTTTACATTTCCAGGACTAGAATTAATGCAAGAATGTTTAGTGTCTTATAATTAGTTTGCTTGGGCTAAGTTGGGTCAAGGCAGCTTTAGAGTTGAAGTCTATCAGAGAAGACTATTATTAGAGATAAATACAGTAACCTCATTGGTCATTAGTGTCTTTAAAAGATGGGACCAGATGTCTCTGGTCTTTATCAGGGATTCAGATCCCTAAGATGAAAGTGACCTTTGCCTTTTCCCTTCTGGATCTATCTAGGAAAAAAGTGTTCTGCTGGAACTTGAAGCTGGAAGAACTGCAGAGTTGCAGGTTCACAGAAACTTTGTCTCCCCTTAGTTTTCCACTTGAATGGAAAAAGCATACTTGGATGTTTTACATTAACTCCCCTTATTATGAAGCGATTCTTACCTTCTAGCAAATAACCACTTTAAAAGATAACACTTTCATAGTCAGATGGTTTTTCTGTTGCCCAATCATTTATATTCAATTCTGCATTTAAATGAAAGTGACCACCTGTAGAGAAAATTGTATGTATTAAGCAAAACCATTTTTACAACTTTTTAATTTTTTGTTTCCTTTTCTTCTTCCTTGTACATTTCTGCATTTTCTATACTCAGTTCAAAAGAGCAGCTAAGGAAAGTAATACATTCATCAGCAGTCTCCTTTTCTCTTGAAAGGCTTAATGCCATGTCACTTCTAAAAGTTCGAGGACGTATTCCTTCAGTTGGCAGTGTCTGTTACTCTCTGCTAGCTCACTGCTACTCTGAGTGTGGCTCAAAATCCCGTGCCAGTCTGCAGACTGGACTATTTATTACCAGTCTGTGACAAGTACAGACTATGATATTCAGTGTTTAGAAACTTCTTGCAGTTTGACATTACCATGACAGCTAAATGCATAATTTTGTATTTTACAAGATTCTTGGCCCACAGCAAATTAGAGAAAGTCACAATAGACAATTTGAGAAGCACTGATGACCTCATCAACTTCTAACACAGAGATCACCGGTGGGGGTGAGGGGGGGAATCTTAAATGACTGTCCTGTTGACCTAGCTATAGTTAGTAAGGTGCTCAGCTGTAGCAAAGCAAGTGAATTTGTTGCTTGAGCATAAAATCAAGGACTATCCTAAATATCAGTGATAATGATAATTAAGTGAAATCAGCTGTTTATGTGGTTTCCGCATAGCTTTTTGTTTCTTACTTGGATTTAAAGCACTATTTGCTGAAGTTATATAATCAAACAACCTCAATAATTCCTACATTTCCCCCTGGGAAGTTCTTGAATCATTTAAAAAATTTAAAGCTGTGTTTCTCTCATATGCTAATAAATTACATTCACTATAAAATGCAGTTGTTATTAAATATGGCCAAAGTTTGATCTAACAAAATCTCAAGTAAGAGAGAAAAGAGAAACTCTACTGACAGTACTCACTAACTGCGAAGATTCGACATCGTAGATGTGGTATTTGACTTTTGTGTATTTTGATCACTGCTTTTAAAAATGCAATAGCAGCTGATGACATTGTTATAATTGAACCACAAGTTTCCATTAGCTCTGAAAATAGCAATTTCCAATTAAGTGATATAATTTAAAATATTTTTACCTTAATAAAAAATTGTTCCAAATTGTTTTTTGAGAAGCTGCTTTTCAAAGAAAGTTACCACCATAACTTTCTGAGGGCAAAGTAAAAAGTTCTGCTTGACCGATGTTAAATAATTTGAGTTAAATCATGAATTTACCATGAATGTCCTCTTTTGTTTTATTTAATACAGATAAGGGGAATCGGCAGGCCTGAAGCATGAGTTCAGATGCCGGCCAAGGCGTGATCACCACTCCTCCTCCTCCCAGCATGCCTCACAAAGAGAGGTATTTTGACCGCATCAATGAAAATGACCCAGAATACCTCAGGGAGAGGAATATGTCTCCTGATCTACGACAAGACTTCAATATGATGGAGCAGAGGAAACGAGTCACTCAGATCTTGCAAAGTCCTGTGAGTTGAAATAATTACAAGACTAATTTTTCTTCTTCTTTGGAAACCTTATTATAATGAGGTAGGACAGGTATCTTAATTCTCAGGTTAGAAGGGGGGTGGAGGAAGAGTGACAAGTTGCCCCCAATCTTTCAGAGGCAAACGAACACTAATTTATATATTTGATTTACAAAGCTTTAATAACAAGCTAGTATTGTCTTGGTGGTGTAAATTTTCTTTGTGTGATATTTGAATGTAACGCTTCATTAAAGGAGGACAGAAGTTGCTTCTGAGCTCAAGGACACGCAGTTCAGACTGAATATCTGTGAAGAAATGAAAGGCATGACTGAAGTGTTAGGAACTAAGAAACGAGTTAGGTACATTTCATGCACATATTTGCTTCTTCCTTTGGGTACCTTACACTCAGAGCAGCATAGGAAGACTCAGATTCCTTAGGAGACCTGTGATTTGGCAGCCTCGTGTTACATACACCTGATGCAGACACACATACATGTCTACACATCAAACTAACTAGATTAAAAGTGAGTTATAATCGAAACTCAAGCAGAAAATTCTGCCTGCACAATAATATCCAGACTTTGTAAATTATATTCAAGTGATTTGTTAGTTTTCTGGCCCTTAGTGAAATTGCAGAGGTCACAGGTAAGTGATAGAAAGTGAGAGAACGGCTTGATTTAAGATGTAAAATGATCTGCTAGCTTCATGCATCATGATGATCATGGGCTCCTCAAGGCAGAGTTCAGCACACGTAGACATGTGATGCCTGGGTTAGGGTTATATTAGGTTTCCAACTTAGGTACTAAAATAAGCACCGAAGCCTCGAGCTGCCTGAGGTGGCCCTGGTAAATCATTTTTGTTGTGCCCTTGTGAATTTAATCACAGAAGTTGAGTCCAGAGCCAAAGGGTAATTCCACTCTGAGTAATTCTCCTGTACCAGTGGCCTACATAAAAGCAAGTACAAGTTATAAAAGCAATGCAAGCTTTGAGGAATTTAAATATAGCTTAAATTTAAAGCTTTAAACCATCCTTTAAATCTTTAAAGAAACCCTTTCCCAATGGAAAGGCGATTAACCAAAGAATTCATCATGAGGGAGTAAATAGAAAAGAGAAGCTCTACTGACAGTGCGTTCTTTTTTGCAAACCTGAGTTTCTGTGTTTATAAATACTTGAAGGGCATGTTAATTACTTGGATCAAAATAGATATATTTCCTCTTCTAAAGAAAGCTTACTTTTAAGAACTTATTCGCCAAATGATTATAGTAACCTTTAGAATTAAATAACTGAAAAAATGAGATAAAGTTCAGATTTTGTTCAGAGTTGTTAAATATTGAGATTTCTTTGGAAAGTGCTCCAAAGAGGACTATTCATTCTAACTGTAGAGTTTCAAAGGAAGAGGCACTAAACTGCATTTTATGCCAGGGTTTTTGTTTTATAATTTTTCCATTAAACTAAAGATGGCATAACTTTCAGTAGATTCCTAATTTTTTATTATTTATATGTTTTCATTTGTAAATCCCTTAAAAGTATCAATTTTACTTATGCTTTGGGAAACTTAATGAAAAAAATGGGATAGGGCAGATGTGTAAATGCCATATTCACATAGCAAGAATGATAATTTTCAGCTTAAAGAAAAACAAAGATTTAAAAGAATTGTGGATTGCTCATTTTTCCCCCAGATCCTTGCTAGTCAGTTTAAAATCTTGTTCGTGAAAGTGTTTAAATTTTGTCTGTCTGACATGTTTTAGGTCAGTGGTCCTCAAATTTCTTTTAATACAATAAACTTTTCACCAAAGGAAATGATACATAGTGGCCTATCTTAGTTACCTATTGCTAAATAACAAAGTATCCCAAAACTTAGCAGCTTAGAAAAACAAGCTTTAATTATCTCATCTTTTCTGTGGGTCAGGAATTTAAGAGCTGCTTAGTCAGTGGTTCTGGCTCAAGGTCTGTCATGAAGTTGCAGTCAAGACATCAGCCAGGGCTACTGTCATTTGAAGGCTCGACTGGCCTGGAGGTTTCCACTTCAGGTGGGTCACTCACATTGGTATTGGCAAAAGGCCACAGTTCCTTGCCATGTGGACCTTTACCTGAGACTGTTTGAGTGTTCTCCCCCAGAGTAAGTATCTGAGAGAAAACAAAGAGTAGCCTGCAGTGCCTCTTACGACCTAATGTCGGACATTAAACACCATCTTTCCTACCATATTTATTAGGTACAAATGAGTCACTAAGTTCAGCTCATACTTGAGAAAAATTAAGCTCTACCATTTGAGGGGTGGATTGTTTGCTCTCTGACGAATTTGTTGTAAAAGCACTACAGTCTGACACAATTCATTTTCCTTCCTTGCACATGCCAGGCACATTCACACTCTCCTAAACGCTGCAAAAGTTTTATTCCATTCAATGTTAGCGTGAATCTAGAATCTCATCTAAATCTCATCCAGGGGCAGATGATGCTCCTGGGTATAATTCCTTAAGTATAGCTCCTTCTTTTAATCTATTAACCTGAGAACCAGAGAGACAAGTCATCTGTCCCTCCACCGTATGCACATATACCCCCATGATGGTGGGACAGGCATAGGTAATGGCTATAACATTCTTGTTGAAAACAGAGGACAAGTAGGTTGCAGAGGAGTAACTCATCCAAAGCATTTCTGAAATCCACCTGGGCAAATGTTTGGAAGTTCTGCTGGTCAGTACTCAGCCCTTCTACTTACTAGGGGTGAGTTTCCCTAGCTCTGGGCTCAGCCCTCTAGGCTTTTGGTTCCATCCTCTGAATCATTTTTCTTTTTCCTTGAAAGGCAGCTTGTGTTTGCAACCGTGTGTTTTCTCAGCCTGCTTCTTTTTTGTAGAGGTTTTGGGGTTCAAGACCTTTTATACTGCCTTTATTCCATTAAGCCCAACCTTGCAGTGTTTCTGCCAATATAACTCTCTTAAAATCTTTGTGGTCTCCTATGAATATTGGGGTTCACTCTGTTGGACAAAACTCAGTACTAATTCATGTTTGTAAGAAACAAATTTATCAGTCTTCTATTTAAAATTATAAGTTCATTTGGGAAGAAAGGAAATTAGGAGAGAAACTAATAAAAGCAGAGTATAATACTTCTTTTATTAAGCACTTACTCTGTGCCAGGCACCTATTATTATTATGTATCGAATCCTATTTAATCCTCAAAAACTCAATCAAAGAAGTATTGTATCCTAGTTTACAAATGAATAAACTGAAACTTAGAGACATTAAATAACTTGCTAAAGTTTTTACAAATTTTGTTAAGTGGTAGAGTCTGAATTTAAACTCCAAAGTTCACACCCTTAACCACTAGGCTGTACCACTTAAAGCATTCAATAACAATGAAATAATTCCACCCATACATTATTGTTTCATTCATCTTCAGATCTATTGCTCAAGTTAATTCAACTCAACTCAAGAAGAGTTTCCAGTCATAAGACTTTTTGGTATCTATAAATTTGAATGACAAACATAGCACCTATTGTCTTGAATTGGAAAAATAAGAGAACATAGAATTTGTTTCATCCTGACTCCAAGTATTACTTCTTTCTAGGAATTTCATAGCCATTGTCATAATTTTTTATTTTAAGAAAGTATTTGACTTAGAAATTAACTGCTGGTGAGGAGACTGGTTTAGCTAGAAATTTTGTTAATGCCATAAAGAGAATCTGCAAGGTTTTTTGACCAATGTACTCCTCATGTATTTGTCTATGGAGATCCTAGATTGTCATTTACCCACTTCTCTGAGTTCATGGCAAATCATTGGATTTAAATGATGCCTCATCAAAGTTAAAGAAGCATGTGAGTTGAAAAACTAACGGCACATTGTGCATAGTAGATAATTGAATTCTGAATGCATGGTAGATGGATATATGAATAATAGCTGGGTGGGCTGTGAGTGTTATCCAACAAGCTCCTACTGAACTTGGCTGCTTAATATGGAAAACAGTTGGTGGGTTTCAGAAAAAGAATGAAAGTTTTTAAGCCTTACCACTTATAGGAAGCAGTTTAGACTGGCCTACAGAAATGTGCAATGTTATTCTGAAAGACAAGGACGACAGGAGTATAGATTAGATGGTAATGGTTCAGGCATATGACACACTAAGATTTCTTAATAACAGGGTAATGCATAATGCTACAAGCTTATTTCGAAGATAGGAAAAACTTCAAAGCTATATATATACATTTTAGAATATCACTGTAACTAAGACCTAAATTGTCAGCAGAGCACCTTAATTAGAATAACTGGTCAAAACCACTATGATTTATCTGGGTACTTTGGAAGTTTAAGATGCAAGTATCTTTATTAACGTTTGCATTTTTATTATATACCAGCTTCAAGAAAAGATATTATTCTAACCTTTAGCTTCATATTAATTATGACTTAGATACAAGAAAACGGCCATCCAGAAGGAAATTGGGTTTATTTGTTTTTTCTCCTTTCAACAGGGCCAATGGTAATCTATTTCCAAATGAATACATTTCTTAATGGAAAATTTCTAAGTAAGTTTGTTATGCTCCTAATTCCACTTTAGGAGAGATCTAATAGCAATTGCAGGGTGCCTTGGAAGCAGCAGTCTGTAATCATTTTTTTTCTTTTTGCTCTAGTAATTATTTTGAGGTAGAATTTCCATACGTGGATATTTAAAATCCATCTCTGATATTTATGAGTATTCTGTTACCCGATTTCCATGAGTTAGGTATTATACATCAGCCTATATTATTTTTTTTTCAGCCTTAACTAAAATAATCGCATGAGGTCAGTTTCTTTTATCAAATTGGTCCTCTTTTCTGTGGTTTAGAATATTTTTCATCTATTGCCACTTTCTCTGAAAGTTCTGATCTTAGATTCAGAAGCATTCAGATCTAATATTTCGAGTTAACGTTACTTTTGGTTTATAGTATAAATGAGTATGTATGTACTTATGAGAATACTCTTACCCTACATGAATCTCAAATCCCTGAACCTTTCATATTTTTACAAGTTTATTTTTATCCACACCTTATAAATTCAAGTTCACAGGATCACTCCCTCAACATTGACAGAAGATGTATAAAATTAAAAGGTGTGAAATTCAGATAAGGCTATTAAGGCACCCTCTCTCTAACTTAAACATTTTGCTTTTCACCTAATGATTTTTTAATCATACTTTTTTAGACATGTGTTTGATAAGAAAGCTGTCCAAACTATAATGCTCTCGGGACAATCCAAGTTTTTAAGTACGGTTTTGTTTGAGCTAAGTAATTAAATGACTTCTTAAAAATTTAGAACATTAAATGAAGATTCATTTCTTAAAAAAAAAAAAAAAAAAGAATTTCTCCCATTAGGTGATAGACAGGCCTAATTACACAGGAGGAATTTCTTATTCAAGTAATAGGCTAATAAGACTGTTTTCTAGAGCTTCAGATTCCAGTGCTAATAACCTATGAAATGGATCTTTGCTATCATTAACTCAATTCAGATTGAGATCAGATTCTTTACTTTATTTATATCTAGGAAAATAAAAAGAAAAGAAACTCTAACCTACTATTTTATTAACTGAACACTGAACTAGACGCTCAGGGAGACTAGAAATGTGAAAGACAGCCCCAGCCATCAGATATTATGGTATAGTAAAGTAGGAAAAATAAACCACAATCATAATGATAGATACCCTAGTTGTAATACAAGCAGATGTTAAAAGAATTCAGAATGGGGTAGAAAGAGAAGTATGGAGATCTTCCCTAAGTGTGGGGTGATTAAAGGAGAGGCTTCAGAAGAAGGTGGCATTTAGTAATTCATTAGGTAGAGGAACAGTGGAAGCCAGCAGTTCCATTTGATGAAATTCAGTGAGCAGGGATAGAACAATACAAGTTGTGATTAGACAACACTGAGCAAACTTCATAGGCTAGATCAGAACAAAAGGTAGTAATAACGGTAGATACAGCCCCCCAAAATTGCATAACTGATTATAGAGAGTGGAGTACCAGACTGTTTTGGCCTAAGTTCGAGTCAGCCCATTTTCTCATCATTTCCAGTTTTAATCTGTTTACATAATTTTCTTATATATACATATATACATATATGGATACAGTACTTGTTTTGGACCTGGGTTCACCACCACTCATTAGCTCTGTGACATTGAGAAACTCACTTAACTTGATCATTGGTTTCCTTGTTGATAAAATATAACTAATAGGATTGTTGTGACAAATGAAATAACAAAAGCATGTAGTACAATACCTAGCATATTGTAGGCAGTTATTTTTATGGAAATTGTATATATATAAAGTTATATACAATATTGCTAATTTAAAACATTTTATGCTTTTGTGGCAACACTTTGAAGATTATAATCATAATTCTTTAGGTTGCATTTTGGCTTTGAAGGTACCAGAATCAATGACTCTGATGGCATTCTGGCTTATTCACATTCATGTATTTATGTGTTCAAGGTGTAACAACCCCCACTACTTCCTCTGCTCTTCTGTATCTGAGATGGAAGCCAGGTATATGCTGCAGCTTTGTGTATGTGTTGTTTGATCTTTTAACCTGGCTCTTCTCTAGTGGATACTCTAGAGAACTTGTTGGCTTAATCAGACTTCAAAAGCCCAGCATGTGACCTCGCTGCCCTGCTTATAATTTCTTGTCTGCTTTAATGGGAGAATTCCTGATTGTAAGAGAGCAAGTACTGTGATACTCCAGGATCATCATCATCTGCTGCTTTATAATTTGCCTTGCTTTATCTATCATTATAACCTAGTTCTCTAGTCTATCTTAAGGTTTACTGAGTATTTCTCATCACAACATGCCTGTCGCATTATTAATTGTATTTGATTTCAGTGATACAACCCATCTTTGGTAAAATTAGAAGATCCTGTGCCCATCTGAGAGTCCAGATTTGAATCTTTGTTCCATGCATGTGTTAGATTGCAATCTTGAGCAAATAGTTACCTATCTCAGGACTTTGTTATGGGATTTAAAGGAATCATCTATAAAGGATTATTTTTTTCACATTATATTTTAGTAGGAATATGATTATCCATCATAAAGATAAGTAAAATTTTATTTTAATATTTTAATTAAAGTTTAATAAGTTTATGATAAATTTTTTAAATCGGATGAAATCATTTTATATCATTAGTAATTTTTACACTAACTTTTATGACTTAGGTAATTATTTGAACAATATTTCAAAAATATTTGAAACATTAAAAAATGAGTTAAAATGTTTACAATGAAAAATATTAAATCTTTTGTAATAGAAGAATTCTTATCTGTTGAAGTACTGTCTATATAAAAAGGCTGGGGAAATTTCATTTACTTCGAAATTTTTCACTAGCCTTGAAGGGAAGAGTCATATTTTTCTCTTAATTGATTTCAGAAGGGCTTATACATTCCCCTGTGACACCATGGATTATCCCAACGCTTTAGGATGGTACTCACCATATTGTGGGATATGTGGTAGCGAAAAAAAGTATTTTCACTAATGAAAAATAGCATTTGACTCGAGTCGTTGCCTTTGACATTTAATAGCTATGTGTTGTTGGACAAATTTTTCAAACTTTCTTATATAGCTTTCTTATCCCCAACCAGCAGAAAGTTCTCATTAGTTTCTTAAATAGTCGTGATTCTCTTCAACAACTGGTTGATTTTAATCATAAAGCCATTGTAAATCAGCACTGAGAAGATAGTCTTGATTCATGTTGACTGCTAGAGAGTTTAGATAAAATCTGGCCCATCTCCAGCAAATGCATACAGTTTTATAGCATGTACTTTGTATCTTAACTTCATTCCTGGCTCTGTCTAACCTCCTTATGCTTATTTCTCTTTTATAAAAATTTTTCTAACATATTTGTTTTTGTATCATTTTAATCTATGGAATCTGCCTTCAGTTCTTGCTGGAACAACATTCAAGAAAATAAATAATGCCTCCTTCCCAGAACTAACATAATGTAAATAATGAGTGATATACGTAGTAGGTAGCCTTAATGTATTTTTTTTTTTACCGAATCAAAGAACATTGATTATAGCTGCTTTGAACTGAGGAGAGTGTAAATAGAATTTGGTTTTAAAGAGAAGATAAAGTTTTAGAAGAGAAGATTGGCTTCTTGCCAGGTGCCCAGAAGTTTTCTGAAGTTTATATAAAGATAAATGAGTATGTCTGGAAGATTCTTTTCCTTTAAGCCTTAAATGTGGTAAAATACTCATGTTACTCATCTGGATGAAGGTGTCCATCCATCTTATATACAGCTCACAACCGTTTTATATTCACAAGGTCTTAGAAATGTATTAATGGAGTTCTCTGATTAATGTGTCTTTGTAGAAGATACTTTAAGGATAGTTTCTCTGGTTTAAATTGTGTATTTAAATGAACTAGATGTAGACAGTGGAATTTGATATTTAGAATTCTTATAATTATTCTAGTGATTTTTATTTAACGAGCCTTGAATTTGTAAAAGAAACACCATGTTTAACTGGTGTGAACTGCTCCATGAACTCAGAAGTCAAATATGATCTCAGCTAGTATTTTTAAATTAATCACTCAACCATCCACCTGCTGTATTAGTAGAAAGTACAACATCTTCCTCTTAGTTAAATTCTACTTTCCTCTAAGTTATCCCAAGAACTTCACCACCTTACATAATCCAAAAAGGGTTCATCAGTGACTTGCATACCCAAGACGTGGTGTGCTCATGTCTGCATGTATGAAAGAGTCACACAAAGTCTGTTCAATCTGCCACTGCACCTCCCTTCCACATGGTAGTGGTGTTGAAAACTAGTCTACCCCCCAACAGAAGATGCAGGTTCACTGTTGATCCAGATGCCTTTGAAGGCCACCATGGCATATCAGGGAAGTTTGACCTCCTTGTCTCTCTTTTTGTGATGAGCTCAGGGTACTCCACGGTTGAGTTCCCAAGATTACAGCTATTAGGACTCAGCTCTTTTAATTCATATCACAGATGTCTCTCAACTGTTGTTCTAAAAGCAACACATTATGTCAGCACTGGTCCTGATATCTACCACTTTGTAGCCTCAGAATCACATTTCCTCTTTCCTCCATGGGCTCCGAGGCTAGAATTTAAAAAAAAAAAAAAAAAAAAAGTCATTTTTTTCTGGAAATCTCTGCGTTGCTTAGCCATCCCCTAAGCAAGACTACATCTAAGCAAGGCTCACAGGAGGTCTTATTCCCAGCCCTACAAAGAAGGCTGCTGTCAGTGACTCAGGAGATTCACCCTTCCAAGAAAGTTTTTCTTAGTGCTCTCCAGGGTCTTCATACCTACTCTTCTTGCAGGTGGTGATTCCAAAGCAATTTTCTGCTTTCTCCCTCTTAGGTGAAGTGTGAAAAAAATTGAATTTAATTTCTGGCAGAGCATTCTGCTACACAAGTAACCAATTTCAAATGGAAGAGCAAGGTTTAGATAATTTATACTGCAAGAGCCTTTATGTTTAAAATGAATGAAAATAGAAATGAGGAAGAGAACAAGGGATGAATTTAATAAAATAAGTGTTGGTTGGGTGTGATGGAAATACAAAACAAGCTGTTTCAACTAATGTGAAGGATTGGGAGAGGGTTCAAATGATGAATCATTAGCAACTCAAGGATTACTGGAATAGAGATTTTCTCTTAATGTTCAGAATTTTTATTTATGTAAACACTTTCTGCCACAGAAAGAGAGAGAGAGAGAGACAGAGACAGAGACAGAGACAGAGATAGAGACAGACAGACAGACAGACAGACAGAGAGAGATACAGTGGAGCTCCAGAACAAGAGTTCAGTACCCAAAGTTGGAAAATAATGTTCTTTCTTTAGCACAGTGTTACAGAAAGGGAGTAATCAGTTGTCAGCTCTTATCAGTTTGCTTTTAGAGTTTATGGGGCCAAGGAACTGCCATGGAAATCATAAAATGGAGGCCACAATTGAGCGTGACTTAAGTGAAGACTTTCGGTGTGAGTCACTCTATAGAGTCACACCCCGTTGAAATAGGGACTCTATCCGAACCTAGATAATGAGGCTGCTAGGCAAGAAACAGGTCTCTATTTTATCAGTCTATACTCGGTATCTAGTTATAAATTATTAACAGAGTGGCTTTTACTCTACCTATACCTGTCCACTGTAGATGTTATAATAACTAATTTTCTTTGAGAGTAAGAATGCCTAATGATTTTTTTCAGCCCTGAAAGCAAGCTTCTTGTTTCTTCTAGTGTTTTAATATTATTACTATGTGTTCTATATTTGTTTTAAAATACTGTAGATGAAACCTATTCAAAAGAGAAGAAAGCTTGATATTCTCAGAGTGAGTTATGTTTGGGTGGTTCTGCTCCCTGTGAGATGCGTGAGCTCAGTGGTTGTTTTTTGTATTGCAGGCCTTTCGGGAAGACCTGGAGTGCCTTATTCAAGAACAGATGAAGAAAGGTTACAACCCAACTGGATTGCTAGCATTGCAACAGATTGCAGATTACATCATGGCCAGTTCTTTTTCGGGCTTTACTTCACCTCCCCTCAGTATGTCAGTTTTGGAAAGTTTAAACAATTATAATTTTATCTTTACTTTGAACACTGTACATTTTTAGCAACCTATTCTGTTCTGGTTCAGTCTTTAAGTTTAAACATCTAACATTTAGGTAGCATAGTATAAGAATCTCTTACTTTTTCATATCAACTAGGCATTTATTAGACTTTGTGAGGATGACAAAATACTTATTAGATATGGTCTCTGCTATAGATAAATGTATATTTTAGTTGAAGAGACATACCACGAATGCACAAAAGATTAAAACTGCAAGGTAACTATAGAGGAAAAATTGCAAAGTAGTTCATAAGAAATTGCTTAATGACCCTATTCAAGTCATGCCATGAATTCAGAGTTGGAGTTGATTATTGGCCGAAGCAAACTGAGAAAACTTCAGGGAAGAAGAGGGTCCCGAACTAACCAGTAGTTAGAACTTGGTGTTAAGAGAGGTCGAGCACTTTGCATCTCAGTGAGACGTGCACCGAACTCACTGTGGTGCCGGGGCAGGTACGCAGAGAGCCGGCGGGGCCTGTCGGACACGGCTTCGCATCAGAGTCAAGAGATTACCTTTTCCTCTTTTTCTTTTTAATTATCCTTCTCTTCCTTTGTTTGTTCTTTCCTTTTTTTATTTCTTGGTTAAAGGTGTATAAGTAGAAGTTCAGTGATTTCAGATACTTTCCAAATGGAAAAATGGCATAAAGAGAGACATGATGGTAGGAACATGCCAGGCGAGGGGATGTATGTATGTTTGTAGAACGCTAAGTGGACGAGTGTGTTGGCACGCACGTGCTGGTTAAAGAGTCTTCGAAAGAGTCCCGATTTGAGCTGTAAGTGCCTGAACTAAAGAAATGGTTGTAGGGACAAGAAGGAAGAGCGATGAGAAAGGCATCACCAGGGGAGAGCAGAGAAGACTCAGCGATGGGTTTAGTGAGGTGGCGGGGCGGGGGGGATCGTGGGAGAACGAGGACTTCCAAAATCATTCACTCTTCTGAAGAAACAAACATTCTGAGGTTGAGCAATTTGGTTTGCTGTTTCTGTTTTACTGAGTCTATTATGTGTCAAGCACCCTGTTAGGGATGGTGGATACAGTGATAAACAAGACAGACAAGATTCTTATGGAAACAGAAAACAGACAGTAAATAAAGAAAATGGTCAGATAATAAATAGTTCGTGCTATGCAGAGAATTAATATATGGCAATTTGATAGGCATAACTAGGTGACTACTTTAGACGGGTGACCAGAGAGAACCTCTCTGAGGAAGTGACATTTAAACTGAAATCTGGATTGTAAGAAGAAGCAATCCATATTAAGAGAAAGCATTCTAGGTGGAAGGAACAAGTACAAGTGTCAGGTGGGAATAGGTGAGAATGAGTTTGGCAGCCTCTTCAAGGAACAAAAATAAAGATTATGCTCTGGAGTGTGGTTTTTGAGGGGACAAGTAAAACAAACTGAAGTTAGAAACATAGACAGAAGCTAAATTACATGGGGCTTCATGGCCAGAGCTGGAAGCTTGGGTTTTATTCTAACTTTGGAAAGCCATCTTAAGCAAGAGGAGATGTAGAAAGACCACTCAACTGGGAGATTTCACTGTATTGTTAGACAAAAATAGAAATGTCCAAAGTTGGAGATCTGGTTCGGCTCGGGGAAGGGAGGCAGGCCAAAGGCGCCAGGAGAGAGTCGCCAAGACATTGCAGCAGTGGGAAATGAAGTCCGGAGCTGCGGAGCGGCTGAGCAGGTGCACATGGAGAAGTATTTCTCAAAGCATGGAAAGCGTGGAGTCAAATAATCACACAAGGGGGTATAGGCAGGGATGAGTCTGAAAAGAGAATTTAGAAGTTAGAAGAGGAAGACTAGTCAGGGAAGGCAAGTAAAACGAGAAGCCATCTGTGAATGTTCTAGATACTGCGGCAGGAAAGGGAGCTTGGGGGGTGCTAGGTGGGATGCACAGAGGCATGGCAGCAGGAAAGCGTTGTCCAGGGTTCAGAGGTCAGGGAGTAGAAGTCAGCCAGTTGGGCTGGAATATGTGTGTTGTGCTTTGAAAAGTGGAAGTTAAAATTGGAAGGACAGTGAGTGTAGGAGAAAGGTTAATGGTTGGCTTTGAAATTTTGTCAGAAAGTATACTATTTTGTTTGGCTTACGTATTGAAACTATTTCTTTGAATTAGTTCACAACATCTTAGAATTAGATCTCACATTAGAGTGTTGACTTGGAACTTCTCTTTAAATGTTCTGAGAGCCCTGGACTCAGATTGTCACGGTTACAGCTGACCGCTGAGTTGCAGCTGTCGCTTCAAACCAGGTGTGTGCTCTCCAGTAGCTTGCAGGTTGCATCATGCTCAGTTTATGCATTTGCACGAATTTCCTGGCCTCTGTAGGCCTTCAAGTTGGGGGCTTCTGCAAAACTCTGAGCAGAGCAATAGTGAGGTTAAAGATGGTGCTTTAGAAAACTCAATCTGATGGCTTTATGCAGAATGGATTCACAGAGAGAGGGACTACAGGTAAGGACAAGAAAGAGAAGGCTATTGCAAGGGTTACATGTGAGGTGAGGCCTTGAGTTTGGAAATGAGGAACCTTGTGAAAGAGAGTGATGGAACGTGGTGATGAGTTACACATGCCACAGGAAAGGGTAGAAGGGAAAAGTTACTTAGTGTTTTGAATCCGCAGGGATTACAATGCCATCAGTATTAGAAGACGAGTAAAGAGAATAGAGAAGATAAGAAAAATCAGAAGAAATAAAATCACTTTTAGATCCTTTTAAGTTTTGTATTATTAAGTTGCAAGCAGTTAGAAACAGTAGACTGAAAATGGGCAGAAAGGCCTGCCTGGTCAGAGGCGAAGATCATGGTGTCATCTACACAGAAATAAAAGTTTGGAGGCTTGAAAATAAATAGTGTTTTCATGGGAAAATGTAAAATGAAAGAAAGAACATAATGGAAGACTGAGATTTGGGAAAGAGCCACAGTTTGGGAGACAGTAGGGCAAGGGAACTTGTTGAAGGAGGAAGAAGAAGCAGGTGAAAGGGAACAAGAGATCCAGGACAGTAAATATAGGCATGGAGAAGAATTCTGAGAAAGAGGTGGTAAGTGGTGTCAGAGAGAATGAAGACTGGGCAAAAGCTGAATTTGGTCAAAGTAGAACTTAGCAATTGAGCCATTAGAGACCAAAACTGGTTTTTGTTGTTTGGTGAGGGCAGAAGCCAGACTACTTTTGAGATCTTTTCATCATAAAACTAGCAATAACTTCAGTATCAATAACACTTTCACCGATGGAATCTTGTGACCATATTCCCCAGTGGTGTGAGCCTATTTCCCTATCAGTTCACTCCCTAACAAGCACTAGATGAAACGGCAAAGATCGCTGATGCCTATTATTCTACTCTCACTGTATTTCTCTGAAGGAAGATAAGCTAATGAAACATTGTGTGGGCCGATAAGTTTCAGATCATTATTTACAAGGCTGGACACTCCCAGACTCAAGCTGCCTCCTGGCAGGTTCCAGGTAAGGGATTACTTGACCTGAATCTCTTCCCACAATTTTTTCTCTTTTAGGTCTCGGCATGGTCACACCTATCAATGACCTTCCTGGGGCAGATACATCTTCGTATGTGAAGGGAGAAAAACTTACTCGCTGTAAACTTGCCAGCTTATACAGACTTGCGGACTTACTTGGATGGGCACACCTGGCAAATACATATATCTCAGTGAGTTCTTTGCCTTTATATTCCTTAAAAAAAAAAAAAAAAAAAAAAAACTAGAAGGCAACTATACTCTTCCCACCTTAACTCAGAAGTCCAGTTTTTAGACTGTTCTCTAAACCTAGGTTGCTGGATCATGACCTAATCCTGATTTAAACCCTATCTCCAAGAGAGAGGCCGCAGTTATCCCAGCTTTCTTCTGCATTTACTATCTGTGTTGTTCCTTTAATTCAGAGCAGCTGTAGAGTCTATCCAGGAAGTTATTGTCTCTCTCCTTGTTAATTATATCTGAGCATCAGCGACATTAAAAAAATAAAAGGGTCAGGGAAGTTTCCTCCCTGGTATTTATTTTTTTATGTACTTTTCCCATCTTGTTTTCATGTTGCCAGACTTGGAAGCGATACAATGTTTGGAATCAAAAAATGATGAAAATACTGTGTGATGAAAATTGCACAGACAGAAAGTGCAGTCTTCCAATAACTTCCCTTTCTTCCGGCCATTTCTGCTTCACCTTCCATCTCCACCTTAATTCCTTCCTAGGAAAAGACTATTCTCTTTCCTTTGTTCAATTTCCATGAAGTAAATCAAGATTATAATCATTACTACATTCGGTTGAATAATATAGCATTTGTTTCGCATGAATGTAGCTGACTCTAAGCAACCTTAGAACCCCCAAAATAATGCTTTAGTTAAATCTAATAAATGAGAAATTCATGTCACAGTTTTTAGCAAGTACTTGAGGGTTGAGGGGAGAAAACTTTGCAAGGAAAGTTACATGAAAGCAACATGAAATCTGCACACCTTTAATTTCTGCTTTTTGCCCCTTAGATCTCTCACAATTACTTGTTGTAAATATATTCTGAGTCATGTTTACACTGCAAAATATGAACACCTCATAGTAATTTCCTATTGTCTTTTTTTTTCTCTTTCTCCCAGGTAAGAATAAGTAAGGAGCAAGACCACATTATAATAATTCCCAGAGGCCTGTCATTTTCGGAAGCCACGGCCTCCAATTTGGTATAATTTTCATTCCTACGTTACTTGTTCTGTGTGTCCTTGTGCTTTTCTGAAAGTTTTAGCTTTTAGTATAGGATGGAACAATAAATGATATGGATAAAAATAAAAATTTAAAAAAACAATTACATCTGTGAACAGGGAAGAGTTTGGAAAGTTATGTGGATTTATAAGTTTTAGGGTTCAAGAAAAACAGGGTAGTCGAAGAGACAATAATGAGTTGGTCATATCAGTGAACCTATCCATGTTTTGAAGGGAATCTTTTGAAATTTTTCCTACCCCGTACTCTCTGGAATTTGTTTAAAAAAAAAAAAAAAGATACACAAACAGAGTTAATATGTGTTTTATAGATAGATTTAAACAAAGCTCAGTTGGTATGAGCATAGAGTATGACCTTCTAGTGTTTTACCTTCCATGATTGTACTCCTGGCCACTGTCATTGGTCTCTAGAACAGCAGGAACTACACTGGTTCTGGGAGCTGAAGTGTCATCACATGGAAATTTTCCAGCCAATTCAGTAAATGCCAGACTTGTCCAGACCTTTAGTGAAGAGTTTTAAGTTACCAGAAACTGCTTCTTCCTAAATAGTGAGTTTCATTGCAGACTACCTGTTTTTGTAAATAAACTTTTATGGGAAGAAAGCCATACCCATTCTTTTATAGTTGTTTATGACCACTTTTTGTACTACAGCGGCAGAGTTGAGTAGTTGCAACAGAGGCCCGCAATGTCTAAGGTATTTACTATCTGGCCTTTGACATAAAAGTTTGCCACCACCCTGGTTTAGCTTGTAGAACACAGGTAAGCTTTGATACATGTATACCAATTCAATGTGTCTTTCTGATTTTTCCAGGTAAAAGTCAATATAATAGGAGAAGTGGTTGATCAGGGAAGTACTAATTTGAAAATTGACCATACAGGATTCAGTCCCCATGCTGCAATCTATTCAACACGTCCTGATGTTAAGTGTGTGATACACATCCACACCCTTGCAACAGCAGCTGTAAGTGACTGTAGGGCCAAAACCAACAATGAGTCTGGGAAGTATATTATTTTTATGTCTTTCCGTACATGATACTCTGCTATCTGCATTCTTTCAGACCCTGCCATTTAAAATCATATTCAAAATATTAATCCTCTGCATAGAAAGCAAAAGGCCCTTTGAGCCAAATGCTACCATTCTAGGAAACAAATGGCAAGATAGCATTCCCATTTTTGAACTAATCAGTTTAATAATTGGGTCACTGAGTTCTTTGGAGCAAAGCTTGCATAATATTTGGCACAGCATTTAAATTGAGTCGTATCCCCTATGTCCTTTTCTTTTTTTCCTGGAACAAGCAAAGAACTACAGTGGGAGGTGGGCTGGAATGGCAAATACAGTGAATAAGCCAGTGCTTCCTGAGCTGGCTAAAGAAATCAGGTTCCCTTGAAAGTGTAGTTAATAACTGAATATGTTGCCTTGTCATGGACCCAACCGTGTAGGTATCCTCCATGAAGTGTGGGATCCTTCCAATCTCTCAAGAGTCCCTGATCCTGGGAGATGTTGCCTATTATGACTATCAAGGGTCACTTGATGAACAGGAGGAGAGAATCCAACTGCAGAAAATTCTGGGGCCAAGCTGTAAGGTATGTAGTAGAGTTCCTATCAAAAGAGCTATTTTTGCTGCTGTTGCTGTTGGTGAAAGCAGTGTGAGCTATGCCAGTCATTTAAAGTAATTGCCCTGGGATTCTATTTTAGGTGCTGGTGCTCAGAAATCATGGTGTGGTTGCACTTGGAGAAACAGTCGAAGAGGCTTTTCATTATATTTTTAATGTGCAAATAGCCTGTCAGATTCAGGTAGGAAAAATTACTTAAGCACCCCTTTATTTTTTTTGCTTTATTAATTTGCTTGTTGAGTTGGGTTTTGTGTTTACTTATTTCCAAAGCCTTATTGACTGTGGCTTTTGTTTTGTTTTGTAAGAGAGGTTCTGCTTTACTTGAGTAAAAAGGACCAACTCAATTATCTCTTGAATTCAAAATAGGAAAGAAAACTAAAATTTATATACAGAAACACACAAAATCTTAGTGCCTCATAACATCATTTTTCCCATAATCTCATTTTTTAAGATAGTATAATTGCACATTTTTCTGTTTTCACCCTCTGATAGTGTGCTACCAGTTGAGACACAAAGGCAGCCACGAGTTATCAGTGATCAGATGTGTTATGGCCACTTTTATAAAAAAACGTGAGCAGAGACAGAGGTTTTCTGAACTTATGTAGTTTCCAATGTTTCTGCAGCCTTAGCCTCATTATTATAGTCAGTTGAATATTTATTAGCCAGTTTTTCCTCAGGAAACTGAATGTATTTAATGGCCTTACTTTTCCTCTTCAAGAAAATCAAGCAGGCTCTCTTGAACAAATGATGATAATCTTCATTTATTGAAAAGGCCACAAAAAGGTGGCGGGGGGAGGGGCACTTTCTGCCAACTTTTCCTTGTCTTAACAACCATTTTTTTTTTTTTTTTGCTTTAATAGTCCCTCCTCTACTTCTCAAATGAGGCAATGAAAGGCTTAATTAAATTAAGACAATGAGCTAACTTCTGCATAAATATTCTTAAATTCACAGTATAGTGTCAATATTTCTTTAAAATTAACACTTTCAGCAAAGTATTAACTGGATAGTTATGGGGAAACTGCAAAAAAAGAACTTTAAAATTTGGCAAGAGAATTCAGTTTCTTGAAATATGTGAAAGCTTATGTTTTCCATCAGGGAGGATCAGAGTTCTGGCAGGTGTATTTTTCATTCAGAGAGATGGAAAAGATACTTCGGCTGCTTACTTTCTCAAGTGTGTTGCCTTGTTTTTTGTTGTTAGTAGCCTAAACAAGTATTAGATAGTTGTTGAATCGAAACCATGCCTTTTTAAAGGTAAAATACTCCTTATAGTTTTTACAGTCTTGTGCCTCTGTATATTTTGCCCCTGATTACAGGTAAAGGCATTAGCAGGGGCAGGAGGAGTAGACAATCTACTTATGCTGGATCTTCAGAAGTATAAACCTGTCACTCACAATGTTGCAATGACTGGAGGAGGAGGAGTGAATATGGGTTCCCATCAGAAATGGAAGATTGGTGAGCTCGAGTTTGAAGGGCTGATGAGGACTCTGGACAATTTGGTAGGTGAAAAATTGAACATAAACTTGAATTTTATGTCTTCAGATTCAAGAGCAGATGTTCCCATCTCCCTTTGGTTTGGAACATGTTCCTTGCTCCTCCAGTAGCTGAGTTTGACTCTAGGAAGGCATTCAAGTGTAATCTTGCCACATTTTTAAGAATCAGTGAAACATGCAAATGTCATCTTATCTTAGATTTTACCCTCTTCCTCCAACAGTCAAAGGGCAGATTGCCTTCAGACCCAGGAACAAAGACGTAAATGAGCACTGTGATTTGGCCTCCAGAAAACTGGTTTATAGCTAGGAAAATGCTTCAAGTGGGCAATTTTGAAATTACCTTTATCAGGAATAATTGTGTGAGTGGAAATTGCATTGTCAGCTGAAATCAGATCTTGAAATTTGCTTGATTTCAACTCTAGTGTAATGTGGGGTTTGGAAGGATGTTTCCCCCTTTGTTTTGCAACAGAGGAGTCTTTCTGAATCATTTGTTTGAAGAATTAACATCCAGATGCTATGTTTGGCACAGGTTTTATTGCTTCAAATGTGGTTTTTTTCTTCCCTTAGGGGTATAGAACAGGCTATGCTTACAGGCAGCCTCTCATTCGAGAAAAGCCTAGGCACAAGAGTGATGTGGAAATCCCAGCAACTGTGACTGCTTTTTCCTTTGAAGATGATACAGTGCCACTCTCTCCTCTCAAATACATGGCACAAAGACAGCAGCGTGAGAAAACAAGATGGCTGAACTCACCAAATACCTACATGAAAGTGAATATGCCTGAGGAGTCTCGGAATGGAGAAACCAGTCCCAGGACCAAAATCACAGTATGCCACTATTTTACGTGGTTTGCCTTTTCTAAATATTTTGCCTAGTTACTCACAAATTGAATACTCTATGTCGAAAATATTGGGAAAGTACAATATAACATTAATAATAATTTTATCATTGTCATTTATTGGATTAACTTTGTGCAAGGCATTTTGTTCTAAATGCCATACCTGAATTATCGCGTTGAGAGGATTCTGTTTTTCTCTCTTGTTTTGACAGGTAAGAAAACTGAGGCTCAAAAGGGTTAACTAATCATTTGTGATGGTAAAGTCTGGAGCCCAGTTCTCACCCAATACGTGATATCGTGATACCACTTTGTGGTTTACATTGTTACAGTAAATCAGACCTATGAAAGTTATCAACACCTAAGGGTGCCAGAGTTTCAGGAATTACTGCACATAGCTACCCTTAAGCAAGATCTTATAGAGAAATGGGTTACCTTTTGCAGCATTTTGCTTTAGATTTGGTTTAGTTTTGGAGTGCTTATAACCAAATATTCCCTCGATACTCACAATTAGTTCATCCTATCATGTAAATCAATAACATTTAATATGGAAATGTCTATGCATCAAGCGTTTTATCCCTAGCCTGTAAGATTTCTTATCTTCTAGTAAAAGAGTTTAACTAAACTTTTAAGTTTTCTAGAATTAATTTTATTAACAGAGACTGATGGCCATTTCTCACTAGTCTTGATGAATATAAGCCTTCTTTAAGGGATATAATGGGGTAAATAAGAATTCTCTAAGGCTTTTCCATCCCTATGGCTCTGTTATACCGTAGAGTACTACTATATTTTTCCCTTTGTAAAATGCTAGTCAGGGGCTCGACATTTTCTGTCAGCCAAAAATAAAAAATAACATCTGGAAAACTAAATCTTACGAGATTCCTTGAGTCCTTCTCAGCCATCATCAGCTGAACATTCAACGCAGGCAACAACTCTGAATGGGAATTAGTATGAGATCAGGCTCTGTGTCTATGCTTGAAATATTTTCAGCATCATATTTAAAATGCCAAAAGGAGAAAAGTTAAATAGCAGCATAACTGAGCATTCATTTGAATATTAACAATATTTTTAAGTGAATGCTTATTGTGAGCCCTTTTCTGAAATGAGATATACATTAATTGACCAATAAATACTGAAATTCTTTAAAATATTGGCAGTATATGCACCTTCTTTTTGAGTCAATAAATAGTTATTAAGAACCTACCATACTTCCTTAACACAAAGCTTCATTCTAGAAAATTTTTGGTTCTTTAGTGGATGAAAGCGGAGGACTCTTCTAAAGTTAGCAGTGGAACACCTATCAAGATTGAAGATCCAAATCAATTTGTACCTTTAAACACAAACCCAAATGAGGTACTAGAAAAAAGAAATAAGGTAAGATGAGGCCTTCTGTGGCCAGGGGAGGCTTTTTTATGTTATTTTATGTTTAAATCACTATTAATTGGATCCGATTAATATGAAACTTAGGGGTATGAATACAGAAGAATTTGAAATTTAATTCAGTATAATTTTAGCTTGTATTGAATACCTCCAGTTCTGTGCTAGTCACTGGTGAGCAGGCTATATTTGAAAAAGTATTAACACATTTTGCATTAAGAGCTGTGGTATTAGTGAAAAGTGTAGTTCTCTAACAATGCAAGACACAGGACAGCACCTGTCAGGAAGGGTGGAATTGGTTAATGGGAGTTAGGATGGCAAGGAGGGCTTTATGGAAGTGGGAGTTAAAGAGGCCATTCCTCTGAGGTGGTCAAAGAGTAAAGTTTTTCTGTACAGTTGCCCCCAAGAACTCGTTATTGTTTTTCAATTAAGATTCGAGAACAAAACAGATATGACTTGAAAACAGCGGGACCACAGTCTCAGTTGCTTGCTGGAATCGTTGTGGATAAGCCTCCTTCTGTAAGTCCATGAAGCAATATGACCTTTGTTTTTCATCTACCATATTAATTTCCTTGTTTTTTAAAATAGGAATATTTTTACTAAAGTTAATATAAGCACAAGTTAAAAAGCCAGATGATCCATAGGACTTACAGTTTCACCTTCATGTTTCTAAAGAGCGTCTTTCTTCTGCTTTTCCTTTATTTGTTCATTTTAGACCTCAACTGTATGTCATCGAATTATGTCCTCAACTGTAAAAAGTACCTTTGTTTTATGCATCAGTAGAAGAGAAACAACCCTGACAGTTATAATTGTAGGAAGTTATCAGTTATAAGATGAATCTCATTTCAGAGATGAGAAAATATGGGGGACATATACATCTTAGAACTAATGAAGGATGATAGTGACTTTTTTCATGGAAGATTTTAGCCTATTTACACAATGCTTCCCTTTTTCATTCTCCCAGTAAAATTATATCACAATTTTTTTGTTAAATCAGCTTTTATTGTTTATATTATTAAACATTTAGTGCTGATCCAGGTAGTATCCTGTGATTATGCCTCCTTTCTTATACAACGTTCCTCCCCCTGGAGATACTAATTACCTTCTTTTTTTCATTCGCTTAGTATTTTGAGTACATTGGCTTAGTTCTTCCCAAACTTTTTGACAGGATTATAGAGTCTCTCTTAATATTATTTTCCATAGAGTCAAAGGTAACAGGTAATCTCTCAGTTTTAGCCTCCTGTCATTCGATCCAGATCTGGACTGGTGGCTCTTCAGGCCAGCTACACAGGCTCATCTGGAGAATTCCTTTGCGTCCCACCTGTGTAGTATCCTGTTTCCTGCATTGTGTACCTTTCACTTTCTTGATTTACTCCTTTATCATTGAGTGCATCCTCTAATAGTTTTCTAAGAAAGGATACATGGGAGGTAACTGTCTGAAATTCTCTATTCTAACTTCGTATGTGCATATCATGGATATAGAATTTCAATTTAGGATAATTTTCCCCCCAATATGAAAATTATCACTTCGTTATTATTATTCCCTGACTCTGTTTATTGTTCAGAATTAGGAGAGTATTGTGATTCATGTACTATTGTAAAGGACACTTTTTTTCTCTCTCTTTTAGACCTTTTCTATGTCCCTGATGTTCTGAAATGTTATGATGGTGTACTTTGCAGTAGATTTCTTCTTAGTCTTTGTTCTTTCCGCAGGTTGAAATCTGGGATTTTTTTTTAAATAACATCCTGGTCTTTTGCAGATGCAACATTTTATCTTATTGCTCTGAGGAATCAAATTCAAATTTTCTTCAGCTGCCTTTATTTTCTTTGTTTCTTCTGAGTTCTCTTTTTCTTGTTTATTCTGATCTCTCACTTCCATGTTGGAAACTTTCTTTGAGTGTCTGATAAATCAAGGTGGTCTGTTTATCCTTAAGGATGAGGCACTGGGTATGTGCAAAGCTTGGGGATGGGTAAGCATCACTGTAGGGTGATCGGATGTGGATCAGGGTGTTTCTCTGGGGAGACCTCAAATGTTAGTATTTGTAGTCCTCAAATGTTAGTATTTGTAGTTTTTTTCGTTTTGTTTTGTTTTGTTTTGTTTTGTTTTGTTTTTTAACCTGGGGCCATTTAATGTATCTGGAGAATTCTCCAGTCTCCCAACCCCATTCTGAGAGCCCTCAGCTGTGGCTTGTGTTCCCTAATCAGTTGTTCTAAAGACTAAGCCTCTGATCTTCTGCAGAGATGGGTGAGAGGTAAATGCTTGGCTGTGCAGAATAGGAAAGGGGACCTGAGGAATCTCTGTCCTTATTCAGACTTGTAACTTGTTCCCCTTTTCAGCTTTTCTTCACCACCACTTTCTGTGGTACCCGATACCTCTAGTTTCTGAGCCTTCCTAGACCTGCAGGGCAGGCGAGCATGCCACTCACTGGATCCTTCTTTGCAGGGCTAGGGCTTCGGCTTTCTCAGCTCTTCCACCTGCCTTTCATCTTCCAAAAATGTGTTAATGTTTCTCATCCTCTGCTGTCCCCTCTCTCATTCTTTTGTCCTTAGAAGTTTATACAATTCTTGTTTGTATAAGCAGGCAGATGTCATAGCTCCAACAATTTTTGTTGTTCCTTTACTATCATTTTAGTGGGGTTTGGAGAAAGATTTTTTTTAAATGCATGGGTTCAGGCCTTCAGGTTTAACTGAAAGTCCCATTAATTCCTTTCCTAGAGCAAATACTTAAAGTTTATTTTCATAGCAAATTTAAAGTTCTTTTGTTACAGTTTCATTTTTCTAATGTTTTTTCACAAAGGCTTTTTATCTTAAATTCTTTTTATCCTTTTTCTTGGTTTTTAAGATAGTTCTTAGTTATGTGAAACTTATTAGAACTTGACTTAGTTTTATTTTTTTAAAAGAGTTATTAAAATCAACCTATACAGGCAATTGAGGAAACATCACTTGCAGTTTTAGTCCATTGGATAAGTAGTCTGAAAGCACTAATCTAACTGGACTTTGGGTGGTAAACACACAATAGAATATATAGATGTCAAATTATAATGTACACCTGAAAATTATAGAATTACATTAACCAATGTTCCCCAATAAACTTAGTTAAAAAAAATAAAATAAAACCACTAATCTGATATACATATTTTAAACAAAGCATGTTGCTTTATCATTTTTTATGACTGTTATAAGGTGGGGTGTCACAACATCATATATATAGTTATATATGTGTGTGAAGTTGTGTGTGTGTGTATATGTGTGTATTAAATAAATACATAGATATAAGTAAAGCTCTTGGTAACGAGTTGCTGTTTTTCTTTGCAAGACCATGCAATTTGAAGATGACGATCTTGCCCCACCAGCTCCTCCCAATCCTTTCAGTCATCTCACAGAAGGAGAACTCGAAGAGTATAAGAAGACAGTCGAGCGTAAACAGCAAGGCCTGGAAGGTTAGTTCATTTTTCGGTTAAGCCCGGGATGATCATACTGTTATTAGTGGAGCACCTTGAGTTGGATGATAAAAGGCGGTCAGTGTTTTTTTAAAAGGCTCCATTCATAATCGAACGTTCTGTGTCATCTCTCCCAGTCCTGAGTAGAGGTGAGGCTGAACTCTGAAGAGCCACCATAAAGCACGTATGTGAACATGTAATGAAACCGTTTTCCTGAGAGAGCAATCTGTTTGATAGCAAAAAGTCTTCTGAAGTAAAGGGAAATCCCTGGATGAGTAAAGAATTCCTAGCTAAAATAAATGTAGATACATTAACAGATTTAAACATTTCAGCTTATGTGGCTTTTTAAAAACTTTTTACTTTGACATAATTACAAAGTCACAATGTGTGGCTTTAATGCTTTGCAAAATCTCTTGTTCTGGGTGGCTCTCAGTGGTAGTATTGTAATTTCAAAATCAAAATATAAAGCAAACTGCTAGAATATTGATGAGACTTTCCTTAAGCACATGGGCACTCATGAGGTTGAGGTTTTCTGACTTCATAACCCCAAAGTAAGGATTATATTTTAGAATTGTTCATGGAAAACCCCAGTTAGAATACTGACTTCCTTTTTCTCAAGAATAAGAGATTCTTTGTAGCAAACTGTCACTCTTGGGTCTTTAGATAAGCTTCAGACTGTCTATGAGCTATCTCAAACATATATGCTTAATTCTGTATGATATACATTTGGGGAAGGGGGAGTTCAGGATTGGGGACACGAAGGCTGTGACCCCCAAAAGAGGGTAGGAGCCTCTGCTTTAGAGCATTCACACATACAGTTGACATTTTTACCGAAAGCAAAACAAAACCAGTAGTTAAAGAATTTTAGTTCATATTAAGTGTCATTTAGGAAGAACTAATGATATTTAAATCATCCAGGGAACAGTTTTCATCGGTGTATTAGTGTCTTTGTCACAAAAGGGAGTCATCCTGACTTATTAATGTAATTATGCTAAATGTTCTAAGTGCTATTATTGAATTTGTTTATTCTAACATAAGGTTGGAAATTTCCTATGTTCTTGTATTTTGTAAAATGTCCCTCTTTAATCTCTTATTTTTTGAAAGCTTAAAGATGCCAGGTAACAAATATCGCACTCTAGAACCATCACCTTTTATATATAACTTTATAGTTTCCTCCACATTCATTATGACCTTCCAAATTAGTTCACTAATGCTCTGACAGGAATCACTAATTGGATATTGTTTAAAAATTCAGCAAAGCATTCTGCCTCATTAATTGGTGAAGCTTCATAATTCTTTTCATCTGGCTGCTCAATATATTTTAGTTTTCTAACACTCTAACAACAGCTGAGTGCATAGATATTATTTGTCTGGGCTTCAAGTAGCCATGCTTCCTTAGTAAGCATGTAATGCAAAATAGCTGTTAGCAGCCAGAAATTTTAGCACATTAACCTCCTCCTAATGCATAATTATTGATATACGGGGTAACCATTAGCATGCTTAGCTCAAGAGTTTCTCATCTCTGTTTATGCAGGCATTTGAGATATGCACTAACCTCCCTAAAGTCTTGTGCTTCTTTGTTCTGCATGGCTTTTAACTAAACTCTTATCCAACAGATGCTGAGCAGGAATTACTCTCAGATGACGCTTCATCTGTTTCACAAATTCAGTCTCAAACTCAGTCACCGCAAAATATCCCTGAAAAATTAGAAGGTATTCATTGTAACTTTCCGTAGCATTCACTGAGTTAATTTAAGAACTTGTTCATCTCTCATTTGTTTTAATGTAAGGAAATTGGACACCTGAGTACAGTAAGTTTACCATGATTTTACTTGCAGCTCCCATATATTTTCTATTTTTTGTTAAGTGGGATGCTACTTCTGTTTGATGTTTATATTGACTTACCTTAATCTGGATTTTGGTAACCCATAATTCTTAAGAATTTGTGAAATTAAAATTGGTTTGTCATATGCCTTCCCATCGGAAGCATGAAATATTTTTCAATTTTGATTGCCAAATGACCCCAAATTAAAAGAAAAATATATGTTGTCTCCCTCAGTTATTTTGCCCTGATTTGCAATGAAACGGTCAAGTCGTCATACGGGACTTGCCTCGCCTTCATTCTTTGGTCTAACAACTTTGTTCCCTTCCCCTCTATACTATTTTTAAAAATTAGCCTCATGCTCATAGATCCATAGTCTATTAAAATAATGATCTATTTTTATTGGAATTAAAGAAATGCCTTAATGTGTTGCTAAAACATTTTGTAAAATAATAAATTTTGCTTTATTTTTTTAAATTAAAGCAAAGATGTTTGTGTAAAATGACCAAAAAACCCTCCCCTTTTTGTAGAAAACCATGAGCTGTTTTCTAAGAGCTTCACCTCCATCGTGGTGAACGGCAGAGATGATGTGCGTGATGTCGAAGATGAGCTTGCCAAGCAAGTGAGCAGGTTAACTACAAGCACAACCATAGAAAACATCGAGATCACCATTAAGTCTCCAGAAAAAATTGAAGAAGTCCTGTCCCCTGAAGGTTCACCTTCAAAATCACCATCTAAGAAAAAGAAGAAATTCCGCACCCCTTCTTTTCTGAAAAAGAACAAAAAGAAGGAGAAAGCCAAAGCCTAAAAAAAGTATTTTTCTAATTATTATTACAGTGTGACATTGCACATTTAAATACCACATTAAGTTGATCGTTAATATGCAGTGGTAGATCAGATGGGGGTATGTAGCAAACTGGACTTGCAGAACTGGAAAGGGGTTTTACTAAAAGAAAAACATATTATGAAAGAAACTTTCAAATTCATCTCTCATTTTATATATCAAAAAAAGGCTTTGAATTTTTAAACAATTGCTCATTTTAATTAACTCTGCCCTCATAAAGTGTTATAATTCACCACAAACAGATATCTGTCTGAATTACTTCAGGCCTTCTCTGTAATATCTGTTGGAAAGAAATTACTAGTGAACAAGGGAGAGAATTTTTATTTCTCAACACCTGTTTTACATGGTGATCAGATTATAATTTTTTTATCATTGATTATCAACTGTACCTTTTTGGTTCCCATTGTTTCAATGGGCATTAACAGAATGCTTTAAAAGCTTCTAAGATAAGAATCTATAGCATTAGTATACACTGGCACATAATTTTTTAAAGAAAATATATAAGAAAAGATTCATTTGGAATTTTATTCATAGTATAAAACTTCCTCACCTGAAGTAACTTTGTTCGCCAAAAAAAAAGTCATTTTAGTAAACTATAATTTTTGAAAACTTCCTTTTTTATTAGTTTAGGAAGTCCCTTATTTTTCAACAAAGGGGATTTTGTACACATAACATGGGTTATTTAGTTTAACTCTGGCAAAAACAATTTTTGTATGTTGAGATGTTTGTATACCATTCAGTATAAAAATGTCATAAGCATATTAGCCTATCGTTTAACAATAGAGCAGATCTGAGGTTGCTTGGTACTAAGTATACTTAAATATAATTAAAGAATCCAGGGACTTGGTATCAAAAGGGGATTAGAGCATTTAAAGGTATAACTAGATTCATATTTGAATCTTATAACATATTTTTCTCTTAGTATTGGTAATAAATGAAGAAGCTCTCATACGGTAACTAAATGAAAAGAATGAGAAGGTGAAAAACAAAGGGAACATAAGAGGTGTCATGAAAAGAGTTCTAGTTCGATAACGCGTAGTCACAAGAGGATCTGAAGTGTGATTTACTCGAAACATGTCCCAAATTTCTAAGATTCTGCTTCTCTGCCAAAATCATTGTATTTCTTGGTTGATATTTCATTTTTAAAAGGGTCAGATCCTTTTACCTGATGTATCTTTGGAAGGCAGCACTGGAAGAAATCAGTTAATTCTAATCCTCACCCCCCGCCCCCCCCCCCCACACACACACCCAGTGAGAAAACTACCACTTCTTATTTTTACAAATTTTTCTTATCTTTTCAGTTAATTTTCTTTCTAATGTAAATACAAATTTAAACCTAGGCTGAATATAGTTTTGTTTTCCCCCTTCATCCAAGTAATGTCACAAATCGATGTAAAATCAATGATCCAAAATAGTGGGTAAAAATAATCCAAAGTGTTTCTGGAGGGTGGGCTGGCATGTAAAACATTACATTGATTACGGTGCATTCTGGGCTGGTTCTGTTCGACTGTTCGTGTATGATGATGCAAAGTTGAAACAGAGCCAGAAATTTTATTCTAGATCTCACTAACTACTGGAATCAGTGTTTTAATCTCTTAGTGAAAACTTTCAGTTGCTTAATTCTGTATTTGAGGATTTTTTTTATGTTCTACATCATTTATGTTGTATTACAACGTATGTAGAAACAGTAACCTGTGAACTATGCTTTTCCATAACTTTTTAAAAATATATATCTTAAATGAATGCAGTGTGCATAAATATTTTTTAAACTACAACAGTGAACTATTTGCACCTTTTGCTAATGCCTCTATTTACTTGCTTTGGCATAAAGAATGAGCCAATGAACTTCTGTGTCCTGTGGAAAATGTATAAATGTTATCTGATATTACTCTTAGATGTAATGCTAATTAATGTTAAATCACAAATAAACAGTATTTTAAATAGACAGGTGTCGTGAGCTTTGAATTCAGGGTGGTTACATAGCCTGAATTAACTTTGTGGACTTGAGTTTTATACTGAAATGAGATTTTGAGAAAGATAGATGCTTCTGAATAAGGAGTGTTCTGATAAATTTGTTTTCAAATTAGTTGAAAATTAACTATATACAACCTTTCTTGTTTTCGCTTACATTGGAAGAAATATACTCGAAGTGAACTGTTTTTGGTTTTAGTACAGAGTGTGGTTACCTTAACTATATCTCTGAGATCAAAAGATCTTTGAAGGATTTAGGATTCTCAGTCTCAATTCTGCGGCTCACATCTATGGATGTAGAATAGAAAATTATTACAGAATATGTCCTAAGCATATATACGTTGCCCTTCTCTTTGACTTTTATTTATGTAACAATAAAGAAAATAGAACAGAAAATAGGTTGTAATTCTACACGTTAACATTCAAAAGAATTTATGCACTTCCAGCTATAGATGTTATAGATGTATTCCTCTACATCAGTTATTATGGTGTCAATGTAATTTTATTGCTTTTTCCCCTACTTAACGTAGCATAATCAGACCATCCTAGAAGATTTTCAAACTAAATCTCTCATATGAATGATTTGATTTTTTGTTTCACTTTGTCCTAAAAATAGAGGGGAAATCATGTTAATTGAGGGTTCTGGTTAATTGAAGTTTTTACTATAATTACCCATTATAAAAATGAAGGGTTTGGGCAGAGAAGAATAAATTCATAGTCTTGGGCATATTTAATTATTACCTTGGTTTGTAACCAACCTTGTGGTGAAAAAATGCTGTTTTGAAGGGAATTTCAAACTTCCATAAAGCAACAAAGACAATTATCTTCACTACTCTCTTGAGAGTTGATACAGCATGAAAGATATATTGTCTGTGTCTTTCCTTCTGTCAATATTTTCATTCATCAGGGAATAAAGAGAACCAAATGGATCATATTGTGACAACATTGGTTTCTCTCAGCATTAGCTCTTATTTTGATATAGCCAGAAAACACATAAAGGCACGACAATTATTTTTTAAAACTGAAGGGTAAGTCATATCAACAACACATCTAAGTTGCAATGTTGGCTAAACCAGGATTTTAAAAAGAAGTCTTCGCTGTGGCCACTAGAGGGTGCGACAGACCTAACAATCTAGTATGTTTCTAGTGCCTGCACCTAACTTCCCTTTTCTCAGTCAGCAGGCACCATGTTTGTTGTGAAAAACCCAGAACTTGGAAGAGAAGACATTTAATTTACTGCTTATCATCCTCCCCCCTCAACTGTTCCCAGCCTTGTCATGCCATCCCACCAACACAAATACTACCAGCAGGGACTCTCATATCCCTGGAGAACACATTGGAAACTTTTGAGGTGTAGTCTCAGAAAGAAGCCATGATAGAAAATGACAGCTCAGGGCAGTTTTCATACCTGTGAGTGGCAATATAATGCCTCTTTAAAAATAATTGGCATTCTTTTTTGTCTACAGCCATGCCACCTTGAACGTGCCTGATCTCGGAAGCTAAGCAGGGTTGGGCCTGATTAGTACTTGGATGGGAGACCACCTAGGAAGACTAGGTGCTATAGACATTTAATCAATTAATTAATTGTAACTTTTTGGCTGGGGAGATAACTGATAATATCTATTGTTGACACCTGTGTATCAAAGATTATGCCAAGTACTTTTTCACGTGTTACTTCATTTGCCTTCCCAATATCCCAACAAAGTAAATGATATCTCCATTTTGTAGGTAATGAGACTAGGGCTTGTAGAAAACAAAAAGAAAGTGCTAGTATTTCACCAATAGAGAGTCAGATTCTAAAATTACTAGTGTCCTTTCTGTGCCAGACCCTGTGTGGCTCCAGTGTAGTTTTTTTGTTTTTTTGTTTTTTTAAGGGAGAGGCAGTTTCCTTAGTTTGGAATATAAGTCCAGTCATCTTGTTTTAATACAAGATGAGATATAGATTTTGGATAAAACATTAACTTTTGATTTGGAAGACACTTTTTCAACAAGTCACCCAGGAACGAAGACATTGATGACTATCCGGAAAGTGGGAATGACCTGTGGTGATATCCTTTAAGATAAAGAACTAGCTCTTGAATCCAGCATGACATCTGGAAGATGAGATATCTATACCTGTGCTTAAGATGCAAAAAGGACTTAGGTACAAACCCTTTATCTTTTTATTTTTATTTTTATTTTTATGATTTTCAATGTTGAAGGCACAGAGAGGGAATTTCTAAGGAAAGTTATTTTTAAAACCTGAAAAAACTAGTTGTAGAGTTAGTTTCCAAGATAAGAAATATACTGTATCTACTTACAACTTTATTTAGATGAATATACTTAGAGAAAAACAGTATATGTGCTACAGATGAGAACAAGGATAAATGCCTTTGAGGAACTTTTGATAGAAAAAAAAACCTGAATTTGGAAATTCAGTAGTTTTCAAAGGGATTTTATTTCTGAGATGACCATTAGGGGGCAATCCTGGGTCTAAATTTAGTTTGTTAATTGAGGGAACTTCCTCAAAATATCTTTGATTTTTGGATTGAGAACCTCATTCTGGTTATGCATTGCTAGACGCAGTTTAAGGTTGAGGGGCGTTTATAGATACAAAATTACTTCATTTATTTCTTGCAGCTTGGTTATCTCGTTCTGACTTAGGATCAGTCCTCCAGAGGAGGAGTGCTGGCCTCACACGCAGCTGAGAGGTGGCTTAGGCAGGATTCAAGCGAAGGTCTTCAAGGCTGCATCTCATACTTTTCTATTCTTCCACAGTCCCCCTTTGGAAGCCCATCCGATGGTAACCTAGGAATAGCTAAATATACAGTTTTCTAAAATTAACAGCAAATTCGTGTTTAGAAATTTTATTATAAGAACAGTCAAGAGAAACAGATTCCAGGACCAAGCCTGTTTTTTTATTTATCAATAATTGTTTTTCCTAAAATTTCAAGTCTGTTAGATGTTCTGTGAGAGTTTTTTGTGTATTTGCTCAAGTTAATCATGATGAGTTCTTTACTGCTGCTACCTCTAATACTTTAAAAGCCATGTATACCTTAAACGACATGCTGGTATCTTTTGATATTCCTTCTATAGCAAAAAAAAAAAAAAAAAAAAAACAACAACAACAACAAAAAAAACCAAAGTAATATATTTTATTTAGCAGGAAAACAGATGGATATATATCTTCTCCACAATTATTTTTAAGGCCTATATAACTTGTGGTTGGGTAAGTCTTGATCGAAGCAATGTTGAAGGTTATTGATTAAGCTAGCTTTTGTTTTATTTCTACATAAAACTACTGTAGATTTTGTCCTCTAGGGCCAGTCTTGACCTTGTTTATAATAGTGGGGGGAAAAAATCCCTTATTTTCAGTCCAGTTAATTCCTGTCACTAAACCAAGTACCAGTTCCTTGCTAAACTCCATAATTTAAAATCAGTAGCATTGATTTCATTAATCTAATTTGGATATGTGTGCCGAAGAATATTAAATTTCTAAGAGATCATTCTAAAATTTTAAAATACACTCTTGAAATAATAAATAAGGACCAACATGCAGTATAAAATCTATAGACAAGATTTTTCCTCATCGTTTGTATAATATTACACTGCCCCTTAAAAAGCCAGTAAATGTGTGAGCCCTATGGAAAGACCAATTTTTAAAGGGTTAATCAATTGGACTTCTTAAACCAAATAATTTCCTACCTAGTTGATTTTTAGAAGTGGAATGGTTATGAAATATAAGCGTGAAAAGGTAGACTGTTCTGTGGATTTGCTACCGGTTCTCTTGACTTAAGTAATCTTTTCTGGGTTCAAAAAGCCAGTCGGTGATGACAGTCCCGGCCTAGACCTGGGGCGGCAGTGCTGCCCGAGCCCTTTCAATGATTTACCAGACTAGTGTCTGTCCCCACTTAACACGGGGCATTTGCTTTCACAAGCAGGATCTAAACTAATTGTTTTTTCCAAAAGCAATAGCTTCTGAAGATTCTTATTGAGCAGGAGCTATGGAGGAAGTTATTGTTGCACTCAGTAACTCACCCCTTTCCTGTTGAGTAATGCTCTAGGGGCTGGATTTCAGTGGTGACTGGTTTGATTGACTTCAGAATAGATGGCCTCCTGACAGTTTTACGAGAGAACATGGAGATACAGCCAATTTGTTGGCAGGTACAGGCGAACTCTTCCAAAGGTGTTTACTGGACTAACAAGTGAAGGTTAAACATTACTTCCTACCTGATTTCTATTTTGGAAATGTTGGCTTCAATTGTTTCAACTGAAATAAGGTCATTCAAGGCTATTAAGACAACTAAAAGTACATTCCAAATATTATCTACTGGTCCACAGTGAGGGGAGGGAGGGGAGAGGCTCGCACTACACCCGGATGTTTGAGTGTGTTAAGCCTTTTAAAATATGTTGTGTGGTAATTGTGAGATGTTTCATTTTTAAAATAGCTGGTAAATAGTTTTACGGTTCAGAACCAAGTATATGAAATAATTTTGTATAGGTATGGTCTCATGTCTCCATTTTGACCTTTAGGTTAATATTGAGCAAGAGTACACGCACCTATGCTTGCTAAAGTGAAGCTGAGCGTGGCTCATTTAACTGCAGACGAACAGGGCAGACTGGCTGGGGCGAGCTCTGGAATCCTACCCGCTCACTGAGCGAAGTCAGGCAGTGGGGAACCGCTGAGGCCAAAGCGGCTCTTGGGAAGTCCAGCCCAGCAGGTGAAACATGGAATCTGGAGCACATGGCGATGAACCAAAAACACAATCTGGTAAAGTGGTCTGTACCAGGGAAGTGTGACTCCCAACCGGGAATCTGGTGCAGGAAAGCAAGACTGCAAAAGTCCTGTAGCATATGTAGGAGCCCCAGCCACAGGCTAAGCTTCAAGAGCAGCGCTTCCTCGACTTCCTGTGGGGCAATGGCAAGATCAAGGCTTCACGGGCTAAGTGTAGTTCTTCAGGACAGGAACTCAGATATAAGGAGAACGACAGATGGGGATCCTGTTTTCAGAGCTGAGGTACATGATACTGCTCAGAATCCCAGGAGCAAGGCAGCACTCGGAGCCAAGACACAAGGTCATGACTGCCCTGGAGACAGCTGTGGCTCAATGCTCACTGAGCCCAGAGCCTGGAGCTAGAGCAACCTTCGTTCCTCCTGCCTCCTCAGGACTAGTCCTGGAGACCACGGCCAGGTGCAGGGGTCAGGTGGCCCCAGCCTTCAGGGCAGAGGAGTGCTGCAGAGACAGGAAGGGACCTGACCTGACCTCCACAGTGAAAGCAGCCCCATGTGACAACAGCCCAGCCACATGAGTGCTACAGGGCAGCAGGAATGATTTACTAATATTTCACACCAGAATCTACCTAGGAGGACTTACGACGACTAAAGAACAAGGGCCGAGTGCCACTAAAACACTATCTGTGAAGATAGCCATGTGTTCCTTGCCAGCTAACTTTTATATTGTTTTATATTTTATATATTCATGTATATTTACATATAGATAATATTTTACACTATCAAGTATCTATGTAAAAAGCTTTTAAAATACAGTGTATATATATATATATATATATATTTATTTATTTATTTATTTATTTATTTTTTCCAAATTTTGTAATGCCAAGAATTCCTGAAAACTTTCAGAAAGTGCATCATTATGAGTGAACCGTGTTCGCCACTTCGAACATGCTCGGCATGACCTACAGTAGGTAGAACGTCTGTGAGATACCACCATACCATATGGTGCTATTTATCTAAAGGCCCACATGTCAAACACGGGTCCTCATTCAGAGCCAAAAGAAAAAAAAAATGAGTTTTAATATCAAGTTTCCATTTTTGCCTTGGCCTCTAAGAAGACTAGAGCTACATTTTATCTTCAACCAGATTTTCAAAACAGTCCCCCATTTATTACTTCATGCTCATCTTTCAAATCTTCTTCTAATGGCTTTCCATTTACTTATAGCTAAATACCTATATGCACTTTTATAATATGTATCAGTCAGCTATTGATATGCAACAAGTCACTAAAATATAGAGACTCGAAGTGACAAGATACATTTCTTACATCTCACAATTCCTTTGGGTCAGAAATTCAGGAGCATTCCTGCTTGGCGTCTTTAAACTTCAGAACTGCAGTTATCTGAAGGCTTGCCTGGGATGGCTTTTAAGTTGGTACTGGTTGTTGGTGGGAGAATTTCGATCCTCGGCACAGGTTACTCGAGTGTCCTCATGACAGGGTGTCCCACAGAGCGGGCAGTCCAAGAGAGAACAGGGCAGAGACCACAGTGCCTTTTACAGCCCTGCCTTAGAAGTCACATTCCTTCACTCCGGCCAAATCCTCTTCGTCAGAAGCGAGTTACCAAGTCCAGCCACTCTTCAAGGGGAGGGCTGTTGGGTTTTACCTTTTGAAGAGAAGCGTGTCAAAGAATTTGTAGTCATATTTTAAAAAACCACCACAGGGTATAATAAATAATCAGAATTAGTCAGTATCAAATTAGCTATATGAGAAAGTAAAGGCAAGAAGAAATCAAGAGAAGGTCATTTTTTGGAGGGGACGCCTAGAAAGAACCTGTTATGTCCTAGGCTCTGAACTACGCATACATTATTGTGTTTAATTTCATAAAATTTATTCCGTTTTGCAGATGAAGATGGAGACTCTAAGAGGATGTGTAACCCGTCCAAGTCATGTAGCTAGTAAATGTCAGAGGCGCAACGGCCAGCACACGTGGGCCCGAGGTCACAGCGGCGCCATCGCCCTGACTCAGTGGGAAATGGAAACCATTCCTGATTATTCACTACCTTGACTCGTCTGCACCATGATCATTCTGTTTCCGGGGAGCAACATGACTGACACTCCAAGTTGGACGAATCCTGACAGAGCTGCTCCGCTCCTTTCTAAACCCTCTAGAATCCAGCGGGTGGTAATTCTCCTTCAGAAGCACCTCCCCGGCCTCCTGCCACTGTCAGACTTTGCCCAGTCCGGGCAGTGCCCTGCCTCTCCTCGCCCCCGACTTTGCAAGCCAGCCAACTTCTCTTCCCATTGCAGCTGGCCGTGACATGGAGGCCAGTGGGATCAATGGAGTAGGGTGACACTGGGGTGTGTGAGGACAAGATCATCCCTCACGGAGACCGAGCCAAGCCCAGTAGGGTGGAGATCAGACAGCACATCGGTCCTGGTGCCGTACTGGACTGCGGGGGCCTGATAAAGGCAAGGAACCACCACCCAACCCGCTGTCCTCTTCCAAATACAGATTTCTCCCCATGCTGCCCTCCCAGCCGTCAATTGTCACACGGCTACTTTCCTCCAAAGATAGCTGGCAGCCTCTTTGCTGCTGCAAAATGGGACCTGAGCAGGGCAGGCCCAGCTTCTTGGGGTGCCAGGGGTAGCGGCCAGGAGCTTTGGAGAAGACGCTGTGAATTCCTCCCCTACCCCACGCCTCCCTTCCCAGCATGGGCCACTCCATTCCTTTCAGGAAACAGGCTTTCCTGACGAATTCTCTGGTCAAAGCTGTCCATTCTGCTGAGAGCCCACTGGCAGCCTCAGCTCCTATGGCACGTTTCCTCATGCGGAGACTTTTCCTTGGAGCAGAAGTCGTCCGAGACATTGTCCGAGACATTGTCCGAGCCAGAGCTGGGGTAAGAAGCAGATCAGCTGGGCCACTGACCAGGGCTCCAGTCCATACGGGCTCTGAAAAACATCCTGAGGAAGGCGAAAAGATGAAGGATGTCAACTTACCAGAATTCCTCTCAGGAAGTATCTCCCAACCATCCGTGGATGAAAGAACACTAAGCCGAGCCGCTTCGAGGCGGGGGAAGACACTGAGACCTCGTGCATCAGTTTCTTGCTAAAGAAGAAGATCTGCCTAACAGCCAGGCCTGTTTTCTGGGTGTGGTGTGTGCATTCAAAGCCCATCACTGGTCCCATGCCACCTGGCCCTCCACCCGCCTGTCCGTGCTCAGCCTCCCCTAAGTGAAGGAGAACAAATGTTGAGAGGTTATTAGCTGGGAACCGCCACCAAGTTGTGAGCTCACGTGGATGCACGCAGGGCTTGGCTGCCCCAGCTGGAGCCACGTGTGCACAGGGCAGGCTGCACACGGGGCGGGTCAGAGCTGGCGCTCACTGGGATGCAGGAAGACTGAGAGGGACCAAAGCCGTAAATGCTGCTGGCTGTCACCTTCCCCTCGGATCGTCCCCTTGGCTTTATGGTCAGCAGTTACAGGTGAACTTTCCCTTTCCTCATGGCTGGGGCCGAGCCCTCACGTTGAAGCCCCCAGGACATCTGCCATCGATGAGCGAAATGAGGAGCCCGCAATCCTGCCTGTCCATGTCATATGCAGGTGAATAAAAGTGCTGCTTGGAGCCCTGCTGCCCGGAGTTTGCAGCGTGGGCCCTGGGAGGGGACAGCCTAGGAGCAAAAAGTATGGGGACGATAAAGTCCAGATCTAAGGAACTACTCCGGGTGCTTTACATGGATGATCACATTCTAGACAAAGCCCCCTGGGGCAGGCACCAACATCACGTACCTTGTCACAGGCCCACAGAGGCTAAACTACTTACCCAAGACAGTGATCGGTAAGTTGGAGTCCGGATTCAAAGGCTGGCGTCTCTGGCTCCTGAGCCCTTTGAGCCACTGTGTCTCTCCTGAGAGGTCTCCTCTTCAGTGCATGGGACCCCCAATTTTTGCCTCTCCTATGTCTCTGCTGCACCCTCCGATGGTTGGGGCTGGGCCCTCTGGTCCTGGGAAGCTCTTAGGGCTGCTCATGTGATCCCTACTGTGACACGATCTTGTCCAGAACTGATCTGGGGCCTGGAAGGAGGCCGCAAGGGTCCCTCAAGGAGGCAGAGCCAGTCCGGTGAGAAGATGCTGGGTCGTGAGTGCTCGGGGCTGAGAGCGCAGCTGACAGACTCTACTCCAGACCAAGGGAATGTGGCAGAGGGGAGCCTGAGTGGCTGAGAAGAAGGTGAGCACGTGAACTTGGGAGCCAGAAACTCTGCTACAGACCAAGCTAAGTGGCTTGGGCAAGTTTCTTCCCCGAGCCCAGTTTCCTCAGCTGTAAAGTGGTGAGGAGCCTATCTACCTCACCAGGTAGATGTTGGGGGTGAAACACGTGTGAGCCGAGCACCTGGCACTGCAGCTACCACACTCCGGGCATCCAGGCACTGTCGCCGAAGGGCCTGCAAGGCCCCCCCGGGACCCCCCCAGGCCCACCCTGCTGCATCTCTATCCCTGTCTCCTTCCTCCTCTTTACCTTTCATTCTCTCCCTCTTCCTTCTTCATGACTGGAGGCCTCTGAGTGGACAGAGAGCTGTGACTGCGTGTCCAGTGACACTAGGGGAGAGGTCACTAGACACACCTATTGGTGGCCTAGAATACTTCCAGCCAGAAAGGTCACCTTAGCCAGGCCCCAAGTCAGGGAGCGTGTGCGCTGCGATAACCACACCCCAAGCCGCTGACCTCCTCACCCACCCCTTCACTCATAGGCACCTTGCCACCATCCCTCCTCACCCCTGACTTCCATCCACCCCGGGAGTTCAGACTGTGATATGGGAGAAACAGTCGACTGAAAAGAAACCACAGCCAGGGCCACTCTGAGCCGGGGAGGAGAGTATAACCTGCCTCGCTCCCTTCCCCCCACGCCCCCAACACAGAAGAAAAAGAGGCAGGGGGTGGAGGGCCCAGGGATCACATGCTTGGCTGGCTGGCTTTCTGTGTGCAGGGTATTGAGGCCGCCTAATTGACAGATAGTAAACATGGATAAAGACTCTGGGGCAGAAGAGAAGGAGATCGCTGGGATAAGGCAGGATGAGTACTGGGGGACAGGGTTCGAGGGTCTTGGGAGAAGACCAGATGGCTCCCTGCCAAGTTCCCATCTGGGCCTCTGCTAACTTTGAGCTGAGTAAGCAGGGCCTCTTGGACAAAAGAATGATATGCACATGAACAGGGCGTGGGGAGTATGGCCTGAGGGGGTGGAAGCCTGGGGTCCCCTCTGTGTGAGGCCTGGCACTTTCACTGCCCTAGTGGTGCCCCTTCTCCATCCCCAGACTTAGTGGGAGGGAGGGGACTTGTCCCATCTCCACACTGTCCCTTGGCTCACCTGCTCCTGTGAGGCAGGCCAGGGTATGGGTCTCCCACGCAGGCCTGGGACAGCTCCACACGGTGTGTTCATTTTCCTACGAGGGGCTGGGGTCTCCACAGCCCCGATGATGGCAGCTGTTTGAGAGAGTCTGGCCTCAGCCACCAGCCCTGTGGCATCCCCAGCATGGCCCCAGATCCAGAGGATCTAGGCTCCCAACACTGGATAGGATTCCGAATGAGGCAGGGAGCTGCCTGCTCTCCACCGTGGTCCATGAGTCACCCTCACGCCAAACGTGGGCGGGCTGGGTCATGGTCTCCATCCCCCACCTCTGTTCCACCTGTGCTCCGACCTGCCGGTCAAGTCGATCCTCTCACTAAGAATTGTCCTCCTCTGCTTTCCCCTTTTCAGGCTTCACTGTGTAGCTAAGTCCTTCCCACAGGGACACCAAGACCAAGTAAGCAGGCAGAACCGGGTTCGGATTGTGTCCTGGCTGCTTTGACTTTGGACAAGTCACTTACTTTCCTTGAGCCTCAGTTTTCTAACCTGTAACTGGGAAAGGGGTGGGGGGTCTCTCTCCCCCTTTTGGCCCCTTTCTACCTCCATTGTCATAGTTGTCCAGACTCCTCGCTTCCACCTGAATTCATTCAGACAGGCCCCTCCTGGCCTTGCCACTCCCAGCCCCAGCCCCTTTAGGCCAGCCTCTCACTGCTGGAGAGGAAGCTCTTTAAGATGTAAATCATGGCCCCTGTCACTGCCACCCAGAGTGTACGACTTATAAGAAAAATGAAATCCGACCCTCTTCACGTACACGGAGCTCTCTGGGGACCCGGGCCCGGCTGCCTCTTGGCTTTATGTTCACACTCCCTGCACTCGCCTCTCTCCAGCCACTTGCCTTCACACGCCACCATGTCATCGCACATGCTCTTACCTGGGAGTGGCGCGTCCTTTGCCAGTTCGTCCTCCTCTAGCAAAGGGGAAGGAGCCTGCTGTGCACCAGGTACTGTGCTAAGCATTTTGTTTACATTATCTCGCGAGGTAGGTACAATTATCAGCCTCCACTTAACAGGTGACAAAGACAAAATCTCAAGTGGTCGACTGTGCTCCCAAATCCACGCTCTCCTGCTACAACTGTCTCCCAGTTCAAATGCTTCCTCCTCCACACAGCCTTCCCCAACTCCAAGTGCAGAGGCCAGATCTGGCTTCATATCTGGGGAGACGGAGGGTGGGGATGAGTTTTAGAGAAGCAAAATAATTCTGTTCGGAAAAGGTCCATGCTCTCGGTCCAGCAAAAATGGATTTATCAGTCCTGTACTCAAGGACAGGTCTGGGTGCTGTGTAGGGTTTAATGAACACAAGTGCTGGCAAGGAAGTGGAGAAATTCAAGTCTCCATACATCACGAACGAGAATGTAAAAAGGCGTGACCACTTTGGAGAACAGTTTCTCAGTTCTTCAAAAAGTTAAACATAGTGTTACGCTGTGATCCAGCAATTCCACTCCTAGGTGCATACCCAAGAGAACTGAAAACATATCCACATAAAAACTTGGACACAAATGTTCATAGCAGTGTATCCATAATATCCAAAAGAGGAGATAACTTAAATGTCCATCAAGTGATGACGGATAAACAAAACTTTTATTATCCCTACAATGGGATTTATTCAGAAAGGAATGTAGTGACACATGGATGAACCTTGACAACATGATGCTAACATGTGTGTGTGTGTGCGTGTGCGTGTGTTCTATGATTCCATTTACACAAAATGTTAAGAAGAGTCAAATCTATAAAGATAGAATGTAGATTAAAGGTTTCCAGGGATTAGGGGTACAGTGACTGCTAATGGCTATAGGGTTTCTTTTATGGGTGTTGAAAATGTTCTAAAATTAGATCTTGGTGATGGTTACGAAACTCTGTAAATATGCTAGAACCACTGAATTGTATATTTCAAAAGGATTCATTTTATGGTATATAAATTATATATCTCAATAAAGCTGTTACTTTAAAAAAAAAATAGATACAACCTGAAATGCCCAACCATAGGAGGCCGGTTGAGAACATTGTGACACAATTGTTTAATGGACTATTCCACAGTGATTTTCAGTGATATAAAATGTCGATATGAACAATTTTCAAGATTGTTAAGCAGGCACAAAAGGAGTTACAGAACTTGAAATGAAATATTTGATTCCATTCCGTTAAGTAAACGTGTGTGTACGTGTGTGTGTGTGCGTGCGTGTGTGTGTGCGTGCATGCGTGCATGTTCAGGTAAATGGAATGATCACCAAAATGTTACAAGTCCCAGCCAGGGCATCATGGATAAATTTTATCCTTTGGGGGTTAGGGGTCCTCTCTGAATTTCCTGATGCTTCCACATAACATAATAAACACATATTAGTTGTATAATTTCTTAAAAGAATGATTAAGAGGTCATCCATGCCCCCTCCAAGGGCTCACAGTCTAGGCACGAAGACAGATACAAACTTGGTGAATGGGAGGCTAAGAGGTTAAGAGGGGGTGGGGTTGTCTTACTGGGCCTCCAGGGAGATTTCCCGGAGGGGATGGGATTTGAAATTATGGCTGAAAGAAGGCATGTTGGGGGCAGAATCAGAAAAGTGGGCCAATGGACAAATGGGCATTTCTCATCAACTGTCTCCAAAGATGCTGTGTCCTGTGACCCAGTCCTCCCCCGCTGCTGGTCGAATAATTCCAGACAGTAATTTTGCCTTCCACATGACCATTGGTGAGTAGAATTATTCACCCAGGTGGTTCTAGCAGTGGTCGAACAGGGCCTGGACCAGAATTCTCTCGGGTAGCCACTGGTGGGGTTGCAGGGGGGTCCCCACCTTCCCAGCAAAGTGGCTGAGGAGAGGCAGGACATTGCCCCTCAGGACCCTGCTGTTTCCCACCTTCTACTTTCTCTTGGTTTTTCTTTTCTGTGTTGTTTCCTCTCAAGCTGGGGAAGTGCCCAGTGGGATGTGAACAGAAGTCAGAGGCTGTGAAATAAAACAACCTTCAAGATCAACAGGAAGCAGGGAGATAAATCACAAGGAGAATGACTTGGGGAGGGCGTGTGCTGGGTTTGGTCTTATTTTTAGTGGTCACAGTGGTGATGGTGGTGGGGGATTGAGGCCAGAAGCAGGAAGCGGGCTTCCCAGCCTCAGCTTTTGATGGTTTCCGGGCCCCCTGGGGCCTGTGACGAAGGGACCCATCTCTGTGATAAACCAACTCTTTGAGGCTGCCTTTGTCTTTGAGAGGTGTTAATATGTTCTTGTGAGGCTGCTGCTCCTGTGAGGGGGTCCCTCAAATCATGAGCAAAGCAGAGAACGTTAACCAGAGTCGAACATCACCCTAAAGTCGTAGCATTGCGAACGAGCCCCCAAACCACACTCATGCATGATACTCACTCGAGATCTGGAGAAGATAGCTTCCAGCAGAATCTTTAGGGACCCTCAATTTGCCCCAAATTGAGAATCACTATGATAGGGGAAAAAATCCCTGGACTGGGAGTCAAAAATGAAATTTGAATCTCAGCTTTGCAACTTACCTGCTGTGCGATAACTGGAGACAAGCTATTTAACGTCTCTGAGCCTTGGTTTCGTCATCCGGAAATGACATCTACTACCGATTCTTAGGGGCTCAGGGATATCTGCTGTATCCAGGTCTCTCTGGAGAGGGCGGGAGAGTATTCGGGGGGCAAGCAAGACAAGTGCGCAATGCAGCAGGCAGGAATGGGGCCGGCTGCAGAGCTGCTCAACTGTCCAAAAGCTCTGCCACAGAGAGCCCGCTTCTTTTTCCTCTGCTTGTCCCCCTCCTGCCCTCGCCCTGACAATATTTCACCCAGAACCACTCCACACACCCACCCAACAAGCATCTTACTTTTTTCTGTTGGCCTTTCTAGCTAGCACATATTTTAATTTGCATCTGAACTCCCGTGAGTGCATCCAGGATAGACAAATGGCAGAACGGAGTCAAACAGACCTGCCTAAAGCCTGGCTCTATTGAGTTGGGAGAGTTCGGGCAACTCGATCCCCATGAGCCTCAGTTTTTTTTTTTTTTTTTCCATCTATAAAGAAGACATAATCAAGAGCACCTTCCTCATAGGATCTGGTTTTGGAGATTAAATGAGTTGGTACATGTAAAGACTTAGGCGAGGTAAGCTCTCGGTGAGTCTTAGTTAGTATTTCTTTCCCTGCCATGTGGGCCACAGCGCTGAGCAGGGCCTCAGCTTCCAAAATTCAGCCTGGCCTCATTTCTGCCCTTCCCACAAACCTGCCTTTCTGGCTCATTCTAAATGGAAGCACTATATCCCCACCAGCAACGAACGGGCATCCTCGCTGCTCCACGACCTCGCCGGCATCTGGTGGTGGCAGTGTTCCGGATGTTCCCCATCCTAATTAGTGTGCAACGGTATCTCATTTTTGTTCCATGGCTTTATATTTTTTTTACGGAATAAGGCTGATCTAGACACTGGGATACAGCAGTGAGACCCCCTAAATCCCAGCCCATGCCGAGATTTGTGGAGGGAGATAATACAGGCATGTCATACAGCTCAGCTGGCTTCTCCCAAAGAACAAGACCAAAGACCTGTTCCTAACCAGCAATTTCATAAACTAAAAGTGTCTCAAGAAGGGGGACAAAACAGAGGAGTAAGAACGGTTCAGCGCTGCCCTTTCCCATCCCTGGAAAACTCACCAAGAGCACGTATCAGAATCATGAAGAATCAGCTGGGGGTCCCCCCACTGTGTGCGCCAACGCCCTGATCCGACAGGGCGGGGAAAGACTCGGGCTGTGCGTCGCCCCTAAGCTCGCACAGCTGGTCTCACGCAGGGAAGAACTAAAGTCCACTGCTTAGGACTTTACCTTACACACACTCTCACAGGCGTGCGCAACAGCTTAGATACACAGTTATCCACTCCGGCTTTGGAAGGAATCCATGTTCATCAATGGAAAGCTAGCTAAATACATTACGATGCATCCATAAAGGGCCATAATACATATAGCAATAAAAAAGAGTAAGAAATCTTTCTGTGTGCTAACAGGAAACAATTTCCAAAATCCATCATTAGGTTAAAAGTAAAGTGCAGAATATGTTAATTTGTGTTTAATATCTAATGTGGTTGGGGAGGAGTAGAGTTTAATACATCTCTTCCTTTGCAGATGCAGATACTAGAAACTGGTACAATTGGTTGACTCCAGAACTGGGTAATATGACAACTGAGATAGAAAAGAAATTTCTTTTTTTTTTTTTAGGAGAGAAAAAAAATGTTATTATAAATCTCTGTTTCTTTTGTATCCAAAGGGAAAATAATGACATGTTCAAAAAAATTAATAAAAGAAACAGCAGCAAAAAAAGGAACATCACAAATCTGAACACAGGTTCCTCCAGCCAAGGCTGACCTAAACCACAGACAGGAGCTGGAAGGCAGAGGAGTGGATGGATATTTTGTAGACATAATTGCTGCGTGAGTTACTTAACCTCTGTTCAGGAGTGGTAGAGAGGGGAGGACAAAGCCCCCTTCCCCTTCTTGCCTTCGGGGAGGTTGAGGAGCTCAAGGTTCTTCGGGCTGAGCGTTGGACTCCTGGGCCACGCCGCCGTCGCTGAACGCAGCTCAGGGGGAAGGTGTTTCCTCAGCCCTCTGGAAAGTGGTCCTTTAGGAGCCGTGGGACTGCGGAAGTCTTCCCCGTCTGATCCAGAGTCAGGAGGTGTGGCTCTGGCCCAGCTCCAACCCAGACTCGATGCGAGAGACCAGACAAGCCAGGGAACTGTCTGTTCCAGCGGGGCGCCCGTAACGCCTGCCTCCCAGCCTCACAGGGACAGGGCGAGGATCACAAAGAATGTGAGGCAGCCAGGCCCTGGCTAATTTCTAGAGAACATCGGTGTTCCCATAAGGAAATAAGTAGCTCTGTGGTTTTAAAAAAAAAAAAAAAAAAAAAAAAAAAAGCCTAGGATAGGCTGGGTCCTTTCGTGCAGACCTTCTCAGAGCCTTGAACATGCTCGATGCATTGTGACATGTCAGGTGTGGCTAGAGCACGTATCATTTCCCAAACTTAGCTGACTACAGAACCACTTTGGAGGAATTCCTCTATCCAAATCTCCCAGAATAGAGGTAATCCACGGAAGACTGAGAAACGCTGATTAGATGAAAGCAGGGTAAACACCAAACAGGAAGGCGGCCGAGATAATGGCTGCGATACAAATTCCTGTCATCAACACCTCCTGTTCAAGTTGCCTGCTCTCAGCGCTGGGTGTTTTAAACTGTGGATTGTAAACCATCAGTGGGTAGTGAAATCAATTCAGTAACTCACAACCAGCTTGGAAACAAACAAACTTGGCTGGGACTGAAAATGACAGAGTGCCCTGCATTTATTACAAATAAGTATTGTTCCCCGAGACACACAGACAGGCATGTATGAGCTGGGTTGTGACAGAAAATGTGTTTCTTATTGAGGGTTGTCATCAGAAAGTTTGAAAAATCCTGTGGTGAAGCCCCTCTTCCTGAAAGGGGGGAAAATGCAGAATGAGGGTCACCCCATCTTCCGACTGAACCTGGGTGACTCTGGGGAGGGCTTTGGGGACAGGGGCCTCTCCCCGGCCCAGTGATTGCTAAAATAGATTTTAGGATTAGCAGTGTCACCTTGCTGGACCCAGAGAATGACAGAGGCCCCCTTTGTTATTCACTGTGCTCCAGAAATGCAACCGATCTTTGATTCCTTTTTCAAATGCTGCTTAACGCCCCAAACAGAAAGCACCTTTCCCCTGGGAAAACAGGCTTGTGGAGACTTCAGTGTGGTTTGACTTAGACTTTCGACTTAGACTTCTGAATGCAACTTCAAGTCTAATGACTCATTTTGATTTTGTCTCTAGCTGTTGGAGTTTTCTTTTCTGGTTTTTTTTTGTGGGTTTTTTTTTTTTTTTTGGTTTTGTTTTTTTGGGTTTTTTGTTTTGATGCTGTGCCTTGAACTTAGTCATTTCTTCATTCTGTTTCTAATTCTCTGTGACAGGTGAGTATTGTTTAAGTCTTTAGGTAGTTTCACACTGACCAATTAGAATAAACATCCTTCGGACCTTTGTTTATTTCTCAGGGAAGGCGTGCTCTGTCTAAACCCCAGCACGGCCGATGACCCACTGTGTGACTCTGGGCAAGTGACCTGCTCCTTCTGCACCTCTGTCTTCTCATCTGTCCACTGGGGGTAATAAAACCTGCCTCTTGGGGAAGTTACGGGGATTAAATGAGACAATCTCCATTCGACATTTATCCTTGTCCTGACGCATAGTAAGAGCTCAGTTGAGAGCTGATTTAGTCATCACTCCTACTACTGCTTCTTGTAGTGCAACTCATCTGTTTACCTGAAACTCAAGGTGATCTGGGCCAGCCCTCTGTGCTGTTCAGGGCACGTTTCAAGGTTTGTAAAAGAACCTGGAGCATTCAGAAGTGGGTCCTCAAACCTCCAGACTTCCCAGCTTTCTTTCACCTCCTCTCTTCAGTCTAGTGTCATGAAGAATTCAGGTGGCTCTTCTGTGCCTTGGGGCCTTCCGAAGGTGACGTCAACATGCCTTCCATGTAGAGTCTGCCCGACTTTCACTGAAGTCCTGCATCCGGGAAGTTAGCCATTCCAGTCGCCTCCATGCCCCCAGCCACAGCCTCTCACCGGGAACCACCGCCTCCCCTAGCACTCTGCTGGCTTGCCCGCTGGGCTGGGCTCTGACTCCCACAGTCCCTGACGTCAAGTGCCCCAGGTTCATTGACATTTCTCGCTTCACTTGTCCACCTTCTCAACTAGACTCTGGGTCCCTGGAGGCCAGGAGCTATGTTTTGTCCTGTCCAATTCAGTCTTGTGTTCCTCGGTGGCTATCATAGCTCGGAGACTCAGCAGGAGGCTCTGCAAAGGCCAGTGGGTGGCTGCAGGTGAGGGAAGACGGAGGGAGGCTGACTGAGCACTGGGCAATCGGCTCAGAATCAGGGAGGCAGCAGCCAGGGAGAAGTTCTAAGGACCAGCTCAGCCTCTCCTCCCTGCCCAGCATACAAAACCCAGAGGCCACACCCCACCCTCCGAGATTCTCCACCCACGCCCTTGCCCAGGTCTGGGTAGAATTAGCCACGGGTCCTCTTCTTGACTACAACTGCCAACAGGGAGGATAATGTGGACTCTGAACTTGGTTGGAGTCTTGGTTAACAAGGTACCTCATCAGGAATCCCTGAGGCTTTTATTTAAAGCATTTCAGTTGGACTCCATTGGAATCCTTGGGGGCGAGGCCCAGGGGAATCTGCTTTTGAACAGGTGTATCTGACGTAAACGAAAATGTAAGAGCTCTGTGACCTACTCGTAGCACTTCCTTCACCTGCCCCACTTCCAGACACCTTCCTGGACTTGACCTCCAGCTTGTATCCTTCCAGAAAGGCAAGTGGAGGCCCAGGCATTTCAGGGCAGAGGGGCAGGTATGAGATGGAGCTGCCCCACAGCAGAGTAACTGGGGGGAGAAAGGCGTGGCCAGAACTGGGGCCTTGGGGTAGGACCCAGGATCTGGGATTGGTGAAGGGGAAAGAGAGGGTCAGAGCAGCCCCGCTAGAGGCCCCAGGCCTGGGGGGCTTCCCCGTTTTAGTGCATGGTCTTCATGCAAGCACAAGCCGAACCCTTGTTTTCAGTTGTTTTTTAAAATTCATCCTTAGATATTAACCTAGAACTGGACCCCAAAAGAGGATTTCAAGAAACCCCCAAACCACTGAAATGGAGTATAGTTGTGTGTGTGTGTGTGTGTGTGTGTGTGTGTGTGTGTGTGTGTTGGGCGGGGGCGGTGCTTCCCTGTAGTAAGGCAGTAGAGGGCTACATCGGGGACGCTGCAGTCTGGGTTCCAGACCACCATAACAAAGCGAGGATCACAATAAAGCAGGTCATACTCTTTTTGCTGGTGGAGGGTCTTGCCTTCGATTTGTAAAAAAAAAAAAATCCGACATCTGTGAAGGGTGATAAAGCAAAGTACAATAAAACAGGGTACGTCTGTATAGAATAGTGGTTAATGACTTTAGACTTTAGAATCAAACTCACTCAATTTGAAGCCTGGCTGTACCAGTTTACAACTGTTGACACAAGTTATTCGACATCTCTGAGGCTCTCTTGTCTCATCTGTTAAATAGGGATAATGAAAATACCCTTTGGGGTTGTTGCTAGGATTAAATGAATCAGTAGTACATGGAAGGCCCCTGAAACAGGACTTAGCCCATGATATATATCACTGATCATTACCTGTTATAACAAAATAATAGCTTCTGGCACAGCTTCAAAAGTCAGTGATCCACAAGGAGGTTAAGAAACATTGAATATCTGGGGGCCTGAGAGGCAGCATGGTGGGGTGTTTAGGAATGTGGTATCACCACCTGTGAGATCTGAAGGCTCAGCCGTTTAATGTGGCGCTTGGGACAAGTAACCTCACCTCTCTAAGCCTATTAACTCATCTGTAAAATGGGAGTGATCATGCCACTTATTTCATGAGCCTTTAATGAGGATTAGCTGAGAGGCTGCATGCAGGGATCATGGTGTCTGGGGCAAGGCAAACACTCGGGAAGCCTCAGCAAGCACGCCCGTCATTGTGGCTGCAGGGGTCCCAAGGAGGTGGGACTTCAGCATCTCCTCTACTTGTTTCCCCAAAAGCCATCTTCCATCCCACCAAAGTAGTCAGGAAAACGGTCCACGGAAGCCTTCTTCCCTTCATTCGCTCTCTCTGACATGGGATAGCTTCTCCGCAAGGGCTGGCAACAGCAAGGACAGGCTCCCAACTGGTATCCTGGTGTGGAGACAATCAGTGAATGGTCCTCAGAGCTGGAAATGAAAGGCCTCTCTCTCTCCCTTTCACCTGCTCCCCTCCACTCAGCAAATGTGGCTTCCCTCTGCTCTCCCCTGGCCCCCAGGACTCCTCCCAGCCCTGCTCCAAGTATCTCTGGGGCATCAGGGTGGCTCTGAAGACAGCTCAGGTGCCCTGGAGCCATCAGAAGGTGCCAGAAAGTCTGACACGTTGGTTTAGGGAGGTCCTGCCTAAAAATAGAATCACAAAAGCGCACACTACACAGGAGTCAGGGATCTCTGAGAGAGCATCTGGTCCAGCCTCCTCTTAGTGCGGGATTCCCTAAAGCCAGGCTTCTGAGTCTTGCTTAGCGCTTGCCAAAAACAGACTCTGGGCCCTTCCCAGAGATTCAGCTGTGGTTTCCGGGTAAGACCCGTGGAGCTGGATGTTGAAGAGCATCTTGGGTGATTCCTATGATCAGGCAAGTTACAGCATCTCTTAAATACCTCTGGGAATGGGGAACTCCCCATCCCCCCTAGAGGGCAGGGGAGAGGAAGGACTTAATGGTTAAGAGCATGGACTTTGAGCCACATGTGGATAGGACCTCAGCTTTCCCAGATGCTAACTCAGCCACACTTAACCAGTTACTTGGCTGAGCTTAATTTCTCATCTGTGATGCACGGACACTAACTGCAGGCATCTACTCCCCAGGTGGTCAGGAGGTTCACTTAAACCAGTGTAGATAAAAGTACTTAGCACAATGCTTGACAGTGACCTCACTAAATGGCAGCTGTGAGAACAATAGTAACAAGAGAAAGTAGTTTTACATTCTTTCTTATGTTAAGCCGACATCTGCCTCCCTAGGTTGTATATCAACCCCTCTCTCTGTCCTCTGAAGTCCCTCTTCCTAATCTCTTTTTTGTGATAGCCCTTCAGGCGGATGCCAGACTCCACTTTTTTTTTTTTCTTTCCAGCTTTATTGAGGTATGAGTAACAAATATAAATTGTATTTGTTTAAGACATACAATGTGATACTTTGATATACCTGTACTCTGTGAAATGGTTACTATAATCAAGCTAATTAACATATCCATCAGCTCACATAGGTATCTTTGTATGTACATGATGAGAACATTTGAGATCTACTCTCTTAGAAAACTTCAAGTATACCACACAGTATTTTAAATTATAATCGCCATACTGCACATTAGGTCTCCAGAATTTATTCATCATACAACTGAAAGTTTATACCCTTTGACCAGCATCTCCCTATTTCCTCCACTATACAGACCCTGAAAATCACTTTTCCTATTACTACGAATTTGATTTTGTCTTTAGATTCCACATAGAAATGAGATCATGCAGTACTTTTCTGTCTAAGTCTGGTTTATTTCAATTAGTATAATGTCCTCCAGGTTCATCCATGGTATCTTAAATGACAGGATTTCCTTTTTTTTTAATTTTTTTTATTTTTTAAGATTGAATAATATCTCATTATCTATATGGGTATGTATATAATATACATAAAATATATTACATAATAGTATTACACATGTAATATATATTGTATATTACATATGTGTACATAATAATATATACACACACATAATATACATACATACAACACACACATATATTGTACATAATACATCTTACATTATATATCTATATACACCTATACCACATTTTCTTTGTCCACTCTTCTGTTTATGACACTTACGTTGTTTCAATATCTTGGCCACACCCCTCTTAGTTTCTGTCACCTCAAGAGGTTTTTCTGCAACTCAAATGTGAGGATCTGCAAGGCTGGTTGGCAACTTCCCAGGTTCAATTTGAAAAAGAGATAAAGACTCTCCCTCAGACTTCCTGCAGTGCTACAAACCCCCAACACTTCACATCGTTACTTCTAAAAGGGCCCTATAAAAAGATTTGTGACCCAAAGGAGGGAACAGGTGACCTAGTGGCAGCCGATAGCCCATTAGAATAACTTTGCTTTAAAATATGTGGGAGGAGGAGAGCAAGGTGCTAAGGGGCCAGGCCCCAGAGGCCCAGGCCCTCTCTGGGACCAGCATCCGAGGGGTCTGCAGCCACTGGCAAGGTGAGGTGGCTGGGTCCCAAGTGACCTCTTCGTGCTGAACATGTTTTCTCCTCATCCCCCACCTACCCCCCCATTGGAGTTAACGTGTACCCCATGATCTCTGGAGTTATCGCTCTCTCTTTTCTCAGGAGGGTGGGGGGCCCCTGAAAACTTCCCACTGACTGGTCATCATGGGATGGAGGCCACTGTGGATTTTGTGCAACTCTGAGAGGAAGCCAGGATCCTGCCCTGGGTGTGGTGGTTGAGAGCTCAGGCTCTGGAGCCAAACTGCCTTGGTGCTAATCTTCCCTCCACCACTTACCCTCTCTAAGCCTCAGTTTGTTCATCTGCAAAAGAGGGATAATAACTAGTATCCACCTCACCTGAGAAATCAATAAGATAACCCTCATTAAAGTATCTAGCAAACCTTTGCCACTGTTTCTAAGAGTAGAAGCTACAGCTACTCTTGGGCTGCATGGGGAATGACGGTACAAAATGTGAGGTATCTTTTGCTTTGCTCCCCCTGGTTTGACCAGCCACAGCCAGTCGTCTGCCTGTTTCTACAGCTGGGAAATATTTGGTCTAACATCTAGGTGTCAAAGCATCACATGGGGTCACCTAGAGCCTGCAGGCTGGCTGGGGAGACTGGAACAGCTGTGTGTCTATGATAGGGACAAACAATTCTGGATCAAGGGTTGGGGCTCTGCCACCAAGGTCCCCAAGCCTGAGCAGATGCTTGTGTGAAGCAGTTGAAGTGATGTCACCTGGGGTTGTTTTTGGAGCTGCCCTTGAGCCCTTCGTGACCTTGGGTTCTGTTCATGGCTGCCCCTCCCCCCCCCCCCCCCCCCCCCCCGGGAAAGGGATGATAAGTCTCCATGTCCTTTGCTCTGAACTTGTGGCAGAGGGCTTTGGGGGCACAGGTGCAGGCCTGTCCCTGGGGCAGGAATGGGCGTGGCTTGGCGATAGAAGAGGTCTTCTGGTGACCTGGGAGGTTAGGGGAGTGGAGGGGGGAGAAGGAATCTTTTCCTGACAGCCTTGAGCCAGGGAATTGGCACAGCCAGGGTGGCTGAGTTTTCTTCTGTTTGCATTTGAGCTTTGGGAGGTGAAGCTTGATGTGTGGTCTTCCCAGGGCTTCCCAGAGAGGACCCCGCCTTGCTGCCTTTTCCCCAGCCCATTTCTTGTGTAGCCGCTGTGGGCTGCTGAGGCCACAAGTGGCCAAAAGTCTTTTTTCTAACTTCTGACAAAGAAGACTTCCTCTATCCCACACTGCACTGAGGATCAGTAAACTTCTTCACAGAGATGGGAGAGATCAGGAGTCAAAATAAGAAATCAGAAAAAAAAAAAAAAAAAGTCTCATCTTGTTCCTCTAGTGGGTTTTCTGCAAAGCCCTGAAATATTTCTGGTTTGAAGTATCCATGCTCTCCTCTGGCTCAGGTCTAGAGCTGTAGCTCTGAAGCCTAGGAAGGGGTGGCCCTGGGGTGCAGGGGCCAGGGGAGGGAGTGGTGTCCTGTCTCATAATGACTCCTCTTTGGAAGGCAAGGGTCCCTTCTTGGGGTACAGAATCTCCATTCTCTTTCAGGTCTCGCGATGGCACACTCAAAGTCTTGGTCGGCTCCTCCAGGCCCTGGGCTGGGAGGTCCTCGGCATCACGCGAGGAGCCCCACCCTGCATTCACGGATGAGGAACCTGAGGGGAAATGACTCACCCAAGATGACAGCCAAGTGATCCTGGAGGGAAATCGCACCTCCTGTGTTTTACAGTCCCACAGAACTGCACCCAAGTCACTGCGGTAGGCTGCTGGAATATGACCCATCTTTCTGAGATACGCGTTCATCCATATAAAATAATACCTCCTTTTTCAGGGTTGTTGTGAAAATGAAATTACTGTTTACCATGCCTGGCCCTTAATAGGTCATCAACTAATCATCCTACCAGCTCCACCCTCCCCTTACCCCCACACAGAGTTATTAGTCACTCCCTTCTCTGCCCTGGTTCCCACAATACCTGTATTACTCTCTTGGGGGCATTTTTACATTATTTTATTATAATAATTTATTTAAGTCCGGCTCTCCTTCTCAGTGAGCACCTGAACAGAGTTAGAGGATCAGAGAGGCACCTACAGGCCCCATTTCATTCTCGTGCTTGTCCCAGCCTCAGCCCCCAAACTCACACACAGGTGCCTATGCACACGCGCCCCAATCCACTCACAACGAAATGACAGACTTCGTGCCGCATCGGCTGATGGTGGCAGAAATGACATCAGTAAAGTCAGGCGCGGAGTCCTAAGCTCTCTCTCTGGTCTTGGCTTCTCCCCTGGGGGAGGAGGACCCGCCCCCCCTTCCTCAGCCTCCTGTGCCCTTCTGCTCTTTCTCCTCCCTCCTGCCCCCCCCCCATTAAAATGTGAAAATGACCCGTATGGCTTTAAGGAGGCAGATGGGATGTCAAGGACTGGGTTAGGATTTGCACTTTTAAATAAACCGAAATCGTTTTTGCTCTTCTGTGCTCCTCGAAGTGTAGCCCTAGGATTGTATGCATCTCCTGACAGGCTTGTTGACAAATAGTTCATTGTCGGATTAGAGTCAGGGGGTAGGCCCTTGGTATCTGAATATTTATGCGTCTGAAACACAACTCAGGGTAAAGTTTGAGAACAGATAGGTTGAGTCTTGGCTGTGCACTTTGGGATGCTTACCTCTGGCTAGAGAAGAAATTCAGAGGGCATACACACCCTGGCCTCCTTGTAACACCCCAGAGATATCCTACATGGAACATCCTGATGATAAAACTCGGCTTCTTCGAAGCAAATGGGATGAAGAGCTCACCTTCTCACTTTATTCTTTCTCATCCATTATACAGTGCTATTCATATTAAAACACAAGACCAAAAAACTTGAATACAGGTGCTCCAAAACTCTCCCCCAGTGGTGTCCCTGTGTCTGAAATTCCGTCATAGCTACTGCTGCAAGCCCTTTGGGTATGGCTAACTGTCCCTGAGAGCGCCAGTGTAGTGGTGATACATCACGAAGCCACTCAAAGCCTTGAATAGCAACTTTTCCTAATTCCCCCACCCCGCCATACACACACACACTGCTGTACACTTGTTTTCTTCTCATTTGCACTATTGGTGTTATACACAGAGTTCTGAATGCCAGACAGCATGTTTCTCTCTTATTACTTTCTAGATTTTTCACTGCACATTAAGCTAAATGATCAAAAAATTATAATCGTGCTGCTATATTTTTATTTCGTGATGTCTTTCTACAGTCATTATCACTGCGCCTGTTAGGTTTTACACAGGTGTAACCAGGGCTTGGAAACTGTTTTGCATATTATTTCAAAAGCACTTTTCCTTGGGTCTACTTAAACTTTATTATTATCCTTCTTAATGGCAATGTAATATTTTATCACTTTGATAAAACAAAGTTTGTTAAACCAATCTTCTTTTGTTGGGAATTTGGGCAATTTCCAGATTTTCATCACTCTGAATCACACTGCTATAAATATCTTTATACAAATAGCTCTTTAACTTTTGACCAATTTCCTGGAGATGGCTCCTCTAGAGGGCATTTCTCAGGGCCCATTTAGATCTTGAGCTCCTAGAAGGCAGAAACTGCATCCCCCATGCCCACCTCTGAAGCCTGGACCCTCGCCCTGGACAGAAATCGGCCCGCTGGGTGGACTCTGAGCATGTGCTGACTCACACTGCAGGGCGGGGAGCCCTGAGCTTCCTACCCTCCTTCTAGGAAGGAGCCGATGATATTTATTCAGAACATATCCCAATCCCGAAGGATCCAGCTGCTCGGACACATGGCGAACGGTAGTTGGGGAGGACTCTCTCAGCGATTACGGAAGGAAGGACCCTCAGTGGCTGGGGCTGGCTGGCCACGTGTCAGCCACAGAGTTTGACCCGGATAGTTCTCTTTGAGAACTGTTCTGGATCCTTTTTTCCCCCCTGGCAATGAGTGATGAAGACAAGGAGAGATTCTTCACCTCAACCAAAAGATCCCTGGATTTCAGAAGCCCAACACCTCGGTGACGAGCCAAGGTGAGGTCTGAGTTGTGTTTCCAGGTGATTGGAAACATTTCGTTTTAAGCTGAATGCGTTCAATAAACAGAAGAACAGAGGCTAACGTCTGCTCCGTGGGGCTCCTCCTGGCCCTCAGAGCTCTAACGACTGGTAAATGAGCCCTAGGGGTCTGTCCTGCCACTTACCGGCACAGTATCCAAGGGTAAACCATCGACTTCGGCCTTTTCTCTGGAGGCTTTACAATGGGGACAATGCCGATTCTCAAAGGATCCACGGTTATTGTAAAATTCAGCTGATGTTTATGTGAAAGCGCTTCGTAAACACTAAGTAAATGCCATGAATTCCTGTTGTCCTTGGTATTTAGATTATCAGCATTGGCTAATTAGAGAACACTTCCCTTGTGCTTCTGAATGGAACTATGACCTGTGCCTTCTCTTTAGAGTATCGGGTAAATAAGTTTATCAGATCAACCTTGTCATAAAAAATATGATTTTAATCACCATGCAGTAAATGTTACTTTATGTGCAAGACACTGAGCTTCCTGGAGAAAGAGAAAGAGAATATGAGGGTCAGACCCTTCCCATCCATTGTTTTATTCAATTATGGCTACAATCTTGTATGATAGGTATTATTATTTCCATGTAATAAAGCTCCTGTCTCTGTACATACCAGATTTGAACTCTGGGATTTGAACTCTACCTCCAGGGCCTACGTTCTTGCCCTGATACTTTACTATCTCTCTGTCCCTGAGGACGTTAGTATAGATGGGCAACAGGTCAAGACAAATGGACAGTGAATATTGGAGGAGAAAGTGCAATAATTGCTTATATGTGCACCAGTTAGTTACTGCCGCATAACAACGCACTCTCAAAGGTTTAGTGGCTTAAAACAATAAGCATATGTTTAGCTCTGGAGTCTGTGGGATGGGTAGGTGGTTTTTCTGGTCTCAGATAGCCTTGCTTGTGCCCCCGTGGTCAGCTGCAGGTTGCCTGTGGGTTGGTTCATTGATCAATGCTGGACTTTCTCATGTGTCTGGGGCCTCAGCTGGAACAACAAGGCTGATTCATCTCTGTCTCACTTAGTCTCGAATCATCCAGCAGGCTAGCCTGGGCTTGTTCTCATGCAGAGCTAGGCTTCCAACAGAACAGCAGTAAGTCCTCTTGGGTCCGAAGCTCAAAACTGGACCACTGTCACTTCTACTGGCCAAAGACAGGAACTGACTCAAATTCGAGGAGCAAAGATTTGTTGATGGGGTATCCTGCAAAGCCACATTGCAAAGGGCTATATACAGAGAAAATATTAATTGAAGCCATCAGCGCAATAAATCTACAATACAATAGTTCTGCTCTACATGCTTTATCTACACTGAGGCATTCAACCTTCATAACATCTCTTTGAGGTGGAAACTATTAATAGCCCCGTTGTATAGATGGGGACATTGAGTTATAGATTGATTAAGCAAATTTGCCTGAAGTGGTACAACTGTTAACTGACAGACACGAGATTAGAATCTAAAGTCTACTCTCTCAGCCACTAGGGCCTCACAGTGAGGTGTGTTCACAGCATGATGCTCCCCTGGGGAGGGGCAGAAACCAAGGTCATCGGAGAACATGGGACAGGTCACACAGCACTGAACACCTGACTGTGCAGCTCTGGCAGGTGGTTAAGTTGACCAACTTACGTGACCTCCTTCTCCTGAGGCGGTGCTGAGGGAAGAGAGATAAAAGTCCCCAGAGGATGGCATAGTCCAGCCTGAACCATCAGCCCCTACGTCACTGAAAATGCTAGTGTTGTTGCATTTAATTTTTTAGAAAGCTCCCCTGGCTGGGACTTCCGTGTCTGGCTCAGTCTGCGAGCTGTTTGTCTGGAGAGAGCTGGGAAGCCCTTGGACCTCAGAAGTCCGGACTGCAGCGTCAGCTCGGCATTGTCACAAAAATAGCCCTTCTCGGGGAAGGCAGGTACTTCCTCTGGCTGCATTTCCCCTCTCAGCCCCGCCTGGCCCTCAGAAGAAAAGAGACGTGAACCAACTAACTGTAGGCAGGATTGGGACATGGCTGGTGAGAGGGCTCTATGGGGACTCACCAGTAACAAAGGGAGGAAATGAACATGCAGTATTAGTAATTATACTGTGCCCATCCCCATTTGTATTTCGGTATGTCATTTCCATAATAAAACTACCAAAGCAAAAAACTAAGGACACAAACACCAGTCAGGGAGTTCGGAGAAAAGGGTGACAGAGGCTTTTCCCGCCTCCCCCTCCCCCCCCAAATGACAAAATTGCCTTCAGTGAGAAACTCTTTTATGTCAGACTGGCAGTTTTCAAGGCAGGTGCATTTGAAGAGATGAAGCTGCCATCCAAGCCTTCGGTGAAAAAGGAGTCAAAGTCAATTGGCCAACTGTTGAAAGCTGCCCAAATGGAGTTGGGTTCCATACAAGGCACAAATGCAGCCTGCAAGACCCTAGGTCAGCTCAGAACACACTGAGATGGGCTTGGGTTTACAAAGTCCATGAGATAAAAGTAGTAGCCGGTAACAGCCTTGTGAATTTGGCTCTCCACAGATTCAGATGACTTCTGCAACACTTACTACAACACTTGGTAATTGTCACTTCACTTCTCCCATCCTCCACCGACTGTAAACCCCTGAGGGCAGAGAGCCCTGCAGGGCGAATCCAGAGCTAGGAGCTAGAGTGAAGCTTCTGAGGAAGGGGAAAAAGAGCAATGGCCATAACCTTTTCCTCCTCCCCCATGGCCAGGTGAGACTTACCTGGCTTTGCCCAACATTCATTTCTCCACTTATAAATGGAATAGAGTGTGATCTTCAGGAAAAATAACCAAATAAGTGTCCGAGCGTGAAAAATAATAATAGTGCCCAATAATTGTATGGTGCTTTACCAATTACAGAGTTCTTTCTGGACCATTTCAACTGATTCTCTCATAACAATACTGTGAAGTAAGCAGGCAGGTATTATAATTATTCTCGTTTCACAGAGAAAAAGTCAAGGATACAAGAATAAGTGACCTGTCCAAGGTCACACAGGTGTTTGTGTGCAGAGCCAAGACTTGAACCTGGGTCTTCAGTTCTGATTCCAGAACCTTTCCCACTGATCTGGAATGTGTCTGAGGTGGCTTAATGAAGTAAACTAGTCATCAGGCTCTAAGATCACCATAGCACTAGAACTAGAATGCTTGTTACCTCGAGCTCAAATTTCTTGAAAGCCAATACAAAAAGATTTAAAATAAGAACTTGCCTTTTCTGAAGCTAACAATGGGTGAATGTTCTTTAGAAATACCCGCTGGTGGATTTTTTATCTGAAAGCCAGAAATTTGGGGCTAAATGAAAGAAAACGAAGGAAGTTCTCCAGCTGAGAGACCCCCTCAAGCACAAGTTTTTCAAGTTAAAATATATTATGTATTTAGTTCAATCTTTAATTCCCTAAATTTCCCTTTCATCCATTATCTTGTTCTCTCAGCCAAAAAAAAAAAAATCACACATAAGTACTTTATTTAAATGATAAAATCAACCACCAAGCAACAAGAAACATCTTCCCTCAGCTCCATCTTCCTTTTCTGTCTTGCACTAGACTTCCAGAAATATCTTTCTCAAGGTCTCAACATCTTTTCTCAAGTCCACTGTCTGCTCCATCTCCAAAACCACCTGCTTCATGTGGACCCTCCATTTCTCTCTCCTGAGTTGTCGCCTTAGCTTCCTTGAGGGGTTTTCTGTGTTTAGTTTTTCCCGACTTGGGCCCGTCCTCCCCTCTGCTCCTGAAGATGAGCTCTGCAAACCCTTGTCACAAACAGGGCCCCATCCACTCAGCCAGGGCCAAGCCTCTGACATGGTTTAATTAAGAGGCCTGTGGTGGAGAGGATATGGGCTACAACCTAAAACACCTGCTTCCTAATCCCTGGGACCTGAGAATAAATTACCTTGCACGGCAAAAGGGACTTTGCAGGTGCGATTGAGTTAGGCATCTTGAGATGAGAATAACCTGGATTATCCAGGTGGGCCCAATATAACTGCAAGGGTCTTTACACATGCAAAAGGGAGGTGAGAGAGGAAAGAGACTTCGTGGAGATGCTGTGCCACTGGCTGTAAAGGTGGAGAAAGGGGCTATAGGCCAAGAAACGCAGACAGCCTCTGAAAGCTGGAAGAGGTAAGGAAACCGATTCTCCCCTCGACCCTCTCGAAGGAACATAGCCCTCTGAGCACCTTGCTTTTAGCCCAGTAAAAGCCATTTTAGATTTCTGACCTCCAGATACAGAAAATAATAAATCTACATTGCTTAAAGCCATTAAGTTTGTAGTAATGTGTTAAAACTGCACTAAGAAACTAATACAGGGCCCTTCGTAGTTTTTCCTGATCTACCTTGCCAACCTCATCTCCTGGTGATTCTTCTTCGCATACCTGGCCCGGCCACTCAGTCCTCCAGTCACAAGGACTTCCCTCAGACACACCATTCTCTTTCATACCACTGTGCCTTTGCAAAGGCTGTTCCCTTTCACTCAATGCTCTTCCCCTTTTGCCTCCTGTGAATTCTTTCTCCTTCACGGCTGATCACAAGTGTCGTCTTTCCTTGAAGCTGTTCCTGCCCTTTCAGGCTGATCTAGCTGCCCCTTCTTTTAGCTACTGTATATCCTTCTCCCTTATTCGCGTCTCTGAGGTAGATTCTATGCATTTTTGTCCATTGCGTTTACGGCTATATCCTCTATGCCTAGAGTAGGCACTCAATAAATACATGTTGAATGGCTTCCCTAACAGAATGGGGGATCGTAGTGACTAAACTTTTCACTGTTTATATCTTAAGGCTCTGGCTCAATGCCTGGTAACTGGTGGTAACTCATCAACTATATTCTTGATTGATTAATAGCAGTAAACGATGACTTAAAAAATAGATTGCTCTCAAGTCTCATCTGATTTCAGAAAAGTGACACTTTGACTTCTCCCCTGCTCCCTGGAAAAACTAAATCTTCCTCTTGCTCGCTGCCCAGTCACCTGTTTCGACTGACTGTGTGCTTACCGTATGTCTGTTGCTTTCATACACATTACCTCCTGGCTTCTGCAGAATAACCTTGTGTGGTCCATGCAATTGTTCTCCTTTTGCCTATGAAGCAACCAAAGCTCAGAGCCATGTCCCTAAGATCAAGAGCTAGTCAGCCTTGGAGTCCGGATTCCAATCCACGACTCCTGAAGCCACAGCCACGATTCTTTTCACCCCGTCTCATTGCTTGTGGGCTGACCAGCACTCCCGCGGACGCCCTCAAAGCTCTGCCTCCTGCCAATGGGCAGGGGGATAGGAAGACGGAAGAAAGGAGGTAGTGATGGGCTGCATGGAAGTCACAGGCTGTATGGACAGCTTTCTTGTGTACGTACAGAATATCTCCTAAAGGTTACACAGGAAACCAGGAGGCTGAGTGCTGGTTGTCCCGGAGTGGGAAGAAGACGCCCTTGGTTTGTTAGGTCTCTACGTGTCAGGCACTGTCGTAGGCACTGAGGATACATCAGTGGACAAGACAGACACATTATATATACACCTATGTACTGTTTGAACTTATCCTTCTATATATTCCCCTTTCAAAAGTAAAAATAACCATTTTAATAAGTAAAATGGGGGGAGGGTGGAATTACATCCATACTATTGAATATTACGTACCTATTCGAAGAATGAAAAGAACACCAAGATATACTTTATGTTAAAAAAAAATCACAACTTATACTGTATTATTTTTTGTGCATAAAATGCACATCCACAGAATTTCATATGGTTATTTTTATATAGCTATATGCAAATATATGAAGAAATATCTGGAAGTATTGTGGTGAGTGCTCTAGGAGAGAGGGTGATAGATTGAATGAGGATTGTAGTTTTTACACTATTCTGCATCATTTCAAATGCATTTATGTGTAAAAATACATAATTTTTTAGGTTAAAAATAAAAAGACCCCAAAACCCTGAGACTATAGCTGGTCTCAGAACATGGATTCCGGCGAAGGTCAGGCTCCACTGGTCCTTGAAGGCCGCTTTGGCTCCAGGTTTAGACTGGCATCCCAGATCAAGTCAGGGTCAAAAAGCTCCCCCTTCTCTTCCAGAAATAAAGAAAGCCTGCTGGCTTTGAAAACCGATAATGCGTATGTACCTGAAGATAAGCCCAGAGCCCTCAGGAAGACTGGAGGGAGTGGGAAGGGCCAGGGGCCTGCAGCGAGCCACGTTTTTGACTGGTGTCACCCAGGCCCCCACTCGGGGGAACAACAATGAACAGATATTGGCAACTTTGACATGGAGGAAATTACTTTCTTCTGTAGAAAGGAGAAGTTCTGCTTTGAGGACAAAAAGCCACTTGCCCTGACAAAATGCTTAATTAGGAGATAAGCCAGGGAGCAGTGGGAGGGGTATTGTGTGCCAGGGCTCCTGAGGAGCCAGTCCACAGATGCCGCCAAGGAGTCCCATGGTCACTGCTGATCAGGGCCCCTGGAGAAGTGGTGTGTGAGCAATTATGGTCAAGGTTCTCCCGGCCCCGGGACAAGCCATTAAACCGTTAGGACCTCAGTTTGCTCGTCAGTAAAGTAGTGACTATAATCCTCACCCCCCCAGGGATGGAGAAGATTGAGACTCCGCATTTCAGGTTCTCATCACAGTGCCAGACAAGTAGTTTATCTGCTCAGCGGCTCGCCGCGGATGTCATGTCACTGTGGTTATTATGCAGACAGTTCTGCATGATGGCTAAGAATGGGAACTCCGATCGGCTTGGTCAGATTCTCAGCTTCCCCACTTACTAGCTGTGGGACTTGGGCATTCTCTTGACCTCTATGTGCCTTAGTTTACTTATCAGTCAAATGGGGATAATACCTCATAGAGAAGTTGCTAAGATTAAATGAGCTAATCCTCGTTAAGTAATATGTGCCTGGCCCATGGCGGTGGGCCCTTGGCACACATTTGGACCTATGAAAGATAACAATGATAATGAACACAAGGTAAGAGTATCCCGAGGGCTCAGAGCCTTCTTTCTCACCAGACGTTTTCTTGTTGTCCAATTCTGTGAGGTTGGACGAGATATGGAACAGGACATCTCTTCTTCCTCTCTCCTAGATAGATGAAATGGAGGGAAGAGGGTTTTTTTTACTCCACAGCCCACTGTCCTGCTGGAGAACTGAGACCCAGGTGGGTGGGCACTTTGAGAGACTTTGGCTCAGCTGGACTCTCTCCTTCCCAAAGCGGGTGGGGAGAGGGGTGCTCCCGACAAACTGCCCTTCAGTGTGGTGGGTGGTCGCTGGAGACATCCCAAAGATATCTCCTCTGATCTCTGAGTGCCAGCACCAGATGCTACAGATGACTGGTCCATTAAAGGGCTACGCCATCTTCCTCAGACACCCACATGTGAAGTGCAGATTGCCACGGGAAGGGTCCAAACTTGTGTCATCAATTAAAAGATAATTGAATCTATTGGTAGCTCCTTAAAAATTAGAATGGCACCCAAGTAATCGAGATGCTGTGTGTGTGATGGGGGGAGGGATGGGATATTTCCTTATACAGCAAAAGAGAACAAATTTGCTGTAGGACAATTTGACAAAACCTTTTTATAACCTTAAAAATGTGCAAATATAACCTCAGCTTTCCATTCCAGGAATGTAGCCTAAGGAAATAATTAAGAAAGTGCACAGGATTTTGCTCCAGGATGTTTATTGTAACATTGTTTACAGCAGCAAAAAAATATTTGGAAACAATTTTAATGTCTACCATTGGGAGACTGGTTAAATAAATGATGATACAGTTATACAATGGAATATCGTGCAGCCATTAAAATATTGTAAAAGCATATTTATTGACCTGGAAAGAAGTTCATGATTCATTATTGAGTGAAAAAAATAAAAAATAAAAGAGGTTACAAAACAGCCTGTATGGTATGATCTCATTTTTTATTAAAAAAACTGTGTATATATCTATCTGTCTATCCGTCTGTCTATCTATCTATCTATCTATCTATCTATCTATCTATCATCTATCTATCTATCTATCATCTATCTAATCTATCTATCTATAGATAGATATAGATATATTATGACTAGGGAGAACATTCTTTTAGGCAAGACTTTGCTACAACCACATGTAACATGGGACCTTATGCAGTATCTTTTGCATTATGGTAACATAGCTTTTTCACTTAACATGTTTTGACTTTACCCAGGAGGGGAGGATGGTACAAATTGAGGGCCTGAAGTAAGAAAATAAGTGTGTTTATATGTATATACCAACCAAAACGTTATCAGTAGCAGCTGGGATTTAGATAACTTTTATTATCTTTTTCTTTATATTTTCATGATTTTTAAGTTATTTTTTAAAAAAAACAAAGACTAAAAGAAATTCAGGCCAGATGGCTGGAGGGCCGTGAGAGCTGGGAGGGCGGGGAGGAACGTAGAGAGAGCAACGGAGCAAACTCCAGTGACTTGGGAATTTCATCCACAGTCTCTCAGGGACAATGCCCATGACCTTACCTGGGCCCCTGGGACACATGCCACCAAGTGCCAGGCCCTGCTTTCCCTAGTCATGTCTCCTCAGGGCAATCATGCGGACATGTGCTAGATCCCACTTCTGGGCAGATGCTGGGTCTCCTTGGCCTGACTCTGTCTGGTCACCGCACTCTTGGTGAGGCCTGGAAAGGAAAAACGAAACGAAACCAAAACTGCTGCTGTGCAGGAGGGTGACACGTGGGGACCCAAGACGGTGCCTGCTGGTCCCAGGACACATGGAAGAGAGATCTGCAACCGGGTTAAGGACGGTCCCAGCACTCCAAAGCGAGAGCTCCCGTTTTGTTTTTTAGCTGTAACTATTATTTAACGAAAATATCATTAAAGTAAATATAACATAAAGGAGCAGTGACTATTAGAATTTCTGTCATATTGATAAGCATACTGTACTGAATATTAGCTAGAGAAGCTCTATGCAACACTAATGTATTTTTTATTTTTTTTAATTAAACTTTACATCGCTAGAGATAATTCTCATTCTTTTTGGACCAGAGGTTACCCACAATGAAGTGAAATGAGGAATATTTTGACATACTTATACATTATAGTTGTGAATGGCAGGACGTGGTTGTGACTTCTAAGGTGATTCTGATTTTTTTGCCCCTGACCTATTTTCTTTTTTAATTAAATGTGTTATGTTGATATAATTGTAGATCCTGTCTACCCTTTACCTAGTTGACCCCAATGGTAACATCTTGCAAGTACACTGTGTGTATGTGTGTATAAAATACAGCTTTATTGAGATATAATTGACATATAACATTGTATAAGTTTAAGGTGTACAAAGTGATAATTGATAAACATGTATACTATGAAGTAATTACCACAATAAGGTGAGTTAACACATCATTGCCTCACATAGTTACTTGTATGTGTGTGATGAGTACTTCTAAGATCTACTGTCTTAGCAACTTTCAGTATACAATACAGTATTGTTAACTATAGTCACATGCTATCCATTAAACCCCTAGAACTTATTCCTCTTATAACTGGAAGTTTGTACCATTTGACAACCTTCACTTTATCTCCTCCACCTCCACCACCCTTGGCGATTATCTACTCTCTGTTTCTATGGATTCAGGGGGGTTTTTTTGTATTTCACATATAAGTGAGATCCTATAATATTTGTTTTTCTCTGTATGACTTATTTCACTTTGTATAATGCCCTCAAGTTTCATCCAGATCATCGCAGAAGAATTTCCTTCTTTTTTGAGGCAGAATAATATTATATTATATATGCATTTATACACCTTATTTTCTTGATCCATTCATCTGTCAATGGACATTTAGATTGTTTCCATGCCTTGGTTATTGTGAATAATGCTGCATTGAGCAAGAAGGGGAAGATTTCTCTTTGAGACTGTAATTTCATTTCCTTCAGATATATATACCCAGAAGTGAAATTCTTGGATCATATGGTAGTTCTATTTTTAATTTCTTGAGGAATCTCCATACTGTTTTCCATAGCGGCTGTAGCAATTTACATGGACCCACCAATAGAGCACAAGGATTCCCTTTCCTCCACATTCTCACCAGCACCTGTTATCTTTTTGATAAATAGATGTGAAGTGATATCTCATTATGGTTTTGATTTGCATTTCCTTGATAGAGATGTTGAGTACTTTTTCATGTACCTGTTGGCCATTCGTATGTCTTCTTTAGAAAAATGTCTATTCAGGTCCTTTGCCTATTTTTAAATTGGATTATTTGATTTTTTCTTTTTCTTTTTTCTTTCTTTTTTTGCTATGAGTTTTATAAGCTCCTTATATATTTTGGATATTAACCTTTTATCAGATATATGATTTACAAATATTTTCTCCCATTCGGTAGGTTGCCTTTTCACTCTGTTGATGGTTTCCTTTGCTGTGCAGAAGCTTTTTAGTTTGATGTTGTTCCATTTGTTTATTTTTGCTTTTGCTGCTCAGGCTTTTGGTGTCATATCCAAAAAATTATTGCCAAGACCAAATTCAAGGAGCTTTTTTCCCCTATGTTTTCTTCTAGGAGTTTTACATTTTCAGTTCTTACACTGAAGTCATTAATTCAAGTTAATTTTTCTGAGTGTGTAAAATAGGAGTTATCGTACGTAAGTCTTAAAATCAAGCAGATTGAGCCCTCCCACTTTATTCTTTTCAAAGTATTTTAACTTTTCTAATTCATTTGTTTTTCCATACAAATTTTAGATTTATATTGTTTATAGCTACATTTTTCTCTGGATGCTTTTGAGTTTTGTTTGTTCGTTTGTTTGTTTGTCTTTAATTTTCAGAAGTTTAATTATGGTATTCTTGGCATGGATTTCTTTAGATTTATCTTGTTTGGGATTTACTCAGTTTCTTGAATCTGTAGTTTATGTATCTTGACAAATGTAAAAAGTTCTCAATTATTATTTCTTCAAGTATTTTTTTCAGCCGTGCTCTCTTCTCTCCTTCTGGGACTCCAACAGCATGAATGTCAGATAGTTTCCTATAGTCCCAAGAGTCTCCATTGTTTTTTTGTTTTGTTTTGTTTTGTTTTGTTTTGTTTTGTTTTGTTTCAATCTATCTTCTTACAGATTGAGTGACTTCTATCGTTCTTCTATCTTCCAGTTCGCTGATTATTTCCTCTGTTTCCTCCATTCTGCTGCTGAGCCCATCCACTGAGCTTTTTATTTTGATTGTTGTACTTTTCCGTTCCAAAACTTGCATCTGGTTCTTTATATCTTAGATTTTTTTGCTGAGACTTTCTATTTTTAAATTTTTTTCACGCACAGTTTCTAATTGTTCACTGAAACATTTTATATGGCTATTTCTCTGTTCTAGGTGTTGGCATCTAATGATTGTGTTTTCTCTTTCATTTTGAGATCTTCCTGGTTCTTGGAATGATGAATTAATTTATGTTAAAATGTGGACATTTTCATAAGACTCTGCATCCTATTTAAATCTTCTGTTTCATGTGGCTTCTTCTTACATCACTATGAAAACAAACAAACAAACAGGGAGTACTAACTACCATGTTACTGCTAGGTGGAGATAGGGGTCCAGGTTCCCCTCTCAGCCTCCGTTGACACCTGAGGAGAAGGGTACTTCTTTAAGCTGTGCAGGAGTGGGAGTTCCTACCGTGGTCTGCACTAACCCTGAGGGGTGTGTGTGTGTGTGTGTGTGTGTGTGTGTGTGTGTGTTGGGGGAGGACAGGGGAGCTGTGCCTCATTACCGGCTGGTAGGGCTGAAGGTCCTGACTCTCTGTTCTGTCTTTTCTGATACCACTCTCATGAGGGATGTTGAGAAGCCTTGTTACAGCCTGGCTAGGGTGGAAATCAAGGCTCTCCGTTCGGCCTTCACTGGTGTGAGTGTGGGTGGGGTCACAGTTTTTCCGTGGGGTTTGGCTGGGGCAGAGTGGTTATTATCTAAAGGGTTTTTGTCATGCCAGGCTGCCCCTTTCCTGGTCCGATGGCTCCAGAGAGCAGGCTTTTCTTGGCATTTTCCTCTCTGCACTTAATGTTTCCAGATTGCCATCTTCTTCAGCTCCAAGTCTGGGATGAATCAGGCAAAATAAAACCCAGGGAACGAACCACTGTGTTGTTCCTTGGGTCCTAAGATCCCTCAATGGTCTGCCTCTCTCTCTCTCTCTCTACTTCTAACAATCTTCTTATGATCGTTTCAATGTCATGTCCAAGGTTCTTAGTTGTAGTTAGTGGGAGGACTAGAGAAAAGTATCTCTACCTCATTTTCTTGGAAGTGAAAGTTCTTTCTTTCCTGTTTTTACTTACACTTCTCACTGAAGAACAAACCCACTGGAATTTTCATGTCATGTCAACTTTTAGCATAACTAACCAACATTTTTAAGTGATCACAGTCTTTTGCTAATAGAATATTTACATGAAATATATGGGGTCCATTTTTTCAGGGAGATGATCAGGCCTGAATTATGCAAAGATCATCTCTGGGTAAATCTGTTATCACAATAAAATTAACCCCATCAAAGGATGTTAAATCTTGTTAGTTCAAAGGAGAGAGACAAAGATAGTTTTACACCCAGAATGGCTAACCTAAAGACACCAACATGCCCAGCTGTTGGGTCTTGCTTTACCATGCTAAAACTCAAAGTGGTGGCTAACAATGTCCCCCCAAATTAATTATTTACTGCACCCTCCTCCCCACAATTTTTGGGTTTGATCTCCCGGAGAAACCGTCTTGTTTCTTTTAGCACAGCGAGCTACTAAAACTAAATTAGGAACAAATCTCTGAATATTATTAATAAAGGAGGAGTTTCCTTTGAACGAGAGTCTTTTAAACTGTGTTTCCTAGAGATTTCCTGTGTAACTTCAAAAGGAGTTCATGACCACTTTGATTAGGACTTTATCTCAAGCTCTAATGAAGATAGGCATGTTCTCAGAATATCCATCACCATGAATGTTAGCCAATTACATTCCCTTGTTTAAAAGCAATGTAATCTCTCCTTGGGATCCACACTAATAAAATGATTTTCTTCATCAGAGTTGAAAGTCAGCTGTGTCTCCAGTTCTGAGCCCTGTGGCAGGAAAACTTCTGGAAACCCAAAGAGGACTTTTCTCTTGTTACCTGGTTTTCTCTTAGGTTCAATCCTGATATTGAACACACATGGACAAAATACTGTCCGCTGAAACCAGATTCTTTTATTGCACTATTATTTCAGTCACTTAGGGGCTTGGAGAAAGATGGTGGGGTGGGGGATGGCTTAAGGAGACAGATGGCCAATGTAATTACCACTCGAAAAACAGGTTTGTCCTTCAAAAATGACAACAGCAGTGTACTCTCAACGACAGGTGAAATTTGAAAAAGGATTAGGAAAGGATTACTTAAGAGAAAAAGAACAGGTGTGTCAGGGTGCTCCAGTTTGGGGTGGGGGTGGGGGCTTCATCTTTTGAACGGCACCCTCAAAACAGCCCCTTCACATTACAGTTACATTTGTACCTATGGATTTTGACAATTGCCAGTGTTTTGGGCCATCTTAACGAAGAGCAAAAGGTAGAATGAGCACAGAAGTGTCCCTCCAGTCTTTAAACGGAAAACAGAACTTAAAGGGGAAGGCATGTTGTATTTTTTCCCAAAACAGAAGTATATATCTATGGACTTGAAGCAAAGGCAGGAAATCCACAACTTGCAAAGCTCTCCACCCTGCATGAACCATGATGCTCCTTCAGAACCCTGGGAATAGGTAGAAAAAAAAATTCTCAATTCTCTTTTGGGAGTGGCTATGGAGTCAGGCCAGAATTCCTACAAGTAAACCAATCACAGAGCGTTGTGGATAGAAGCGAGCATCTGGCCAATATCCATCTTATAGGTGAAGAAACATCCCCAAATGTGTAGTGACCTGCATAAGACCATGACCAGTTAGTAACAAAGTCACAACTGGAATTCAGAGAGTCAAGTGCCTTTTGTGCTATCTAAACCATTTTCTTTATGCTATGAGGAATCCTATCTTAAAGGGTTGGTCAAGGGCCCAAAGCCAGAAAGGTGAGAACAAGGGGATCTGAGCTCATGTTCTATCCCGTGAAGAGCCTTCTTCAGGAGCTCCGGGTTCCACAGTACTGCAGCCCCACCTGTATGACCTCCTTTTTCTGCCAAGCCTTGGGAGAGGAGGATCTGCAGGGGGCGCCTGGGCTGTAATGAAATAATAATAATAGCTACTTGCTTAATGCTTCCTTCATGCTATGCACTGTGCTAAATACACACTTCATAGGCACTTTCTCTCTTGATCCTCACTATAACCTTGTGAAGTAAGTGTAATTATCATTCCCATTTTGCAGATTAAAAAAAAAAAACCCAAGATTTGGAGAAATAATGAAACTTGCTCAAGCTTATATACCTAAGTAAATGACAGAAACAGAATTTGAACACAACTCCTCCTGGCTCCAAACCCCAACTTTTTAACCCTTGTGTGGAGTCACTGCTCAGAGGCAGACTGCACTCAGAGCTCCCCGGGTCGAAGTAGAAATTGGGGTGCCTGCTCGACTCAGATATAAAAAGGAGATAAAATCTGATACCTGCTAATGTAGCTGGTTCAGGATGGGGGGTTGGGATTCATGTCTCTGGAGGGCACTGAGTTCCACTGAGGTATGCTGGCTGCCTTGGTGTGGCCTTGAGAACACGAAGGTGGCCGCACAATCCAGCTCCACTCTGCCTCTGCCTCGCTGTGTCACTGGGTTATGACCCAGCAGAGTTCCCCGAAGGCAGAAGTTTGGATAAGTGAAGTTTGTTGTGTGTCTCCACTACTTCCTACTTAGGGGTTTCCTGCCCTGGGCCAAATCCCATTTTTCCTCCAAAGTGTTAGGTCCCCTTTATCCATGATTCTCAAGCATAGCTGCATATAAGAATCACCTTAGGAAGCCTTTTTAAATTGCTGGCATTCGAGTTACATTTCCAGTGACTCTAATTGCACTAGGTTAAGCTCCCCAATTAAAGTTGCCAAGTAAAATACAGAATGCTCAGTTAAATTTGAATTTCAGATGAACAACAAATGATTTTTAGCATAAATATGTCCCAAATGTTCCATGGGTATATTATACTAAAATATTATTTGTTGTTTATCTGAAATTCAAATTGAATTTGGCATGCCATATTTTCATTTGACAAATCTGGCATACCCATTCCTAGGTCATTCTAATGCACAAGCACAGGCTGAGAACCTCTGCTCTATGTGATAATAATCCTTCCAAATGTACTTTCGTGTTGCCGCCAGCTTCACATCCTCTGGCCCAGGCAGCAAATATGCGTTTTCTTAGGGCTTTCTGTGGCACGGTGTCTGGCCCTTAAACTCAGCAGCAGAGCTAATCGTGTAAAGAGGAGGACAAATTATAAGAGGTTAGCTGGAGAGCCAATGGGAGATTGGTGATGTCTGATAAATAACACTTAAGGTGCTGCCTTCTCCCCAGGTTGGTCCTGTGCTGAGTTCTTAGTAATCAAACAATGTCTGTTGCACACTTATGCGGTACGGGGCCCTTATTAGGCACTCGGGAGATGCCACGGAGGCTTTGGAACAATGGCAGCCTGGGAAGAGAGAATCCAAGTTTCTTTAACTGGAGAAATTTTCAGTTTATAATCTAATGAGGATTTGGAATAAGCACCTTTGTCATGCACGTAAACTTAACCAGCCAGACCACATAAACTTACACCCGATGCATGTGTGGCTGGACAGAACCGAATAAAGTTAAGTGGACGATAAAGAGGAAGAAAGAATGTTCTATTGCACCAGGCTGGAGACCGGGGAGCTTCCCAGCTCTGCCGCTTGCTAGCTGTGCCATCTGGGGCCAGGCACTTATTTTTCCTCAGTCTCCATTTCTTCATCTGTAAAATGGGAGTGCTGAAATGGCTCATGGAATGATTACAAGGATAAAATAAAACTGTGCTTGGAGAACAAGGCCTGGAATATCATAAATATTCTATGAATAGTTATAACAGTATCTCTAAGACAATCTGAGACATTACACGTATGTATAGTGCACTCAAAAGTGCTCATGTCCAAAGGATATAAAATTAAAAACTAACAAGATGAGAAAACACTTTCTTTAACATTAGTTCAACAAAGATTTGATAGAGCCCAATTCTTCTATGACTTTGAAAAGGGGACAGGAAATGAAGAAGAATTTCCCAATTCTAGCCTCTGTGTCTGGGATTTTTTTTACTCAATTCTACTTTAACAATAATGCAATTAAGTATCAAAAGTCTAAGGTAGATTCTTGCAACTGTATGCCAACATGTTATTCTCATGTGCCTGCCTGTCTGGGATGGGTGTTTTTAGGGTGTAGTTATATGGAAATAGCCTCTGATTACATTTCTGACTTTTCCAGGTAGGTTATAATTTCAGACAGTTGTTTTGATGTGACTGCTTGGCAAGCCACACATATCTGTGAGATCATCGGAACTCTGTGAATTAGAATGACATATAAAATTTTTTAACTATTTAACTATTCTAATATTGCTACTGTGGAAATATGCAAAGGGTCAGTTGTATGCAAACAAAAATTAATTTCATGAAAGCAAACCCTTCTTCATTCTCTTTTATGGCCAGTTCTATGACACATAAGAGGATATAACAGTCCCTTTGTATAGGTCCCTATAACTCTGGCTCCAACTTGGAGTTGAAATTCATTATCTGAAAGACACAGGAGTAAAGGGGCCTGTCTTTGAGTGCATGTATGTGCCTGTGTGTATATCTGCATACGTGTGACTGCTCCTATGTCTACATGTATATACCTGGGTAAGAAACGAGTCCCCTGAGGGTGAGTGTTTGGGCTCTTTGCTCACTGCTGTGTCCCTATACCTAGAACACACCTGACACAAGTAAGATTACATCTTCTGATGCAATAAATTAATCTATACGTTGAGTACGTACTCATGCGTCTGTTATCCCTGATAAATGTACCCATCTCAGAGCTCATCGACCTTTTCATCCATGAGTCTAGTGCTCTGGGTCAGGAAGAGGTGAGGGTAACTTACAGGGCTCAGGTAGGAGAGGTGCAAATGGAGGAAGAGAAAATAGTCTTCAGAGAGGAGGGTAGCTTGAGGGGTGGGTAGGTGTCCAGGCAGAAGGTCAGGAACTAACCTGTAGATTTTATATAACCACTGAGGTAGGAGCTCCTCCAAGATTATTGATCTCGTGTTTCACAGACTGCAGACTGGGGTTCTGGGCCCCTAGGCCTCCTTGAAGATAAGAATGTGTCTTCCAACATTTTGTTTTGTTTTGTTTTCCGAAAGAGAACCAATGGAAAACACATTTTTTTCCAGAGATAAAGCAGATTGAGTGACTTAAAATGCCACTTTCTTTGCTTTTGGCTAGAATTTCACCAACTCAGTGTGGTCATGCTGGTTCTTTCATGCTTATCCAAAATCTCAATGGGCAGTTACATCTTGGTTTGTGATTAATGAACACGGGAAAGATGAACCAATGATGCTTTTTGGAATGGGGGCAAGAGGTAGATTGTGTGCCAGGGGAACTCTTCCTTTGTAGGTGAGGATACTGATGCTGCAGATGAAGAAAGTATTGATCAAAATTACACAATAGTGTAGTGGAAAAGCTGACCCAAAACTCTAGGCTTCTAACTATTGCTCCTATCTTTTTGCCTAACACTATGCTGACATGTGCACAACATTTTACGGTTTCCAAAGTGCCTTTGCATATAACCCCAGTCAGCAAGGCAAACCTGTTCTTCCCACTTTGTAGGTGAGAATACTGAGGCTCTGAGAGGTTAACTGACTTACACAGGTTCAACTAGCTAACAAACAGGAGGAAGATCCTTTAGCACTTGCATATATCTTTCCCTTCCATCTCTTGATATCTAACATTTCACCAGTAGAAATTTATTCCTTTAGCTTAAGGCACTGGCCATCTTTTAATGCCAAATTCCTCTGGGAATGATCATACTTAAGCTAGTGTCAGTCATTGGTACCTTAATGTACATAAATTTAGAACCCTTGCTGAATTCATTTTTCATTTAAAATATGGAGCCGTTAAAGAAAGTAGGGGCCTGAAAGTCTTATTAGAAGACACCCCAGAGTGAGAAGATGTGAAAAAAAAAAAAAGTTTTGTATAAATTACAGCTTGATCTCAGGCCACTGCCTTCATCGCCTGGTGACTGTTGAAAATTATCCTCCAGAGGCGTCTTATTACAGAGGATACCCATCAGGTCACCAGATTTGTAGAAGAGTAAGGACAGCAGAAAGGGCTGTTGAGTCTCTGTAATTTTTGGGAAAGGAAATTCAACCATCTGGCTCAATGGGTTTCTGACTTCTCCAAAGAGACAGCATCTTGATATTTAAACTTTCATGTGAGTGACTCAGAAATAGTTTTGCAGTGTCAAATGCATCTTCTTGCCATGCTGAAGCAAAGAAGCCACGAAGGGCCATCAGCAAGATTCTGACCAGGCGAGAAAGGGCATTCATGCTTTGACTCCCATGGTCTAAGCTCCTCTTTTGTGTCATGCATGGGCTGTGCCAGGTGCCAGAGGCGTGCTTCCTGCCCTTGATGAGCTCATAGTCTAATGAACCCTGTAAGTGCTGGGTGTTGCATAGAAGAAGCCCAGGATTTGGCTGAGGCAGGAAGGGCCTGCCAACCTCAAAGGTCCAGGAGAAGGGAGGGCAGAGTCCAGCAGAGCAGAGATAATGTCTCAGGAGCAGGTGACACCCAAGCAAGCTCCAATAGGGCAGAGGCTATTTATCCTCTGCCCATGTCTACACCTACTGGTGGGTGTAGGGGGGAGGGCATGGGGTGTGGCTGAAGTAGGCCTGGGCAGCACTTTGAAGGCTGCCAGGTGCCACTGACAGAAGCAGAGTCCCACTGTTCTTGTTCCTGCCGTTCTGCTTGTATCTTACGGTCCCTAAGTCTCTAGTCCTGAGCTTTTCTTAAAGCCACTTCTCCCTTCTCATATATGAAGGCAAGATGAAAACTCCCAAGGAGCGAAGGAGCCCTGAGCCAGCTCCTCGGCTAATCGCTGGATGATCTCTTTCTAAAGGAAAAGGTGCCCAAGGAAAACCTGGGTAAAAAAAAAAAAGCTCTGGGGATTAAGACTCAAGTGATAATGCAGAAGACAGAAGATTTTTCGATGGCATTTACCAAGCCTGAGTACAAGAACCACAGGCCAAAGAGTAGGAAAAGAACTGGCCATGCTGGCGAGGTCCAAAGAAAAGCTGGATGGATGGGGTTATGCAGAAAGGGGTGGGGAGGAGAGGATGGGTAAGGAGGAAGAGCAGGGCTAAGGAGCCCAGGAGAGCCAAAGTTCAGCACAGGGAGGGGCATTCTGTCCATATGCAGGATGAAGAGATCTGGGGGCAACTGTCCTAGCACCACCTCGGTAATTAAACAGCCTCTGTGTACATGAAGACAAAATTATAGACAAAACAACTCCTTTGATGTAAGAGTGTAAAATGTCTGGGGAAAAGAGAGGCAAATAAAGCAGAGAGAGGTCTTGTTTAAATATTCTAACAAGGTTGATGGAAAAATATTACCAAATAGACAAATAGGCTGAACAAAGAATATAAGCTTGAGGAAACAAGACCCGGGCTGAGTGGGCACCCACGATATCGTGGGCCCTTAGGAGCATCAAAGCTGACCTTGCTGGGTACTGCAAGAAGTCACTGCTTTTCTTTCAAAGAGTTCATATGTCCATATCAAGCTGGACACCTGCCTTCTCATCTCCTACCTGTTCTCTACAGAAATTCTCAGCAACTTTCCAAAGAGGCCTGTTCATTTATGGAGTCAAAACCCTGGAGAAAGTGAGGTACGAAGGGTTTGAAGGACTCCTTCTGGGAAGCAAAGCTAATCAGGAATGGAGCTGAGCTTGTAACCCAGCATCCTGGATGCCTGTGCCATGATATAACCCCTGAACCACCACTCTTTCTGTTGAGGCCAACTCTATTAGTGAAATTTGTTAATTGGGGGATGTTGAGGGAGGAGGGAGAGAGCACTATGATGCTAACATGCTAACATAATTTAACACTTGATGGGCTCTGAAAAAGTACAAGCAAGGGGCTTTGAGCTCTAGCTTGGCACAGTCACCATTCCATATACATATTATTGAAATGAATATATGCAACTAAATTACATGCAAGACTCTGGGGCACCATAGTACAGACTTTGTGAAACAAAAAGGCATTTCTCCTGCCTCCACTGTGTCTCTGGTGCCATTGTCTGACACTATGGATTCACATAATAACAAAAAACAACGCCCCTATGATAGGGGGAAAACTCGATTTGGCACCAGGAGTGGTGTTTTCCATGGGAATGATGGTAGGGGCTGTGTCCGACTGTGGGAATAGTGCAAATCAGCACTTTTTTGTAGATTTTCTTCAAGCCCTTGTTTATTTTGGCTTTGGTCAGATCTATGGCCTAGCTTGAAGATTCCCCCTGGGTTTTCTGAAGCTCATAGACCTATGAGAGTTAAAACAGGGATAAATAAATAATTACGAAACACCCTACCCCTGACTCTGCACTCATGTGTGGGGTAGGCCTACCTGGGGGTGTGTATGCATATATACATGTAGGTCTCAGGACTGCATGTGTGCACATTGGCCCATGCCTCCACCAGGGACCTAATGAGAGACCAAATTTTCCCTGGGCTTCACTGGTTCATTATCTCACTATCATCTTTCATTTGGGGCAAAGGAGATTTTTTCACACAAATGCCAATTTTTGCAAAATAGCGTTGAGTAAAACTTGTTTGAAATTGTACGTTCCTAAAGCCCTTAGACATTTATAGACTTTTAAACATGAATAACTCAGGTTGTGGTTCTAACAGGGATAGAAAAGTCAGTAATTGTTGTGATAATGGTACGTGCACTTTATCTCACAGCTCTTAGGAATACATTGGCTTTAAAATGCCAATCATTGATTGTTCCTGTCATATCAGCAGCATGTTAGTAATATACAGTAAGTCTGTACTTACTGTAATCTACCCAGCCGAATGACACAGAGATCAACCATGCAAAATTTGTCACAAGATGGAAAATAAGCAGAGTATGTGTAGTATAGTTATATTATGGTCCAAAATGTGAATATATTGGCTTTAAAATTCCAATTACTGATTGTCCTGGCATATTAGCAGCATGTTTTAATATACAGTAAGTCTTCACTTAATATTGATAGGTTCTGTGACTTTAAAGGAAACAATTTATAATGAAACCTACATTTCCATAGGCTAATTGATATAAACAAGAGTTAAGTTTCTATGGCATCTCACTAATGTTATAATGAAAAATGTTATTCAAGGACCTACTATATTTTAAAAGTATAAAAGAATTTTTTGAAGGCTCTGTGAGAGTATGTATACTCTGAAGTTTTTTACAGTGAGTGTTTTACAAACAAATATACTTTCTCTCCTTTTTTTGAAGAAGTTCCATTTCTAGTAAAAGTCTTCCTGACAAATGTGTATAAGCAACCTCTGAGCTAGGTGGCTGGGTTGCACAACTCCAGGGGGCAGTATTTGCAGTGTCTTCTATGAAAATGGTTCCCCTGGAGGAAAAAATGCAGGTGGCCTTGCAAGGTGATAATATTTAAATAGGCTTATTGCAGAGTTGTTTTCCAATGGGAAGAATCTTGTTTCCTGCAGTTTGTTACCTCCCTTGGATGTGAGTAGGGGACCCAGGTCTTGTCTGGGTCTAGATTGGAAGAAAAAGATCTTACTATGGGCCAGGCAGCATACGTAGAGCAGATATAATTTAATTAGCATAAAAATCTTATCAGAGGTTTCACAGGTGGGGAAACTTAGGCCAGAGAGGTTAGGGGACTTGCCCAAGTTCACACACAGTCTTTATTCAGCAGAGCTGAGACTTGAACTTTTTCTATGGGACTCCCCAGAGGCCCTCAAATGTCCCCCTGCCTCCCACCAGACTTCCCAGACCTAGAAAGCATCCACAATTCCTGCAGACCCTGACTTAGGTGACAGCAGCAGAGTAAAAACAGTGCCAACTCAAGTAGGGAACGTCAGAGCCAAAAGGTGGAATTTAGCTGGAGTGAGGTGGTCCTGGGCTGCCACCGCTGTGTCTGTGTCAAATAAAAAGGAGCCAGGTGTGGCAGCACCCTAGTGTGAGCTTTGCACAGCTGGACCAGGGCTAGGAAAAGGAGTGCCGAGAGAGATGCTTACATCTCCTCCCCTTCCTGGAACGTAACTTTGCTTTTGAAGGGAGACAGAGTAAATCTGTAACCGGAATTTGTGGGCCTGGGGATTTCATTTGTCCTTTTGCAGGCACGAGGCCTTGCATGTATGTGTTGGTGGAGGGAACTTCAGGTTACATGTAATGGGTTTTTTTAAAATTGGACTTAAAAAAAAAAGTCGCAGCAGTTATCATTTATTGGAGACTTACTATGTGCCAGGCATTGTGCTGGACACTTTATAAAAGTATTATTATGTGAAGAAAAAAATAGCTTAGTAGTTTGTTTTGATGCAGGTGCACTCAGAGTCACAGAGTACTTTTTCCATTCTGGTTAAAATACAGTGTTCTACATTGTGGTAAGATTTGGGGAGAGGCGGGGACGGGCAGGGGGCGGTCCTTGCCTCGCCTGTCTCCACCTTTTATTTTGACCAGTCTGATCTGGAGACAGGCTCGCACTAGGACCCAGGCGTCAGAGCGCCTCCGTCTGTCCTGTAGGTTCATTCAATCTCACATACACAGACCCACTGCGAGACCGACACACACTCACACACACTCAAGCACACAACTGCACGCAGCGAGGCTCGGGAAGTCAGGTCGCCTCCTCGCCTCGGCGCCTCCTCTGCTCCAGCCAGCCGGGTCTCCCCTGGGTCCCGGAGCTCCGTGGGGCCGCGCAGCCCCAGAAGAGGACCAGCTCGGCGGACCCCGGTCTCTCCATGGGCAAACGCGGGCGGCCGCGCAAGGAGGCGCGCTGCGAGGGCGCGGGGCTGGCCCCCGCCGCGCTCCCCGCGGTGTCTGCGCCCCAGCCCCCGGCCCAGCCCGAGGAGCCCGCGGGGGCCAAGCTCAGGTGCCCCTTCTCGGACATTTTCAACACCAGCGAGAACTCGATGGAGAAGCACATCAACACTTTTCTGCAGAACGTGCAGATTCTGCTTGAGGCCGCCAGCTACCTGGAGCAGATCGAGAAAGAAAACAAAAGTAAGTTTCGGGGCCCCCGCTCCTCCTCGGCGCCCCGCTCTTTCTTCCTCGCCCACTTGGGCGACCCTAGTCGCTTGCTCGGCCCGCGCCCCCTCCCCCCAACACACATCCAGCCCTCGGCAGTAAAGCCGATGACACCGGAGAAAGGACACGCACGCACAAAGCTGCTAAAGATGTAACAAAGACGAGCGGGGGGGAGAGAGGGGCCCGTCGGTGCGTCTGTCTGTCTGTCTCCCGGAGGCTTGGGAGGACCGCCCGGCGAAGGAGCGGGGGAGTGTTGTTGTTTGCTGACAACTGATCCCAGAGCTCATCTCTTCGAGGTCGCCTTTCTTCCTTTTTCTCCCCCCCCCCCCACCCCGGAGCCTTCTCGGGCAGACAAGTGTTGTTTTTCTGTCGCTCGTTCCTGGGTTGGGTGGGGAGGATTAGAAGCCGAAAGTTGGGAACCATAGGCAGAGCTCAGCGGTTCCAGAAAGAAAACACACAGACACACACGACAACAATAACAACAGCCACCAAGAGCCCTTTACAGCATGGGCTCGGGCTGGCTGGGCTCTGCTTCTCCCTCCTGTCTATTTCGCTTTTTCCTCCCCTCTCGCGGCGGGCTGGGCTCTGGCCACTGGGTCCTCGGAACAGTGCCCCTGCGTCTCCGTTGCCCTGGGGTGTCACCGCTCCCCCCTCCCCCCCCAAGAAACAGGCCCGCAGGGCCAAGCAGCGCCAGCAGCTCGCCCCGGACCCGCCGTCCTGCAGGGAAACTTGGCGAGGGGCACAGAGCTAGAAGGAAACTTTGGGATCTCGCAGGAAACAATAGTTGGGGAAGAAGGTGTGGGCTATGTGCGGTTTCTTTATTTTCCGGATACGGCTCCCAAGCGAGAGCGCAGGGCGAGGAAGGCGAACGCCTTCCTGGTCGATTTTTACCGTCTCCTCCCCACTCCCAGACTCAGGTAAAGAGCGATGCATTGGGGGGGGGGGGGGTGCTGGGAGCCCCACCCCGGTCTCCTTTTTTGCATTCGTCTATTTCATTTTTTGCCCCTGCCAGCCGGGTCCCCCAGCCCTCTACAGGCAGTCGACTCTGCGCTCTAACGGGGGCACGCGTGTGCGGTGTCTCCAGCACGGTCCTCCTCACAAATAATAGCTGCGAGAAGGGGGAAGGGACTGGGGCAGACAGACCGACAGACTAGAGCAAACCAATGTGTTTAAGCTGTGTGAAGAAGTAGGAAGATCAATATGAGAGAGAGAGAGAGAGAGAGAGAGAGAGAGAGAGAGAGAGAGAGAATATGGTACAATTGCAACGTGTCAGATCTTGCAACCTCCTCCCCCCAAAACACAACAACAAGCCTCAAACACAAAAACACCTTAGCTGACCGACACGCCAGGCCTCCAGGGTTAAATTAAGCGTGTGTTGGCAGAGCAATTGTGCAGAAGCTGTAAGGAAAAAAGAAAAAAAAAAAAAAACCCCAAGGATTTATGTTGGGAGGTCGGTGGTGCGTTCTTTTCTTTCTCTTCTGTTTTCTCGGAGTGCCTGCCTGGGTTTAGAGAAAGGCGCATCGCCGGCTGTGTAGCCGAATCAGGTTGCGATTACTAGGCGAGGGTGGGGGATGGGGGTGGAGTGTGCATTTGTCGGGAGGGTAGTTTCGGAAAAGCCAGAGCTGGTGGGGAGCCCAGTGAAGACGTGGTTTTGTTTGGTGTGTTTGCTTTTGTTGGAGGGGGGAGGGGCGTAATTTCTTTAGCTAACCCCCGCCCGGGTCCCCGGTTCTCTGGAATCTGTCCCGTGGCGCCGGCTACGGCGGGGGGTGCACTCTAAGAGGGCACCTTGGCAGTGTGTAGCAAACCTGGTTCAACCCCCCCCCCCCACCCCAGCGAGGTGAACTAAGGAAGCTGCTCGAGCTTCCACCACGTCCGGTCACCCCGTCACACCCGCAGACAATTGGAAACCTCCGCCGCCCCCACACACCCCACCCCCGGCCGCCCTGGCTGCCGCCACCTCCTTGTTTACCCCGTGCCGGGGCTCCGGCGTGGCCACCAGTCACGTAAGCAGAGGGCCGGGCGCGCACGGGGCGGGCCAGCAGCAGCGGAGCTGGGCTCCCGGGGTTGAGAAAGCCAAGGGGCTTCCTCCGCGTCCCTCTCCCGAGGCGCCCGTGCTGCGGGTCAGCCAGACCCCGAGAGGGGCTCGGAACCTCAGCGCCCCAGTCAAAGTCAACTTCGCGTGCGTAATCAGCCCCTCGGCCCTGCTGCCCCCCTCCTCTGGCTGGCTCCCCGTGGGAGTATTTTTAGCTCTCTTGCCTCTTTTCGCCGCTGCTGTTTGGCTCTGCATGACGTGATGTCAACGGTCCCCAGATTTCCCCGAGAGCGTGGGGCGCTGCGCTGCGCGGTGCCCGGTTTGGCTACGGGGACCCGGCTCTAGGCCCTCGCCCCCTCCCCTACAGCTCACTCAGGCGAGGGTGACCGCCAGCAAACTACAGGCGACCAGCCGCCGGGCCCTCTATTATCCCTCCTGCAAACAGGAGAGACCCACGGGGGCCACTTTATCCTCCCCACTCCGCCAACCCCGCGCGGGTTCTGGGTCTCTGGATAACGGCGGACCCTACATCTGCCTCAATTTATCGGGGGCCCTTCGCGCTGGCGGCGCTCGCCGTTGTTTTCTGCTCGCTGCACACAATGCCCGCGCGTCACGGCGGTCCGCGTGTGCACAGCAATAACGCGAGTCGGGGGGCGGGTCGTGCGTGCACCCGGCTCCAGCACTGCGGGTCGCACCGCGCGCGCGGGGCTTGTTTTGCTTCAGAGCCCCGCTTTCCGAAACGCTTACATCATTCAGTTGTTGGGAGGAGGGATGGGGATCTGGGCGTTCCGATAGGACTCCGGCATTTCTCAGGTCCCTGGTTTTTGGAAGGAAGCAGGGACCCTGGCCTTTAAATTATTATGATGGGAGGGCTCAAGTTTTGTTGGGCAAGTTTGGGGTTTGGGTTTTTTTTTTTTCCCTCTATGTCACTACTGCAAAGGGCATTGCTGCCCAGCTCAGGTGCACAACCTCCCCGCCTTCATTTCAGCCAGTTCCCCTGTAATCACTTGATCTTAGTTTCCCCGCCTCCTCCTCCTCCCCCTCCCAGCTAGAGACACATGGTTTCCACATGGAGACAAACTTCTTTCCTCTGACTGGACTTGACCTAGCTACGTCGTTCAGCCAACCAGCAGCTGCAGCTTCTTATGACGTCACGCGTTGCTGAGGCCAGAGACAGGGGGTGGGGCTAGGAGGCAAGCCAGAAATCTCTGGGAACTGTAGTGAGGCCAGCTGGTACAATCCCTTCTTAAAGGGACGTTTTTTTCCCAGGGGATGGCTGTTGACCCTCTATTCGAGTCTCCATTTCGAGTTCTGTAAGACCTTCCCGAAATGCACAGATAGACCCTGGTCACGAGTTCACACGTTCCGTTTTTACTGTTGTTTGCAAAGTACTTACTTGGCAAGAGCTCATTTTCCATTGTCGCTAGAACTGCTTTTCATTGCCTTGTTGAGGTTTCCGTACTAGGAGCACTCACCAAGTTGTGGCCAGAGTGCTGAATTATTCTCAGTAGATATGGTGAGTTTTCTTGGGGGAGGAGAGGGGAGGGAGTTTTGACTGCTCTGTGCAAAGCAAAGATTCAATAAAATATACAGGTACATTCTCCTAAAGTTCCAACTGATGAGAATCCCTAAGAATCTCAAATTAAAGGCCTCTAGAAATATTAATCATGGAGAGTGTGATCACAAATTCAGAAATTATATATAAATACCTTCTGGTATCATCACCTATACCCATTTGGGGTCCAGTAGAGGGGTGGCAATTTAGAACTGACTGATAATTAGACAAATATTTACTTCCTGTTTTGAAAAAGGTTAAAACTGAAAGAAAAAGATTCGCGAGGGGTGTTATATGCATAAAAGCTGTTTGGCAGGCAAGTGGGAACTACCATAGGAGGTAAAGGTCTAGAGAACAGGACTGGGCTTCCCCAGTGTCTAGGGAAGGTGGCTTTGCAGGAATGTGTCAGATAAATGGGGGTAGAAGCCATGGGTTGCTTTCTGGAATGGATTACCTGGGTTTGAGGGTGAAGTACTTTCCTTGGGATATGAACAGGCCAAGAAGCAGCCTTATCCTCATATGGAGGAAGCTGCTGCTGCGTGGTATCATTTAGCCCCACCCTGCCTTCCTGACTTAATCTCTGCTCCTGTCCAGCAGGTCCACCAACAAGCAGACTTCACAGTCCTGCCTCTGTGCTTAACTCACAGACTTCCCTCTGTCTAGAATGTCCTCATTCTCTTACTCCCCTGGGGTTAGGAGGATCTTACCCACCCTTCAAGGCCTAGGTCAGTGCCCACCTCCTCTAGGAAGCCTCCCCTGGCTATTCTTAAGTCAGGGTAGTTGAGAGAATGAAAGCTTTACAGTCACTCAGAGCACGGCTCAAATTCTTCTTTTGCTGCTTCCAGGCTGTGTGACATTGGACTCAAGTTACCTAACTAACCTCTCTGAGATTCCATTTCTTTTTCATAAAATGGGGATAGCTATAGTACCAGCCTCAGATCATTGCGGAATAACTAAATGAGGCACTCCCTTTAAACATTTAAAGTGCCTGTGCTATAGTAAGTGCTCAATACATAGCCACTTTTCCGAGCTTTTATAATCAGAACCATGCAATTTAGTACTTGCTTACTGTACATTAGCTTTATCTTCACTGGGAGATGATTAGCATCTTAAGGGAAAAGATTATCTACAGTATGTATGTGTTACTGTTCCGTATAGTATATCACCAGGCATACAGTAGACCAATACACATTCTTTGATTGGTTTGTCATTTACTGGCTATGGCATAGCGATCAGGTTTGAAGGCCAGGAGACACATGACAGACTTTCTGAAATATTTCTGGAGACTTGGAGAAGAGTTGGAAATACTGATTTTTCCAAAGAGGGAGGATGTCTCCCATAATCCACACAAAGTGCTGTTGGGTTATAAAGACTAGAGCCTGTAAGGAGATGGTAGGTCAGGCCTGGAAAACTGAAAGTGCATACTGTCATCAGCTGTGACCCTGAAAATCAATCAGTTACTGGCTTAGAGAGTAGGGGACTAAGGCAACTTATGCTAAAATTGAGGGCTTTGATGGTAACTAATGTTCAAGTAGGTCACATTTCTGCTTGGTAGGCATCTTATAATTCATTTATTCATTCGACAAATATGCATTGAGCACCCACTATGTGCAATTGCTTTTTTTCTGAAAACTCTGTGGGTTAATTTATGCTGGGGTGGGGGGGGGTGGGGCATTTGTTTTTGGTGGAGCTGAATAAAGAGCATTCTTAAATCAGGCTCCTATTTCTGCGTCTTAAATTACGATCCCCAGATTCAGTTTTTTTCCAGCTTTAAATATGGTCTCTGCCCACTGGTAAGTGCTAGAAGTAGACTTTCAAGGATATCGTAGTGGCTCTTAGAATCCCAGAGCTCCCAGGGACTGGGTACCCTGTGGAGGGGACCCAGGCAAAGGGGGCAGGGCCTTAGGCTCACCTACCTTCCCTCCCAGACCAAAACACTCTCCTGTTGACACATCCAGAAATGAAGATTTTCATTTAAGGATGGTTGAGCAAAAGTCTGCAGGTAAAACTGAAGGAAATGAAGAGGGTACCAGCTGGCAGTAGCAACTAATTGCATTGCATAGTATCAATACTAGCTACCACTTATTGAGCTCCGACGATGTACCAAATATGGGGCTAAACATGCGTTTTCTCTTCCAATCATCACAACAACCCCATGACACAATCAATTTTATTACATCCATTTATGGAGTGGCTAATGAATGTAGGAGCAGGGACGCTATCACATGGTTAGTAAGCGGCAGAACTGAGTTTGGAACCTAGGCCTCTGACTCTAGAATACGTCTGCAGTCTTAACCATATATGCATGTATGAATTTTATAGCTATGGGATGAGGTCCAGAGAAGTGAAATGACTTGCTCAAGGTCACCCAACAACCTGAAACAGAGCTGGTATTTGAAACACCCAGTTGATTGTCCACAGTCTTCCTGTACACACCCTGCTTAGAAAAGGTTGAGAAGTGAGGCTGGAGACAGAATAGCCAACCAGAGAGGTTTTTTTGTTTCTTAGAGTTGTTCAATGCTCCTGGCCCTAACTCAAATTTAGGCTCCTAGGAAACACTACCCCCCTCCTGCTGCCTTTCCCAAGTCTGTCCTCTGGACATATTAGAGGACTTGGGGCTGTTGCTATGGTACTGGGGCCAACAGCAGGTTCATCAAAAGCTGGGTCTTTTGCCTTTTTTTTTTTTTTTTTTTTAAAAAAAAGCCCAGCCCTACAGAAATGAATTGGCCACAAAGATTTGCATCAGTCATTGTGGCTTGTTCTGTTTTAGATCCCCCTGCCTCTCTACCCCACCCCCTCCTCCCTACCACCACCACTTTCTATAAATACAGTTGGATAAATATTGATTTAAACTGGGTTTCTAGAGGAGAAGCACATGGTTGCCCTGGCCTGGTCTTCACTTAGATACCACCAGTATGGCAGGCCTGACACACCTAACCCCCAACAGCTATGGCTTCCAAATGACCTGTTTTGGGGAGGTGAGTTGTGGTTTTGTGGCTTTTGAGTTTAAAAAGGGAGAAAGAAAAAGAAGTACAAAAGCAACAACCCAGAAAGGAATGGGAATCTTCTTGTAGAATGAAGGATGAGATTTTCAAGAGGCAGAAAAGGAGGGAGGTTTATTGCCCCTGGCCCTCTGAACCATTCTCTTCCCTTTCCTCTTCTTCCCTCCACTCCATTTTGGGTTTTCTTTTGGAAGAGGGCAGGTGGTAAGACAGAGCATCAGGCCAGAAGGAGCCCCAGAGGTCACACAGAGCATCCATCATATTCACTCCACAGATGGAGAGCCCGAGGCCCAGAGAGGGACAGTGGCTTGCTCAAGAGGACACAGCAGAGGCAGAAACATGTCTTTATGGGCTGTGTTCCCTCCCACCTGATGCGAGAATGGGTCCCAGACAGAGGCCCAAACTGCGCTTTTGTATTACAGGTCAGGTGCTCATGAAGTCAGCAATTCTTAAACCTGGTTTACTGATTCTAGGGTGTGTCCGGTTATTGCAAAGGTCATTGCAACATTCTCAATAGTCTTTCAAAATGAAGCTAATTTGAATTTGTCATTTAGAAAAAAAAGTATTTTCTTTTACATAGGACGAAGGGGGGAGTGGGAGGAGCCCGAAGGCAGTGACAATGACGGGATGGCTACTGAAGCTTTAACTGCAGAGGAGGAATTCAAGTCTTCCCAGAGGGGCCTCCTTCTGGGGATGGAGGGTGGAGCTCTGGGCTCACACTGCAGAGAGCCTTCAATTCCTCAGGGACTGACACCTGCTCTCTGGCTCTTCTGCTAAACAAAAGGGAAGTAATTGTCTCTGATATCATTGTCTCTTAGTGGCCTGGCTGGAGGTGTTAAAGCTGTCAACAGCTAATTTGATCTCTCTGGCCAAAAATAATGAGGCATTTGCCACCATCCTCATGAGCTGGAAGTTCCTTCTTTGCTTCCTCATCTTGGTTGGGCCCCTTGCTTGTGAAATATTTTGAAAGTTCAGGTGACTCTTGCTTTGAGCAGTAAATCTCCATGAAATATATGAAAACAGGATCCCTTTTTTTTTTTTTTTAAATTAGATTAGAGAACCTCTCTTTAAAAGGCCTTTTGTGGCAAATACTTTTATAAAATGTAGAATTACCTGATGGGCCAGGAATTCTCCCTAATTTGTTCAGTGGCTTTATCGATTCATTCATTCATCGAACTGGTATTTAAGGAGCACATGTTGCTTTATGTCAGGCACTGTGCTATATCCTGGAGGTAAGGTCCCTTTCCTCATAGAGTGCATACTTTGTTCCAATACCAGGTTTTAGAAATTCAGTGATCTTAAATTTAATTGGATCTGACTTGGGTTTTGTATCTTTGATTCCAGCCATTATTGCAGATAGAACAAAAATTTATCTTGGGCTTCCAAAAGAAATAGTCCCTCTCTACCCCATGCCCCCACTCCCGCCCCTTCACACACACCCCTCTCCATGTTTAAAAATCCTTTGTGTTTTGTGTTTATCCTTGTAATTTTTGCAGATCTGACTTTTTTTTTTCATTATTATTAAACTGCTTGAGCTTAAAAAAAAAAAAACAAACAGGTACAGTGTAAGCAGCCTTGTAAATAAACACATTCCACTCTCAGTTCTTTACAGAGTGGGGCATTCTGTACTTGGACGATTGTCCATACCAGTGTTCCTGACAGGCCTGCTCTCTCATACAACATGCCCTTGGCCACATACCTCTAATATTCAACTCCGGAGTCTGCTAAGGAAATTTAAACACAGCAAAATTAGAAAGATAAACAGAGTGTCCTGAGGGTAAGAGAGATTGCGAAAATCGAACTAAAGCCAATAAAAGGGGACTTGGTTTACCTACCGTGTGAGATATTTTACTCTAGCTTTATTGCCATTAGCAAGGATACTTGAATAAAGATGATTTAGAACTATTTTAATATTGTATTAAAACAGAGGGCAGGCATGCCCAGGATGTTCTGTTTCTGGCCATGGGTGACAAGTGGGAGCTTGTGTGGCCTTTGTTTTTACTTCTGCTGGGGCCGAAAACCACCTTACAGCGTCCTGTGTTCTGGGCCCCAGTAGAAGTACCTGACCTCTACCATACTTGTCCATTCCTACCATATTTTTGACTCCCAAGATTTCTTTTCTTTCCACTAGCTGTAAAATTTAGCTCAATTCAACATATAATTTTGAAATTCTGCCAGGAGCCAAGCACTGTGCTTGATGCTTTCAAAGTGCAGTATGTATGGTCTCCTGTTCCGGTTCTATGGTCCAGTGCAAATGATAGACAAATAGAGACCAATAAATAACTCTTTACTGTTTCCTGGGAGTCTGATAACCTGTCCCCAAGGGGGCCAATGACAATTCTTCTCTGTTTTCCAAAGGAATAATGATAATGACCCCCCTTTTACTGAGCAGTTACTACATGCCAACACAACGCTAAGTGCTTTATATCAAATCCTACAACCATCCAATAATGGGGTGCTATAATATAGTTATTCTCATTTTACAGATGAGGAAAGCCTTAGCCTTTGCAAGGGGACTGATTTTCCCAAGGCCACATGCTAACAGAGTAGAGCTGAGACTCAAACCCAGGTTTTTCTTTCTTCCTAAGAAAACTTAGGGCTCTGGGAGAAGCCTCAGAGAAGAAGAGGCAAGAAATGGAATCTAGAATGTTTGAAATCCAGGCTGAAGGTCCCCTTGGGCATACTGCCCTGAAGTGACTTCCTTTACTTCCCACTCATCCTAGGGCATAGAGAGGGCAGCCAAAATCTACCAGAGCTCTTTGAGTATTGACACTAAAGCCCAATAGGGCCCTTTTTTTTCTGGAGGGCGATGGTTTACTATGTTGCTACTTGGGCCTGTAGTACTACCTTGCCCAACACCTTCTGGGGAGCTCACCCAACCAGTAGGGCTCCTGTGGCTCTGCATGTTAGGCTGTTAGGAGTGTGAATCCACACCCTGTCAGGCTGTACTAGGTTTCCTGAAGGTACCCAAGCTTGTAGGGCAACTGGTCTGGCCCATGCTTGGAGCCAAGGGCTTCTGCCAGAGAGCCAGAGAAAAGAGAGGCACATGTATACTGCAGAGATGAGCTTTAGGCCCTGGCTGCTACCCTGACAGCATTGGTCAGCAGGTTCCAGTCTAACAGCTTAGGTCCAACCTCTTCTTTTCTTCCATCTAGGAAACCAGAGTGACCCTAATTGTAACTGGGTTCATGTCACTTGTTTAAAGCCTTTCAATAGTTTCTTTCCTGTCTTACTTAGAATAAAATCCAAATTCCTTGTATGGCTTTCACCCTTACTGTTTAGAGTGAGTGTGATCTGAAGATGGGGAGCTTGTCAGAAATGAGACTCCCAGGCCCAACCCAGAACTGCGGAATCCGAATTTGCATTTTACCTCAATTCCCAGGTGTTTGTGTGATCATTAAAGTTTGAGAAGCTGGCCTGGACAGCCCCTGTGATTTCTCTAATCCTTCCACTCACCAAAAGCTTACCCTCCCACCCTCATTTGTCATTTATCCCTTATCCAACTTATCACAGTTCACAATGATTTTACTTGCTGATCATCAGTCTGTCGTGCTAGAATAGGAACACCTCACACCTCGAGGACAGGGACCATAAGTAGTTTTGTTCATTGTTCTATCTTCAGCAACTAGATTAGTGTCCAAAACATATTGGATGCTTAAGGAATATTTGTTGAATGAATGATGAGTCTGCCTTTGATCTTCTGACTCAGTGTCTCTCAGTGAGGGAGCTATTGGTGAGACAGTTCTTGTGCGGATTCATCCAGAATACGCCAGGATTTAACATCCCAGGTTCCCACTCACCAAATGCCAGCAGAACCCCCAAGTCATTGTGATACTCGAGACAGACACTCCCACACATTTCCAAAGATTCCTAGGGGGATGATATTACCCCTGCTTGAGACCATTGCCCTAACTAATTTGGTTTGACCTTGTGCAATTGAACATGCCCTGATGTATGTATGCTGTGGGGTCCAAGAGTTAGAAAATCCAGGTTTGAATCCATTCACTACCTATGTGACCTTGGGCAAATCACTTAACCTTTCTGGGCCTCATCTGTGAAACTGGACTCACAGAGGTATGCTGAAGATTAAGTGAACCAATTGTAGGAGCAGCACCTTGCACATAGTTGGCTCTCATTACATGGCAACTAGTAGGCAAAGGGAGGCAAATTATTCTAGGACTTCTGGAGAATTCCAGGAAGCTTAGAATCAGAATGCAGGAGAGCTAGTGAGATCACAGAAGTCTTTGGGCAGGCAAGGGTCTGGTGTTTTTATTCTAAATGGTGCACCTGAAGGTGAGAACTCAGCCATAAGGCAAAAAAGGGTCAAGTTTGTGATTTAATGTCCAGGGCCTGGCTGGGCTTAAGAGTGGACTTCCACAAGTTTCTGCTGCCTGTAAGGGAGTAGTGATGCCAAGGGGTGGGGACAGGGCGACTCTAGGCAGGCTCCTGGCAGGGGATGGAGGGTTACCCAGGGCTGTGACAAGAATGTGGGGCATCTTCTTACCAGTAAAGGAAGGCCTCTGGCAAGCTTTTTTTTTTTTTTTTTTTTTTTTAAGGTTTTAAAATTAAGTTGCATCTAACTTTGAAAGAACAGGTCATTGCATCCAAAACTCAATAAACACAACAAAAAAATTATAGTATATTCTTGCTTTTGAATATAGGTGCAAAAATTCTAAACAAAATATTAACTCATGCAATAAACAGTGTTTCAAAAGAATAACAACATGATTGACCAGGCTATATGTCAAAGATGGATGAAAGTCGCAAAATCTACTAGTATAAAAGATTATAACCATAAATTAAAGGAGAATAATATGTGACTACAGCAACAAATGATGAAATGTCATTTGAAACAAGTACTTGGGAGGCATTCATAATGACGGAAACTATGTATTTCCACACAACAAAGATTGCGGTGGTCTTTTAATTAAAATGGTGTAGTGTGAAGTTGGGCCTATGGAAGAATTGATTCTGAGGCCAACCTTTCTTTAGGGAATAAAGAATTTTGAACAGAAAACAAAAGTAGGCTTTGGATCCCTTTGGAATGTAACTTGATCTTGATATTTAAAGGTTGGGGCTCTGCAAATTTAAAAGACCAGAAAATTTGCTCCATTTTATTTATTTGTATTACTTTTAAAAACGTGAATCAGCCAGAAAAAGAATTATGGAAATGGTAGAGGGCACAAGACAAACCATCTGTAAGCCTGAGTCCTAACCCTTGTATGACAGCTGTGTGGCCCTGGGTAAGTTACCATACCTCTCTGAGCCTCGGTTTTCTGAAGACTGGATTGATCAATAAGCTTAATGATATAAACTTCCATGAGTAAACCATGAAATATTATTTGGGGGAACATTCACTTGTCATGGCTCTAGCAAAATCCTCTTGAATACCTTATCTGGTGCACCCTCAAGTGGGGTGCTCCAGAGTAAGCAACCCTCTTAGATGTGCATATTAATTGAGTCCTGCAATGCAGATTTCTTCTTAGATCTAAGTTAATGCAAAAAAAGAAGGAAAGGGACAGTTGAGAGATTAACAAATACAAAATCCATTATAATCACCAAACTAGGCTGCTATTTAATAAAATATAAGATGCCTTTTTCTATAGGGGGAGGAGATAAGTCAGGATGCAAGTCAAGTGCAGCTGTTTGAGCCTCAGACAGTGGCCTGATCTCACCAGAAAACTGAAGTTAAAAAACAACAAACTTCAAGATTCAGCGATCTCAGATTAATACTGCCTCCCCCTGCTGTTTCCTCCCACCCCCACATCCTTTCTGTCCCTGTCTCCCCAGCTCAGGCACCTAGGTTGCTTGGTGCTTTTTCGCGTAATTGGGATGTCAGCCTACAGCCCTAGCGACTGGAGACTGGAGCTCTGGGAGGCGGCAGCTCCCTCTCGGGTTTAGCATTACGTCATCCCTTCTAGACCCAAATTTATCTCGGCTGCACACAGACCCGCAGCTCTGAGCTGACTTGAGGAGAGCTTACGCATGAAGTTAGGCAAGGCTGACTCACTGGGCAGAGGAAAAGGTTTTCTGCTGCTCTTCACGTTTCTCGATTCTGAGGGAGGAAGGGGGACCTTTGGTTGTTATTTTGGGGTGGGGGATGGTTCTCATTTAGGAGCACAGGACTCACCCTCCCCTTGATTATTTGAAAACCCCTGTCCTTAGAGATAATTGCAGAAAATAGTGCCCTGCAGGGTAAGCACTTTGCAGTTTCAAAGTTCTCTGAAGCACCAGGTGTCACCAACACAGTGACTTTGGACCTGTAGCTTCACCTCATGGTCCCTTCCCCTTTTTCCATCTCTTCTGTCTGCAGAAAAGATACAACAGACCAGCCTCCTCCATTGTTTGTGAATCTACAATAAATCATTTGAAAATCTGCACGAGTAAACTGTGCAGAGAAGTGACCCCTAAGAATGAAGAGCTTTGCCTGCTTCCTCCAGAAAGCAGGCTGTCCCCATTGGGCTGTGTTTGTTACAGGTCTGGGGGACTCTGGGAGACTTTTTCCATCTTCAGATGAGACTTCCTGAGAGAGCTACTTTAGGGAGCAGACAGCACCAGAGACTATTGGCAAGATTCCAGGTTCTTTGATCAGCAGACTTTGGAAGCCATGCTTTCCCTCAGTTTCCCCATCTGCATTTGTTTGTGTGAGCAAAAGAAGGGCCATGGCTGCCTCTGGGTTCCTCCAGGATGGGACTGGTGCTAAGGGGTGGTCTGTGGGTAGCATCACTCTCCTGAGGATGGAGCCCCAAGCTTTGTACTTGTAGCCAACGTCCAAGCAAAAATTCCGAGAGTCACCCAAAGCAGGGCGAAAGAAGCAACACCTTCAATAGCTATTAGAAAAGTCTGGATATTTCTAGACATAAACCAGCCCTTAACACTGTCCACTGCCCACCATCAAGTCTCCTCCTCTTCAACATATGTAAGTGTCCTTTTGGTGGCTCACCCTACTTTCCGTCTCCTAAGCTCCTTGGCTATGGCTCTAAAAAAACAGATGCCTAATTCATTTGGAGGTCAACTATGAAAGGTCAGGCACATGCCAAAAGCATCCTCCTTTCTCGTAATAACCTGCTAGGGCTTATCATTTAAGGACTTAAACCCATCTTGAACCCGTGTGTATTTTCAGTTTGCACTTTTTCTTGATTGTATGCCACATAGTTTACCTCCCACTGGGTAGACATTTATTTGTCAGAAAATGACTTCTTTTAAGTTCCTGGGGTAGTTCTTAGCAATCTGGGATCTAAAGTATAGAGGGGTTCTACAAGTGGTAGAAACTAACTTTCAACCTAATAATTTCTACCCTCAACTAATAGATTTTCTGAGTGAATAAGTATTTTCTTTTAAATAATTCTATTGTTCCCCTACCCAACATGTCCCTTTTTGAGAGTGGAATGTGTTGTTACCAACACCCAGTGGGAAAGACCAGATCTGAAGCGGCCTAGCCAACAGCTGAAAAAGCACAGTCCCTGTTTCAAAGCCATTACAAAAAAATAAATTCTCCTGTGGGTTGTGAACACCTCTCATTTTGGGTCTCCCTGCATCTGATGGAACATCTATTTGGTTCTTAAATGTGGTGCCAAGTGTAATATTTAAAAGGGCTGGCAAAATTTTACAGTTTTTGACCTCACTGGAAATCTTGTTCACTTTGAAAAGGGGGGAGAGGGGTAGGGAGAGAGGAAGCGAGAAAGAGGGAGGGAGGGAAAGGGTATTAAAGTGCAATATGAAGCCCAAAACATTTTTGAGAGTAAGATTTTCATCCCGAGATGGTATTTTCTGCAGTAGCCACTGGGATTCTTCCCTTCACCCAGAGCTTCCTGTTATTTTGGATGTCCACTAGCAGGTTAAAATAATCGGGGTGGGAAAAAGTTATGTACGTTTACATAATTCCCAGTTTGCTCCTAGTGTGTTCAACATTTAACACCCTCTTTCCCTTCCTCTTCTTAGACCAGTAGTTCTCAAACAGGGGTGATTTTGTGCCCCAGAAGACATTTGGCAAAGTTTGGAGACATTTTTGGTTGTCACATCTGAGAGCTAGTGGTATGTTACTGGCATCTAGTGGGTAAAGGCCAGGGATGCTGCTGAACATCCCACAATGCACAAGTTGCCTGCCCCTCTCCCCAGAAGGAATTATTTGCCCCAAAATGTCAATAATGCTGAGGCTAAGAAATTCAGGTCTAGCCTTTGAAGATTGGTTAGATTGAGGACTTTGTGAGGGCAGCCATTGACAGCCTTTTAATGTGGTCCCTGCTCTCTTTTGCCACTGCTTTCAGTTCTCTATAGAGAACATGAGAGGAATTGATCACCATAGTGTCCATTTATTGAGTGTCATGTACTAAGTGCTGGAATTATTTCATTTAATCTTTATAAGGCCTACTGACTATACACTCCTTAAGAGAAGCAGGAGTGTATAGTCAGTAGGGCTTATTATTACCGTACATATTATGTCTAGTACAGCATCCAGCACACTCAGGCCGTCAACGTTTGGTTAAATGGAGGTATAATTACTCCATTTTACACATGAGGAAAATGAGTCTTGAAGAGTCCACACAACTAGTGTTAAGTAGCAAAGTCAGGATTTCAACTGAACCCTGTGTGACTTCAGCACCAAGCCATTTTACCCACTGAATTATATCCTTCACTTGCAGCACCAGAGAGGTTTCCTAGCCTCTAAAATCACTAGTGAGGGGCTGAAGAAGAAAAGAGTTTTAAAGAATAAGATTTTTAAAAAAACAAAAAACAAAAAAACTACCTCTGCGTGGAAGTTGAGGTGGAAGAAGGGCCTTATGGAGCCCTGTACGGTTCTGATGAAATCATCCCGTCTCTGAACGGTGATTTTGGCTTTTTAAGTGTTTTTGTGTGTGCTGTCTGAGCAGCACATTTTGCAGAGGGTGAAACTGAGGCACATAAGTTACATGAGGAAGAAACAGGAAATAGAGAACTGGAACTTCGGTTAAAGAGTGCTCCAGCTACTGAGCACCTGCCAGGAGTCGCTGAAAATACGACTTACCGGGAGTAGACGCCCATATCCTTCCCTCGAAGAAGCAAAAAAGCCCAGATAAATTAAGCTTTCTAGCCTGCAGAGAGAAGCCAAAGGTAGGACTACACACCCCAGCGGCCACTGCGGAATTCCGCATAGCGCAGGCGCACTACAGCGGCGTGTGTAGTGCGACTCCCGGCGTGCAGTGGGCGAGGAGACCGAACTACATTTCCCAGGAGGTAAAGGAAGGGGCGGGAGGGGGCGGGCCGCGGCGCTGCACCCGCCCCTCCCCCGTGCTCGCACCGAGAGGTAAACAAACCGCGCGCGGGCTGCCGTCCGTGCAGCCCGGGCAGCGGGGGTGGTGGGAACCGCGGGGCTCCCGGGCGGCTGACAGCGCGCCGAGCCGCCGCGGGGTTGGCCCGCTGGCCTGCCGCACATGTCCTGGGGCGGTGCCGGACTCTAGCCGCCCGCGGCGCCTCCTGTCGGCCGGGGCAGGGAGTGTGGAGAGGCCCCGGTTGCCACCGCTTACCCATGGAGCGGGTGCGGATGATTAACGTGCAGCGCCTGCTGGAGGCGGCCGAGTTTTTGGAGCGCCGGGACCGAGGTAACGGCTGGGCACCGCCGGCTCCGCCACCTCCCGAGCCCGCACACTACTGCTCCGCTGGGGAAGCGCGGTGCGGCGGGTGAGGGGTGCGCGTGTGAGGGAGTGCGTGTGAGAAGTGCGCGTGAGAAGTGCGCGTGTGAGGGAGGGTGCGCGTGTGAGGGTAGGCGCGAGTGTGAGGAGAGGTGTGCGAGTGTGAAGAGGGTGCGCGTGTGAGGATAGGTGCGCGGCTGAGGGGAGGCGCGCGTGTCGGGGGATGTGCACGTGTGCGTGAGGACTGGTGCGCGAGTGAGGGGTCGCGCGTGTTTGTGAGGGGCGGGGGCGTGTGAGAAGCCGCACACAGGTGAGGGGAGGTGTATACATACGTGCATGCGTGTGAGGCGCGGCGCGTGTGGGATTGTGTCGGTGCGGGAGGATGCGAGATGGGGCGGTGTGTGAGGGGCGGGCCGGGCGGGGCGGAGGAGGAGATGGGAGCCGAAGAGCCGACCTGGGCTGGAGCGGGCGAGCCCGGAGCGGGGGGAGGAGGGGAGGTGAACCAGAGAGGGAACGGAGCGTGTTGAGAGTGGAGGCGCATCAGAGGGATCGACAGAACTGAAGGAAGGGCTGGGAGCAGGGAGCCGGACGCACGCTTACGGGAAGGGACCACTGAGAGTCCAGGTGTAAGGAGACTGGATTCCTTTAGGGGTGCAGACTCAAAGGGATGCGGAGATTGGGGTACGCGGAGTAGGCGCTCTTGACAGATGTGGTATCAGGAGGGAAAGCGTCCTTCTAAGACTAGGTAATTGAATTAGTTTACACAAAAAATATGGGGCTTAGAGTGACACCTAGAATGGGGAGAGTTCAAAGAAAAGGGGAATTTCGAGGCAAGTGAAATAATTGAGGTGAATGGTAACGGGGCTCAGAAATTAGGGTATTTGAGTCAAGAATTCTTGGAGAAAAGGATTTTGTAGAGGGATAAATTACCTGGTTTAGAGGAAATATTCATACATCTTCCAGGTGGTTGGTTAGGTCTGCATGTAATGGCACAGGATTGCTATGCAGGTAAGGACTGGTAATTTTATCTTCCAACCCAAAAGAGTGTGAAAATATTACATCTTTTCCTTCTCCTGTTTTAACAGCCTGTTACTACAAGGACTTCAGGTCTGTGGATCCATGGATTTTGGTATATCTCATATCTTCTTTTCTTGCTGTCTCTTTAGAGTGTGAACATGGCTATGCCTCAACGTTCCCCTCCATGCCGAGCCCGCGGCTGCAGCATTCAAAGCCCCCACGGAGGTTGAGCCGGGCACAGAAACACAGCAGTGGGAGCAGCACCACCAGCACTGCCAACAGGTAGCAAGCCGGGGAGGTTTAGAAAGGGCAGCCAGAGGAAGGGAGCACACACTGAAGCAGAAGTGCCAGGCCCACTGACCTCAGTTCTCTAATACCAAGTCTGGAGCTACACTGAACAGCCAAATGGGTTTCTTTACCACCACCCCTGGGGATTGGGCCTTTTAAAAATAATAAAGTCTAGAAATTATAACCTGACTGTGTGTGGAAGGGAAGGAATAGAATCTGGAAAGACAACCAAAGAAATTCTTGATGGGATTATTAAGTGGGGAGATTTATGACTGAGAGGGACAGTCATTTGAGAGACTTGGCAGCATGTGTCCATGCATGCAACTGCATGCTATAAGTAATCTTGGGCCAGCTTTAAACTTGGACAGTCCTAGAAGAATTTTTAAAAATCGGGAATAGCTCAGGCAGGATAGAAAGCAGAATCAAGAGTTTTGTTAAAGGAACAGGAACATTATTAGGTAGAGTAAGAAGATGGTGGGCATGGTCATTCTATTTGTTGTTTAAGGATAAAGGGGGACACCATACTGTGAAAGTTTTGCCTCTAATTTAATGATAAGATTGAATTGGTAAAAGAGCTTTTAAAGACAAAAGAAAAAGATGAAGAAAAAAGGAAAGTTGCTTATTCTTCCATCAGAACAGATCCCTAGAAAACGCTTGTCTGGGTATATTTAAAACATAGTTGACTTCCATTTTTTGGAAAAGTTTTGGTAGTGTCTGGCTATCTCCTCTGTTTTTGGTCCAGAAGGCCAGTGAATTCTAAGGATTCATCTCGTATGAAGTTTTTGTAAAGCCATCTTAAAATCAATAGATGCTGTCTTTTCCGTCGATAAGAGGAATTAGATGAGACCTTTTTTCCTGATTCCCAAAGCTTTGTCCAGAGAATGTAAACATTCATTTTGAAGGAGCACAGAGCAATCTCTGGGTAATTAAGTTTACTTGAAGGCTTTGGGGACCTCCACATAGATAGTTGGGTAGTCACTTAGAGAGCAGGAATAGGGGATCTTACTAGTTGATGCAGAAAACCTGAGGCCTCTGTAGATAACAGAGTTCAAAAGACTGGTTCTTCCTACTCTGCGTTTCTGACATCACTGAAGCAAAACTAGTTTTCACTCTTCTCTCTTTGACTCATCTTTAAAGCTGCGTGTTTCCCTTTTTGGCTTCTTTTTTTCATTGACTCTTCTGTATTTTTTAAACTTAGTTTTTAAAATACTTAGCCTTAAGTTTAATATGTTATATTTACATTTACATGTGGGTCTAGAGGATTTGTTGTGGTATGGTAGGTTAGGGAAGAAAATATGTAGTATGATATAGCGCATTTAAAAATATATAAATTTACTTGCTCTTCATAGTTTCTCTGGTTAAGGTATCAGCAATTAAGACTTATATTCAGGAATTTATGGACTTTTCAATCTATATGTCAATTAAAATTTTTTTTTTTTTAAATTTGGAGACACAGGAAGAGTACCAGATAGGAAACTAGACCTGGGTTCTGTCATGGTACAAGTATTTGAGTCTTTTTATCTTCTAGAAATCAGATATATGATCTCATTGCATTTTCTCTCTGTCCTTTACTGTTCTTATTTGTAAAATGAGCGAATGGGCTACATACTCCCCAAGGGCCTTTCTTCTAAAGTTCTTGACTCGTTCTTGATATATTAATACTTTTAGAGTTCAGTTACTGTATTAGTTATTCACTATGCCACCTCATCACTGTTGATGTGACATTTTTACTAACAACTCAAAAATTATAGAGGCGTAAATAAGATGTGCATTTTTAGATTTTACTAATTATATTATAGGTTATTAATAAGTCTTTGCCATCTTTTGACTTATACTTTGCTCAGCTTGGGGTTTTGACTAAGTGGTATTTCTCTTTTATGCTAGTGCTCCTGTTAGAATTCTGTTGTGTGTGGGACCACAGTGCTAATTACTGTGTGTTTTAGCACAGCATGTCAGAAAATTTGTAAAACTACAAACATGCTATGTTGTTCTTATAGTTCCCAAGGGAAAATACATGTACATTGGACCACCTAAGACTAAGGAAATTTTTCATGGGAATATAAGGTGTGTGAGAGAGAGGGAGGGAGGAAGGAGGAGAGAGAGAGAGAGAAAGGAGGGGAGATAAGAGGGAAGAGGAGGGGAAAGGGAGAAAAATTTTAGAATATATTATCTCAGTTTCCACTCATGTGGGGTTTAGGCTGGGGCCTATAGGTGAAAACTAGGATGTTAAAGTGAAACACTGGAAATTGTTTCTTCTTATCATTTTTTAAAATTTCTGTTTCAAGAAGTAGGGGAGCCAAGGATCAAATTTTAATACTGGGGTGCTTGGGAAACAGTGGTGTTAGTTCATTTGTGAGGGGAAACTATAGACTTCCTGTTAATGTTAAGCCTATTACTGGATTTAATAGAGGTTTTATTATACTGGTTACATAAAGCAGAAGAAAAGAAGACTTGTAAAAATTTCCATTTATTTGTCATCTGAAACAAGGAAAGGAATAGAGTTGATGAGTATATATTTCTTATTTTCCTGATTGAAAAGCTATGCATTTTGAACACTGATATCTTGTATGGCATGAAATGACATTTATTTCCCTAACATTGTAGCATCTTTAAGATATAATATTGGTTGACTTTTTTTCCCCTAATATTCTCAGGTATAGTATGATATTCTTGATATAAAATGTTTATAATTTTATAACTTTATGTTGTGAATTGCTTCATAAATTTCTATTCCTCCTTTCCCCCAAGTCTTGAAATCTTATTTTCACAGAAGTAAAAAGGAGAGAAAATAGTGAAATAATTTGATGTTTCAAGCTTGTACCTTGAAAATCCCAGTAATTTTATCATTTGGGATGCTTTGAACTGACATTTGGGACATATATGATATATAATTACTTTTTAAATTCATGGTTGACTTTACTGTATTCTTGCTCATGGCCTTTCGGCACACTTCCTAAAATCACCCTTGCCAAAGTGTTACTGCGATTAGCTATTAGAGAACCTGGCTGTAGTTGCTATCTGGCTCATTGAGGAGCATCAGATAAGCTCAAATTCCCTGCTTTTCTTTACCTTTTCATCTCACAACTGAAAAATCTCAAGATCTGTCATCTTTAAAACTCTACTAACACTACTCTGTGACTTCAGTATAACACTTCTTCCTAAGTATCTCTTGAATCTGCCTTCTTTTCTATTTTCATTACTACCCTCCTAATCTAAGATACCATCTATCTCTCACCTGGACAACTGCCATAACCTCCTAACTGGTATCCCTACAACCACTGTTACCCCCAATTCAATTCTGATGCATTATATCGGCTAGCCTTTTCTCGATTTCTTCAATATGTTTCCTTCTTTCTCTTTGCACATACCCTGTTCTCTTGGAAGTCATTTTTCTTCCCCTTTTGCAAAGTTATCTCTAATAACACTCTTATTTCAGCTTAATCATAACTTCTTCAGGAAAGTCTTTCCTCATCTGCCAAAGTAGAACAGGTGTTCACATACTCTGCTTTTCCTTCATAGTGTTAATCACAGTTTATAGAAATACAGTTATTTGATTGTTTGATTAGTTCATGTCTCATTCATTGGACTAAAAACTCCAAGAAGGCAGGAGTTGAATCTCTTCCACTTAAATATTTATCCCCAGTATCTATCACAGTGCAGTGTACACAGTAAATGTTTCTTAAAGAATTGAAGGTTTTCAAACTTCAGTTAGACTGTTCTTACTTGGAGCTGAGTTTTCCTTTTGTGCCAAGTACCATAATTAGACTCTGGAAGGAAAAATGATGGAAGCATTTGCAACTCTGTCAAACTCTTTAATTACTTTGTATTCTAAAGGACGTTAATGTTAATATATTTGGAAAGGAAAACAATAGGTAGTACTTTAAGAATAAAAATCTTCAAACTGCCAGTATCGAATGCTACAATTAATTTTAAAGAACTCTTGTTGTCATCCTATGTCATAGTACTTTAAGAAAAAAATCTTCAAACTGTTAGTATAGAATGCTACAATTAATTTTAAAGAACACTTTTGTCATCTTATGTCATAAAAATAAAGTACCAGAACTTATATATGCAAAGACCCATAATCTGTTAGATACTGGTGGTAAGTATTGCCATGTGCCTGTGACACATACATAATAATTGCATTATTTTAAGGCTATCTAAAAGTAGTGAGTACCGATTTATATTTTAATGTTAAGCTGATGAAAAATTATTTCTCTTCAGTATCCTTTGGCTACTAAAGAATCACAACAGCAGCAATATTTCAATTCCATGTGCTAAGATTGAGGACACTAAAAAACAAAACAACTTTCATTGTAAGGCTTTAGTTTAACTTTTCTTCAAATACAGAATAATGAAATGTTTTAGTCTTATTTTAGAGGAAATGATTGTTTTGTATTTTCAGTGTTATATATATTTTGGCTGTCTTATTGATGGGCTATTAGATTTTCAGGAGGATGGTGGTGAATTTTCTAAGATGGTTGTAGAAGATTTTTTTTTTTCCAGTGAAAGTAATTTGAGATTTGTTGTATCTTCTGTTTTTATTCTGTATTCTTTTTTTTTTTTTTGCATTTTCATGAATAACTAACGTCTGGCTTAATAGAAGATAGCTGGATTTTATATCTGCTTCTGCACTTACTCTGTTGTATTATCTTCTGTTTTTGTTCTTAAACATGTGCCTACTTGTTCACAGAATAATTGGATGCAGCTTTTTTATTTTTCCTGAAATTTATTCTGTTGTGTTTTTCAAATTTTCTATATTAAAAAATAATTTCTGTGTCTTTGTCCAATAGATGACTCCCAAAGTTTCAGGACAAAAGTGGACGTTAGTAGCAGTTAAACTTTTTTTTAAAATATGTTTTTTTAGGCGAGGCAACCCTTGGTTGACCTCACAGATTGCAACGACCTTGGCAGTTTACAATCCCTTATTTTTTTATTTTTTAAGCCTATAGCACCTGGTCTTCCTAGGTGGTCTTCCATCTAAGTACTAACCAGGCCCGACCCTGCTTAGCTTCTCAGACAGGATTAGGCTTATTCAGGGTAACATGACCATAGACCAGTTAAACTCTTAATGATGTTAGTATTGTTCTTCAATATTTTCCAAATATTGAATGATTAATATATCCTATGTGACATGTTCTGTGATATTTTCTGTCTTCCACTAAAACCAAGTTTAAACGAAAAATTCTTAAGAATTATTTATATACGTACTCTAAACAAACTCCGACTTTCCATTAAATGCTTCATTGAAGCGTAAGTTTGCTGTTCTGGAATACTTAAGGATATATTACTCTGTGGAAGTATCTTTTGATGGAAACTTACATGATCATGCCTTGTAAGTCAGTAGGATATCTGCCCCTGTTCATGTTTGATGAGAGACTTTTTGCCAGAATATTAAATATAGGACGTGGAAGATCACAAATCATAGAAAGGGAATTCAAGATTTCACCTGAGTACAGTTCTCTGCTTTATGAAGGTAGGATATTATCACTCATTTTATGATTAAAACACATGTGGCCTAGAGATGGTAAGTAATTTGCCCAAGAGTTAAGGCTATAGGTGGTGGTTGAATTTAATATCAAACTGGATTTTAAGCAGTATGTGCATCGTTCTAACCAAGCAGGGCTTTTGTCTTGAAGAAAGCTTTCTCTTCTGTATGTCTCCTTACAAATGAAACAGCATTGCCTCCTCTTGGATATAGCATGATTTTTTGTCATTATGTAAGTGAAGACAGTTTTTCAGATATTAACCTAATCAAAGTGATTTGATGATGTGATTTGACTAAACATATTCCTAGATCTCATTTTGGTCAGTAGTGCTGATGTAATTTAAGCATGCATTTAAAAAAAATTTTTTTGCTAGATTTTATATTTCATTTTGGCTTCCTGCATTTTAAAATACTAGCAGACTCTTTTTTCTCCCTGTGTGTGGTGGGGGGAGGGGCGGGAGGGCAGTTTGTGTACCATCTTCATTACCATCTAATAAAGGAAACATGTTATCAGTTAAATATAAATATTATTTCAAACTGCAATGAGCTTAATATAGGGAAAATAGAAGATCTTATAAGAGATATAACAGAGGACCTGATCAACTCTGATAGATGAAGGAAAGCATCCCTGAGCTGAACCTTTTGGAATGTTGCTTTCATTTATCCTGAACATTTTTTCATGTTCATATACATCTATTAAATCATTTTTAATTACAGCATAATATCCTATTTCATGTACTGTAATTTCTTAAGTCAATCATCCATTGATAACATTTATTTTTGGATTTTTTTTTTAATTCCAAACAAGGCCACTATGAACATCTTTGCAGTTGCTTTTGTGCATTTGTCCACTTAGATCCGTAGGATAAACATGAAGATTAGAAAGTTGGGTCAAAGGGTAGAACCCATCTTCAATAATAATAATAAAAGACCTTGTATTTAATATACCAATTGTTTATAAAACTTATTAACATATTATCTCATTTGAATTTCAGAACAATTCTCTAAGGTAAAATGGAATTCCCCTTCCCCCTGCCCCCTCCCTTTTTTTTGGCTGAGGACACTGGGCTGGTATGCAAAGTAACTTCCACAGGTAGAACTAGGAGATAGGACCAATTTTTGGTACTTGTTTCTCTGGGATCAGCAAACAGGCCTTAGCAATAATTTACTTAAAAACTAAGACTCAATGACTGCAACCTGAAATTTATGTGTTAGTGCTCCTTTTTCTGCTCTGCCAAATGCCTGGTACATCTGGTCCCTACCTTCTGCTTTAATTTCTTTTCACTAGTGTTCTATTTCACACTACAGTTTGCTTCCTTTTTCATCAGCTATTGGAACTGCTCTCTTAAAGGTAATTAGTAACCAAATTTATTGAGCTTACATTATGTACATAGAACTGTTGCTGTACATGCTTCCCTATAATAGAGGAACTTATGGTATATTTGGAAAGTTATGATAAATATATTATAAAATGGTAAATAGTATGTCAGTTGTACATTTTCAACATGGCCATTTTTATTTATGTTAGATGATAATACAGAGTAAATTATTTAAATTTATAGAAAAAGATTACAATAAATTGCTGCGGAAATGCTATAGAGTCACACAGTGTATAAGTTGTTTACTGATTAACTTTACTTTGCATTCCAAGAAGTACAGGAACTCCCTAACTTGGTAGGAGAGTGAAATTTCATATGTTTTTATCTAAGTAATTTCTTATGAGATAAAATATTTGGTTTAGTAGATAATTTTGTGATTAATGTTACTGCATACATTTCAGGGAAAAGTGTTATGGATTTTCTTTTTATTTTTATGATATTGGATAAAATAGTTGTATTTATTTCCTTGCTTTAATCACGTCAAATATTTTTGTTAGTCGTTTGAGAACACTAAACACCATTTGTGGAGGCCACATGAGAGTTTTGAAGCCATTTGAAATGGGCATTTTTAAATTTCAGAAGAACATAATTTTACACTTAAGTCAGTCATGTATTTTGATAAAGCAACTGGTTTTCCTTTGTTCTTATTTTGGTTTATTAGGCAGGGACAATATAGGATACTCTTAGGAAGTGTAAAGAAACTTTCCTTTTATGCAATAAAAGAAACTAGTGAATAAAATATAGTAAATTTGCCTTGGTGTTAGAAGAAATGCGAATTTTCAGGTTTTTAATTTTGATCACCATACTCCTGTGTGATAGCTTCTATATGAATAATAGGACAAAAGTGATCTTTAGTCTCCTCAAAAATTCTGGACAATATATTGTGATTAATACTGAGTCTCTTAGGAGTTTTTCTGTAGTCTTTGTTGGTAGCAGGCAATATACATAAGTTAAAATTTAAAATTTAGACTTCTAGGCCTGGCTCTAAAACTGGTGTATTTAATATTATCATTTTAACATGTTATCTAGTCAGTCGTCCTTTGGAAGGCAGGTTACTTTCCTGGAAATAGCATTATACATAAAAAAGAAGTATTTGAATCTCATTTTTCTATAGAATTATTGTTCATCAGGATTAGCAAAAGGTCAAAGTCTAATATTTTTATGGAACTTAATGTAAGTACTATATTTAATCCTCTAAGGAAACAGTGATTTATATAAAAATCAAAACATTTTTAAGTTTGTATAAATTAAATAGAATCGTATGATGATTAACAATGTAGTGCCATAGTATATGGTATATAGTTGTAATTTTCTTAGTAAATCCTGCCTTATTTATTTATTTATTTAGCTGTTTATTTGGTTTTTTTAAACAAGTGGATGATGGAATGTGGGCTACACGAGGGCGGGGATTTTGTAATATTAGAGTCTTCATCTTCTCGGTGTAGGTACTCAATAAATACTAATTAAATGAATAGCTAAGTACTTTGAGCCCAGTCATGTAGATCAGAAGGTATTTTTAATGAAGTGTTGACATATTTTGAGAAAACTTTTTGAGAAACTTAGGTTTAATTGATTACTTTGTATGAAACTGATGTAGGGATGTTTAATATCTTTATTTTCATTGTCAGTTTATTTGTAGCAGGTACACTCATTGGAGGCTAAGTTAAGTTAGTTTGGCATTATTCATAACCAGCAAAAGCTGGAAACAATTGAAATATCCATCAACTGGGAAATGGATAAACAAAATGTAGTATATTTATACAATGGAATAACTATCCAGCAATAAAAAGAAACAAACTAATCCAAATAACAAAATGGATGAACCACAAAAACATTATGTAAATGAAGTCAGGTACATAAGAGTATATGTTATATGATTCCATTATATGAGATTTATAAAAAAGGCAAAACTATAGAGATAGAAAGCAGATCTGTGGTGGTCTAGGGGTGGAAGTGGAAATTGACTGCAAGTGGGCATGATAGAATTTTGGGGTGATAGAAGTGTTCTAAAATTGGATTGTAAAGGTTATACAGCTATATGAATTTACTGAAGCTCATTGAGCTATATACATAAAATGGATGAATTTTATAGTATATAACTTATACTTCATTAAAACTGCTTTAAAAAAATGGCCTGTTCTTATAGTAGTAAGATAATGAAGAGTCTTGAACATGTGACAAATGCTATGAAGAATTAAAGGTGGAATGAATGAACATTAAACAATGATTCCTTTAACACTTAAACTAATAAGTGGGCAGTGGAACCAGTTGGAAGAAGGCGTATCCATACTTGTGCAACTCAGAGCAAGGTAATTCAGCTCTCCTGCCAACCTTTCCTCCCTAACTTTACTCCCTTTGCAAATCACTTTTCCATGTGATGTACTTCCCTTAGACAGTAACATTCTTTGAAATAGATATATAACATCTGTATCTGCTTCTAGTACTATAGGGAGGAACAATATATTAACAATAAAAATTAGGATCAATTTCAAAAAAAAATGGGCCTTATATTTATTATGAGTAATGCTGTTAATTATGGTACAATTCATTCCCCCCACACCTGCCCCAAACCTACTGAATGTTTATTTCATGCCTCTTTCTTAAAATATTGAATTCCAATTTGGAAGTCAAGTAATTTAGGAAATCACTGACATTCTCTTCATTTTTAAAGGTTTTTAGAATGTTGCTCTGTAATAGAATGTGTTATCAACATATTCTATTGTAGTCTAGATAATTAGTGGTTTATCTTTTTAAAGGTTCTGCTTTAACCTTTGAAAATGTTCTTAAGAGAAGTAATTGTAATCTTCAAAATTCTCTGTAGTTTCCAATACTGCTCTCTCACCTAAGAAGTGATTATTTCGCAAGTAATGTATAACTTTAGTATGTATTGGATGCTTCTTAATTTCTGGCACTACTAAGATGAGAAAGTGAGCTAGGTATATTTATCTTAAATTGATTCTTAACATTTAAAAAATATGTATAGTAATATAAAATAATATGTAAAATAATATATATTAAACTACATATATAGTTTTAAGTCAATACTAAATTATTTATAAAGAAAAATAACATTCCCCGCCCCCATTTCTCCCTATCCATTTTCTGCTTCCTCTAGGCTACCACTTCCAATAGTTTAACAGTTTCTTCTGCTATTTGCTACATTTCTAAACAGGAAGCTTATCCTGCTTGTTATCTGTTGCTTCCCTTTATGAAAGATGAAGATTTGACTGTCTGTACTCTTGACTAACAGCAGATTAATCACATGCCAGAAATGAAAAAAATTTTTAAGTAAATGGAAGTACAGCTATTTCCTAAAGGAATGATGTTTTTTAAGTTATGTACTTTTTAGTAATTTACAGTATTCGTCCCCTATAAGGAACTGATGTTTTGCTCTCATTCCTGATATTTTGTGGTAGATTAGATTACTGCCTCAATTTCAGGATGAGGTTTATTACTTTTTTTTAAAATAAGCTTTATTGTGATATAATTTCCATACAATAAAATTCCCCAATTTTTATTATATACAACTTAGTGATTTGACATAAGTATACAGTCAGGTGACTCCAAACACAATTATGTTATAGAACATTTTCATTATCTCAAAACATTACCTCACGTCTCTTTATTCCATTCCCTATCTCCACTTCCTATCCCTGGCAACTTCTTGTTTGTTGTGTCACTACAGTTTGCCATTTCTAGAATTTCATATAAATGGAATCTCATATAGACTCTTTTGTGCTTGACTTATTTCACTTAGCATAGTGGGCTTTTAAAAAATTTATTCACGTTCTTCAAATTAGATTTCAATGCTTTATATTGCTGGGGTTTAGTCCATTATAGTATGGATCTACCATAATTTGTTTATCTATTAACTAGTTGTTAGATATTTAGGTTGATATGATTTTAAGTTATTATAAGATGCTGTGTACTTTCATGAACAATTCTTTTTGTGGACATATGTTTTCATTTTTCTGAGGTAAGTACCTAGGAGTGGAACTGCTGGGTCATATAATAAGTGTATATTTAACTTTATAAAGATTGTCAAGCTGTTTTCCCAATTGGCTGTATCACTTTATAGTCTGATAAGCAATATAGGGGACTTCCAGCAACTCCACATCCTGGATAGTATTTGACATTATCTGTCTTCTAAATTTTAGCCATTCTAATGGTGTGTCATAATATCTTACTGTATTTTAATTTGCATTTTTTTTATGACTAATGATCTTGAGCATCTTTTTATGTGCCTGTTAACCTTCCTTGTGAATATACCTTGATACACCTTCCTTGGTGAAGTGTCTATGTCTTTTATCTTTTTTTCTATTACATTGTTTTCTTGTTGAGTTATAAGGGTTATTTGTAAATTCCAAATACAAGTTCTTCATTAAATAGGTGTTTCGCAAATGTTTTCTTCTACTCAGAGGTTTGCCTTTGTCATTTTCTTAACATTGTCTTTGAATAACAAAAGTTGGTATATTTTGATGAAGTCCAGTTTGTCACATTGCCTTTTATGGCTCATGCTTCTTAGGGCCTAAGAAATCTTTGCATAATCCAAGATCACAAAAATTTTCTCTTACGTTTTCTTTAGCAGTTTCATCGTATTAGATTTTACATTTAAGTCTAAGATTCATTTAGCATTAATTTTTGTAGACAATGTGAGGTAAAAGTTAAAGTTTACTGTTTGGCAAATGGATATCCAGTTGTTCCAGTACCATTCATTGAAAAGACTATATGTTCTACATTGAATTGCCTTGGCATCTTTGTAAAAAATCAATTGACTACATGTGTGTGAATATTTCTGAACTATTCTTTTTTATCGATCTCAGTATTTATCCTTACTCCAATACCACACTGTCATAATTACTGTAGCTTTTTAAATAAGTTATGAAGTCAGGTAGTGTAAGCCTTCCAACTTGGTTTTTCTTTTTCAAAAGTTCCTTAACTATTCTAGATCTGTTCATTTTCACATACATTATAGACCCTGCTTGTCCATTTCTACAACAAAGCCTACTAGAATTTTGAATGGGATTGCATTGAATCTATAGATTAATTTGGGGAGACTTGACATATCTGAACAATAGTGATTCTTCTGATTCATGAACATAGTATGTCTTTCCATTTATTCAATTATTTAGATGTTTTTAAAGTTCAGAAGTATTTTGTAGTTTTTCAGAGTGTGGGTCATGCATGTAGTTTGTTAAATTCATCCTTAAGTATTTAATATTCTTTGATGCTTTTGTAAATGGCAATTGAATTTGGTATATTGACTTTGCTAAACTCATTAATTCCAGTAATTTATGCATTCCTAAGGACTTTCTAAATAGGCAATAAATAATGTTGTTTGTTGTAAAGATGCTTTTACTTCTTCTGTTCCATTCTGTATATTTTTCTTGCCTTATTTCACTAGCTAGGACCTCTAGTGTACTTCTGAATAGAAATGGTGAGAGTGAACATTCTTGCCTTGTTCTGGATCTTGGGAAACCATGCACTTTTTTTACCATTGATTATGATAATTACAGATTTTTTCATAGACGTCTTTTAACAGATTGAGGAAATTCCTTATTTGCTGAGGGGTTTTTTTGATCATGAATGGATGCTGAATATTTGAAATGCTTTTTCTATATCTTTTGATATTATTCAGTTTTTCTTTTTCTGTTAATATGGTCGATTACATTGATTGATTTTTTAAAAAATCTTAAAACAATCTTGCATTCCTGGTATAAACGGTATTTGGTTATAGTGTATTTTGCAATACTGGTGCTAACCACCTATAGTTAGCACAGACTCCACAAGTTTAAGGGTGCAGTGCCCAAGATAACTGCCCTCACTACAGAATCCAGCTGCAAGTGCAGGATTCCCCAGACCACTGGCACATTTGACCAACTGGCTACAAATTTGGGAGTTCCCACAATCACCTCAGGTTCAATAATTTACTAGAAATACTCGTGCAACTCATGAAAGTGTTATAATTACAAGTTTTAATATAACTAATACAAATCAAGACTGGCTAAATGAAGAGACACATAAGGTGAGGCCTGGACGTGGAGCTTCTGCGTCCTCTCTCTGTGGAATCAGGACACTGTATCCTCCTGGCACATTGATGTATTCACCAACCAGGAAGCTCACTGGAACTTCAGATTACAGAGTCTTTATTTCATTATCATTATATAGTCACAGTTGATTGACTCATTGGCTGTGTGATTGAATTCAATCTCTACCAACCCGCCTCTCCCTGGAAGTTAGTAAATCAGGCTGATAACCTTAGCTCAAAGCCCCAGCCCTCTAATCACGTGGTTGGTCTTTCTGGCATAACTGGCCTCCAGTATGAATCATCTCCTGAGCATAAACTCAAGTGTGGTCCAAGGGCCCACCATGAATAATGGAGACACTCCTATAACTTGGGAAATTGCAAGGCTTTGAAGCTCTCTCTCAGGAAGGCAGGCCGAAGACCAGACAAATTCTTTTATTGTAAAACTGATATTTTCCTATATGTTGTTGGTTGCAATTTGCTAATATTTTGTTTAAAATTTTTATGTCTTTGTTCATAAAGGATAGTTTGTGCGTGTGTGTTCTAGAGTAATTTCTTTGTTAAGTTTTGATATCAGGATAATAATACTGGCCTCAAAATTAGTTGGGAAATGTTCTTTATTTTTTGAAACATTTTCTGTAAGATTGGTATTTATTTCTTAAATGCTTGGTAAAATTTACCAATGAAGACTTCTAGGCTTGGAATTTTCTTTCTTGGAAGATTTTTGATTATGAGTTCAATTTGTTTAATAGATGCAAGTCCATTCGTGGTTTCTATTTCTTCTTGAGTCAGTTTTAATAATTTGTGCTTTTTAAGAAATTTGTCCATTTCATCTAAGTCGTTGAATTTATTGACTTAAAATTGTTCATATTCTTTTATCATGTTTTTAATTTGTGTAGAATACATAGTGAAGTACACTCTTTCATTATTGATATTGGTTGTTTTTTGTACATATCAATAATTTTTCTTTTTTTCATTCATCTTAGAAGTTTATCATTTTAGTGATATTTTTAAAAGTCAGCTTTCAGTTTTATTTATATTCTCTATTATATCCTGTTTTCTGTTTTGTTCACTCCTTTTCTTAGCTTTATTATTTCTTTCCTCTACTTCAGAGTTCTTCTTCCTCAGCACTGTTAACATTTTGGGCCAGATAATTCTGTTTTGAGAATTATAGGATGTTTAGAAGCATCCCTGGCCTCTCCTCACAGCATGCCAGTAGTACCTTCCTAGTTGTGATAACCAAAAATATCTGTAGCCATTGCTAAATGTCTTCTATAGGCAAAATAGCCTACAGTTGACAACCATTGCTCTATTTCTTTTGGTTCGGTTTGTTTCTTTTTCTAGCTTCTAAAGGTGGGATCTTAGATCATTGATTTTGGTCTCCCCCTTTTACGAAAATAAATATTTAAAGCTAAACATTTTTCTCTAAGCACTGCTTTAGCTACATCCAACATATTTTGATACACTTTGTTTTCATTATTTTTCAGTTCAGAATATTTTCTAATTTCTCTGTGATTTGTTCTTTGATTTATGGCACATCTTCCAAATATCGATATTTTTCTAGTTATATTATTGTTACCGATTTCCAATTTAATTCCACAGTGCTTAGAAAACTTACTCTGTATGATTTTCATACTTATAAATTTATTGAAAATTATATAAAGTATATAAAGTACAAAGTACATAACTTAGAGATGATTATGTAGTATGCTAAAAGATTTGTCAGAGACTTAAGTTGGGGTATTTGCTATAATTGAAATAAGAATTTTTATCGAATTCAGTTCATATGTAGTTTTTCATTTTTTTCTGTTTATTGAAAATTTACATACAGAAAAGTATACAAATTCTAAGTTGTACAGCTTGATGAATTTTCACAAAGATGAAGAAAAAATATTACAGAATTCTTAGAAGCCCTTCTCTTGACTTTTTCTAGTCACTGTCACTCCCCTCCCTGAGATAAACTATTCTGACTTTTGATACCATAAATTAGTTTTGTGAGTTTGAACTTCATGTGAATGGAGTTATACAGTATATATTTTTGTGTCTGCCTTTTTTCATTCAACCTTATGTTGAAGTTATGCTAAAAGTTTGAAAATTCACCCATGTTATTGCATAATAGTTGTGCATTCTCAGTACTCTAGTATATAGTATGAATATTTCATAGTTTATTCATCCATTCTACTATTTGGTGGCATTTGAGTTGTTTCCAGTTTGGGGTTAGTGAAAAGAAGTGAACATTCTTTTGTATATTTTTTGGTGAACATATATATGTATATTAGTTTGGAATATGCCCATGAGTGGAAATGCTTAGCTATAAGGTATGCATATATTCAGCTTTACTATGCAAATTTTAAGGAAAAATTATTCATTGTATTATTGTTATGCATTGTTAGACACTTGCTTTTTTGTGTTTTTAGTTACTGTGATAATGTTTTTGTCATTGTTAAGAAAGAAGCAACACATTTCTTATGATGCATTTTTCTAAGTCTTTAAATTTTAGTCCTTCATAGTTTTTTAAACAATACATGCCTTTGATAAAAACAATGTACAAAACTACTTTTTAAAAAGAAGTACTATATTGGCAATTACAGTCATTTTCTTCTATTACAGTGGCCTTCAAACTTTACTGACCACTTTATTATGCCCCTAGCAGTAAAAAAAAAAAAAAAAAAATTCTATACCCCCAATATATGTATGTATTTATAATTATATACATGTATTACTATAATAATATTTTATAAAAACAGAATGAAGTTTAAGAAGAATAAAAAATATAAAAAGAAGTTTTACTGTTCCACTAATTCTTTTTCAACCCCCTTCAGGTATATATTTCTCAGATCCTTGCTCTAATGTAGGTGAAGTTTTCTGTTTTTCTTGCTCCTTGAGTATGTGTATGTGAAGTATAAGTTTAGATATAGTTAGAAGATATTCATTTAGTTTCTTTTCATTATGTGGAGAGCAACATACATTAGGTACTTTAGGATTAGAAGTAAAACGTTAATAAATTGAGGGTTGGCCCATTAATTCAACAAAGATGGAGGTTTTCTCTTTTGCCAGAAGAGAATATTCTGGGAATGCAGGCTTTTATTTTCCTTCCACGGTGGCACTCCTCTTGAACCAAACTGTACTATTTTGTGCAGTTTCAATTCTATGCTTCATTTCATTGACTGCCACCAAACTGCACCCTAAAGAATTAAAAGTTATGTATTAGAGCTGTGTTGTAGTCAATGAAAAGTCACAGATCTGGTTGAGATAATGACTCCCAGTCACATAGGAAATGTATTAGTATGTCTCTCTTAAAGAGATGTTCTTTGTGAAAACGATTACCTGTAATTCAATGGTAAAATGATAGAAATGTCTCTCTGTCCTTGGAAGTTGTTAAGCATTCAGAGTAAGGGTGTCTAAAAGGAAGACAGTTCATTAGTGTTTGCTCTCAGAGGTGCATTTTATTTGGAGAGAAAAATAATTTTTTTCTAAATAGGTTATTCAGAATATCTCAGCTTTACAGGGAATTTCTCATAATTTCAGTGGCACATTATTGGAAGGGGTCGGTTGGACACATAGGCTCAGAGGAGCAAAGAGGTTGTTTCTGAGTGTGCTAGTATGTGATAAGTTCAATTACTCATTTATTGCCAGCACTATTTAGAGTTTTATTTTCTCTGTGAACATATAGTTAAGCACCTTTCTCTGTGTCATACCTTAAATCTTGTACTGTCCTCACAACTGACTAAATAATGAAAATACCCATCTTTTCTTTCAGTTTCTTTTTTCAACATTTATAGTTTATTTCCAGGCCGATTTCAAGTGTTATGGAGAATCTGTCAATTTGCTGTCCCATGTAGTACACCTAAAATTGTTTTGGGTAGTATATTTTTAGTCTCATTAAAAATAATAGGAGCATTTGCAGTAATGAACATTTACTAAATATTTATTACATGCTAGATGCTTTTACAGATTTTTCTTTAATTCTCACAGTAACCCAGCCCAAGGCATGTGATTTTCTTTCAGTTTTAGAAAAGAGGAAACTGTTAATCAGAGAGGTTAAATAATTTGTCCAAAGTTACACAGCTAGCGTAAGAGAATTAATAGTTAAAATCAGGACTTTTCCACTAAAAAACACATGTCTTATGACCTATGTATTGTTGTTCTCTGGTTTTGCTTTGGACTTCACAACTGCTTGTTTGCTTATGGTATCCTTTCCCCTTGGAATGTTCTCTCCCTATAAGGTCCAAACTCTGCTAGTAGCACATGTACTCATCTTTTAAGTCCCATACCAAATGCTACCTTTTCCTAATGTTTTCCCCGAATAGCCCCATTTGGAAGTATACCCCCACAACACTTCGTATCTTTCTTCATATATTTATTTTGCCTTGAGTTAATAATTATTTATATACGTGCTTTAATTTACCAACTAGAGACAATCTTTGATTCCTCACAACTTAAGACAGTCTTGAAAATTTAAGATACTTAGGATTTGTTACCTTGATATTACAGTAAAAAAAAAGCCATCAAAATAGGAATAAACACTACTGATATGTTTTTTAAAAATTGGAAGAACATAGAAATATGGTAAAAGATTAGTACATATATGATCATTTTTGCTTCTTGGTATTTGTAAATTTATTAAATTTTGCTAGTGGTATAATAGATGTGGCATACATTTCCTGGTTTGATGAAAAAGTTTATATTCTTAGCTATCATTTTATAATAGAAAGAGGATAAATAATAGAAGTCTGAGAAATGGGAAGAACCTCCTATTTTAATTTTGTTCATAGCAGGGTGTCAGATTACTTTGGTGTTAGCTTTGATAATAGTTTCAATATAATATTGGAATTCAACAGTTGGTTATCTTTGAGTATATTATCTTTTGTATTTATGGCCACATATGGGATCACCAGACTGTTTAGAATAAGCTTATAGTAGTCTACTTTCTAAATAGATTGTTTCCATGTATTACTTACTCTAGTATTTCATTGGTTTTGTTTTTTGTTCTGTTTTCTTCTCAGATAATGGCAATTAACCCAAAACTTATTAAGAGGGAATGGAGAATTTTATTATTGATTATTCATTCAAATTTTGAATAGTATTTTTATTTTAAATCTCTTTAAAATATCCCTTTTCCCTCTTCTAATTTATTGATTTACTTTGAAATTTCATTCAAACGAAAAAGAACTTAAAACTTTTATAAACACTTATATGATAATAGAGATTTGATTGTAATATAACTTATTAGTTCTGACTATGTTTTTATAGTTCTTTCATCTGAATTATACATATCCTTGCCATTAATTTGGCTGAACCATCGAAGCATCCTGAGATTCTTTTTTTAAACCTCCTGGTAGGGAGAAGTCCTTTTATAAAGATAATCTCTTGAAAATGAACATCAATCTTTTTCATCCCATGTTACTTGAACTTTATGAAACTGCTAAGAAAGGAAAAGACAGGTAACGGTAACATAGAGAAGCCTCTTGACTGACAAAAACACTCTGATTGTTAAAGTTTATAAATTTGTTTATTAAGTATCCGTTGGAATAATAAATCAGGTTAAAGTAACAGTAATGTTATATTCTAAAGGCATTTGACATTAACCAGAATATAGTATATTAAATGGTTAGAGTTTTAGTTCTGTTGGCAGGAACTTAAATTTTCCATTATAAAATTCCTGTTATTTTTAATGCTACATTATTATAAAAGTAATACCTGTTCATTCAAGAGAACTATTATAACATAATTCTAATAGTTGCTAATTTTAGATAGTTATATTTCACCATTCAATGTAAACTTTATTCCTCACAACAATAATATGAGGCAAGTACTATTATTTTTCCTATTTCATAGATGAGGAAACAGCACAGAGAAATAAAGAGACTTTAACAAGGCCACACAGTATTTGAAGCCAGGCAGTCTGGTCTTAGAGTCTATACTCTTAACCTCTCTTCAGTATTGCTTGTCACCAGGTGCTTAAGAACCCAGGGTTTGGAGTAAGAAAGGCCTGAGCTTAAATCATGGCCGTTACTTAGACTCTTGGGACAAGAGCACACCTCTGAGCCTCAGTAATCTCGTTTATAAAAGAGGGGCTGTTTGGGGGATAAAATGAGATAATGTATGTTAACTGCTTGGCACATTGTTTAGAAGATACTATGCTTTTTCAATAGATGGTAACTATTATTATAACAAATATTGATAAACATGAAAGGAATACAACTATTGTAAGCATTTTGAGGTGTGTTCTCCCAGTGTTTTAAAAATATGTTCCTTGGTTTTATTAATGTATCTTTTATTTATATTATTTTTCTTTCTTCTATAATTTTTCTCGTTTTTGTTTCACACAGAAGGCTTGAATTTGTATCACTTAGAATTAAGGCAAACTGTTTTAGCTTCTATGCTAGCCCATACTTTTTATGTTTAGGAGTGGTTAAGTAGAGATGGAGGAGGACATAGAAGTACATATATCTTTTTTTTTCTTTTTAAATAAAAATGGGATTATTCTTGAACTAAAATTTTTGATATAATGTCTACAAATCAACAAAATGTGGGATACTAGAAGTAGGCAAGAGGACATGTGTTAGTATTAATTTTATTAGACTAGCAATGAAACTCCAGTTTCAGATTAGAGTTAACTGAAAACACTGTATCTGAATGAGCACTCCAAATGAATGTAGACTATTTCTTCTTGATGAGCGAGACTATAAAAGTCTGATCACATGTTGCATTATCAAATAAATTCACTGGGTGTGGCAGTAACTAAACTAACCCCCCTTTCTATAGCCTTAGCAACAAAACATGGCTAATGCTCTTTTTTTCCTCTTTTAGGTCTACACACAATGAGCTGGAAAAGAATCGGTGAGTCAATAATGAGGTGCAGCTTTCATTTATTTTTAAAAAGCAAAGTCAACATTTTACCTGTGAAATAATATAATAGTGCATGTGATTACAATTTTATTTTTAAAATGTATAGCATATCATGATTCTGATATGTATTGTCTCCAAAAAATGAGTTAACTAATAAGCTTACACTATTTAAACTGAAAGACATAAATACATTTTAAGCTCATTTGAATTTTGAGTTTATGGTGTAGGCTTCTTTATTTCTAACTCTGAAAACAGGTTAATTGTGATAGGCTCATGGCTTGCATGTGGTCTTGCTAAAGGATTAAGTTTCTGTAGTATAGCTGATACATATTATGACAAATTGTAGACATTGAGTGTCTCTTTCTTTGCAGTTTGTTCATCTATTCAACAAATCTTTATCACATATGAACTATATGACAATGCCAGGCAAGCATGATGCTTTACATAGGAAATACAAGAATGTGTTAAGATATTTCCTGCCCTTAAGGAATTTACTGGGGGAGGTATATAGGTAATTAAAATACTGTATAGTGGGGTGAGAAAGGCAAGGAAGAAGCAGAGGGTGCTGAAAGATCATTTTGAAGGGGCACCTGATTCTCTTTTGAGGGAGTTTTGGAAGGCTTTACAGAGGATGGTGAGTGAGCACTGCATGATGGGGAAACTGCAAGAGGCTCAGTATTGTATACAAGTAGGGAAGATTGTAGCACAAAGCAAGCCAGGCTAGATATTGACAGCTATGATAAAGAGATTAGACTTTTTCTGAGATCAGTAGGAGGCAGTTGAATAATTTTAAGATGGGTTGTCACATGATCAGATTTGTGTTTTGGAAAGATCACTTTGGCTACAGTGAGAAGAATTGCTTAATTGGGAGAAGGGACCACAGAGATGAGAAAAACTCTTTTGAAGGCTATCGGAAGCCTCCAAGATAAGAAATGACAGGGCCACTGGAGATAGAAGTAGACAGAATGAAGAGATAATATGGAGTGAAATCAATAGAAAGTGGTGACTAGTTTGCTATGTAAGGTTAAATTTTAAGTGATATAACTGCTTACTGAGAAAAGGAATATAGAAAGAGTATAAGTTTGGGAGAGAAGATGAAGATTATACAAATAAAATATTTGCTTTTTGATATAGAGATTAGATTAATAACCAACAAATTAGAATTGTCTGCATCAGTTAGTTTTGGGCAAAAAAATTTTTGACAAAAAAGATCTCTATGACCTTCAACTTTTTGTCATGCCTTCTTTTAAATGGAAAGGACCTTACAGATTGACTAGGCTAACTGCTTCACTGCAACTGAATTTTTATGTCAAATCCTCTTGAGCAGGCTTAGCATGTTCCTCTAGGCTGACTTAGTGGCTTTTACCACTTCGTGTGCACTGTGCTCTGTTCATATCTTTTATTATAAAACTTAATCAGGTAGTATTATCTGTTCACATGTCTCTTTCTGCCAGATGACTGTGATTGCCTCAAAGGCAGGGATTCTGCTTTGTTCAGTTTCAGTTCTTAGCATTTGATGCATGTATAGTAGATGATGGCTTCAACATTGAGTGAAGGATAAAAGTGGAGCAAAGTTTAGTGGTCTGGTCAAAGATGTTATGCTAGTTTGTGGCAAAGCAGTTTGGCAGGAAATGTTTTGTTTTAAAGAATCTCTTTTCTGCCTTATATTTCTAGTGCATTAAGGGAAATATCTAGCTGGTTTAAACGTGGGGGGAAAAAAAACAAACAAGAAATGACAAATAAAATTTTACATTAAACTTTAAATTAGAGCACAGAATGTATTTTGGGCCACATGTTTTAAATACTGATGAACAAGTGGCTTTTGTAATTATTTCACCCACCTGAATGTGGTTCTTGGGAGCTCCTCACTGGAAATCTGGCAAAAAACTTTTTTTAACACTTAGGTAAAGAGACGACTGTTCAGGAAACTGTTTGGAATGGAGCTATTAAAATCTTTGAGTAAACTTTGTTTAATGCATTCTGCATATCAATTCTGATTTATTGATAACTTTATCACCCATAGTATTATTTTGGTATATCCTATAAGTTATTTAATCTATTATTTGTCCGTGGCACGTAGTGTAACGTGTGGCTTTTATTGCCTGGACTGTACACAATTTCCAGTGTCTCCAGTGACAGCTTTTTGTTCTCATTTTATTTACTTAGGTCTAAGACTTTCTGCTTGGTTTCTTACCCTACCTCACTAAAGGCATGGTTCCCTCATCCTCCTCTGTCCTCTTCTAATAGTCCTAAGTAGTCTTTACTTCTCAATTTATTTCTTCCCCTTTCTTTTCTTCCCTCCTTTCTTTAATCCCTCCCTCCCTCTCTTCCTTGAGGCTTAATTGAAAGGTAATATAGAATTAACTTTTCTAAGATGTATTCATTTTTATAAGAGGCATTTATCAATATAAATAAATCTCTAATTTATAGATATGTGTTAGAGGGTGAGTACCAAAGGAAGAATTCAATTTAATAACTTGTTCTTCACTTCTGAAAGGTTTCCAGCTTGTGATCTAGCAAAACCAAAAATATTGGTAGATACAGGATGTTGTAAGTTGGGCGGGAGAAGTATTTTAGCCAAATTTGCAAGAAGCTAAATATAAGAAATATTTTTAGAATTTAAGCCTGTAATATTACATTTTTAAAGCCCCTACCTAGTTCTATTTAATGGTTCTTTTTTTCCCAGTGGTTCTTCTAATTTTATTAGCTTGGTTCTAAATTCTTGCATATAAAGCTGCTCGGAGTTAGTGTTTTCTCCTGGGGCAATGCATTGAGAATTAGAGTAGATAGTGAATGACAGAGTAATTTCAGGTGTATATCGTAAGGCCCCAAGATTGTTGAAGCCCTGGGTCTGTTCTTGAGGAGACAATAGCCAACAAATGTTAAGGTTCATATGCCCAGATCTCAGGGAGAAACCTAACAGTGGAGGTTTGGAGTCTGGCAGGCCCAGAGTAGTTTGCTCTGGCCCACAATTACCCCACTGTGCCTACAGTCCATTGGGGAGCCTTAGGTAGTTTAAAGACTGATAAAGAAATTCATGTTCATTTTTGGACAGATTTCAGGGGGTCCTATTTCTGCCTAAAACTCTGATGGTTACAATAAGCCTAGTCTGGATGGTTCCCAGCATTTGTTACTTGTGTACTCCACTCTGTCTTCCTAGACCCATAACAGGTCATAACAGACTCAGGAGGTAGAGATAAAAGGGAAGCAGAATGCCTTTAGATGTTCTGTATTCCCCCAGGAGCCTATGCAAATCATCTCATGATAAAATTAATGAACCTTTGAGATTTTAGAATTAACATTAGCTTTTCTTATGCGTTAGGTCCTTTACCAGAGAAGAGACCAGTACAGATTTTAGATCACTTCATTGCTTCTTCATTTTATTAATTCAAATTACTAATGATGTTTTTGAAAGAGCCAACAACTTTAACAGGACTTTAATGGTCAAGAACCTTAGTGCTGATGGCAGGAGAGGCTGTTCAACCTTCATTGCTATCATTCGTGGAAACAAAAACCTTACCCTTATTATAATTTTGGTGAAGCTAGAAGGGCCAAATAAGGATACTGGACTAATAATGTCATCCTAGGCAGAGCAGAAGTGCCTGAATATTTTTGATAAAAGAAAAACATGTCTAGTGAATGGTAATAGGTGTCCTCCATATAGAGACTTTCTTATACTTCTGAGGCAAAGATGAAAATAAGCATTTATGGAATACTACTGTTTTCTTTCACTATGCAATACTATTATATAATCACATAAAATAGGAAGACAGAATATATAGGTCAAAGTGTTATTGAAAACTAGCCATTTGGCTGTCATAAGTACAATTTGAAACAAGACTATGGGAACATAAAACAGACCTAATCATAATCCTGTCTGATCACAAATATGATATCTATGTTTACTATCAGTCTTTCTCTTCAGTAATGATTAATAAATTCTGTGCTTGGCATCATGGTAGATAAAATAAAGTATAAGATACTTACCCTAACCCGTCTTTAAGGTTAAGGTTATTATAGCTTGATAATTAGAGGTTTCATCTTTCAATACCAGGATCTAGTTAAGTTACCAGTGACTGTTTAGAAACACTAAAAGTATTTTTCAGACTGAAGGTTGAAACTCATTAGTGGTCTATGCAGTCATTTTAGTGAGTCATTTTGAAAAAGAGATAGAATAGAAAATGCCAAAGTGCATTTCTTGTAGTAAAGTTAAATGTAGAATTGTGAAACTCATATACATGGTATAAAAACTGTGGCCATAGTCAAAAAGCCACTGCTCTGTATAGTCAAGGAGAATCTATGCTGAGCTATGGAGATAGAATTTGAATCTAAGGAAAGAATAAGGAAAGGGGTCAGTCCATGGACACAGGAAGCTGGCATTTTAAGCTGTGTTCAGGAAAGAGTGAGTAGAGCATATTGAGGAGAAGGACAGTCTAACAAATCAGTAGGAAATGAGGAATGTTATTGAATGTCAAGGAACTTGGATTTTATTTTGTTGACAGGGAGTTTTTAAGTCTTTAGAAGCAAAAAGATGGGCATGATCAAAACACTTTTTTATTTTTTTAAGTACAGTCTAGCTAGCTATAGAAGCAGGGAGACTAGCTTGGATGCTATTGAAGTAGCCCTTGTAGTAGAAGGATATAAGAACTAGTATTCAGGTGATGGAAATGGGAACAGAAAGGAAGTGAGAAGACTAAGAAACACCATATAAAGAAAGAATATTGTTTTCTGTTAACTGCTACTATTTATTCCTCCTCATATTTCTTTCTTCATATAGCAGAAGAGTAATCTTCTCAAAGGATGTATCGAATCATGCCATTTCTGTTTACAATCTTCCACTGGCTTCCCACTGCTTAGATAAATCTGTGGCCTGTGAAGTTCTACTTACTACTCTATCCCTCGTCTCCTGTGGTCCAGCTGACACTGCTTTTTTTCTTTTTCTCAAAGACACCATGTTTATTTCCATCTTGGGATTTTCCACTTGCTCTTCCTTTTACTTAGCAAGCCCTTGCTCTAGCTCGTCATCATTATTTAGTTTTCAATTCTCAGGCCATCTTCTTAGAGAATAGTAATTGTGCCCCAGTCACTCTCTACCCCATTGCCTTTGTTGTCATCTTGACATTTATCTCTGTTTGAATTATTTGTTTGAGTTATTTGACTTCTTTAACTAGACTGTAAGTTTCATGAAGGCAGGAACTTTGTCTTATTTATCCTCAGCACATAACAGTTATTCAGTAAATATTCATTGAGTGAAAAAAATGATTCTGTATGCTGTAGACCATATCTAAAATCAATAATATGTTATTGAATTATAATGACTTAAGTAAAAACTGACATATATAAAATACTCTTGAGAGTGCAACAGACATAATAATAATTTCATAAGAGGTAAATGGAAAATTTAATGAATTCTTAAAATGTAAATAAATTATATGAAAAAAACTTAGTAAGCGGGGACATCTTAAAGGATTTCTACTATGCAGGACTTTATCCTGCTTATAAGAAAAGAGACTGACTTTTTTTTTTAAGAAGCTAATTGATTCTTTCACTTCATTTGTATATTATATAGTACACTAAAACAAAAATAGGTGATTTTGTAAAGGGGAACAGTTTACCTGATAGAGTTCATGCTCTACTTGTGAAGTCTTTACTCGTTTCTCATTCTATGAGGTAAATAAGCATTTTTACAAGGTAAAGATTATATGTAATTGGAGACTAGAATATCATAAATAATTTCAACTTTTCTGGTTTAGAATTTTTAATGTATTTGTTATACTTATCCCAGTGGTTTAGAAATGATAATAAATACAGTATTTTTTTCTAGATTCTCTACATGTCCCCATTTGATGTGGACATTTTGCCAGAGTGATTGTTTTGGTCTACCTTATCTTAGAACAACATATAAGAATAAATCTTTGTACCCATGGGTAAGGCAGTGGTTTCTTAGTACATCACCTGACTATTTATGATTCCTTAGCAGGAGGAACATATCTTAGCTGATTTTAGCTTCATATTTGGGGCGTTTATATGACATTTGTTTAAAAAGAACATATACTTGTATATATAGTGTGCATATTGTAGAAAAAATGTACATTAGTTTTGTTAGGAGGAAAAAAATTGCAAGACTGGTTTGGCAGAACTTGCATTAAAAGCAAGTTATGGCGTTAAGGATACTAAACCTTTATTTTCAGTTTGAAATATATAACTGTAACTAGATCAAATGTCTGCAGCTTTGGATTGGGTCTGATAACTGTGGAAAGTTTAGTCAAAAGCTCTTCTTAGCCTTGGTTTACTACTAAGATACAAAATTCAGTCTATAAATACCTTATAGTAACTTCCTTAGGCTGATAAAGGGCATTTATGAAAAACCCATAGCTGATATCTTAGTTAATGGTGAAAGATGGAGTACTTTCCACTAAGATTAGGAATAAGACAAAGATGTCTGCTCTCGTGATTTCTTCTCAACATTGTACTGAAGGTTCTAGCCAGTGCAGTTAGTCAAGAGAAAGAAATAAAAGGCATCTTGATTTGCAGGGAAGATGTAAAACCATTTGTTTGCAGATATCAATCTTATGTTTAGAAAATAGTAATGAATCCACAAAAAACTGTTGGCGCTCATAAATGAATTTAGCAAAGTTAAAGGATTGGCATACAAAAACCAGTTGTGTTTCTATACACCAGCAATGAACAATCTGGAAATGAATTCCATTTACAATGCCAATTCTATTTACAAAATCAGCCACAAGAATATAATACATAGAAATAAACTTAACCAAGGAGGTGAAAACTACAAAACACTGTTTAAAGAAATTATAGACATCCTGTGTTTATAGATTGGAAGAGTTAGTATTATTGAGAGGACAGTCTTCCCCATCTTAATCTACAAATTCAATGCAAGCTCTATCAAAATCCCAGCTTCCCTTTTAGCAACAGTTGACAACTGATCCTAAAGTTCATATGGAAATGCAAGGTACACAGAATAGCCATAACAATCTTGAAAAGAACAAAGTTGGAAGACTCATACTTCCCAATCTCAGAACTTAACTACAAAGCTACGTAATCAAGACAGTGTGGTATCAGTCTAAGAAGAGACTTATAAGTCAATGAAATCAAGTCCAGAGGTAATCTCTTACATTTATGGTCAATTAATTTTCAACAAGGGTGCCAAGACAATTCAGCATCCTATCAACAAATGGTGCTGATGCATAACTGGGTATCTATATGCAAAATAATGAAGCTGGATCCCTACCTCACATTATATACAAAAATTAACTCAAAATGGACCATAGACCTGAATTTAAGAGCTAAAATTATAAAATTCTTTGATAAAAACATGAGAATAAATCTTTTGACTTTGGGCTAGGCAATGGTTTCTTACATATGGCACGAAAAGCACAAGCAACAACAACAACAACAAAATAGATACATTGGACTTTATCAAAATTAAAAACTTTGTGTTTCAAAGGACACCATCAAGAAAGTGAAGACAAATTACAGAATGAGAGGAAATACTTGCAAAACATATATCTGATAAGAGGTTTATATTCACAATATGTAAAGAACTCTCACAACTAAATGATAAAAAGACAACCCAATATAAAAGTGGCCAAAAGATTTGAATAGATATTTCTCCAAAGAAAATATACAAAAGGCCAATAAGCACATGAGGAGATGCTCAACATCAGTAATCATTAGGAAAATGAAATCAAAACTACAAGATACCAATTCATGCTCACTAAAATGGCTAATGTTGTTTACCAACATTGTTGTTTACCATCCATCGTACCAGCTACCATTTTGGGGGGAAAGATTCTGAAAAGTCCTTACAGTTTGGCACTTAAAAAATGCTGATGTCATCATTGTTCGATGGCACTGGGCAAATGACTAGTAATTAACCACAGATAAGTTTAAAATATATTATGTGTTGCTACTACCTAATGTGGTTTGAGCACTTAATAATGAGGAAATATTGAACTCTGTGGTATGTAAAAAGGGTATATTTAAAGGTTTTTAAGAGCCTCTAACAATGAAGTCTAACAAGATTAAGACTATATATTAAATGAATGTAGTAATTGTATACTTAAGGTATAATAAAATATAACTTCATTGTATTTGTTAGGTCTTGTAAACAACAAAATTTTAAAAAGTATAATTATGGGAAGGAGCAGCATTGTCCAGAGACCAGGAAATAGCTACTGATCTAGTTTTCTGATATGGCAAATAAAAATGATGGCTTCTTCTCTTTTTTAGCCTAAAGATGGAAAACTGACATCCTTATTTTTAATTTATGTAAAAATCTTGAAGAAGAAAAATGTATTCTTTGTACTTTTTGACAGTAAGAGATCAGCTACAGTACTGAGTTATCAAAGGTAACTAGAACACTACAAAGTAACTAAGTATTGGAAAATATAAGACACTTATTTAATAGAATTTGACTATGAAGTTATAGAATCAGATAACTATAGAAATTAATATTATCAAACAATATTCAGAGTAATGCCATTTGTCAGAGAGATATATAATTGGTGCATTTATTTTTGTATGCAAGTAAATGAATATTTTAACTTTTTATGTGGTAGAAATGCTGAAAACTGTAGACAAACTAAAAATAGCTGTTAGAGTACAGAGATAAACACCTGTTCGAGTTAGAATTGAATGTTATATGAGATAGAGATGAAGTAATGGGTAGGTTTTGGAGATAAAATTTATGGTTAATAGAGGAAGCATAGCCAGGATAAAATTATACATTTAAAATGCAGCCTGTCTTTTTTGTAGCATATAGCAGCACAGTTTCTATATTGACCTTTATCAGAAATAGCTCATTAAGTCCCTACCCTTTACATTGATGCTCATAATAATTATACTGCAGTGGAATTCTGCTAGACTTTGAGACAAAATGCTATTTTGCTAAATTCATTTGCTGTATATAGTAATTACTGCAGTGTAAGTGTTCTGATAAATATTAGTTTAATAACTACAATTCAAACACATTTTCTTAAAATAGCATCTTCATATAAAGAAATTTCTATTTTGGTAAAAATTTTGGCAATTCAAACATATCGAGGTATAGCAGTAAGAAATCTTTTTATTAAATGAGAAACTTCTTTAATATCTTACATTCCTCTTTTGAAAATGAAGAGATTCAGATTCTTTCAATATATTTTAGCTGTTGCAGAGAATAGTTATTTTGTACTTGCTTATGTTTTTCTGTGTATTCCAGTGAATAATGCCAATTTAAAGTCCCATTAGTGTAACTAGTGAAAAATCACAGGTCTAAAGGGGAGGATTCAGTAATAAGAATAGAATTTCCTAATATAGTTACTTGCTAACCAGTTCTTGAAGACAAATTTGCTTGGAAAATATATAATTCAGCCCTGGGACAAACACATGGCATAGTGCTTATGTTCATGTCTTTTAAATGAAGAAAAGTTGAAACTTAATGAACTCATAAATAAATGACATCTTTGTTTTGTTTTTATTTTGGAGAAAGCTAATGGAAAAAGGTAGACTTTAATACTAAACACGGTTTAGGAGCTAAATTGTCAAAAAGGATACCTGGAATCCAACACAGATGACTTCTTTGGGGATACATAATACATTGATGTGAGAATTGTACCAGAAATCAGAAGATAATTTTTTCCTCTTATCTCTACCCATAGTAGGCTGTGGATGTCATATAAATTATCTCACTTATTGGGGTCTTGCTTTCTTTGGCTGTAAAAGGAGGAAACCTAGATGATATTTGAATTTCCTCCCTACATGAAAAGTTTTATAGTTCTGTGAATGTTTTAAATTCAGTATTATAGGCATTTTGGGAACTTAATTTTTCTGGTGTCTCCGAAGCATTTTTCCTTGATAGCAGTACATACATATGTATGTAAACCTCCCCCCCCACACACAAAATGAAAGAGCTGCTGGAACAATGAGGTTAGAACCTCACCTCATTAAAGCTTTGGAACTTTATAAAATATCTAAAGATTATTATAAGACATGGTGCTATGGCTACAATGATGAAAGCTTAGTTTACAATAAGTACTTATTTTATAATAATAGTAAATGTTTTTATAAAACTAGAATTTGCCTTAAGAATATGTGCCTGTGTGTATAAATGGTACGAACACATTTCTCAAAGCTGCATGTATATACATATATATATATATATGTGTGTGTATATATATATACACACACACACACACACACACACACACACACACACACACGGATATAGATATGAATTCTGAGATATAAATACTAATGAATATTTAGGATCTAATCCCTTTTGGAACAATACTTACCTTTGACTTGTAAGGAAATGTAACAAGGTATTCTGTAAACATTGTGGTAAATCCTGGTCAGTTTTTAAAAATTTTATGACAGGTTTATATTTGCTCAGACTCTAGAAATCCAGTTTTGTGGTGGTTATTGTATTGCAGTATCAAAACAGTCATTTTAATGGGTACCACTGATCACTAGATGAGGCTGTGTCATACCATGAGGGTGTGTCATACTATAAGGGAAAAGCACACTAATGTAACTCAAAACTCCAAGGAAGGATGACTTAGCTTATTTGAAACATTTGTCTATAACCAATCTGAAGGAAAAGTAGCTGCAGGTCAGTATATTGGAATCTTTCTTCCTTACCTTTTGGACAAAGTAGCTTTTCAATAATGTCCTCACTGCTTTGATAGTTTGCCAGCTCCATCTCTAATTTTGGGACATCTCCACTGTTTATTATTTCTCCTTCAGAGTTGCTAAGGGTTTCTGGAAATCAGAACTCTGCTGACTGGATCAACTAGAAATCTATGCTCTCTTTAACTGTAACCTCTTTATGGATCGGCCATTCTCACTTCTTATTGTTTCCCTATAGCCTTCATCACAGTGACAATTCAGACTTTTAAAAAAAATCCCTCAAGCAGATTGTGGGGCAAAAGCGCAAAGCTAGACATTATTAATATCACATTTTTGTTTAAGAGTAGTGTTTTAGTTTCTTGAAAATTAGGTGGTAGAATTGAATGATCTTTAAGATCTCTTCTAGTGTGAAAAAATTCTGAGATTTCAAGTACCCAGTCCTACTTTTTACTCTCAAATCTAGTTTTTGAACCAAGGGCTAGTTACCCATATCTCCAAACTCTTGGTCTAAAAATATTTCCCATGTATTATTGTGACTCCTATTTCCTCCTTTTCTAGAAATGTGGATGCCTGGTTCGAACTTCATCTTCTCCTGTATTTTTTACATACATACTTTTGACTCAAATTCTTTGACTTCCATCTCCCAACCTTTCTTTTGAACTTCTAATACACATAGAGGTGTGAATAGGAATAACAAAGTGTTTATAATAACCAAAAATTAGAAGTAACCTGAATTCCTATCAATAGGGAAATGGCTAAATAAATGATAAGATATCCATAACTTGCAGCAGATAAAAAGAATGACATAGACCTCTGTGTGTGTATGTGGAGAGATTTCCAAGACATATTAAGTGAAAAAAGCAAATCGTAAAATAGTATTTCCAGTATTATCTCATTAATGTTTTTAAAAATGCCACAATCATATATGTGAATACATTGAAAAAGTTCCGAAAAGATACATGTCAAACTGATAAACTTGTTACCTCTGAGGAAGGGAGTAAAAGTCAAGGAGAAACTGTCGTGTTGATTTTATTATTAGAGTTTTTTAAATGCACGTATTGCTTGTAAACTTAAAAAAGATTTTTAAAAGACAATAAACGTAATCCTATCTATACATTTCCGTAGATAATCAAGCCGGAAGTGATCTTAGAAAATCATCTAGTCTAGTATCCTCGTTTTATGGATAAGGAAACCTATGTCCCTCCAAGTTGTATGTTCTACCAGTCTGATTAATGACAAAGTTAGGATGAGAACCTAGATTTTCTGATTCCCAAACCAGAACTTTTTCACATTGCCTTCAGGGTAAAGCTAAAATACACGTTTTTTGCAAAGCCTTTCCTGATTATCCAAAGTGTATTTCTTCTAAATTCCTGTTTACTGTTTGTTCACTTAAATGAGTTTTATCCAACACTACTTTATACTGTAATGTCCTCCCTTTCTAGATCACATGTGTTCTGTGAGGGAAGGGACTGTAATTTGCTCGTCTTTGTATCTGACAGACACAGTGTACTTGCACATAGCAGGTGGTTACTGAATTAGAAATTAACGTTTTTGTTGGATTTTTGTAGTAGGCTATGCAACTTGTATTTAAGAGTAAAAAGTTAAATGCCAAGTCAAATAAATAGCTGTTTTGTTTTTTGCGTGTGTGTGTGTGTGTGTGTGTGTGTGAGTGTGTGTGTGTGAGAGAGAGAGAGACAGAGAGACAGAGAGACAGAGAGACAGAGACCTGCCACTTCAAGATAGAAAATATTTTAGGAAGGCACATAGTGAGATATTTGTTACCCTACAAATATCTTCTCTTTCCAAGGAAAATAGTTTTGTTCTCCATTCCTGCTTCGGAAAGAACAGTTTGTCCCCATTGGATATTCTAGGTAATATGACCCACTTAGGAAATATGTGGTGATTGTGCTTCATTATGGGACCTCTGCTAAAGTTCTTGTACCATAGGAAAATGCCTCTTGAGTGTGATGGTTTTACAGATGAAAGTACATTTCTTTCTGTATTTGACTTGGTACAGCAGACCAAGAAACTGAATTTGATTTAAAGTCTTACTATAAATACCACAGAAGCTGTGACAGATCTTTTTTTGTTGTGAAAATATTTCCTCAAAATGTTTGGAATTTATACAAGTGTCTTGCCCTTGATGTATTGTCACCCTGTTTTGTCTACATAGCTCTATTACTTGGTATTAGCATCTTATGAAATTTCAGCTTGCTTTTTGAGATACAGATCCTTCCTTATGATTTTTATCTGCAGTTGCGTTAATCCTGTTTTGCTTCTCATTTTTTTGTAACTTGGTTTATTTTGATAGCTGTTTAATTTGACATCATTAAGGCTTGTATAATTATTTAAACAGATTCTTTCATGGAAGTTTCCATAATCAGCTAGAAGATTATTCTTGGGTGGAGCCTTGGGAAGATTTATTCTTTTTTGGAAGGCTAATGTCTCTCAGTTTAGAATTCATAGCTTTAGGGAAACATCATAGAATGCTGAAAATTTCCATAAATGCTTTTATCCAGAGATTGTTATTGAAATAGCCAGTTGGTGCTCATTCATCTAGAGCCATTCTTGTTATGCCAGAATTAAAAATATGTTTGTATGTATGTGTATGTGAGTGTATGAATATCTATATCTTTGTTAAAAAAGCAGTTTTGAATTTGGCTCATTCGAAAGCTGTGAAATAATTAAAATAGAGATAACAAGAGTTTATTAAATAGGAAGTGATCTGTAACTACTTTAGCGAACTTCAAATAAGGTATATTGAAACTTGTTTTAGCTCTGTTGAGCATTTTATTAGAAATAAAAAATATATGTTTAGCACATTTTGATCTGCTATGCTTAGAAGAAAAGCTGTTAATGGTTAGTTTTTCATTATTCTTGAGATCATAATTTTTAAAATTTTCATGCTGATAAAGATATGTAGATTAATTTACTTATGATAAAGTTAATAGACAATTGCCTGTCATTTTCTAAATTTTTAATTGGCCTCAGAATTTGCCACAGTAAAATTCTTTTTATTTTAAAATAGCAGTCAACAATGCTTAGTTTAGTAATATTTATTTGAATGAAATAGGGAAAAAATGGATTTTTAAACATTAACTTGAGGGCATTTTCTGCCAGTGCTTTAATTTAAAAAACATTTTTTTTTTTTTTTCCTGTCGGTGGTCCTCTATGGAGAAACTTTTTTGGAAATGATATGAAGAACTGTATTCTACATCTATCTAGGAGTTCTTACTTTACATATAGCAAAGCTGGAGCTCAAACATATGTTTGACCTTGGCAGCTTCAGTTTGTAAAATGGCCCTACCTTTCTTGGCAAGTGAAGGTTAATTAGAGGTTTCTCAACATTTTTCATAGTTTTGAGTATTTTAGTACAGAGCACTTAGATCTAGCATAGGTCCATCAGACCAGTTGTTAAGAATAAATAATAGTTAAAAAAGTATTCATCTTTTAGTAACAGTTTTTCTATTTAAATTTCAAATAATATTAAACCACTATTTGACTTCTCTCTAACTCTCTTCCCTCCCTCACCCTTTTTCATTTTTACTTGTGATGACTAGGAAATATGTCGAAAATTTAGGTTTAATGTTTGTTTTAAACGTCCTTTGAATGTCAGTCTAGGATGACTTATAAGCTAATAGGTGATGGTCAGTTGTCTATTCTAATGTCTCTTAATAGTCTTATATATATATATACCATTAACCCTAAGGTCATATATTCTGACTTAAAATCTTTGGTGGAAATGGGAGTTCATTTAGAGTGACATATTAGTTCTTGGCACTGACAAAAGACTCCTAAAGATAATTACAAATCAACTGACAAGTGCTTATTAGGCATTGACTATGCGCAAGGTACTGGGGATAGGATAAAAGAAGTCCTAGGCCCTGCTTTTTAAAGGATTTATGGTCTAACTAGGTAGGAGACAAATGATATTATAAAGCCCCTATATGCAGTATATAATTAAGTGCTAAGTTGTGTATATTCCAGATGAGAGTTGAGGTAAACTCATATCAGGGGGTTATTGTGGGCTGAAGTTAGTAGGAACAACATAGTTATGAGTGATTATTCCTGTGACTTGCCTGGTTCTCTCTAGGAGTTTACCAAAATTTGTTTATCACATATTTCCAGTATGTTTGAAGGAGCTTTCAGAAGAAATGCTACATCTGAAGCTTTTTTTCTTCTTTTAATCATTAAAGTAGTTGTCACTTATTCTGGGGTGAAAATGAGCTTTCAGCTATTCAGCATAGGTAAGATATGGGCCGGGGACTACATGTAAAGAATATGATAAAACGTTATTCTCTTAATCTGTATTTACTTTCCCGATGTCTCTAATGACAGCTAAAATGGTGTCATTTTTCATGACCGTGTTTTCCTTATGGAGGAGTGTCTACTGTGGTTCTCCCCCTTTTGTAGTGGCAATATGGGTGACTGCCCAAGTATCTTGTGAAAATAATTGAAAGCTTCAACTGGGACAGAAAAAGCTGCTGTAGCTTTGGATAAATAAGGATAACTAAAAGCCCTTTAGCAATCTAGAATCTCTTAAATGTCATTTTGTTTTGGAGTACTGTTGAAGGTATTCGTTTTGTTCTAGTAAGCCCTGTGTGATAAAGAGTCTAGTAACTTTTGTCATCATATATTTACCTTTATAACTTAATTTCATCTTAGTGCTTCTCAGTTTATCCTTTAATAGAGAACCCTGAACAAGATGTTTCTGTGGGAAATCCTGTACCTTTATAAACATTCTGCCCGCTCTACTACATTAACCTTAGATTATTGACATTTAAATTTTTCAATATACAACCCATGTCTTAAGTTTTCCTAAAAACTGATATGAGAGTTTGACATAGGATTTTATGCCATTCCCCAAAAAATCTGTTTTTCATAGAATGCTTTATTTTTCAGTAGTTTTATCCTAAAGTAATTAGAACAAGGTTGACCCTTTAAAATGATCTAAAATTAAGGAGAATAGGAGTTTTTCTAATCTGTAAATTCAATAACTGAATTTTAAGAATAAGGGAGAAATAGGGAAATTAAGAAATTACACTAAGATTTTTTTCACCAAAATGATAATGACTAGCAATAGAAAGTATACTCCTTTGAAGCTTGATGGAAGAAGCTTTGGGTTTTAAAAAAGAAGAATCCAGTTCCACATTATACAGTGAATGCTAACTATATAGAGACCTATTACCCTAATAAAAAATGAAAACAAAATCAGATAAATTTAGATCATTTCTTTGATAGAACATCACTATTGGGCTTTCGTATAAAGATGTTCAGGGTATGTTTCTGCACTACATATTGTCATGGAGGACAACCGTCATTGTTTCCTCGAGCCATCTGTTGGTGTCCCTGACAAAAACATACTCTGGCATTCGGATCATTGGTGTGACCAATTACGGCATTTTTCTCTAGGATTGTAACGTCTGTATGGTTTTTCTGTCTTGGTTCACTTTATTCCAGCCTGATTCACATTTATTCCTTTATAGAACAGCTTGTATTTGGCATATATAAAATCTAGTCTCTTCTAAATAAGGTTCTTTTTCAATTGGAAATTCCATCTTTGCCGTTAAAACATTTGTAAACATAACACAATTTAGATAGAGCTGAACAACTTTGCAAGACTGCTATTTTTGAATGAAGGAGACTTTCTTAAAGAGCAATTTTGTGATACTGGGCTCTTAGAACTTCCTTGATTGCAGTTGGAATTTACTGATACATGTATTGGGTCAGATGAAGGAGGAAACATGTACTGTATTTGCTTGCACTGTCCAGGAAGTATTGGTTTGTTTAGAGGAAAATGCTTCATTTTAAAGGATCCTCCATATACCTTTTGTTTACTGAGGTTAGAGCTATTGGTAATCCTGAAGGATATTACAGATTTTCATTCTGTAATATCGCTAATATCTGAAGGTAAATATAGCCAAATTGGACAAACTCCTCCTCCAAACTCTACCATCTACTTTGGTTGGGGTAACAGTTTTTATATTCCTCTTGTTGGGACATACTTAGGTGAGAGAGCCATACAACCTGACCTGATGACCAGCCAGGATTTTGATTGGCAGTGGTTAACAAAATGGAACATGTTACCTCTCCTCTCTTTCCCTTCGTCTCAAACCCACAGAACAATATAGGTTTTTCAGGGCTGTTCTCTTGCAATTGAAGTGTAATGGCACTTGTGCAGCCGTCCTTCTTGGACAGAAAACCTTGATAGTATTGATTTGAGGCTGGAATCGTACAAACAAACGTTGGATCTCTGATTCTTCTCTTATTTAATTTTTTTCTGGAGCTGATCCAGAGGAGACTCAAACTAAAATTTAGACAACTGTAAATAGAAACAAGTCACAAAGTGTAGTATTGCAACCCAGTCATAATTCAAACCTAGTTTTTTACTGGTAAGAGTTTGCCTTTTAGGAGACTATTGTAACTGTTGTTAATCCATTGACTACCTTATCCTTTTCAGAAGGGTTTTAAAAAGTAAAGTAGTCTTTAACGCATGTTGACTTTCTACCTACCTAAAAGTGATCATCTTTCAGTGCCCTAATACAACACCGCTTTCTCAGAAGAGAGCATGCCTAGGATTGGTGCTAGGTGTCATACAAGCTTTCTCCAAAAGTAACTCCCAAAAGCTACTCTTCAGTTGGGCCCTTTGTGGTCAGGAAAAAAAAAATGCGGTACAGTATAATGAAGGAGAAAGATCAGAAGAGCTAAGTAACTTTGAAATAAAAAGATACACCAGAACATGAATTTTCTGTCATTGTCAGAACTATATGTTCAAAATTTTATGAATCTTATTTTTTCAGAGGTTCCAAATACCCAATGAATACCTCGGGATTTTTAAAAAATTATACATTGGCCAACAGTTGCTCTTTGTTATTACCCTTTTCTGTTCCAAATTTTACCCTCCCTGCCCCCAAATCAAAACAACAACAAAAATTTTTTAAACCTGCATTTTGATTTTGGTGAAGTTGTCCTAAAATGGGACTTTAAAAATAATCCCTGGCTGGCTTGACTGGATTGTTAGATGTCTAGCAATGCCAAACCATTTACCGTCTGCCAGAAGAAAGCATGGTCACCACTTTTAATCATTTAACTCCCTATTTTGGGTTACAAATTGTGAATATTCATTTTCCAAGGATGCATTAATTCTTAAGCCAGAGTGTTCCTGTTCCATTTAATAAAACATGTCACTCTTCCTAAGTGGATACATCCCCTTAAAATGATCTATTATACTAATCATCTTATTAACAGGGCCATTTTTAAAGGCATTGTGCTGTTTTCATTTTATACTTCTAAATGAACATTTACATTACAAAGCATTCTTTGAGTGTGCTGTTTGTGCTATGAAAGCTCGCCATTTTATTAGAGATCAGTAACAATATTTCTTCATTTCCCTCTGCTATTCGGGACTGTAATTTGACATAATAAAACAATTGCACTGGGCTTTGGGTAGGAATCGTCTATGAGAGTTAGACTTAAACTCTTATAGAAGAGTAGACTAATGCTTGTTATGTGCCTTTTGTATATAAAACTAGGGCAGTGTCTTACAGAACGTTATCACTGTGTCTCAGATCTGACTTGCCAGCACGTAGGAAGTTTGTTTTGGTTTCAAAATGTACTTTACCCCATGGTGGCTGGCAGGGTACAATACTATTGACATCACTGTTTCAAATAGAAAATTAACAAGTAGCTACTGTTGTGATTGCAGATTGCCTCTCCAGTCCCTGTGAAAATGCTTTTTCTTTTGAACAGCAACACTTCTCAGCCCCTTGGTACCATTAAATCAGCCAATGGGGGCTGCCAGAATAGGGATGAACACCAACAAAAGGCTGAAGAGTACAAAAACGGTTAATATGCAAAAATCTTTAATCAGCTTCCAAATAGATGTGAAAGATAAATAATTTAAAAAAATTTCTCTTCTCCTCAGAGCTAAGCTTTGACAGTAGGTCAGGTTCAAAGCCTGATCTCTCCAGAGAGGAGTATCCTTTCTGTCCACCCAAACCCCTGGAGAGTTGCCAAAGGAAAATAAGCTATTTTGTATTTAGAACAAATTGCCACTGTTTTCTCCAGTGATGTAGCCCTATTTCCCAGACTTCGAAACTTGGAACACAGAAAGTTCTTGTGTGACCAAAGAAGAAATATGGTGAATGAATGATCAAGTGTTTTTGTTTTTGTTTTTGTTTTTTTACACCAAATCCTCATAAACAGAGGACGAGATGTATGCATGGAAGCTAAATTTAGCTCAGAATGGATGTCAAGTGAGCAATTTCTGGTAAATCACTTTGGAGATTGGGTTCCTTGTGGGAGTTTCAGTGAAGAATATATGCCTCGAACCAGATTTTAATTATTTTTTCAAATGAGGCTGTCAGAAGTCAAGTCTTCCTTGGAGATGAATGCATGACAGTGAAAAAAAAAATGTTTATGTGTTCTGCACTATAGGCTTCATCTGATCAGCAGTCCTGGGATCTTGTGAAACTATGTAAACACTAATTTCTCGTGTTATTAGATGGGATAAAAACTGTTTTGTTATTTCTCCCTTTCATTGTGAAGTACCTCTTTTTTACACTTTTTCCTGTCATACCTGGGTTTTCTTAGCTGTTTCTTTTCTGTTTTTCTCCTCTGTTATTCCTACAATTATTATTATCACTATGTCTTGAACAACAGCTAGAACAGAGGTCAAACTTAGTCAGATTTTCTACTTCCTAGGAGGCCTCTTAATAAGGTCAGAAAGTCAAAATTGGTGACAAAAAAATTGGATTAAAAAAATTTTTTTTGAATTTCATTTGACATTGTTGTCCTAGTCCCCCACTACTGTAAATCCTTTGATAAGTCACAGTCTTACAATGGCTGCAATTTGTAACCCTGTGCTTCACTATAAAAAGAGATATTGACTGTAATCAAGAGTTAAGTTGGAGATTGTTGGTTACTCTACATGTAGTGGTCTTTCTTGGTGACCTCAGCTGCACACAAAAAAAAAAACAGTGTAGAGTTCTGTCATCCATAAGCAGATCTCTTATGAATGTTGGCTTGATATCTGATGATACTGTTTAGAGGCCCCAGTTTTGTTACCTCAACTTTGGTGAGTTAGAGAACCCCAGATAGATCCACTCGAAATGATGTTACATTCCCCCTCCCCACTGCAGGCCAGTAAATCTGTTTGGTATTAGAAGAACTGAAATGACTAAAAGTATCGATTAAGTCTTATGTAGAAGATAATTAAAAGATGGTGTGATTAGTGTGCAAATCAAGTATTATCTTGGCAAGGAAGGGATATGGCAAGGAAGGCCTCATGGAAGAAACAGTTGTTTGGCTGTGGGCTGACAAATGAGTTAGAGGCCCACTGAGTGAACCAGTGGAAAGAAAGGCATTCCAGGTAGAGAAATCAGTAATTATAAAAGCACATTTGGTTTGTGGAAGAGGTTTTCAAGAAGTAGTGGGAAGTGGGGGCTGGAAAGGTGGTAGGCAGAAAGCTAAATTATAGCATTTTCAAACAGATAGACATTACTACTGGCATCTTTTAAAGGCCTTTACAACATCTAGTTCAGTGACATAATAGGGCGGAGCTCATTGTTTACTTTTGATCATTGTTTATTGCCTGAATGACACTTCATCCTCTTCATATCTCTGAGATAAAAAGACTAAATAAAATAGCATCCTACATGAAATCTGTATAGTTCTATAAAGAATATGTCACTGTTTTGTTGTCATCATTTTATTGAATACTCACCTCTCTCCCTCATCTCTCCACCTCCCCTCTACCCTTCTCCTCCTCTTCTCTAAACCTTTGAGAGACATAATCCCCAGCCATGATTCAGAAATCCAAAGCTCTGTCGGTGATCTACAGTAATATGCTCTAGTAGTTTGAATATAGATTCTTGGAGATCCTGGGATGTGGTGTGAAATAATGTGAGATTTATTGAAAGTCATTTTTTTATCCTAAAAGTATTGTTTGCATTATCTGTCCTTTTTTTATATATAAGATAGTGTGTGGGGGGTTTTTCCGATCTTTGAGGAAAATTACGACTTCTGGAAGGCACAGTATGTTTAACCTTCTGGCTTTAAATGCTCTCTGGCTCCCTACCTAAGAACTACTTAGATTTTATTAGGAGAAAGTGATTTTAAAAAGCCTTCCAAGAGTGAGTAACATATATCTCACCTTACAGATTTTGTTATTTGTATATAAATAAGCCCTTTAGTGCTGAGGTGGACAAGTGACAGTGAAATAATTTATATTATATAGTATATATAATTTATATAATTCACAACTTAATTATAACATTTGTTGATATTCCTATCTGGTTATTTTACCAGTTGAATTAAGAGGAATATTACTGAAAGCAGCTTTTCTTTCAAAACTAAGAAGAGGGTCTCAGCTATTCTCCTGAGTCTGTATTTTGTTGTCATCAAGCCTCATGACACCACAATCAGGTCTGACAGTAGGGAAATGCCATTTACCAGGCTACTACCTATGAGTTAATAGTCTGTTAATTTTTCGTGAAGTAGATTTAATATGTAAGTTGTAAATGAAACATAATTATCATATGCCATTTTATAGGAATCACTGTCTAAGCTTTCTTATTTCTCAAACAAAATAAGCTGAACAGAATATGATCATATTTGTTTTTATAAATAAAATTTATGAGCAGCGTGAGTGTGCTTGATATCTGGATCCATTTTTAATGTCATTTTTCATAAAGGGAGGCAGGCTTTTTTTTTTTAATTTAGGGATTTTTCAAAAGGTTCTGAACACATTAAATTTTAGAGAAACGTTGGAATATGAAATATGTAGGATAAGCAATTAGCTGCTGTCATGTGCAAAAGTGTTGTGTAGGAAACTGGGAAACCTGGCCGCAAGCCACTGCAGCTTTGAAGAATGTGGCTCGAGGCAAGACTCGCAGCCCATTGCATAACATTCAGCAGAGAGGAAAATACAGGCACTGTCCCTATCACTTGACTTGTTTTCCATTTTTATTTAGTTACTTGGCAAAGTCTTGGTATCCTGTAGTGGAGGAATGAAAGACAAGCAAGTTCCAATGAAAGACCATGCCTTCAAGGGCATCAGCCAATGGACAGTTTGTGAGGCCAGGCAGGCGCGTTAAATTTCTTATTGTTGTTGGGCAGAGGGATTAGGGTTTCGAGAAAGGACTTGAAAAACATCATCGTGTAATACTTGCAATTTTTTTCGGAAAAGGAATTCTGTCCTCTCTTCTTCAACACTGTGTGCTTCTTGTGGTTGATATACCTGTGTTTTAAAATATCATGGCTACCAAGAGGGGACATTTTATAGCAAAATCATTTCCCCTCATGTTCTGTGATATTTCAGTTTGGCAGTAGAGTTTATGAGGTTTGAAATCAAAAGCAGCATTGGTTCCTTCAGGGAAAAATGATCCCAATCTACCAAAATAAAAGCCAAACAGACTCTAATTGTTCTTTTTCTCACAAGGGGCTTGCCCTTTTTGAAGGTGTGGGTATTTTAATAGGACCTTCTCTCTAACAGAGTTAGTCACTGGGAATTACCTCTTCCCCTGGGTAAACCCCACTTTTTAAATCTCATTTTAAAACAGACCTCAAAAATATCTTTGAAAATAAAAGTACTTTGGTATCTCTCCATTCTCTTGCCCCCTCCGTCTCAGAGAGAAAACTTCAGTTTTCCCACAGAGCACCTCCTGCTGCAGTGTCTAATTCTAACTTTTCTTTGCAGTCATGCTAAATTAGGAAAGAGTTTTTAGTTTTATTGTTTTTATTGTGCTATCCGTGTGTTGTGAAAAGTTTAGTAAATGCTAACTAGGGGGATAATTTTTTTTTTTCTCATTTTCAATTGACTCTAGGTCCATAAATTTTACAGTGTTAATTTTTTCTGTTGGTTGTCAGTCTGATATTCATCAGAATAGTCTGCACAGCAGCTTTAACTTTCCCCAGACTTATTACCCTGTGTTGATTAAAGTGCAGGATGGTGGCTTTTATGAATCTTTGTTCTCTCTTGCCAGCTCTTCCGAAACTCCTTGGAGACATAAAGACATGAAACTTTTTGCTCAGTGCCTAAGGATTTTCAAATCATACCAAGCTTTTTTTCTTCTCTGTCTCTTGTCCTCTTTTCTTCCACCAGTGTCTTAGAGCCCATGATTTGTCAACCACACACAGGAGGCTCCTGTGCCACCAGTCACATGAGAATGAAGGCAAGAAAAGAAAGGACCAGATGGCATCAGAAGATATGCCTTCTTTGGTCGTTGGTGGTTAAGCTTGCAATCTGGTTACCATCAGGGAGACTATGGGGGAAAGGGTGCAGAGCAGCACAGCACCACTGTAAGGGAAGAAGAATTTTGCCATACAGGTTACAGTCACAAGGTGTATCCATTGCTCTGGGGAGGGTGCATTTACCCAAAAGTGTGGCATATAAGCACATGTGGAAAACCATGTGCACTGTTTGGGTGGCAACTTTGAAAAGTATGGCTCCCTCCCCCTTGTTTAACTGCTGTCCTTTAACTGCTGATAACCCTTTTGCTATTCTACTCACCAAATCCCTAATTCAGTTGCAATTACAAAAACTATAAGAAATAGCATTTGGCTTCCATAAATAACACTTTTTCCCAAAGGAGAGAAGAGGACATCACTCACCACTCATTCTTCATACTAGTATCTGTTTTGGAGGACTGAATTTACAAAACATAGAAAATGGCATCATTGGTCTTTGTGAGACTTGATATCTCAGGGTGTTTTATTGGTATAAGTTGTATCTTGGAGCACACTAATAATTACTCGATGAAGAAATGTTCAGTAGTGGCTAATAAAAAAAAATATTTTAGAGGACAGTCGGCCTTCCCTATTTATTTAGGTATTACTTACACCACGACTCCCTTGGCCTGGGCAGTTCCTGATTTGCCAGTGCTACTGCAGATCACCAGACTGCTGAACTTGGCTATTATTTCCTTATAGAATTCCAACTCAGTTGTTTTCCCTTGAATGGAAAAAACAAAACAAAACAAAACAAAAACTAAAGTATTTTTAACTCTAGGTTTAAAATTGGTCCCAATATATGAACTTGAGTCCTTTTCTTTTAATTACCTTGAAAATCTTTGCTTTTTCATAAATTCAGTATCCCTGAAGTCCAGAGTCAAGTTTCAGCTTTTTCTGACTGCCTCCTCCAATTACAATCTCTCCTTTTATTCAGATGCTGTTGCCCTTGATATCTGTATGACTACATTTCATTATAAACCAAATGAAACCCAACAACATGTTTTGTTCTGTAGTCTAGACTATAAACTCAAAGTTTACATTTCTTTTTTTAATTCTCTCAAGCAAAGTGTCTGGAACGTTGCTAGTATACAGAAGTCATGTGATAAATATAAAATCAAATGATTAAAAAAGAGAAAACATGGGCATTTTAATATAATGTTAGTTGAATGCTGCCTGGATTTTAATATGATTTTAACTTAGTTCTTACAAAACAGAAAATTGACCCACTCATTTTTTTCTTGACGTAAGGAATCATTCTGAAGTTTCTTAAACTAAAGATATTTCCTATATATACACTGATGTCTCAATTTCTTGTTTAATTTAAACAGATTGACAAGTTATTCTTATGGCAACATGTATGTCAACTTTAGTTGCTGTGTTAACTGTTTTAGATGACTAAATTCAGAGCCCCCGTGGGAACATCTATAGTTATTAGCAAGAGAACCCACCAGTCTCTCTCTCAATACCCTCCGGTCATATCACATGATGTAGTTGTTAGGCATATACTGTAACAATTCTAATGAAGAGTTTAAAGGCACTTTTTATTGTGGATTTGGTTTTTTGTTTGTTTGTTTTAGTCTGCTCAGCAAGAATTCTCTGTGATCATGTGAGACTCCTCACCTAAGAGGTTTTCCACTTAAAAATGAAAATTTTGCTAAAGGGTCTATGATTTTAGGTAGCATAGCAAGGGAGGAGAGTGACTTTTTAATTTTTAAATCACATTAAGAGGAATCCATTGATGTACTTTTAATTTAGGAGAAACTTAAAAATTCCTTTATCCATATGTCAGGATTCAGCCTGGAGCTAATTCATAGATTTGAGTTATTGAACTCAATAGAGATTTTGAATGGAAATACTAACAGACCTTTAAGTTATAGCTGGGCTAGTTGGTACTGGAAGAATCCTGACAATTCATCAGCCAAATCTCTGACCTCACTACTTTTAACTATCCTTGCTTGCCTACCCTGCTTCCAAATTGCTAGCATTTGAGAATTTCACTTGACATTATTTCTTGTATATTAAGACAGAGAAAGCAAAGTTTGGCACGTGAACTAATAAAACCATTTTGGTCCTCTTTACTGAGAAAATGGAGGATGTATTTTCTTGGTATAGTTGAGACAGTTGCTAAATGTTCAGTTAACAGTTCTTTAAAGAGTAGGGGTAAACCATGGACACATTTGTGGATTTTTTAAAGATATATTATTAACTGTGTTGCTTTATACGAAGCACAGAACCAAAGATGTGGACGAGTGTCATTTTAGAGTGGAATTATGTACCCAGAACTCTTATCATGGTGATCATAATTCCTTTAGGGTACAGGAAAGGTAAATTCATAAGGCTCTCTGCTAGGATTTCCAGGAGAAATTTTCTCCAACTTGCCCACAGGATGAGTAGATTAAAGAATGTAATGAGTTTTTACACTTGGCTTTTTCCTATATGTAAAAAATGGACGTGGGTAGTAAGAGAGAAGAGGAGGGAGACACACAAATAAAATTAAAAGCTAATGAGCTGGTAGACTTAACTATTAGGAGGCAGGGGACTGTTTTACGAGTTGTGGTTTCAGTGGCTAGAATTGACCACAGAAACATATATTTTGCCTGATTCTATCCTAGCTGGTAACAGAATTTTTCTGTTTCTATTGCGTCAGATCATACAAAGTTGCCATTTTTATAAGTAAAGAATGGTTGAATATCAGAAATTTCATGATTCAGCCTGATGCATAATCATGTGTAACACTGCAGGATGGCTGTTATGTGTGCATGCGTGCATGTGTGCATGTGTGTAAAAGGTGGAAGGGAGGAAATGGACATTTGTAAGCATTTTGTATCCCTTGGGACACCCCAGCTTAAAACTCCTACTGTAGACTATAGTTTTAGGTATTCAAAATCAAATACAATTGCCCTAGTGTGCTTTCCTATTTCCACATTAATACAGTTGACATATTTATGAGATAGGTTAAAATTAAATCACCTCTGACAGAGATTACCGTTAGGGATAATTATCTGAAGTGACCTGGTATCTATAGAGTACAACAGAAATGGCAGAGACTGCAAATCAGTAGGCATGACTGCACTTGCAGATACTTTGAAATGGAAGAATTAGGGGTGTAACATGGTTATAGACTAAATAATGTGCAAATAATTATTTGTCTTAAAATGGGTTTTAGGATGTTTCTAGTGGAATATTCAGGCTGTGCTGACTTTTTTATCTTAGACGAGCTCATCTGCGCCTGTGTTTAGAACGCTTAAAAGTTCTGATTCCACTAGGACCAGACTGCACCAGGCACACAACACTTGGTTTGCTCAACAAAGCCAAAGCACACATCAAGGTGAGAATTTTTACTTTTCATATTTGCACATGATTCTCTCGGTCCTGGCTTCATTAGAAGCAGTGATTCTTATTCATATACATCAACTAGCTCACTGTGCCCTCCTTAATAACTGATGCAAGAGAAATATTTTGAAAACTTATCAGCTCATCTGATGGGAACATAACCTGATTAAACTAATTTTTTTTTCTTTTTTTTTTGACAACATGGCCATTTGAATTGCTGGGAGTACTAGGAAAATAACAATTACTCTGCAGATACCCAGAAAGAAGCCAGTTGTGCCCTCTGGTGGAGATGACTTCATTTGGCTGTGTGTCCCTCAGTATTTTTCCATCAAACTACACTACAGAGCAAGTTTCTCTTTGTGGAGATAACTTTATAGACTTTGAGAATTCCATACTGTTCTACTAATGTAGCATTCATTACACACACACACACACACACACACACACACACAGTGAAGAACTATTTTTGATGTTTAAAAGTACATATTTATGTTTTTATATGCACACACACATAAATTACCTGTATATTCGTTCATGTCTGTCAAAGAAGAAATCTTTTGAGATGTTAGGTACAAATCAGTTTTACTCTTTGTACTGGACTACACGCACACTTAAATATCATTTTATCCTTTTAGAAACTTGAAGAGGCTGAAAGGAAGAGCCAGCATCAGCTAGAGAACTTGGAACGAGAACAGAGATTTTTGAAGCGGCGACTGGAACAGCTGCAGGGTCCTCAGGAGATGGAACGAATACGAATGGACAGCATTGGATCAACTATTTCTTCAGATCGTTCTGATTCAGAGCGAGGTAGGCAGTGTGCTTCTTCCCTAATGAAATACTGAGCATCCTGTATCTGGATTTGGGGAAGATAGGTTCAGAGGCACTGCTTTCTTCTTTCTGGCCAACACTTAACATCCTAGATTTCATGCAATTACATTGTCTAGTAATGCCTGTATGATCTATAGAACCTTTTTTTCTTGATTATATAGGTATGTTTAATATTCTACTTTGAAATGATTTCAGCGTTAAAAGTTGTAAGTATTCTGTAGAAAATTTTAAGTTCTCATATACTCTTCACCCGGGTTCCCCTAATGTAAACATCTTGTATAACCATGATACAGTTATCAAAATTAACATTCATGCAATACTATTAATCTGTAGACTCTATTCAGATTTTACCACTTTTCCTACTCATGTCCTTTGTCTGATATAGGATCCAGTGTAGGATTTCACATTGCATTAGTTAGTTCCTCAGTCTTTCTTTCATGACCATGACACTTTTGAAGAACATCATTTTATCCTTCCATTTGGGTTTGTCCGATGGTTTCTTCCTAGATTGAGGTAATACATTTGGGGGAAGAAATATCACAAAAGTGATGTTGTGCTCTTCTCAATTTATTATATCAAGAAGATACATGATGTTGATGTGGTTTATTACTGCTGACGTTAATTTTTATACCTATATTTTAGAGTACCACAACCCTTCATTTCTCTTTCCATCCATTCCAGAACATTTGTCTTTGGCAGAATTTAAGAACAAAAATCCACCAAAAAGAAATCGTTTGAATTTTACTGATCTATTCGGCTGTAGCTTCCACTACATCAGGCCTCACACCACAACAAAAGATTCCAGAGGTACTCTGGTGATTTTAAGTTTTACATTTGGGAAAACAAAGCTCATAAGATCTCAGAGATTCTAAAACAAACAAAAAAAAATATTCGTAAAATTTCTTTTGACTTTTTATTATGGAAATTTCAAACATGCACAGAAGTAGAGAACCGTGCACCCTCGGGCACCCACACCCATCTCCCGGTCTGAACCGTCGGTGCTCTGTTGTTCTTGTTTCGCCCCCGCCACCTTCATTCTTACCATTTTTGGGGGAGAATGTTTTAAATCAACTCCTAGATAACAGGATCATGGTATCCCTAAATACTTCAGTATGTATCGTTAAGAAATAGGGTTTTTAAAAACATAATCATACTATTATAATATCCTACAAAATTAATAAAATCAGCTCTCATTTAATGTTATCTAATACTGCTTCTGATCTTCTCAAAAATGGCATTTTACCATTGGTATGTTTGAATTAGAATCCAAAGCCCACATTACATTTGTTGTGCCTTTTAAAATACTTTTAATCTATAATATTTTCTCTTCCCACGTTTTTTTTCAATGCCATTTATTTGTTGTAGAAACTAGGAAACCGTGTCATTTTTCTTATAGAATTTCCCACATTTTAGATTTGGCTGTTTGAATCCTCATGGAGTCATTTAACATGTTTTTCTGTCTCTCATATTTCCTGTAAACTGGTTGGTAGATCTAGTGACTTTATTAAATTTGGGTTCTTTTTTGAGGCAAGAATATTTCAGAGGTGGTGCTATGTACTTCCTGTTGTCCCACTCTAGTGAAAACATTTGTTAATAGGTTCATCTCTTGATACATTTATGCAGATGTATCAACCTTTCACTTAATAGTTTTAGAGATCATTGACGATTGTTGCCCTGATCATTATTTCATTAGGTGTCACAAAATAGTGATTTTTCTAATTCTGTTATTCTTCTTACATTTGTTAACTTTTTCTTCTGTAAAGAACAGTGTTTCCTCAAGTTTTAAGTTACTCTGAAATAAAGTCCATACAAGGAAGATGGGGTAAATGCTTGGTTTTGCTTTGTTTTTGCTTTGTCAGTTTTCTGAACAATAAATTGGTACCTTAGCAACCTCCAGAGGTGACAGGACTTTTTGTTTTGCTATTTGTTTTTGATCATCTTATGAACTCTTTTCATCTTTTGAATGTATTCCAATCCATTCTAATCATTCTTTTTCTTTTTAATACTCAAATTTCCTGTATTCTGTAGGAGTCTTTCAAATTGGTTTTAGATTCCTTTTAACATAATACTAAGAGTCCTTGGGTTTGTTTTTGTTGTTGTTTTGCTTATATAAAAGTTAATTTTTAAGTGGCACTCAGTTTTGAAGAACAAAAGTTTATCAAGGGCAAGAGCAATGAACCTCTAGGACATGATAGATTTGTGACCTTGAGGTATAGCAGAAATATCCCTGAATTAGGAGGCAGACCTTGATCTTGGTCTTCTACTTCTTACCAGCTGTGTGACCTTGTCAAGCTTTAATTGCTCTTCCTACTGTTTTCTCCTAGTACCTACCAACCTCCCAATTTTAGAGTGTATCTTCATCATTGTAGTTCTTATTTTTTTTAAGTACTCCCAGTGTGTTAGTATGTTCTTATTCTTATTTGGCAGCCCTCTTTCCCAGTAACTTCTGCTAATATCTCTAGTCCATTTGGCTAGAGCAGTCTCTCATTTTACTTTGTTTTGATTGAGTTCAGCATGCTATATTAGAAAGGGTGTCTTGATTTTATTTCCCAATATAGGTTAGATGAGTGTTCTGTGATACTGGGAAACACTAAATAGCCTGTGAAGCATTATGGGTATGAAACAAATAGTTATGAATTCATAGGATTATTTGTACAGCTTGTTTGGACAGCTGCCTGCATTTTAAAAACAGATCTCTAAAACTTTTTGAAGCAACAAGCCCTTTTGAAAATTACTCTTTGAAATAACTTACTGTCTTCTTGAGCTCAGCAAGAATCCAGTTTTCCTAAAGCAGTTGCAATCAGTGTGAACCCTTAAAGTCAGTGCCAAATATGAAACATCAGGCTTTGAGTTTGTTTTAAAAGACTTGGAGAACCTTGAGTGCATTTTGTTATGGGAGAAAACAATTTTGCAACTGCCTTTTATTTTTTTAAATGTGTATTGCTTTTCATTTATTATTGGTGATTGTATATGTAGTATTTAACAATTAAGATATCTATCGATAGCCTGGTCATATGTATTTGTTTTTTTTTATCATGCTTGATTTTTGAAGTAAAGTTAAATACCACCATTGAAATGCCTTTACTATAATCTTTATTATAGCTCTTACTATAATCCAGAGACTTTAAGCATCAGGCCTTCATTTCAAGCTACATTTGATGCTAGAAAATTAAATTGAAGACAAATCCCATATGACGAATCCTAGAAGTTGGTAGAACTGTCTACAGAATGATACCGCCAAAGGCGTAGATGGATAAATTTTCTAGTTTGCCTATATTGTTTATGCTTTTTTCCCCTTTTAAGGCAACTCTGATTAATAAACAGCACTGAGAATTAGTTTCTAGTTTAATGCAAAACAGATGTTGTTAAACCACTTGGGGTTGAGATCTTTTAATATTAAGCACTAATTCTCAAATAGGCCCAGTGCTTTTGGTGGGAGGTCCAGACAGACTGGCGTCAAAGGCTTTAGTAAACTTGCTGCCTAAATCGAGACCACCATTGTATACCAGACATTTTCTTTTGCAAATATATCCTTGTCTCTTCACCTTCAGTTCCTTTTGTTCTCCAGACATCACTGATAATAAGCTTGTTTGATAATTTTTTATACTATAAAAAGTAATCATTTTTCCTCATGCCCTGTTAGTTTTTGAAAAGTGCATGTATACTAGATAGATTATTAACATTATTCCTTTTTTCCCTTTGGCAGAGGAGATTGAAGTGGATGTTGAAAGCACAGAGTTCTCCCATGGAGAAGTGGACAATATCAGTACCACCAGCATCAGTGACATTGATGACCACAGCAGCCTGCAGAGTATTGGGAGTGACGAGGGTTACTCCAGTGCCAGTGTCAAACTTTCGTTCACTTCCTAGAACCCAGCATGACCTAACAGTGCAGGGCAAAATATTTACTGGGCCAATTCAATCCAAACAATCTCTTAAATTGGATTCATGATGCAGTCTCCTCTTTAAAACTAAATAAAACTATACTTGAACAAAAGGGTCAGAAGACCTCTATTTAAGCAAATACTTAGCAAAAAGTGGGGCAGAGCCTCCCCAGCAGAACAAATATTCATAATACTCATTTTTGAAAATCACAGTTTCTAATGGCAGCAGAAAATGTGTGAAAATTTTCTTGATTTAGTTGATTTGAGAGGACATTGGAAATTCCATCCTCTTTTTTTTCGTTTCTAGTTTGCTCATACTACATTGAGTAGACACATTTCAGGATGGGATTATGAACCCTTCCTGAGCTTTATGGTCCTAAAAACAAAATCAAATCTATAGTAATGGCAAGACAAGATAATCAGGCAGTAATCTTGAATAGCTAAAGAGCTATTAAAACAGCCTCAGACAGCTTATCATGAAGCCTGTGGATGATCAATTCCTTAGTTTAAAAAAACGTTCTTTTTGTATTCTGCAAAAGGAGAGACTCCCATGAAGCCTTTTGAAAGGGATCATCATGCAGCTCAGCTTTCTGTTGGATTCCATGCTAAGCAAGCTAACCCTATATCCTGTATTGTTAGCACTAGGACACCCAACCGCCAGCTCTACAGTTAGCCGGCCCTTCGGCAGCATGGGGGCAGTCTGCATGACAGCCTCTACCACACAGGGCCTGAGTTCAGATTGAGGGGCCAGAAGGTAAAAGCTCCACATGCCTCTGTGTCTGTGTAGGCCAGATGGTTGTGCACGCAGATTAGCAGGCCGAGGTCTGAGCAACGGCAGGATTTTTATTTCAGATTTTGATAACTGTTTGTATGTGTTGAAAACCAAAATGACATCTTTTTAAAGCTTGTCCATAAAAAACATAGATGTCTTTTATAGTGGAAAAACACATGGGAAAAAATCATCTATTTTGATGCAGCATTTGATAATGATAAAACACCTCACACCTCACTCCTTATAGTGCACAAAATGAATGAGGTCTGGGCTAGGTAGAACAAAGGTCAATGCTGTTTTTGTTTTCTTTTAGAATCATTACCTTTTATCAGCTTCTAACTATCTGATATCTATAGCAGACACTATCATAGTTAACATAGTTAAGTTCCACACGTCTCATTTTAATGTAAAAATTTGCTTCTGTTTTCCTACAGGCAGTCTCTCTCCTCCCTTAAAATCCCACTGTGCAGGTGCTGTTGTTGCTCTTACCAATATTTTCAGAAATGTTATTTTAAGTGAAATTCCTAGCCTGCACTTTGATGTCATGTGTTCTCTTTGTCTTTCAAACTCTCCTTTCTCCCCTAGCCCTCTCCCTTATCCCAGGAAACCTTCATGGAGACCTTACCCTTGGCTTTTTGAACTTGTATACTTTAAATAAGTTAACTACCCTTAATTACTTAAAAAAAAAAAAAAAAAAAAGCTTTATGAGTTTCATAACTTATTGCTGATTTTAATGGGTTGTTAATTTCAGTCCTGTAGTTTTGTTTAGATAGGGCTGGGCAAGGAAAAAGAAAATAAAGACAACCATATTTAGCAGTGCAGTTGAGTTGTGTGTGTAATGTTAGACTATCCTTTGTAAGTAGCACTTTAACAGCTTTCACTGCTTCTGTATACAGAGTGTACCATCTTGGTCGTACACAAGGCCTCAGCGTATATTTACTTGTTCTTGTGCTCTTCCTGTGCCTCCAAAAATATTTTATTCTCGATTGTGCTATGTTTGAGTGGAAGAAATTCTTTGAGGTAGATGTGTGAAAAACTGCATGCGTTTAGGAGCCCATTATTAAAACTTGCTTACTTCAGGTGCTGGGGACTTAATGAAAAACATGATACACAAATTAATTTCTGTGGCCCCAGTAAATTATTCCTGGTTTCATTTAAAATTAATTCCTGGCTGGGTTAAAATATTTCTATATTTGCTTACTTTTGATTTTCCCAAGTGAGACAGTTTGAAGACTCTACTGCCATGGAAAGTGAATGGAAGCCAGTGGTTGAACTTCCATTTTGTTATTCCCGTGGCATTCACTTGCATCGCTTGCCTAGGGCTGGAATTTGGGACTTCATTCAGGTGAATCTGAGGTGCTGCCATTTTGTTGTATATGTATAGGATGGTGGAATGAGAAGCCTTTGTCACCTTTGTCACAAACCTAGAGTACCTATTTCAACTGCCCCCTAAATTACTCCTTCTCCAGGTTTGTTTTCCTTGGGGGAGGGAGGTGGATTGTATGATGAGTAAGAAGTATTAATTTTTTAAGAGACAGATCGACTTTGAAGATACAAAAGTTAATTGCAAGAAATAAAAATTGTGAATGAAGAATACCCGAGTGCTTATTGTACCCCTCTTCTCTAGGAAAAAAACATAAATGAGCATCCACATCTTGAGAGACAACTGTCACATAAAGTCTTTGTTGATACTACTTCTGAAGTCCAGAATTAATTTGAATCATTGCCATTTCCTGTTCTATAATTTAAACAGGTGTCTTCTTGACTGATAACTCCACATAACCTAATTGCAGGTGCTTTAATGTATGCAATAATCTCAACTATTTCAGGAAGAACACAAGGCTATTTTTCATTATCTGTTCTCCAAATAACTTTAGGGAATCCCTTTGGCTACACATACATCATTGAAAACAAGTCTGGAAGTTCCTATTTAGTCCCCACTAAAATACCTGAGTGATATTAATAGGTACAGGTAAATCTTATTTCAGTGCATATTACTAAAGAAGATTCTGAAGTTGTTACTCTAGTTTCTGATTAGAATAGGTATGAAAAATCGAGTAGAAATGCCTTTTCTAGTCCCCATAACAGTGAGTTTTTAGCGTTATGAAGTAATTTGAAAATGTAGGATAATTAAGGCAAAGCTGCTAACCTAAGGGCCACACTGCTTCCTGGGTCAACTCTCACGGGAAAACTCTTTTTGGTGTGTGTTTTCTTTCACTTGAAAAGGCAACTAGGTGCCTTTTTCCTGTCTTCTTTTATTCTCCCACCTCAAAAATTCCATACTCTCTACCAAAAACAGCATAATGTGGGAAGAACAAAGGTTACTGTCACTTTAAATTCCAGCTAGCACTTGCTAAGAATGGTGGGCAAGTTACTTAATTTCTTCACGAGACTGTTTGAAGGGTTGTGATAAATACTACCTCTATCTCAAAAGGTTTTAAGGATTAAAACTGATATATGTAAATCCACCGCTACTCCCCCAAGCCCCCATCCCCCACATCTAGAAGTTTGTAGCACCAAAAGAAAATTAAGAGGTATGTACTTCTCTTTTTCTGATGAATGCAACCTCTAAATCTCTTCATCCTTAATCTTGAATTTTTAGGTATTCTGACTGTAGGTCTTGCAGAAAAACACTTCCTATTAAATAAAATGGCTCATTTTCACAAAATTCAATGGCAGGTTATACTTTGTAAGAAGTCAATGTTGATGTCCTATAGAATTTTTTTAAATAAAGGCTTTATAAGATTGATATATTATCGGTTTTAGTGATTACCTGGTCTTTCTTAAATTTAAAAAAAGGGCTAACCTGAGCTTGAGTATGCTGTACACTGATAGGAACCATTGCATAATAATTAAATGCCCTACTAATTAATGCTGGCCTTGCCAAGAAAATTAAATCTTCCTGGCCCATGTATCAGATCTACCAGGAATTTAGTTTCCTTGTGGAATACTTCTGATTCTTTTAAATAATCGGTGTAGTCCAAAATATATGTACTGGCTGACTACTTCACTTCTTGGTTTTACCTTTTTATAAAATCAAACTATTAGGGGAAATGGCTTAAATGAAACTCCTTTATAGTAAAGTATTACTGGCAAACTTTCTAAAATTTTGGAATTTCCTCAAGCTCTTAGCTCTTTGCTATGAAGGAATGCTTAATGTCTTTATTGGCAGGGCAATATTTGGGATATTCTAGATTTTCACACCAAGGCACAAAATAGCATTGTAAAAAACATAAAGCCATAAAATGTCTCTAAAGTGTATATAAAAAATACAAATTTAAGAAGTCAGTTTTTTCTAAATTAGCTTTATCACATACTGTAAGCCAGGTCAGCTAAACCTGAACATTGCTTTTTGAGAGAAAAACTGTGCAAAAGAACCAAAGGGATACTTACTCCTGCTTCCTGCATACTTCTGAGCAATGAACAATAGGACAATTACCATCTATTAAAGACTAGCCTAGCTGCAAATCTCAGACTTCAACTCTATAGTTTTCCAAGGACATAAGAGTCAAGCGTTACCTCCAAGCCTGAATTCTGTTTCTCTGGTCAGAATTTCACTGCATCTTGCTAAAGTGAGTACAGGGCTTGAAAGGGGGGAAAAACAAAAGCACATCAGTTTCACCAAGAGAGGGAAATCAGCCAGAAAAATAACCACCATGATTTTTGGCAATGTTTTTATCCTAATGAGTATAACCATGGCTTCTTTAGCTGTGCTCTTAAAGACTGAGTAAACAAATTATAATTTTAACTTCAGTAATTTAAGTCTGTACTGGTTTCATAAAAATGAACTGAGGTATTTGGTGGAAGTAAATTGCCAGTTTTTATTTCCTAGGAATTGAAAGATAAGTATCCAAAATATATTTTTAGCTAGTTCACTTGTTCATTACAAGCCCAGTGTTATTCTCAGATCTGCTTTACCCGACTCAAGGCCACAAAGGAACCATCTTTACATTCATAAGTTGAAAGGCACAAAAGGCAATTGAAGAACCTCACAGAAATCTAACACTTTCCATCTTGTTTTCTTTTACTATTTAATTTTAGCTAAGCCAAAACAAATTCTTAGAATGTCGATATTGGGTTTCAGAACCTCTTTAATGTATTCTCTATACAGACATGCTTCATAAAAAAAAGTCATAGTATAAGGGGATTCAATTACTTGGGTTTTGTTTAAACTATGATATTACCTGTTATTTTGCCTGCTATGCTCTTCCTCTCCACTGCAGTAAAAATTCAGTTTAACTTGCAACTCAAAAATCCTAGATATAAAGAATGTCCACATTTACTGTTGAACTTGTAAATTACCATTTATAGTAATTGGTTGCTTCATAGTATAATACAAATAGTTAATACAATTCAGTGGATATTTAAACAAATATAAAACCTTGCTGGCTTTAATAGATTTCTTTTTATATTTCAGTTAATATCTATGGCAAAAAGTCAAAGCTTTAAAAATATTTTTTGGCTGAATTTTCAAGCGGTATTTTTTACCTTTTGTAATTACAATCTACAGACACACAATTTACAAAATGATGATGATTTTCCTTTACATTACCTTGGTTTTCCTTTGCTATTTTTAAGACAGACGTACTCAGCATTAAGACTGCATTGTAATATAAACACACACACACACACACTCTTCCTTGTAAGAAAAACAAGCATTTAAAAAAATGAATTGTTAAAATAATGCATTTCATTTTAGTTTGATGCATCTTCTTAAAGGGGCTAAGAAAACTGCCACTTAAGGTAATTTTTCCTTCATTTCAAAAATCAAACTGTTTTACATTTAAGCAAAAACATGGTTATCAGCCGGGGATGTACATCAGAATCATATATGGAGCGTTTGTCAAAAATAGATATACCCTGGCCTAGACAGGTCTGGGGAAAGACCCAGATCCCGAAATCACTCTTAATTTTAAACAAGCATTAGGGGTGGTTTTATTATAATCTATGCCCCCTTCCCATTAAGAAACATGCCCTAAGATATTCTAATAAAAATTTTAACCTTTACTAGGATGTACTTAATATATAACTTCGGTAATTTGATAACATTCCATTCAGTAACATTTATAATTAGGGACCACAAATTGTAAGCAATGGGCATTATACATTATAAGATGAACTACTGTTCAAATTAAGGAAGACATATTCACCAATACTCTGCACAGTAACACAAACACTTCTACAGTGCTTACCACATTCCAAGTACTCTACTAAGCACTTTACACATATTAACTCGCTCATCTTTACAGCTTAACAAAACAGGTATTTTCATTCTACAGCTAAGAAAACTGAGGCAGAGAGTTATACACACAGGTAATAAATGAGGGAGCCAGGATTCAAACAGCAGTCTGGCACCAGAGCCCTTGCTCTCTCAATATGGCCTTCCTACATGTTAATTTTAAAAGCATGTTATCTATGACTAATATTAAAAGTTTAAATTTTGTTTACTTATTTTTGAGGTGTTAGGACTGTTCCTTCCTTGAAATGTTTAATAACAACCATGTCAAATATCAAATTTTGAGAAGAGACATACAACCAGTTCCTGGGGTTCCTGAATGACTGACAGTTTGATCTGTCAGAGCTTCCAGTCTCCTTTCTTCACAGAGAGGAAACTCTCCATTAAATTTTATAACAAAGCTTCGTAAGACCAGCATCATATTTGGTTTTAGAATACTCAGTTTAACCACCTTCATTTGTAATATACTGTTGGTATCATGTTTCTCAAGCACCTTCTCAACTTTAGCATCACACATTGAGACAGGTACCCTATCTTCCCAGGAATCCTAACTTTTGTGTTAATTCAGAGACACTATCATCATCCTGACACTAGGACTTTTCAGAGAGCCACATCTAGGTTTTTGAAACAACAGCTCCTGAACTCATGCTATACATGCCTACTAAAAATACATATTTTAATAACAACATGGTCGCCTTTACTCCTTTTCTCTCCTCCTCCTCCTGCAAAGCCCTCGAGGAAAATTAACATGCAGTAAGGAAGGCCCATAGGGTCAAGCAAGGCACAAGTCTCAACGCGAGTCTTGCCTACACAAACACTGGGTGAGTAACATCATATGTACCAAGGCATTCTCACCAAAAACCATTTTGTGTGGCCAAATTATACCACATCTGTCCAGTGCTTTTTAATTAAAAGGGCACCCTTGCAATCCTTCAAGGATATTGATTATTAGTATAGTAGGATGTTTGTTACAACTAGTTACATTAGTAGATTTAGAAATTTTTCGGGTTGAGTAGCTTTTTTCTATTGTAATATGTACCTTACATCTAAAATACTTCCCCTTTCATTCTGTCCTACATGCTCTACCCTGTGGGTTGGAAGGGTAGTGGAAGGGTGAGATGAAGAATTCTACCTCTCATCGCTGCCTCCTAAAAGTTTCGATTTACCAAAAAAATTAAAATTCATGAAATAAAAATTTTTATTTTTCTTTAAACCAAAAATTTACAAACAACTCTATACAAAGAACAGGCCCTTAAGGTTTGCCCTTCAGAATCTAATTTCTTATGTCTAATGGAAAGGAAGCACATAAGGGTTTATTGAAACCTTTGTCATACTCAATATTTTCTTCTGTGGAAATGATGTATGCAAGTACATTGATGTTTAATCACTAGCAATGCTGGCAGCTAAGACTTCACCCTTCTGTTAACACACCCTGGAGATTTTAAAAACACTTTATTTAATAAAAGTTAAACATACAAAAACTGAAATTAACACATCCTAAAAATCACTGTCTTCCATTAACAGGAAAACCCTTTTCTATGCATATATTTGGCTTAAACTCAAATCAGGATAACTGTGATGTTCACTTACACCAGCAAATGCTGACAACTTGATCTAGTTAACAAAAATTACACTCAGCTACATGAACATAATATACAGGGAAATTATGGTCAGATTAATGCACAAGAAATACATTAAATTTTAATGATGAAACATTCAGTACTCTTGTTCATTAATTTAGCCTTGGTTTTTTGTTTTTTTTTTTTACAAAAATAGTATCTACACTGTATACAGGGCTATACATCAACTTTTTGTTTTCTCATATAAACATTACACATCCAAAAAAATGGTACCACTACCATAAGTGAAAAACCAACACGGGGAAAAAAGCAAATGTACAAAAAAAAATTAGAAAAAGTAGCGAGTCCTAAACATGGTTTCTTACATAAACCTAGAACTCAATGAAAAGAATAAAAAGCTGGACTGATTTTGGAAATGGCCTAAATAGGCTTACAAAACAAGTTATTGAAGGAAAAACCTCAAACTTTGCCATTTACAAATTAACCTATTTTTAGGCTTAACTGGGCAATAGCTAGCTAGGTTTAAGTTGAAGATAAGGGGGAAAAAAATGAAAAGATCTCTGTAGCAGTCTGGTGTTTGTTTTACCTTGATGTTCCTGTGAATTGCTAGAATATGTGGCAAGTTTAAAGGTTCTGAAAGTTCCAGGTTAGGAGTTTACAAAAAGTATATGCCATCCATTAAGTGGGGGTGTAATAGTAGGAAGATCAACAATTCATCTAAGTGCTTTATTTAAGCATGTATCTAGAAAAGTTGCGTTATCCAACAAACTTTGAGGAAACTGGTAGTAGAGGTGAAGAAAGATAAATGAATAGCAGTTATCAAATGCAATTTCAAGTTTCATTCTATTGAAGTCAAACAATGACGACAACGGTATATGGTATCTTCCTTACTCATCTAACAAATAATTTACCTTTAGAAAAATATAAGGATAAAAAGGTAAATGTAAAGCCCTGTGGAGATGAAATCCAACAGTTTTTCTGATTATTGAGGCATCAAATGCCTGACATTGTATTTAGAGGTATCTTGATATTGTGTCATAGGTTTATCGGCAATTCCACAAGTTCCTACTCCAACTTTGCCAGTTACACTCTCAGGTGAAGCAAAAATACTCCTCTTTACCTGGGGGAAATGAAACAGAAACCATTCCTCATTAGTTTTAGAAACAATAAAAATTATAAAATACACCTAGAAGGAAAAGTACATTGAGGGAACCTGAGTGCTTTTAAATAAAATCTACCAGTGATGTCCAGTGTACATTATGTTCAAAGAAGGTATGCTTCAATACACTCCTAAGTGATATGTAAGGTAGCAAATAATTTTTCAAATTTTACTTTATAGAAGGAAAAGAACCTAGGTCTTTATAATTTCTGATATAAACTCTCACTCATAATATTTCTATTGCAAAGACAGTGGCTAATGGAGGTTTTTTTCAATAAGCCAAACTGAAGATTGAAGAATTCTGAATTCAAGATCCAGTTACATGTTTTTAATCTACCCCTTTTTTCATTTTAAAGTTATTTTAATGAAAACTGCACTTTTCATATTTACAAAGTGTGGTAAAAGAATTTACTAACCTGGCCTTTTTTGTTTTTAGAATAGGCTCTGTTGTTGAACTGTTGCCATTTCACCTTCTGGTCCTCTCTCTCCTGCTCAAGTTCTTTTATTCTCTGTGCTTTTTTCAAAGCTTTCTTCTTTTTATATTCACGCTGCTGGGCAATCATTTCTTTTCTGTGTGGATATAACAGCTACATGTCAAATCTTAAGACTTAAAAGAACTTCCTTGGGGATATTTAGCAGTGGAAAAAAAAAAGACCCAAAAAACAAAATAGAGCAAACACGAATAAACTTACACACTCTTCGCCCACGAATAAAAGCAATAACATCAATGCCAATTACCCAGCACTACTAAGACTGGACCTTATTTGAAATATATAGCATAGCAACCTTGGAAACTTTCAAACATAAATGTAATCTATTACCTATTAAATCAAATATTTCAACTATGACTTATTTGACTATTGTTTTAGGAATGAATGTCAACAGATGTCTAACTTTTTATCAATTTCTAAATGGACAGTTAGCAAGTATATCACACTGCATTTGGAAAAAGTATATGAAGAGATTCGATAAAATGAAAACTCTTGCTTCATCTAGATTGGAAGAACACAGCGCAGCACAAAGAGAAATCACAGCTAACAATTCTTAAAATGAAAACAACTGGGGTTTTCCAAAAGCCCTGAATAAGATCAGAGTTCAAAGCTCTCAATAATTTCTGCCAAATTAACACTGACTTCTTACCAAAAGGATGAAGAGGTCTTTAAAAAAGAGGCATTAAGATCTACTCTTCTGTATCATATAATCACCACTATGAAGCTAAGTGTGTTTTTTTATACAAATGACAAAACCTAAAAATAGAGATGATGGTCTACAATCTGATTTTCTTATTGGGACGCTTAAATATTATTTTAAGAGAGGACAATTTTCTTGAATTCTAATTACTTATGCAGAAACTTAAGTTTTAAAAACTCTTGACAAATCCAAAACAAAAGATAGCAAAATGTGGTAAACATGCAGAAGTTAACCAATATATTAATTCTACCTCTTAAACACCTGTCAAACTGTACACTTCGCTCTACTATTCCCTGGTTCATCTACACCTAAGGGATGCCACTGATCATTTGAAAGCTCAAGCTGATCACATCATATCCCTTCTACTTGAAATGCATCAGTGGCTTTCAGGATTTTTATGGTCTGGCTGCTGCTACCTCTCTAATCTCTTGTCAAAACCATCCACCTTCATGCCCCAAGTTTTTTCCACCGGAATTTCTTTCTGTTACTTCTATAGTCCCACCTTATTTTCCTTTTTTAAAGGTAAACCTTTGCTGAGCTCTTACTACATGTCAAGAACTGTACTACATGTTTTATTAATGCTATCATTTAATACTCACAACCCTACACTGTGGACACTATTGTCCCTATTTTACACATGAGGAAAAAGAAGATAAGCAGCTTGCTCAAAGTCTTACTCTAGTTCATTATCTGGCTAACTCTTTTTCTTTTCAAATCTCAGCTTAGATGTCATTTCTCAAATATATTTGCCCTAATGACTAAGTGCAATTTAGGTACCTTTTCCTTATTCCCTTAAAGTACCCATTATGTTTCCTTCATAACTACTATACTTTATTATTAAATTTCTTCTTTAATTACATATTTTGTTCTCTATAAGCTCAGCCTAGAGAAGGGCTGTGGGCCAAGTTGGTTTTCTTCACTATGGTGGAACCCCAGCACCTGGTTTAGTGCAAATGTACACAGTATCCTCTTAATATTTACTGAACGCATTAAATGGGAACCAAATGTCCTCCCTTTACCTAGACATACAAATACAGAGAAAGAATATTCTTATACTGCTAATCTTCAAAATAATGATAAATAGTATTATTAACTTTTTTACCCTAATCTAGCCTGAACAGATTCTGCAGACTACTTCGAATACCCAAATGTGGAAGATTACACTTAAAAAAGTCACTTACTTTGACATGGGTTTATTGCCACTGTCCTCCTTTGCCTTCCTTCCTTCTTCTACAGGTTTGAGGTTCAACAGTGGAGTCACTTCAGCATTGCCATAGCCAGCGAAAGTGATTGCAGCAGTGCCGTTTTCTTCATCTATCTCCTCAATCTCCGCTTCATAACACCTGTAAAGATATCATGGCTGTAAGCAGGTGAGTAAAGGTTTAGTACTCAGCCTACAAGACATAATGCAGTGATTCTACTATAACATGTGTCTAAATTGAAACTTCTATAATCAAAGGCCCTTTAGCAAAGATAATGCAAGAGTATTTGGAGTTAGCCATCTGCTATCCTAAAAGGAAGTCCTAAACCTTATATCGTTGCCAGGAAAGTCTCTTACATGTCTACTAAATGTGTTTTAGTCAATCTCTTTGAGAAAAGTTATTTCTTACAGAAATAATTGCAGTATATGTACTTCACAGACATCTAACATAGCCGACCATTCAATTTTCAATTTAAGGAAAAAAAAATTTAGATTATTTTTTAAAACATTCATTAATTTCCCTTTGCTCTCAGTTTTTTTCCCTCTAGGATCCAAGCCATTTTTCTGCCTCAAAACTTAAAGTTCAAAACTAAACTGTATTAATAACCACCCAAGAATCAAATTGGCTCTATTAACCATACTGTCTACATAGAAAGACTAACATAGGGTAGTTCAAACTGAATAAAAACATCTTACCATTGTATTTTATTATTTCATGTTATAGTTAGAGTTTTTTTCTACACTTACTGTCCATCTTCACTCCAGACTGCCATACATTTGTCTCCTACTTTCCATGAATGAGTGGGCTGAGTAGAAGCAAAACTGTCTGAACTTGTAAGAGTTTCAGAAGGTTGAGTTGACAGAAGGTCTTTGGTTAGTTCTATAACTTCCTAAAAATGAATAACAAAAATCATAACATTATTTTTATAATTCACATTGTCACCTATTTTCAACAGCAAGTTCTTTCAGTTTTAATGACAGCTCTCACACCATATAGCACTAAGTACTCTACATATATTTATTTGCAGTTTATAACAATATTATGATGCAGGTACTGTGATTATCCCCATGTAGAAACTTATTTTATACAGTGGTGGAGCTGGGATTTATATCTAGAGAGTTACCTTTCCACTTAACCTCAAATACTAATAGAAAAGTAGACTTGAGCTTATATTATGTATTACTTCTAAGTGCCTATTTTAGCTGAAGCGATCCAAAGATGAGAAATAGTCAATTATGAGGGACTGAGTGAGATTCAACATCACTTTTATCTCACTCATATCATTGTCACATGTATTTCATGCAACTGTACTGTTTTAGAGGGCATTACAGTACTATTATCTACCTAGCCAACATGCTCCACTCTCAAAAACCCTAAAACGCTCTTAGTAATAAAAATGTTCCTGCTCATACATATTTATAGTAAAATACTGTAGAGGCATATATAAAAAGCCAGTAATCTTCCTATCCATTTATTATAAAGATTACCTCACCTAAGTAAGCAAGTTACCAGGTTAGATTTAAAATATCCCAATACCTTAATGTTAAGCACATTAGTACAGCTTCATTTAAAAGGAAAAACTAAATCTTCACACACACAGGCAGGCAATATCTTTCTGTGTGGCAAATATTTTTTCTAATTCAGGCTTATACTGGCTTCATTCAAAGGTGTTTGGTAAGGTTGGTTAAAGAGGTAAAAAAAAATAGTACAAAGTGATAGATCTGCTATATTTTTACTCAAATGAAGACTCATATTATGCATCATCTTAACTAAGAACCTACATACCTGTTCCCCCATGATAGCATATAAAATACCTTAAAATATCACATTGAGTGTTTGGGGAGAAAAACTAGTAAAGTTAAACTCTGTATTGAGTTTCTTCTGGTTCTCATTGAAGTTTTATAATAGTAGTTCTGGTTCAGTAGCCAAGAAAGTTAAGTATTACCTCTCTCCCAAAGATTCTAAATCTCCCTGGCTATTTCTCAAAAACTAATATTTGAACCTAAAGGGGGAAGGGGGAGGATATTAAGCCCTTAGAGAAAGGTTTGGTGAATTAAAAAAAAAACAAAACAAAACAAACCTTCGATTTAAAAATTCAGAAGAGTAATATCTTTAATGAAGTTTTATTAGATGCTAAATAGCTATTCAAATACCTTTTAATTAGATGAATTTTTGCAAATAAAGCAAAGAACTTCCAAATAAATATAGCACGTATTATACAAAGGAGAGTAAATTATCCACTCTTGTTTTTAATGAACTACTTTTAGGGCCAGGAATGTAATCTAGTAAGCCCATACAATCCCTATCATTAAATAATTCCATCTAACTAGTGATCGTTTACCTATTAAAGCCCAAACACGAATTGTGCATTTGTAGGTCAGATTTAGAATTCTTCTGCTTAATATTAACCATTTTCCAACTATGTTTTCCCAAGGAAACACATTTTCACCAAAGAAAAGGGTCCTGAAAAGCTGTGCATATTATAATTTCCAGAGCCCTGCACTGAAATGACTTTTTAAAAAATCCACAGCATTTATCCCTAGTTGTCCTTTCACTTTGCCATCTTTTACATACCCCTCCCAACAAACTATGAAAACCCTCCTAAATTTTTTTCTTCACATGTGCATATGGACCGAAGTAATAGAGAAACTATTTTATTTATGAGGGGGTTCTTAAAGGTACATACCATTAATTACTTTTCCTCCCCCAAGTCTGAGTTCTGAAACTGCTCCTTCATTGACAGATGGGCAGCAGTTACAGTAATCGGCAATTCCAGGAAGCATCAGATGTTGTGATCTACATATCAGCAGGTCAAAGGGGATGCACTCAAGCACTCTGCTTACTGAAGGAAGGCGTTTCGGGGATGCAGAGAGCCACTGTAATATATGAGACAAGTGACTTGACCCCTGCCTCCTTTAGAACCAGTTTTATTCAGCAAAACAGCTTAATAAATTTGACTATTTTTGTGATTGTCATAGGCTGCCTGGGGATCTAGTCTGCTAGCTAGCCTGGATTTTACTGTTCCCCCTTTTTTAAGTAAAAAAAAGAAAGGCAATGAGAACTTCAGTAGACCAATTTGCTATCTACTGAGTAACTTTATATGTAAGACAGTACATAAGGATAAAAATGGAAGCCTTATTGGCAAAATGGAAGTCACTGAAAAAAATGCAGAAAGAGTATTCTGGCTTAAATGAAAGGGCAAACAAATTAATTCATAATCAGAGTAAGGATATTCTGTAAGAGGAACACAAGAAAACGAAGAAGGCCACAAATTCAATCATCAGTCTGAACAGACTTTTCAGCAAATATAAAAAGCAGAATTAAATAAAAGCAGAGAAGATAAAAATATATAGTTTTAAAACCCATGAACAAAATACTAGCTGTAACTACAGACAACGGAGACAATTACTACATGGAAGCAGATATCCAAACACTTTTCAGAATTGTATCTAATCTTAAATGATGCCTTCCATCTTTGAGTAGTTTTCAGTTCACAACAGACCTAGATCTAGTAATCGAAACGAATTTTTTTTTCCAAGATGGATTAAGAGGAAAAGAAACTGAGATCAAGTCTAGTCAGGAAAAACACTCTGTATTAGTACTAAAGTGTTAGAACTTAAGCTTCTAAATCTATGCCACCCAATACGGTAGTCATAGTGACTATGTAATTAAATAAAAATAAAAATTCAGTTCTTTAGCCACTCTAGCCTTATTTCAAATATTCAATAGCCACATGTGGCTAGTGGCTACATGGCATAACAGATATAGAACATTTCCATCATCACAGAAAGTTCTATTATACAGTGGTTATAGCAAAGAGGATAATTTACAGATAAATGACCCCAAGGTCATTATTAACTGAACCCTAAGTAAGCCATTTACATGCTTACAAGGCCTACCACAATGTTCTCCCTCCCTAAAGTACTTCCACTATAGATCATGTCATAGTAAGGCAATTTTGCCCAGACTCTGACAATTTATTTTAGAAATATCAAAAACACCTCACAATGTTTCAACCTTCATTCCCAACTTCCCCTCCACCAGCTCCACAAAGACCAGGAGGCAATATGCACATTACTGCACACAATGTTTTATTTCCTTCAAAGAAAAAAAAGGAGACTTTTAGATTGGAAAAAGATAAGGGCATGCCAGGATCTCTCTTTAAGGCAGGAAGAAAGTTGGCCTGGGAGTCAGAAATTTCTTCCCAAATATCTTTTCCTTATTAACCAGCACCCTGAAATCCACTGGCCTGACTTCTACATACTGAGAAGGGGTCTTGTTTTCTGTTTTTAAAAATAACACACCATTGCAACTTCATCCGGTTTATTCTAAATCGAGAATTATGCCCAGATAAGCTCTTTCAGAATCCTGAATCTAGACCCCATTTCAAATCATTTTCAATTGTTTGCACTTCTAATATCCCTAAAAATATTGGTAATTTAATGGACAAAAGGATGCTAAAGGGAAGGAAAGGATTACTTAAGATACATGATTCAAGTTTTGTACTGAATCAGTAAAGACAGACCATCCAATCAAAACATCTTTTAAAGCTTTCCAAAACATCAGGTCAGAATTTTAAGTTCTTAAATTTTTTTAAGATGAAAAGTTACATATATTTACAACTATTATATACATTGTTTTTATTAATCAACCAAGTGTTTTGAGAAAGAACAGATATTTAATGTTACGGATTTGTCTTGAAACCCGAGTGCAGGTTTTTAAAAGCAGATTTCATACCTACTGAACTCTCCCACTGACAAGCAAAATCCTTTTAAGATTCAATTTAAATGCAACAAGTCTCAGTAACCACACTGTAAAACCTAGCCTTAAGTTCAAACATGATGTAACATTTATGCAGAAAACAAGTATCTCTTTAAATATTTTTAAGTATTTTTGATACAAGGTGTTATCCTCTAGCTTTGACACACACACACACACACACACACACACACACACTCGTTTTCAGAGAATCTTGTAGCATTAAAAAGAATCTCAATCAGGTTATGTTTTCCTCCTTTAATTTTAGTTCCTTTTTGAACTAAATTTCCTTTGCCAGGTTTTTAAAAGTCAAAGTACTTTCTCCATAGTAAAGTTCTATGTACCTGTTCTCTAGAAAGTCTGACAGAGACTTCTAAAATCAACTCTTATTAAGTTATATGAGCACACAAGATTTACATAACAAAGGACAACACTGCACTCATTTTGATATATACACACTGAGGAAGCAATTCAGCTTCAACAAGCCATGTATGACTATGTGCATATACACAAAGGGGGACAGTAAACACCACCCCAAAAGGGTGCTTTGGACAGCTGTCCATTCTAAGCAACAAATCATTTGAAAAACAAAGAAATTCTTTTTGAACAATATAACTGTAAGTATCCCCTCATACTTACTTGTAAATCTTTCTTTAATTTTAGCAAATCTTCATTTTCTCCATTTCCAGATAATGCAGCTTCAACTTGCTGGAGCTGAGCTTTGTAGCTTGCCAGCTGTTTTGCTAGGTCCTCTGACATCTGGGGGAGGGAGGGTAAGGCCATGAAAACTGAACAAAACAAACCTTGGGAAAAAAATAATTCCCTGCCTGCCTGAATTAAACCTTACCAATTCTCCCAATTCATAATAATTCATTGCTGCTACATCGCCTTTACCCTTAGTTCAGAAAAAAAGCTCAGCCAAACTACAGACGTTAAGGGAATGGATAGTGAAGATTATAAACATGTCAGATAAATGCCACAGGGAAATAGAAAAAAAAAGTGATGAGGAAAAGGGATTTCTAATTTTCTGTAAACTCCTGTAACAAGGGAGGCACTATGTTGGGTTTAATTAATAGGGATGTTATATCTTCACGCTCCCCCAAAACGCCCCCAAAACATTAATCTGTTGAGTGAATACTTTGAAGAAAAAAAAAAGACGCAATAAAGAATACTTCCAAAACAAAACATAAGTGGTTTTGAACTAATTACACAAGTCTCTACACGCGAATTATTCAATTAATGAGCGTGTTTAGAAGCTCTTCTCCAGAGCGAAAATCTTTCATCCAGTCTCTTAAATAGTGCCAATGCATTTCCTTCAGTAAAACAAACAGCACAAGTACTCTCCCTCCCATTTAGGCATTTTAAGGAACGTATCTTTCACCAAATCCGGCTCATTCTTCTCCTGAAAATAAAATACGAGAGAATGCTTTCTCGATTTATCACCAAACACACGGCGTTTCTAAGGATCCTTCTCTGTCCTACAGTTCCCGTCCAAAGACAGCCTGGAATCTGGAAGGTCGCCAAAGGGGTGAGAGCAAACCAGGCTGCTCTCCTCCCAACTGCCCAAAGCCCGCCACAACTTGGCCGATGATTTCAGACCAAGATGATTTTAAAATTTAAACATCACCTTCAAGGGAAGCCGAACGCACGAACCGAGAGGACGCCAGCAGTGCCGGAGCCCCACGAAACAGCATCTGCCCGGGACAGCCGAGGCTGTCCTTCAGAGGCCTCCCACGTCCCAACCCCACCCGACGTGTTCCCAGGATTAGGTTCGCCGGCACGGCCCGGAGGCCCCAACCCTGGCTGGGACGGCTCAGGGCCCAACTCCGCGTGGGAGAGGAAACCGGGGCTCCCAACAGTCTTTGCCGGCGCCCGGGCCTCTCCAGAGTGGCTGGCTCCTCGGCCTCAGGCTTCCGCTTCGACTCGGAGGAGGCCGAGGCCATGCGAGGCCCGACTCTTCCCTTCACCGGGTGTGTTACCTTGTGTGGGGTTGGGGATGGGGCGGCGGGAAGGGCTCGGGGCAAATGAGCCCAGGGGTGGCAGCGGCAGCAACGGCAACAGCAGCGGGAAATATCTCCGCGGCGACAATAAGGCGACTCCTTCTGTAAAAGAAGAACTCGTTCGGCGATGAGGGGGAGGGGAGGAAAGCCGGGCACTAGAAAGAGGAAAAGACAGAGGCGGATGAAGTTTCGCGAGAGGTTAAAAACCCTCGCGAGACGTCGCTCGACTCACGTGACTCCTAGCGTCCTGTGGGCCGCCTGCCCTTACTTGCGTTGGGGCGGAGAGTGGGCGGGGTTTAGTTGGAAGGAAATGGCGTAACAGGGGTGCGCCAGGCGCCGGGTGTAGCTTCGTGTTATCAGTTCCGGCCATAAGTGGGGAGTTGTGGGATTGTTTGTTTGGTAGTGGGTGTTGTCAGGCCCTTCTTGAGGTTCCTAGGGGAGTAATCGTGCTTTCATAGGCGAGCAGTACTGGGTGATGAGAAGAACGTGGTTTAACGCAGCGTTTATACTAATGGTTGGTTCTCAGAGTGTAGTACCCTAACCAGCATCGTCAGCATCGCCTGGTAATTTATTACAAATGCAAATTTTCAACACCTTCCCCAGACTTGAATCAGAAACTCTGGGGATGGGCTCAGCAACCTGTTTTAACAAGCCCTCCAGGTAATACCGATGTCCGCTCAAGTTTGAGAACCACTTTATATAATAGTAACAGCAACAAAAAGCTAATTAAATTGTGGCAGAACCTATTGGAGAGACAGATTTATTCAAAATCTATTTCGTTAGAACCTATTTGATTTTAATTAAGTTAATTGCATAGGTTAATCTTCCTTGATAGGGAAGAAGCTCCAACTTACAGTCTTGAATGATAAACAGTGGTGTGAATACTTCCATTTATATATATATGTATATTTTGAAGTGTACATTAAGTATAATAATAGTCCGGACAGATACACAAACCTACCTGGAGATTTGGAGTGGAAGCCAGATGTTTTCACTGATTACCCTTTTTACTGTTTATGCTTTTTTCATACGTTTATAATTATTTTTCCAATTAAACTAGTTTAAAGTGTATATATAAAGGCCTGTGACGCAAAAAAAGCTACTATGTGAATGCCAGGGAAAAACCTCTGGGGGGCTGGGGGGCTAGGGGGCTGGGGTCTGTTGCTAAAACCTGATAAAACCTGAAGAAGTCCCTGTGACATTTAGCTTTACAGCTTTCGCGCGCGCGCGCGCGTGTGTGTGTGTGTGTAGGGGGTGGTTTTGTTTTGAAGGGGCCTTCTCTACATATACAAACGCATCACTCTTTGAGTCAGATAATCTATAGAGTTAGAAACAGGTTTGTGATGATTCAGTGGCAATTTGCAAGAACTGAAAATGCTGCAGAGGGCAGCAGTGTGTAGCTATCATTAAGAGGGCAGACAGACAAACCAGAAAGGATGTACTTTTTTCTTAATATAGTAGAAATTTGTTGAAAATGTAATGTAGTTTTTGACAACTGCTTTTATTCTAATTGTGTTTGTGTATTTTAAAACAAATGTCAGAAGGATCCTCCTTGAATATAAATTAAACTTTACAGTTGTGTAAAAATCTCCGAAACATGAACTCTTCATGAACCCCTCAGATCAGAAAATAGGAAAATGTTTATTATAAGGTTCAGTATAGTTTTATTATCTTGATAGACTTTGTTTTCAAGATTGCTTTTAATCTCTTCTGTGCACGATTGAGTATATTTGGGAAAAAAGTTGTACTGAATTTTCTCGCAAAGAGATAACATTTATACCAGGCACTATTTTAAGCACTTTTCATGTATTCATTTAATTTTCACAATGATTCTATGTGCTATTAAAGATAAAACTGGAGCAAATAGAAGCTTTGATGAAGAGTGATATTTCAAATAGGTGTTCTAACTTAACCACTTCCTTTGAACCGTCAAAATCTGTCAGTGTCTGATTTTTTCTTAAAAGATTCTCATTCAAACTTAATCATGTTTATTCTTCAAAAGGAGCTGTATCTAAAGTCTCTAGTTCTTTAAACCTGGTATTTATTTTGTTGAAACTTAGTAGTAAATAATATTTAAAGACTCCAAATTGTCATCTGAATATAGAGCTATTTTTTTTTTCACTGCTAAAAAAAATAAAAGTATAGAAAAGAAAAGTATAGCAGCTGCCTTTGGAAATGCACCAGTCCACTGCAAGGCACAAGAATATGCAATAAACTAATACATAATCATTAAACAAGAGATTGCATTCTTTAGCTTTATTGTATCCCTAAAAGTAACCCCACTTTTTGCTATCTTGACCAGTGCCTAAGGAGATGAATTAGAGATGTGTATGTACATAGTCATAATAACTGCTTATGCCCCTTGCCACTTTAGTCATAATAGGTATTTTGAATGTTTGATGAAGATTTGCTGCAGGGCAAGCTACTGGATTTTTCTATTTATTGAGTGTTTTGACATACAATGCATTGAAAACATATCCTGAGATGACTCTTATGTGGCATCCTTCATTTAAGGTTGATGAAAAAAAACAGCCTTAAATGGATGCTGACCAATGAAGATGCTCATCAGTTATAGCATTTCTGATTTGTTCACTTTAATCTGCATTGCTTTGTTAGTCTCAGGATGTGCATTTTCAGCTATTCTGTGTTTTATTTGTACCACTAAAGAACAGAAAAGTGTGCCACTAAAAGCAGAAAACAAGGATTCCTTCAGTTTGGAAAAGATTGCAAAGGCTTTATAAGGATCAGAAATGTCAGAGGCATTCAAAGTTCTTTAGACCTATTTGGAAGTGGTGTTCGCTAGTACTCTTACACATAGTGGGATATATTCTTAGGGTAAAAAGAATAAAAAAAAGCCTCAAACATCACAGATTTATTGCTAATAGTAGTATTGATAATTTTGAAACATGTTTAGTATAGATGAAGTGAATAATTTATGTTAGTTAAAACTCAAGATGTAAAAAATAAAAATATAGAAGGTTTTTCAGGAAGCCCTCTAATAAATTGTTTATATATATTTGTTAGAAGTAATGTTACCCGGTGGAGGGTACCCGTTTCTTGATATCTAAATACTATTCCCCACAAAAGAAACAGCATTGCTGGGAGAAATGATTTCAGGTCTTTAGGTCTCTTTGTACAAAAGTACAAAGATGAGCCTGGAATATCCTGCCAGAATGCAAGGAAGTGCCCCAGAATGAATAGGATCAAGTCAAAAGTTCACAGACCAGCTTGACGGGACGCCACCAACCAAATGTGAGTTAATTAGGATACTAAAAAGAATAATGACTGATAGATTATCAAAATATTGAATATATTTTTAAAATCCATGTCTAGAGTGATACTCAAAATCAAGAGTAGAGGAAGGGTTTTTTTTTTTCTTGAGGAAAAAAAAAAAATAGAATGCCAGCCAATAAATGTAGATGGAATGATAGAATTGGAAAAGTCACCATATGCCATCCCCAGTGATTTGGGCACAAATCACTCACAGAAGCTAACACCCATCTTGTAAAAGAAGGAGATAGGGAAAAGGAGACTGTTTGCACAGTGTCAGAGTACTGCCCCACAGACTACTTAATAATTGTAAAAGGGGAGATATACCTTATGACGAAGAAATTCAGCAGTTACCAGCAACCTAGGGATCAGTCCTAATGGTGGAACAACCTGATTTTATAGGCCTCTCACTTTGATGCAACATGAAGTAACAGCATCACTTATGAAGGTGATGCTTAACCTGAATATAATCAAGTCTTTTGACCCAACTTCTAGTTTAAAAGAAATACAGGAATAGAGAAACTAGTAAAATGACCCTGAGCGAAGACTCAGAAAACTAAATTCTTCAAAAGTCAATGTCACTAGAAAGAGTAGAAGACTTCTAGATTAAGAGGCAAAAGACATAATTAAATGCAATGGATAAATCTTGATTGAGGCTTCATTTGGAAAAATAAAGCTATAAAAATTTTGAGGATACTTGGGGAAATTTGAACACAGACTGGACATTAGACGATATTGAATTATTGTTCATTTTATTAGGTGTGAAATTTATGTAGGTTACTTAGGAGAATGTCCTAGTCAGATATTTAGGGATGAAGTACCATAACATCTGTAACATACCTTCAGGGTTTGGCCAAAAAACTTATATAAAATTGTACAAAATTCGTGTGTGTGTGTGTGTGTATGTCTATATATGTATACAGATGAATGTGTACATATATATAGAGAGAGGAGGGGATTAAAATATGGCGAAATGTTAACAGTCGTGGAAGGAGATAAGTGTTCAATAGACTAGTCTTTCAGCTTTTCTGTATGTTTCAAATTTTTCAAAATAACGAGATGGAGAAAAGTGTTAGACTAGCTAGAATGGTTTTGAGGGTATTGTGTGTGTGTGTGTCCATGTATATGTGAAATGCTGGGGGAAAGCAGAGGGGGAATTCTAGGAACTAGCAGTAGCTTAACAGCTCAGAAGTAATATGAAAGATTACGAAAGCATATGTGGTTGTCTGAAACAAAAGGCCATAGAAAGTCAGATGAGTCAAGGCTTAGCAGGAAGATGTGGGCAGTGGAGGTCAAAGCAGTCAAGAGCTCTTTGAAGGCCAGGAAGGAAAGCATGAGAAAGAATTACTTTGACTTCCCAACCTACAGGAGAGGCTCCAGTGGACCTTGCTTTCTGATGTGGTGACAGGCGCTTTTTTCATTTTCAGCCCTGTTTGGCTTTCTCATATAACAGCCTCCAGTGGTAATCTTAAGATGGTTGTTTAAATAGTGAGTTAACTGAATTCATCTGCATCACAGCCCCTGAAAGTACCCTCTTTATCTGGGTGTTTCCCACCCAGTAATTTATGTCACCAGTTTATATATTTATCTTAGAAAAGCTTATTTATCATGGGGATGGGGGGGGGAGGGACAGAAAAAAACCTGGAACATTCCACATCACTTTTATTTCACAGTGGATAATAGAACAATCTGTTTTTAAAGAATACTTATATTAAGCTGAAAGCAGAGGGCAGCCAAGTCCCGGGCCTGTGCTGCTTGTGACGCTCATCCTATAGACTGATACAGGAGTTGGGATATTTAGAATAAGCGTTTATTGTCGGAGCACCAGTGATCTGAGAAGGCAGCAGGTTAACAGCTTCACAACTGCCTTACTTTCTCAGTCCAGCTTAGGGTGTTATTCCAGAGGCTGCATGACGGTTCTGGGGAGTCTGTTGTGCTTCATGGAGTCATTCCTCTTACAACGTGGTCCTCTGGTGGTGTTAGCAACCCAGGTACACAGATGGGAGTAGTCTGGAAAGAATGCTAGACCAGAAGAATTGTAATCAGTAAGCATTAAAGCAGTAATCATGAGTTTCAGGGCAACTTTCTATGGCAGGCGACATTCCAAGCTCTGGATCAAGCTGCAGGGTAGGGAAGCTATAGGGTAGGGAAAGGTGAGGCTGGGGACACTGTGAGGCCTCTACTACAAGGGTCCCAACGGGGCGCTTCTTCACAATAACAGGTGGCAGGGGGACGTACGTTTCCAAATGTAAAGAAGAAAAAGAAGACAACATGACTTCTTCCAGAAGCCAAAATGATCACCAGAGTTTTGCCCCTTTAAGACTAGTGGCCCATAGTTTGATTTAGTCATTTTATTGATTTAGCGTTAGCAGTTTAAAAAAAAAAATCTACAAAATGGAGACCTTAATGCTCAAAGAACCCATTAGGTGGCAGTGGGGACACAGGCATCTTTTTGATGTCCATTTGCTATTGTTTGTTTTTCACCAGCAGTGGAGCCTTTGTAAAGGACTATTACCAAGCAGCTTTTTGGAGAAGGAGATAGGAAAATAGGAAAAAATAAAGAGCCAAAAAAAAAACTATAGCTTATAGTGTTCAAGTGATAAACTAGTCATCTGTCCGCAACTTCTGTTCTTAGTATTAATATACACATTTGTATTTATCCTTGATATGATTTTTTAAATAAAATAACTTCATCCTTTAGATCATTTGTGTGCTATTCACAACATCTCTGTGTTGTTAGTTTTAGAACATAAAAAAGCGTGGCTCATTTTGTTCAAGACCCAATACATTTAATATGTGTTTTTATAGTGACACCTTCATTCTCTAGAATTAGTGCTCATGAACGGCTGTTCGTGGTCCTGGTAGGTGTCATAAGTTGGGAACCCCAGGAAGAAGACTCTGAGATTGCTATGCAAGAGTTTTCTTGGAGAGTGTCCTCGGGAACATCACCTGGGAGATGCAACAGAGCGGCTGGGCAGAGGGAGAAGGGGCTGCGAGGCAGTTGCAACAGAGGCCTCCGCCAATCCTATAGGAGCTGTGGAGCTGGGATGGCCTCCCTTAAGTCAAGGGGGCCAGGGCTTTATACCCAACCTCAAATGACCAGTGAACGGGGGTAAGAGCAATTCAGCTGAAAGCTGTCAGCCACCAACTCCCCAACTCTGGGAGAGTGAGAACCTCAGCCTGAAGGAAGGATCTGGACAGCACACCACAGCATCCTCAGTAGGAAAGAAGACATACTTTCCCCATATCACCCCTATTTTTGGCGCCTCTGATGCTGCCTCTCTTGCAGAAGCTACCCATATTAGAAACCATGAAACAAATGTCACCTTCTCATCTTGTTTTCCTTGTGTTAAAAGCTAATGGAAAAATGCCTTGGCACATCCTGTAGATGATAACACACTTGTTTCAAATTGATTTCTGATGTGATTTTTATGCTATAGAAGGCTTGCTGAGGCATAAGCACCTCAGGAACAACGATTAAGTGTTTCCTCTGTTGAAGAATTCTCCAAAATTTTTGGCACAATTGGTGATTATTTATTCCAATACATCAAAAGCCATTAGGGTGAATTTTATATTTTTTAACAAAGGAATAATTCTTTCCTGAAAATAGCCTCTTATTCAGATAGGAAATGCATAATCAACTATTTATACAGTTTTTAAATTTTATTTTTGCCTGACTGTCTTCTTTTGTGTTCTGTGACATTGATGCTCTTCCTAATTTTTTTTCCAGTTTTAGCTTAAAGGAATCACTTTTCCCCTGTATACAGTAGCCATTGGACTAACCATACCAGCCAAATGTCTTCTCCATACCAGTGCTGCAGACCAAGCTGTCCTCATTTCTCACCTAGCTCGATGCAATAGACAAAGAATGGGATTCCTTCCCTGAGATGCATCTACCACATCTGACTGCCAGATTGATCTTCTGTGAACACTAATGTAAACATGTCCACATCTACCTTAAAATCTCAACTTTTTAGCCTGCCATATAAGGCCGTTGGTGATAGGACCACAGCCTGCTTCTCAGCCAGATCACACGCTACAGGTACAAACCTGCCCTGCTCTTTCATGCCTTACCGTTTTGCCTCTCATGCCTTTTTCCGCTTTCCTGCCTGGAAAAATTTTTTCTTTCTTTCTTTTTTCTTTTTCCTTTTCTTTTCTTTTCTTTTCTTTTCTTTTTTCTTTTCTTTTCTTTTCTTTTCTCTTCTTTCCCTCCCTCCCTCCCTTCCTTTTTTTTCTTTTTTTCTTATTTATTTTTTGGAAAAATATCTTTATAAAGACCCAATTGTGGCTGCTCACCAGCTTTCACAGCAGAGCTCATTGCTTTTTTCTTCTTCTCCCTTAGGATTTTTACATCTAGAAAGAGCACCCCTGGACTATTGTTTAGAATGGAGCTCCTCTACGCATCATATCCAAAGGGCAGTGATGACATCTTGTTCTTCCCTGCATCTTTAAACATTTAACAAGGTGTGCCAAGTGTCGAGAACATGGAAGAAGCAAACTTTTGATAGTAGTGAACATTATATTCGACTTTGGAGAATATTCTAAAACTTTTTCATAATTAGTGGTATGATGGTTTTCTGACCCTTAGGCACATGAACTGGTTTCTTCATAAGTTTCTTACTGTAGTAAAGTATATCCGGAGTTAATGTTTTGAAGCCCTTTCTTGGTGGAGAGAACTTTTAGTTGAGCCTAATGGTGTGTCTCTTTGCAGGCAGTCGAAAGTGATTTTTACATTTGCTTTTGCTGGTAAGGCTATAGATAGCAAAACAGGACTGTAACAGCTTGATTATGAGCAATTTAATCAATATGTCTCTGGTTTATTTTTTTCCCAGTGTTACTGATTAGCTGTCTAATTTGATGCTTTCTCCACAAGCAGAGTGAAGTAGAACCAATTAACCTGACAGTCAATATGGAAGAACAAAACTCGTTTCACTGAGACAACAAAGTGACTACAATTTATAGGTCTATGTGGCCATTCATCTTGTAGTTTATGAAAAGTATTAAACATGAATTCATGTTTATTTACTCTCTTTTGCTGTGATTTGTAAAGTGCCCAGGATTAAAATCACTTTACTTTTTTCTGTCCCATCTTAAAAAGAAAAATGAAGATCACTTATTTCACTGTATCCTTACAAGGCAAGTTAAGGAAAATGTAATGGCTGCTCCTAATAGTTTATGAGCCTAGATTAAATGGTCATGGGCTGTTGTTGATTGTAATTGACCTTCTATTTTGTCTTACTATTTGTTCTTCTTTTTGTTGTTCTTGCATTGCTCTCAGATCTCTATTTTATGATCAAAAGAAGACATGTCAACATGCTTGACTGAGACGTGAAAAGCACACTTGAACTAGGATCTGTAGTTCCAGTGTGGATTCTGCCTCTCACTAGCTGTGAGACCTTCAGCAAGAAGATCTTAAATTAACTTCAGGATCTGTAGTTCCAGTGTGGATTCTGCCTCTCACTAGCTGTGAGACCTTCAGCAAGAAGATCTTAAATTAACTTCAGTGGGCCCACAAATCCTTATCTATGTTTCCTTGCAGCCCTATGATTAAGTTTATAGGAAGTTAAAAAAAGCTGACATACAGACTTCCCTAATTAATTCAGCCCATAGATAATTACTTGATTCTACCCCCCATCTTTCCTTCCTCTGGGTTTCTGCTGAGGTATATCAGGGCTATGCAGTTTAATCTACCTTAGTCCTTTGATGGTAAACTCTAATAAGAGATTTCCAAGTTTGAAATCCCCTCTCCTCCCCTCCCACACTAACTCACTCTGATTAACTCCCAGATCCAGGCATTTGCTGTAGACTCATGTTGACTAAAGGAGGAAGCTCAGGGACTCTACAGCTATCTCTTAAGAGTTGACTTATTTTACAGAGGAAAGAAAGGTCATTTGGCAACAATTTCCTTTGATAAGCCCCTCCTCCAGCTCACACACCTAAAAATTATTTGTGTTGATTCATCCTTGAAAAGATAGAAAAAAATATGACTATACTAAAATTTAAATCATGTATACAACCAAAGCATCATTAAAAAGTTAAAGATAAGCCACAGGCCATGAGAAGATATTTGCAATAAAGAATTTATAACCAGAATATTTTTTTTAAATCTACATATCATTAGGAAAACAGATAACCCAATGGAAAAGTAAAAAGAACAGGGAGGAAGAGGCAGAAGAGGAGATATGAACAAACAATTTACAAAAGAAAGAACCCCAGAGGGCCAATAAACATATGAAAAATACTCAAACTTATAAATAATTAGGGATATGTCAACAAAAACTATAACCCATGAAACAGGAGAAAATTAAAAAATATTTTAAAAAGCCAGAATGGTAATACTTGTGCACAACTGATGGGCATATATATTGTTATATCTGCATTAGAGAGCAAGTTGGCACATTCTAGTAAGCTAAAGGTAGGCACCCCTCATGAATCAGCAATTGCACTTGGAGAGAAGCTCTTGTGTATATAATAAGGAGACACTTAACATTTACTATAGTTTTGATTTAAAAAACAAAAAACTGAAGAATCATAACCTGAATGTCCACAACAGAAAAATGGAGGGGAAAAAAATGTACATTTAAGACAACAAATGAATACCTATTCATGAAATTGATAAAAATGAATGAAGTAGAGGTCCATGTATTAATATTGATAAATCTCAAAACCAATATTCAGTAAAAAAGAGAATTGCAGAGTAATATGTACAGTAAGAGATGACTTAAACAGATTTAAGAGTCATACAAAAATATAATATTTATGAGAACACGTGTAGTAAAGGTATAAGACCACGCAGGGAATGAAAAGTACCAAGTTCAGGATGGTGGTTATCTTTGAAGAAGCAGAGCTGGAATCAGAGAATAGTACACAGCCTTCTACTGTATATGTAATATTTTATTTTTAATATATAATGTTTAATATGTACATTTATTTACAGATATGTAACTTCTATTCATGGCATCTTTTCTGAATCTTAGGAAAAGGTACCCAATTCCACAGAAACATGACTTAGACACTGCATTAGTAAAAAGTGCTGACAAAGTTCCACATCAGGACTTAGGATTTGGAGAGCAGAACAGCCTCCCTCAGTCAGCAGTCCTCATATAAATCATAGCCTATACACCATATATAGCAGCCTTGACTCGTACATCAAACAAACCCATCTTTCCCTCCTTCCTCGCATGTCAGAGTCAGAGTGAGATCTCCTTCCTGCCCGAGGCAAACCCCTCCAGTTGGGCTGAGCTCACCTCTTCCCCTCTCCTCTATCATGACCCTATCATTCCTGCAGCTTTGGCCACTGCCCTTTCTCCCAGCCTCTGACCTCAAGTTTCTATTTGCTGGCACTCCTCCCCACTGTGGCCTGGTTTTCTCTTTCCACCACGTCATTGAAATGACTGCGATCCACAAAATCAACAAGGCCCTCTAACCCTGAAAGGCACAAGCCACTCTGCAGTTCTCACCTCACTCGATCTTTGCAATATTTGACTTAATGGAAACTCCCCTTGTGGCCTCCATCGCTGCTGTTCCCTCTCGAGTTTCCTCCCTTTCGCTGCTGGGACCTTAATCTCTTTTTCAGGCTGTTGTGCTACCACCCAGCACGTGAATGCCGGTGTTCTTTCCTCATTTATGTTTTCTCTTTACTCTCTTCTATTCAAGTAGCTTCAACAGTCACTTAACAAATAGTTATTGAACACCTACTCCATTCCAGGCCCTTTTCTCCGTGCTAGGGATGCAGCAGTGACAGGGCCTTGCCCTCCGTGAGCTTATGTTCTAGCGAGGGGAGACTGACAGCAACAGTTTAAAAAGTAGATAAGTGCTGTGGAGACAAATAAAGGAGAGTAGGGGGATATGCAGTGCAAAAGGAAGGCGTAGGTTATATTCATTTTATAGCAAATGGTCAGGAGAGCCTCCTTTAAAAATTGAGTATGGGGCTGAGACCTGAAGAGAGTAAGATCATTCCATGTAAAGGGAACGGCAAGTGCAAAGACTCAGGGAGGACCGTTCCCGTTGGGCACATGCTGAGTTTAACAGGCCTATCATACATCCAAGTGAAAACGCCAACAAGGCAGTTGAATACGTCTATATTTATCTCTATCTCCATCTCCATCTCCATCTCGCTTCCACCACTGTAATATTAGCTCCATGAGGACAAGACCTCGTTACTGCTTCGTCCCTAGCACCAGCATGGAGTAGGTGTTCAATAAATAGTTGTTAAGTGAATGTCGAAGCTACTTGACCTCTGGGTTAATATCAAAAGTTGTAACATAGGTGTACGTCTAATCCCCAGAGAAGATGAGAGAGAATATAATTTAGAAAAAATATTGTTAGACAATAGTGGCTAAAATTTTTCCAATTTTTTTCCAAGTTTGTTGAAATCACAGATTCAAGACGCTTAGTGAACCTCAAGCAGGATAAGTAAATTAAATAAAACGAACAAACCAAACCTAGACACACCATACTCAAACTGCTAAGAGTGAAATATTCTTAAAAATATTTAGGGAGTATCTACTATGTGCCAGGCACAGTTTTAGGCACTAGAATAAAACAATTCACAAGACAGTTGTAGCCTGTCTACTGACACCCAATGTTTTGTTTTGTTTTGGTTTTGTTTTGTTTTGTTTTCACCTGAGAAAACATATTTTTAAATACCAAGCGACCATTACTTGGATGAGCCACCTATCATATACATGTCTAAAATGGAATTTATCTTCTTTTTCTCCAAAGTTGCTCCTCTTCTTATATTTTCTTTATCAAGAAATGATGCCACCTGCTACATTTTCCTGTGAGAGGGAAGGCTAGAATCCCTCTGGACTCATCCTTTCCTTTCTTCTCTACCTCAATGGGGCACTAACTTCATCTATTATATATACCATTACAAGCTCAAACCCTTTCCCCCCCTCACATCTGCTGTCTTAGTCTAATCTTTTATTATTTATAGCCTGGAAACCTCCTAACTTATCATCCTGCTCTCTCAGCTATCAGAATTATTATTTTAAGTCCCAATTCTTTTGTCTCTTTCCAGTTTTTAAACTTCCAGTGGCTTTCCATTCCTTTGGAAATAGGTTCTGTACCTTAGCATGACCTAGAAGGTCCTTCAAGATCTGGGTCCAGCTGAAATATCCAGGCTTAGGCATACCAAATCACTTGCAGTTCTCTGAATGAGCCATAGTGTCACACATCTGTGGGTTTGCCAATGTCGATGTGTGTGTGTGTGTGTGTGTGTGAGAGAGTGAGAGAGTGAGAGAGAGAGAGAGAGAGAGAGAGAGGGAAAGGTTCTTCTTCTCTCATTTCCCTGGCTAATCAATACTCATCCTTCAAACCTCAGTTCAAGGACCATCTTTTCTTGGGAAACTTCTCCAGGTGGAATTGCATGCCCCCATGCTCCTCCTTTTTGATGCCATGGCATCCTGTGCTTACTTACCTCTGTTACATCTAGTGTTCCACTGTTCTCTCAGCACTGATTTTCTTTTAGGATCAGGTCTTATTTACCTGCAGGTCTCCAGAACATGGCAGAGAGTAGGGGTTTGATGTTTGTTGAATTAGTGAATGCATGAGTGAAAAAGAGTTTGAGTTGATTACCTACATGGAGCCTATCCATTTCTTAGTCACTAAGATCTTCTTTGCCATGATAAACTTTCCCAAGGTAAGATGAGAAAGCAAAAAAGAACCTGGGGCAAAGGCCTCAGGAGAGGGACTTTGTACACAGCTTAGGTAAGGAGACCTGAGGATAGTCAGGCATACTGGGTTTATTTTCCCACCAAGATGGTGACATGGGCTAAATGATTCACCTCCTTAGGCAATCACCTCTTTGTATTAGCACATGGCCAGACCAGCTGGCTTAAACAAGGAGAGTGGTCTTTTTCAGTGAAACTTTTTTACACTCTTCCCGGCTGTATGTAATAAACTACCTACTTTTATTTGCTTTTTATACCGCTTTTTATGAAATAGTATAGTACTCATGCCCACCACTCACAATCCTGAGGTCTTCACTTCTAATCTAGATTTAGTTGGCCTCCTTATGCGTCTACTTAAAATGAGTTTAAGCAACTCACTTGCCAAAAGAAGGCCCATATTTCTTCAATATATTATCTTCTGTTTTCAATCATTTTCAGCTTGTCAGCCTTATTGATTTCAGATCCACCATCAAGAGAAGACCACAGGGCTGACACTAAGAAAATGATGCTCTATAAACTTAGAGACCAGCTCAAACCAAGACCGATAGCATTGCAGAAAGGTCCGGCAATCCCAGCTGAGCAGATATGAGTCATCTTTAACCTTGTATTGAGGCCTCCACTGCTGCATCACCTCCACATTAGCTGCCGTCTTGCACATGCCTGCTCTTGCTTCTGCTCCATCTTCCGTCTTCCAAAGCTGGTTGGATACAGGGCTGAGAACCAGGTGAGCCAGCTCTTACCTCTGCTCTCACTGACTTATGCCAGTCTTCTTCTCTGTGGCCTGGGATTTCTTTCTAGGAGGTCCCAGACAATAACCCGTCCCTTAGAACGTTTACTTTAAAGTATGCATATATTTTTGTGGGGTTTTTTGCATTGCCGAATCTAATTACCACTTTAATACTTGTAGATACCTCTTGTCCTACCCAGAGTTCTCACCCTGAACCCACGTAAGGAATAACCAACCTAGGAAGGGCTCTTAAAACCGGGGATAGACAATATTCCACTAGAGTGTCCAGCCAAGACCACACATGGGAAGTCTCTTGCTAACTCTCTACCTTTGAAAAACTTCTTTAGCATGAGGGAGACCCCTTTAGAACTCACTAAAAAGCAGTTTAGAGCCAGCAGAAGTAGCAACAATGAAGGTATACCAAAGAAGGAAAATAAGTTTTTAAGAACAATGAGTAATGGTAGAGTTTTAAAAAATCAATGCCTGTCCACATATTTCTATGCTTGGGGTGCATCCATCAAAGTGAGTGGGTGACGTTTGTCCTAGCCTGGCTGAGCCAGTGCTGCGTGACTCACTTTGTGTGCTATCAGCAAACAGCCAGGCCTCTGGCCTGGGAGTTAACAAACTCACTAAAGGAAACCCTACTCTGAATCTATCACTAATTGAATCTTTAAAAGTAATCCAATTGCCAACCAATTTATAAACTTCCTCCATATTCCCCGGTTGTCTCTAACCTTCCCCCTAATCACTTTTGCAGCCTGGCTGCTTGAGGAAGAATGAAATGCCTCCTTCTCTAAGATAAGTGTGTCCAAACCCTGCCCCCTGCACAGGGTGGGTAGAGCAGAGAAGTGATCTCACAGGGTTTTTCCACCCAATGATTCTAACTCTTAAAACATAAATACCTGAAAGCCCCAGTCTTTGTCTCTTAAAATCCCCTTTGTGTTCAAAGAGGAAGCTTGGTGAACAGTTCTTGCAAAGTATCAGGAATATCAGATAGCACTGATTCACTAAGTTCTAGAAACAAACCTCAATTTCTCCAATCGATGGTTCAAAACGAGACAACTCTAAAGATGAGAAAACTTCTCTTTCTCACGGCAATGAACAAGAGGTCATGTTTGTCCTCTGACAAACGTGACGCATGAATTCGACAAGTTTTCCCTCTTATTCCACCTGACTCATGCTGTGTCTTTCTGGTTATATTCCTCCCCCACCCCCAGCCCCCACCCCCCACCCCTCTGTACTCTAGTCAAGTCTTTTTCATATTTGGAGGTCCCACTCTTACCCAATAACCTTCCCCAACTTATTAACTTAGAGGGAGCTTTTCCCGCCCTGAATGCCTCTGGCACATGCGTCACATCTCTTAAATGACGTTTAGTGTAGGCTTTCTAGGATGAGGACTGTGCTGAATTGTTACTTGCCCGCTTATGGGGTAATGGTGCTTAGCTTATAGCACTGGCGTGCAAATCAGGCTGCCCATCAAAATCACCCCTGTCCAGGCCCCACAGCAGACCTTCTGAATTAGAATCACTACTTGGGTGATTCTGACTTACTCTGGGATGAGAACGATCACTTTGCTGTCATTGTAAGAATTACATGAGACATATATAGACAGGTGCTTTAAAAAACTATGAAAATTTATAATGAAAAGACTTTCATTCTAAACGCTCATTAGTTAGTAGTAAATGCTATACCCCTAGCCCCTCCCCTAGGACCCAAGCTCCTACTCCCTTCCATTCCATCGGACCCTCATGTGTCCGGAGGGCCGCCCCTCAAAACAGTCCTCTTGAGCTTCAGGGGAAGCCCACCCACCTCAGTGAGGTGAAGGACCCAGTGGTCTGAGGTTAAACCCGTGACTCAGGAATGGGTATGCGACCTAGTTCTGGCCTTTGAGAAGATAGAGGAGTGCCAGAGACTTCTGGGAAGGGTCTTCCTTTTGTAGGAAGCTATATTCTTCCTCTTGCTGTTACCCTAATTGTTACTAGCAGCCGCCTTTGGTTTTTTTTTTTTCCCCTCTCCCTTCTTCCCCTTTCCTAGAGGGAACAGTCTTAGGAAGAAACTGAGAAAAAACCTGGATTCTTGATGGATCCTCAAGCAAACCGAGTTGATCTCAGTTTAGACGTCTACTTATGTGCACTAATAAATACCTGATTGTTTAAGATGGTTCTGTTTCTTGTAGCTGAAATGTCCTCTCAGATGTACTTGTTTCTATTCCTTTGACCCCAAATATCACTTGGCATAATACCTTCTTTAGTAAGTGCTCAACAAGCGTTTGTTGAATGAGTGGATGAATTTGTAGTCATTGAGTGCCTACATACTCTGAGTACTGGAGATAAAGTAGTACCAAAACAACGTCCCTGTCGTCATGGATTTTATATTCTGGTGGGAATAACAATGCACTCATGGGTCAGTGGACTCATGTTGCTTCTCTAGAGAAATGTCTCTATTGTTATGTTTCTACCAGTACAAATAGATGGGTTCAACCAACATCAGTAGTTAGAATGGGAACACCTGTGCCCAAGGATCTCTGCTTTGGAATTCTCCTGACCACCAGGGTGACTTTCTGCAGTGAAATAAAAAGGAAATGACAAGCGGGGTCATAAAAGATAAACCCAAGTTTATCATGATGCTCTTAGTACCATATCTCAGCCCCAGAGCATAAGACAGGTCACGGCAGAGAACCAAATGGGGAGTAACAATCTAAAAAGGTTAGGAAAACTCGATTTTAGTAAATGAATGGAAATTGGAGAAGTGAAAAACGATGACCTCCTGAGTGATAACCTGTGAGTATGTGAAAGGCAATCACAAGAGGCAAGGATTAGTTCATCTCCAGATCTTCCCTCTGCGGGAAAGAAGGCAAATGTCTTCCCCTTGAAGATTGCCCAGTCCCAGCTAAAACTGGAAAATGGCCTTCCTTAGAGGTATTTTAATACAGGGTAGATGCTCATTTAAGACTGACTTAGAAGTCTATTTTTGTGTACATGATGGAATAGTCTTATTACTTTGCTGGGGAAGTGAACGCTAGTGAGGGTGAATAGACCCATCACTGAAGATTAAGGAAGGAATCACCTGGTGAGGGAAATGACTAATGTGAAAACAGACTTTGAGTAGCAACAGGTGTAGTGATTCAGCTAGGCTGATCAGAAAGCAAATTAGGCAGGCTGGCTAGGAAGGAGTCGTCCTGGACCTAAGACACAGGGAGCCTCATGAAACAGGACCAGGAACTTTGAAGCCTGACACCGGAGGATGTTGACAGTAAGATCTGAAGTCAGGCCTTAGTAATAAAACTCAGCACCAGCCAAGAGACAGGAGACTGACGAACCATGATCCCTTCTAGAGTAGGAGTTGTTACATAGGGCTTGTGAGATAAGGTACACAGTCAGTGCTGTGTGAAGGTTCAGTGGGTGAACGAGCTCATCAGGCTGCCCTGTAAGATGGCAGCAGTCAGGCAGTTCTCCTCCTTCAGCTCCAAAATTACAGGTTCTTCTGGAACTAACGAAAGTTTCAGTTCCCTGAAACAAAAGGACAACCATGGAGGACGTTTTTTCCCCCACAACTTGCATCCCTTTCCCTGGCAATAGCATTACAATTTTCTTTGGAAGCCCACTCCTCCTCTGTCCCCGAACTCATGGTGTTGCCAGCTCCCAACATGCTCTCCCATGTAGGAATGTGCAAGTGACTTGGCTCGACTAATTAGTATATTACATCCCTCTAGACACAGTAGTTGGTTCGGGGATGGGCACATGATCCAGGTTGGTCCAATGATCAATTCTGCGATTATCGCTGGAACTACTGGGGGGGGGGGTGCAGCTCTCTTTCTGCTGGGGTTGCCGAACTAACTGTACAACGTCAAATGTAAGCACAGAGCTGGCGGGAACCACTGGCATGGATAGGGGTTGCAGCGAGTGGGAACCATCCAGGGGAAAGCAACGCTAAGAGAAAGAGAAAAGGAAAAATTGAAAGACAATGAATCTGGTGATATAATTTGAGTCTCTTATACCAGCTGTGCCTAAAGACATGTTTGTTCCTGTTTCTCTCTGCTGTTATTTTTTTTAATACAACGTGGATTGGGTTTCTGTTACTTGCAAATCGGCATCCTGAAATGGTAAAAGAGATCATTTTATGATGAATAACTTTGCATTTCCATCTTCTCAATAAGTTGATGAGATCCAGCCAGTCAACTTATATTTATATAATGCTTTTATTGCCAAATATAGTTGTAAGTCCTGGGGATATGACCATGAATAGACTCCCTGCCCTCAAAGAACTTACCTTCTAGTAGAAGACAGCCATTAAGCAAGTCAACAATAAGTACATAAGAAATTTTAGGTACAGATAAGAGCTGTCAAGAAGATTAAATAGGATCAGGTGCAGGGGAGGCTGTTTTAGTGAGGGTCTCTCAGAGGAGGTGATCTTTGATTTGCGGTCATAATAAAGAGATCATCATGATAAGAAGAGGCAGCTGTTCAAAGGTTGAGAAAGGATGTTCCTAGCAGAACAAATGTCAAGGGCCTGACATAGGAACAAGATTAGCCTGTTCAGGGGACAGAAAGAAGGCATGTGTGGCTGAAGTGTCCTGGGTGAGGGGACAGTGGAGAGAAATTCGACTGGAAAGGTACTCTGGGGCAAACTCCTTGACCTTGTGACTTTGGGTTTTATTTTGAATGTAATGGACACTCACTGGGGTGTTAACAGAACCTGACTTACCTTTTCAAAACACTATTTTCATTATTGGATGAAGGTTCGACTAAAGGAAGACAAGAGAGAAGAAAGAAAGATTTGTTAGGCAATAAAAAAAATGGTCCAGGCAAAAGATGATGATGGAGGGACTGGGCCAGGGTTGGAGCAGCAGAGATGGAAAAAGGAGGAAGGTGGGTGGATTTAGGACGGATTTAGACAGCGTCAATAGAATATACTGATGGGTTAGAAGTGAGGTATGAGGGAAAGAGATGATTCAAGCACAAAGACTCGATTTTAGCTTGAGCAGCTAGATGGTTGATGGTGTCATTCACAAAAATGAGAAAGCCGAGTTGGGGAGCAAACTTGGGGTAGGGGAGAATTCATATTTCTGTCTCAGCTGTGTGTCACATTTGTCAAGTGAGTGGTTGGATAGCCACACCTGGAGTTCAAGGGAGATATTTACCCTGGAGATGTTTATTTGCAAGTCATAGACATATGAATGAACTGGATGAGGTCACCCAGCTAGAGGAGAAGAAAGAAATGGTTAAAAACAGAGCCCTGGGCTCTGCACCATTTGGGAAAAGCAGAGAAGGAACAAGGAAGAATGAGGAAGGACCAGGAGGGTAAGAAGAAAAACAAACAAACTGATGTCACAGAAAGCTAGACAAGGGTTTCAGAACAAGAGAGTTGTCATGGTGTTGAATTCTGCCCAGAGGTTGAAAAAGATGACAGAGAACCAACCGCTGGCTTTTGCAAGATGACCACGGTAAGGGAGAGCTCGGTGGAGGGGTAAGGAAAAAAGCCATGTGGCAGTGCAATGAGAACAGAGCCAGGGCAAAAGAGCCAGGTGGCAACGTCAGGCTTGCTGGCCAGGTACTGTAGGGCTAGACATGTGGAATGTATTGGTGATGAGCCCTTAATAGGGTTATGCTCTTTTTATTTTTATTTTTTTGAATGGGATATTTTTACAGTTTCTTTTTAGTTTAAATTTTTGTTCAGTGAAATGCAGATATCTTCAGTGATGAGTTTTTTTTATTGTGGTAAAACTCACATAACACAAAATTAACCATTTTAAAGTGAGCAATTCAGTGGTGTTTAGTACCTTGCAATGTTGCACAACCATTGCCTCTGTCCAGTTCCCAAACATTTTCATCACTCCTGAGAGAGACTTCTCATTCTTTAATGGGTGTGGGGTTTCCTTTTGGGATATGCTTTCTTAATGTATTACCTAATACACTCTAAGAAAACAGAAGATTTAGTTTTTAGCTCCAAATAGCTGAATTTCACATGAAACAGCTCTTTATTGAAAGAACATGGGCCAAGCCAAAGTAATCTATCATGTCAGAAGTCAGGACCATGGTTACCTTTGAAATGGGGAGAGTTCGTAATGAATGGAAGGAGAGCATCAGGGGCCTTCCGGGGTGCTAGAGATGGTCTATTTCTTGACCTGGGTGCTGGCCACATAGTTGTGTTCACTTAAAGATAATTATTCAAACTGTATACTTATGATGTATACACTTTTCTGTATGTATGCATCGGTTTAATTTGAAAACAATAGCTAAGGAATCAGGAGGCCTGGGCTTCAGCTCCGGCGCTGGAGGTGACCAGCTGCGTGACGGTAGGCGAGCCACTTAACCTCTCTGGATCTCAATTTGTCTCATCCGTAAGTGGAAAGAATTGTGCCAGGTGCCCTCCAAGGTCCCTTCCACCCAACATAACTACACGTGGCTTTCTCTTCATCGAGTCCAGCGCTCGTGCTGCTGAAATCAGCCTCGTTGACCTTGGCAGAGGGGGAGTCAGGGCTTTCTCGATGTTCCTCCTTTCAGAAACTAACAGTAGCAGCTGACGTCTCTGTGGTGCCACTTGTCACCAGCAAAGCAGCTGTGAAGTTAATGATAGTGCAAATAAAAAGCTGCTAGTAATTAGGCGGCTGGATCTTCAAGCATTATTGTTATTTTTTTTTTAAAAAAAAATCAATTAGCTGAATATGAAAATGCCATTGAGACAACATTTTTCTCCCTAGCATGGCTCTAGCTGGGTAGTAGAATAATGTGATCAATTCTGGAAGGGGAAAATAAATTTCTGATATGCTGGAACTTCATATATATCTTGTAAAGTGCATAGGGAAAGATGGGGACTTTTAAATATTTTTTAAAGCTTTTGTCAGGGAGAAAGAAGCTTCGCATAATTACGTGTGATTTGTACCTGCTGCTGTCTCATAGCAAGCCTGTGGCTCTGGCAATGACCACATTGCATTTCCTCCTCTCAGAAGGCTTTTGGTAACAACAATGCTTCTAGGACATCTGGGATCATCGATCAGTATTCCTATCTCTAAGATAAGGCCTGGAGATTCTACAAACAAATAAATGGAACAATAGAATTTTTTGTCCTATGCTTCTCTTGTTTATCTTTCAAATGACTGCATTTAGACAAGCTGGTAATACAGTATGGCCATATTTGTTTAGAGCTGTCTTCTCAAGACTAACCTGGTCTGTGTCCTGGGTAGCCAGGTATCTTAGGCTGTTACTGAAATTTCCTGAGCTTCAGTTTCCTTATCTATAAAAGGAGATACTGTTAGGTCCCACCTCAGGGTGTGTGTGTGTGTGTGTGTGTGTGTGTGTGTGTGTGTGTGTGTACATGTGCGTGAGCACACACACATGAATTAGTTTACATAACCTATGGAAATGCTTCGCTCATATAGCCTGACATGTAGCAGGTGCTCAGTAAATATTAGCTATTTTAACTCTAGGGAAAAAGAGGTGGTTCTTAGTCCTGTGGCAAAGGGGCAGGGCAGTGTCAGGCAGCAGAAAGTGGATCCGACTGTTGTCCTTTAGTTTGGCTCTAGGGACTCCTGCCTGCAAGGGCTCTCACAAGACCCCCAGCAGGGCTTTTAGACTGCTCTGTGCTTATCAGCTTTTAGTCCCTGCTTGTTGCTTTTAGAACCACAAATGGCCCTGGAGAGGGAGTCAGAAGTTCTGACTCTTCCCCTCTAATAGATGGTGACCACACCCCCCACCGCCACAGCTGGTGACACAGGCTTTTAGCATAATGGAAGGCATTTGGGGATCTATTTTTCTCTCGCTGTGAGAGTATTACTCACCTCACTCCTCTGTGTCACAAGGAAAGAAAGGAGGGGGGAACACAATAAACTGCCAAGGATGAGTCAAGTTTCAATAGAGCATCTTTGCTCAGAAGGCACTGCTGTTCCTTATGCATTCCTGAGATTCAAATTGCAGAGCAAGTCTTGAATGCAAACTCCAATCTTCTTTCTTTTCAGAGAAGGGCGGCGGCAACTGGGACTGTGTTTTGATTGTGTTCTTTCGAGGCTAGAGAATGAGAGAAAGTGATGCTCTCAGAACAGGCTTCTTTAGGGCCTCTGAGAGTCTTGATGGTAAACGAAGGCTGGTTCTTGCCACCTCAGCTGTCACCTTCTCCTACGACATCAACCCCCATCTGAGCTTTTCTGTCCTTCCATTCCAGGAATGGCTGTGGCCACTGTGGTTTCTCAGCTGGCTCTAGATTAAAGGTGAGCGTGGAGAACTTCTTCCCTGACCGAGCACACAGCTGTGGCCTTCTCAGCAAGTATAGGGCCTAACGGCTGCTAGGTTCATTCCAGTTGGAAGTGCCTCCGCCTATGGCCCTGACCTCCCTTCAGAGCTCTCGTCTCAGAGTGGCATGGGGTCTTTCCCAGGAGATGTCAAAAGAATGCTAAAGAGAAAGACAAGATGCAATCATTTTTCATGATTGTTCGGGGTTTAAGCTAAAGGATTTTTTAAATAATACATTGTATTTGCGTATATTTTATTTCCACAGTACGAAGCAATAGAAAGATCAGAAGGAAGGGAAAGGATCAGGTCAAGTTCAGGGTATAGGGCAGAACGTGCGACATTATTGAATTAACCAGACTTCTGTCTGGCATGAGTCATATTTTGAGCATCTCGAAAGGCCATAGGAAAACAACATTACAGAAAACATTGATTTTAACCGATCTGGTGTGCTCGTGGCCCGCAGTTCCCAATTTCGGCTGAGCATTAGAGTTATAGGCAGCTTTCTGATGATACAAGTTCTGGGCCCTGTGCCAGGGAATTCTGAGTTCCTAGTCTTGGGTGGGACTCTTCATTTTAGAAGTTTCCCCCGGTGGTTTGGGTTTGGATGACTGGTCAGGTTTGGGAACTATGAAGCTGGTCACATTTTGAGGGAAAACGGTTACATATCACCTACCATCAATAAGGCAGCTCAGTTTTATTTCTAACCCTTTTGCTGTGAAATGTAACTCACAGTCGGAAAAGCCCAGAAATCAGACGCACGGCTCAGAGCAAACATACAGTGTCCGCCTCCCAGCCGAGAAACTGAACCTGGCCCACGGAAGTGTTTTTTGGCCACTAAACAAAATCTTGAAAATTCTTCCGTTTCTAAACCATTGGAGCGCTTCCATTTCTCTAGTTCTGAGTTGCAAACCTTGGGTTTTAGGTGTATCTCTCATACTCTTGGGCTTTTTTTTTTTTTTTTTTTCTGACTTAAGGAGCTGACTTTTCACTCTTCAGAATCCTGCTCTTGGGTTTGATAATCAACCAGAAATCAGAATTGTGCTGCAAACTCCAGCTCCTCCACTGTTCTGCGGTGTGATCTTGGGCAAGCTACTTTAGATCTCTGGCCCTTCCGTTCCTCATCTATAAAACAGTAAGAGTAACAATATCTACCTCATAGGACTTTGTGAGTATTAAATCTATTGAGAAAATTCAGTATTGCCTGGCAATCTACAATTTCCCTTTCAGATCCTGTTTTCACTTCGCTCCTCTCCAAAACATCTCTTTCCAGAAATTATCCCCTCTCTCCCCTGGCGCCAAAGGCCCGTGTCATTTCCATCCATACGGAGGCTTCCTTTCTTATCGCCTGCCTTAAAAGGAAACAAGCAAGCAAACAAAAAACCCCTCCTTGGCCCCACATCTTTCTCCTGCCATCACCTTATTTTTCTGCTTCCCTTCATGGAAAAGTTTTTGTAATTACTGTCTCTGCTTATTCACTGTACGTTGTTTCCTCCACGCTCTGCAGTTGGGTTTCTGTCAGCTAAGCCACTGAGACCACACCTGCCTGTCAAGATGACCAATAATGTCTGCATCGCCCCAGCCCAGTGATCACTGCTCTATTCTGAAATTAGTTGGCCTTTCGGCAGCATTTGACAGAGTTGGCCGTGCTGGGAGTCAGAAGGAGAGCCTTCCAGACAGTGGAAAGGCCCTGAGATGGGGACATGCTAAGTGGGTTCAAGAAACAGAAAAATAAAGGCTGGTGTGATTGGCGCACAGAGAGGGAAGGGCGAGGGGTATGAGTTGAAAAGACTGAGGTCTGCGAGCCAAACGGCACAGCATCTTGTCCGCTAGAGTGAAGTTTCAGCATGGGGCCTGGCACACAACGATCAGGGGCCCCGTGTTAGCTATTTGCATTGTTATCGTTAAGAGCTTAATAGTGTCAAGAGTGAGAGAAGTGGGAAGGGGACTGGGTGGGGAAATAAAGAGAAAACCCCAGGCCTTGAAGAGCTTTCCATCCAGTTGAGGGTCTTATACTCATTACATAGGTGACTGGACAAGAGCCTGTGAGCTGATTTCTTGACAGTCAACTTGTTGCCCTCCCCCCAATCCCCACCCCGCATGCACTTTCTCGGTGAATTGTGCTGTATCCAGTGAGTCTCTCTGGATAATTAAGGTTCAGTTTTTCACTTGAAAGAGAGCAAAAATGGACTGTGAGTCCCAGTGAAGAAAGAGATGACTAAGAAGATACCAACTATGAGGTCACAGTGTGGGCCGGGGACAGAGACCAGCCCTGGTGTCTATCCTCTGCTTTTCCAGATTACTCAAAGTAATCCCTTCCAAGTAAATAATAGCTGGTCTCTGCTGCTTCATTTGTGCCAAGCTGAACATTGCACAAAAGAGAGCAGACTCCTCTGGGAGCAGCCCTGAGGATTCCGGATGTAACGCGCGAGATCTAAAGTGGGTGTGTTTTTATCCTCCTTGCCACAAACATCCCCACCACAGGCACACCTGCAGGTGCACACACACACACACACACGACACACCTGCACACTCAACACTCAGACATTTAATACACAGACACTCAGTACACATACAAACACCCTCAACACATATATTTATTATTTACTCAACAGATACACACATCACTACACACACACATACTCAACACATTACCCAACAGATACACATGGGCAATAAACACACATATTCAACACACACACAAACACGCACACACTCAGCACCCACACATTCAGCACTCATGCGAACTTCATGCCCAATCTGAACGTTCATGGTGATGGTGGACTATGAGATACTTCCCATTTCTTTGTCTTTGTTGTCCAGCAAACTAGAAGTGGGACGGTGTGGAAAACTGAAGTGACTCAGGAAAGAGTCACCCATTTCAACTATAATTTTATGCCACTTATCTATCAAATCAGAGTGGGATGGAAAGCTGATAAAGAAAAATGAGCAGGTAATTCTCGCACATGAAGACACAACTGGTGTAATACATGTCTCTCTCTCTGTCTCTATCTCTAATTATGGAAGAGTTGGCCCAGAAGAGTGACACATTTGGAAATGAGCTCAAGAAAACGTTGACGTGCACTATGGCCTTTCATTTGTTTAAAATAGGCCATAGCCAGTTTGCTCCCCCAAAGCTTGAACGTTTAGAGAATACGTTTAGGTATCATTAGGGCAAATTAATTAACATTGGCTGATATGAAACCAAAACTTTAATCAAGAATACCATGAATAAGTGGAATAGATGGTCTTGCCACATCTAAAATTAATTTGCTTTCATTTCCGAACTCTGATGCTAGCAGAGTTCTTCCTCAAAATTATAAACCCATAATGCATTCTGGGTGGTGCCATGCAAATGAGTGAGATCACTATGTTCCTTGTTTTTTATTCTGGTAGATCATTCATATGGCAAGAAATATGCTGGGGAAGAATATATTCCATTCTTAATCTGTTTGTTTTTAGACTTTTCTGCTTGAGGACATTTTGTCATTACACTAATTTTTGAATGTTCCTCTGTTCCATGCCTGGTAGCTTCATTTTTTTTTTCTTTCATGCTCCATTTTCAGCATTCCAGCCAGTGTGATCCCTTTATTCTCTCCATTTTAGATTCTGTAGCATCTACATATGTTTAAGTGTGTCTGGCTCCATACAGGTATTTCTCTTAAAGAAAACCTAATAGATAATTAAAAGTCAAAGTCACAGAGAAGGATTCAGCAAGATTTCCTTAATAACTGTCTTGGGAGCATTTGAGATCTTGCTCCCCAGCACATATAGTCAGTTTGGGCTCAAATAAACTCTTATTTAAAAAAAAAAAAAAAATTTTTTTTAATTGTTCTAGAACTTGTTTTTTTATTTTTAATTTATATCAATAATTATATTCTAGAACATATTGCTGTGCCACTGATGGGGGAAAAAACAGGTCCATCACCCACAGATAGTTTTATAAGCAGTGAAATAAACAACATTAAAACCAAGGAATTTTATTAATGGGGAAAAAAAAGCCACAAATTGGGTAAAAAATGTTTGCAGCACATTAATTATTAAGGGAGTTATGAAAATCAATTCAAATAAAAATGGGCAAAAAACATGAACAGACACTTTACATAAGAAACTGTAATGCCCCGTGAACACGTGATGAGTGCTCAGAGCTCACTCCCTCCAGGGGAAAGAATATTAATGCCGTGAGGAAAGCCACAGGGCCACTAGGAAGTCTCGTCATTCCCACTGCTGGTAAGGACGCTGAGCAGCAGGAGCTCTCTGACAGGTGAGCAAATCAGTGGAACTGTTACCAGAGAGCAGGGTCCTCTCCCAGCACATTGTCCAGGTTCTTAATGTCTTGAACAAAGAATTGAGCAAGATGCCGAAATAAGGTAGGAAAGAAAAGTTTTATTAGAAGATAAAGTACACGTCCAGACATGGAAGCAGGCCTGAGCTTGGCTCAGAAGGCCTGGCAACAAACACTTCAGGGTTTTAATCCCTTTTTTGCTGTGGGCGGTGACTTTTCTTAGAGGGGTGGGCTTCCTTGATGGACAACTAAGATTGACAGGACTCAGTGATGCATCATTTTGCTTTCTGCGCATGTTTGTTCCCAGAATTCAGTCTGTTATAATGACATTAATGAACTTCCGGGCATATGCATCATATTATAATGATACTATAATGAGGCTCAGGTGAGTTAGAAGGTCTTTGGGGTCTTTATTGCACAGGTGAGAGTGGCTGGCTTAAACTGGTACCTAATTCTCTGCCTACTGGTTTCTTTGTGTGAGCTAAAAAATGCCTTCTGGCTTGCTGGCAGATTAGGGCGGACCCCTTCTAAGATAGGATGACCTCAGTGTCTTTGCAGGCAGACCTGAAACCCCCTAACTGGCTTTCCTGCCTAACTCTTTTCTAAGAGCCGTGAACTCCCTTATTAGTATGGATGTGAAGGACGGAAGGTCTCTTCTTTCATATCTGCTTCCTGCTGAGAATGGTCATAGTCTCTGCCTACAAAGGTTTCATGGAGCTCTTTCCCTTCCTGCCGCAGTCAGGGTGGGATCTTGGGTTTCCTGCTGAAGTGCCACCTCAGTCCCTAGACAAGGAAAAAGATACAAACTTATTATTTAAATCATATATCTATTAATTTCTATTATTGATTTGCCTATTAAGTGAGTAAAGGGAAAGAGGTTTGGTTAATATATTTCTTAAAGAGTAAAAAAGAAATCTTTGGCCTAAAGTCCCCCCCCCGCCCCCCCCCCCCCCAGACTCTAAGGTCCCTGCCTGGCTTAACACCATTTCTGCTTAATAATGGGCCAATGACCCTTATCAATAGCCAGAGGATCTGAGTAGCAAGGGCAATTATCAGAATTTGAGAGAGAGGGCCTTTTTCCATAGGAAAGAGAGAAGAAAACTTAACTAGGTTTATTGAAAAGATTAACTCTGCAAGAGGTGTCCCATTCCATTTCCTGCTAATAGATTAAGAATTTTATAAGTGATGTCTCATCTCAGAACCTCTGGCATGTTCCAGCAGCAACCTCTAAAGCCGAACACAAAGCTGGACCCGCGAGCAGTGATCCTACTACAGGACCTAGTCCTAGGAACCAACAGGAACTCATGCATAGACCCAGTGATGAAAGCAGCATGATCTGGGACGCTGGCAAAGCGAAAACAATTCAAATGACCGCCGACAGCGGACTAGACAAATAGCCAGCGGGCTGTACACACTGTGGAATAGTGACCAGCAGCGAATGCCATTAAGACACAGCTTCAGACAAAGACATCGATGAAGCTCACCGACTGCACTGTCCGGGCATCTGATTCCCCCACAGAACCCGCAGGACATTTCACGGTCAAACTCTCCTACGGAATCAATGTGACGCCCTAATGCTGGAGCTACTCCAGTCTGCAGAACCTGCGCTTGCTGGGTGCCCAGACATCGTGGTGGTGAGAGAGGGTCCCTGAAAAGGTTTTGGGTGAGAGGGTTCTGGGTTCCTCCTGGTTGTCGCCGTGCTTGTTGCTCTTACGAGCATTCGGCCCTCAACCAGCTGGTTCTCGTGCAGGTTGAGTCATCCAGCTCTCCTGCTCCTAGTAGACTGGGTGTCAGGGCCCAGCTCCCGCTGCTGCTCCTTGCTGTGGACCCTGCATTCCTGGTGCTACCCCCTTGGGTGCCGGGAGATGGCGGAGGCCTGAAAGATTCTTAGGTTCTTACATCCTTCATTCCTCTGTTCACTCCCCTTGAGCTTAGTACATTTTTAAATAGCTTTTCTCACATAGGATTTCAAGCCATGTACCCTGTTGCCCAAGATAAGGTCCCCTAGAAAAATTAGGCAATGAGGCAGTCATGGCCCAGGCTCTGCGAACACAGCCCAGACTAATGACTAGGTGGAAGACACGCAATGAAAATATTAAGACATTGAATGAATGTGCAGAGTACTGAGGACCTTCCTTTTCCTCCAGAAAATAAGCAGCTGCCTCTTTTCCTTCCCAGCCGCAGGCCCCTGTGGCCCCTTAACCATGTCTTTCAGCCACACTGCTTCTTCCCAAAGGTTGCATTTGTCTAATTGCTCCAATAGCCCTTGTGGCTTTTCCCTTCTAGGAGCCCTCAAAATTGGCTCCCAATTTGCCCCTGCCACCACCTGCCCTATCAGCCCCAAGGCAGAACCAGCCTCAGCCCCAGCCTTTAGGAGGAGCCAAGTCACAGGTCAGTTCACGGCGCTGTTCACAGCGCTGTGGTGGCTTCACACTGAAATGGGTATATTTTTCTAGTTGTCAATTGTTGTATTTCTTTTTTTTTAAATTAGTCAATCTAATTTTTGAAATATAAAATAGGTAAAATATGTACCTTGTATAAAATTCAAAAGGTAAAAAGGGGAGTTTCATGGTGGGAAAAAAAAAAAAAGTCGTTTGCTTTCATCCCTGTCTGTGGTCTCCTTAGCCCCTTCTCCAGAGGCAAAACTGTCACCAGTTTCTGCCAGAGACTGTCCGTGCATAAATAAGATCACATGTACATACAGCCTTGCTCTTTCTTAGCTCCTCGGACGAGAGTGCACTGCACACAGTGCCCTTTGCCTTGATATTTCTTGCCAGTCGCGCATTTAGCGGCTTCGTTCGTCCTGCTCCGCTTTGTAGAGGTTCCACTGGCGGGGCACCGGGATTTTATCCCACATTTTGTCTGTTACAAATGAGGTCTCTGTGAATAAGGACCGCTGTGTTTCGATGTCCTTCTCCAGACCGAGTTTCCTTGCATAGTTATTAAAATGTTTAGCTTTTTTATTTCAAGAAAAGAGGATGTGGGAAGGGAGAAACCAAGGCTCTTTTTCTGCCCCACCTGACCTTGGGAGAGCCATTTGTCACGTGGAGGTGAGGCGGGAAAACTCCCATGAGCATGGTCTGTCTGGATTGAAATGCAATAACACATTGGTCAAGGTGCTTTAAGAAGTTGAAAACATTATATCGATATTGTAAGGTGTGACTAAAAACTAATGGGGCAGATTCTACTGGAATCATATACTAGAACCAGTCACGTTGCTTTATGTTTGGAGAGATGGTACCAAGAAGATTGAGAACACTCAATTCAGATTGAATCAGGGAAAATCCAGAAATTTGTTGTCTTGTGTGAAGGTCATGGGGAGGGCTGTTTTTAGGCACCACTAGATTCAAATGCTCAAATGACATCACCAGGACTCAACTTGTCTATCTTGGCTCTATCTGCTGATATACAGTAGCCCCCACCCCCTTATCTGCAGGTAATACGTTCCAAGACCCCAAGTGGATACCTAAAATCGTGGATAGCATTGAACCCTAAAATTACTGTTTTTTTTCCTATACATGCATACCTATGGTAAAGTTTAATTTATAAATTAGGCACAGAAAGAGATTAACAACAATCATAAAAGAGAACAATTATAACAACGTACTGCAAAAAAAGTTATGTAAATCTGGACTCTCTCTGTCTCTCTGTCTCTCTCTCTCTCTCTCTCTCTCTCTCTCTCTCTCTCTCTCTGTCTCTCTCTCTCATAACCAATCTGCTAAGAGAGATGGTAACTGATGGGCAAGGAGCGTATATAGTGTGTACAAGGTGGATCCACTGGACAAAGGGATGATTCACATCCTGGGCTGAGCAAAGCGGGACAGTGCAAGATTTCACCATGCTACCCAGAGTGGCCAGAAAGTTAAAATTTGTGACTTGTGTATTGCTGGAATTTTCCATTTAATATTTTCAGACTACAGTTGACCGTAACTGCAGAAAGCAAATTTGTGGATGGGGGTGCTACTGTATTGGCTTCATTCTCATTATCCTCTGCCTTGTGGGGGCAATATGGCTATAGCAGCCCAAGCCTCATGTCCCCTCAGGTTTTCCTACACATTAGGAAAGGGAAAAAACCTTCTTCCCTAGTAGACAAAACCAGAGTCCCAAATTGAGTCTCCTTCACCCTGATTGGCCAGTCTTTTATCAGGTGGCCATTCTCTGGTTGTCCCAGCCTTTTCTGAGACTCGAGGCAAAGTCAGCTCCACTGGAATCCTGTTGACTGAGAGGGAAAAAGTAGATATCTGAACATAAACCCAGTGCTTTTCTGATGTGAAGTAAAATGGACATTGGACCATCGAGAAGGCACAGGTAGCTTTTCAATACATTTGGGGACTTGCCATTCATGAGTCTGTCATTTCAAAATTCTGGCTCAGACAGCTGAGTTCACTTCAAGGAATACTTCCATGACTTTTTTTTTTTCTTATAGGGAATTGTAGAAACAAGCAATGTGACACATGTCTGTGGTAAGTGAAATGTTTATATATTGAAATGGCCTTTAAGAATATATGTATCTTCCTTCATGAAAGAAAAAAACTCTTCCTCCTGTCAAGTAAAGAGGTTTGCCCTCCAAAGGGCTAGCAAAATGGATTTAGTTCTTAATCAGAGTTGCAGGGCTGGCAAACACGCAGGCTGAGCATCCTCCCTCCGCACAACTGAAAAGAGATCAGGTGCAGGAAACCCCTCAGTACGCATAAGGACATTTAAATCAGAGCAAATACAGAAAAGGCAGTAATTGTTTTTTGAGCCAACATGTGATTTCTTTTATGGTAATAAGCTCAATCATGCTTTTACTATCACAAAGGGAAAGTAGAGGAGGTCCCCAAATAAGCTCCTCAGCTTCAAGTTTTGAAAGAGCCAATTATGGGATGCAAATGATCCGAAATTGTGCTGGGAAATTAAGACTTAAATAACAGATGAGTCTGTCAATTCTCTGATCTTATTTTCTCAGTTTATGCAACTGTTTCAACTCCTTTCTGCATCTTTCTTCTGATTATTTTCCCAACTCCACCCCACCCTCGAATCTTCACGCCACGGGAGCTTACCAGGCTCTCTGAGCGTGGGGAGACTCAGCAGTACTGACAACCAGCAGACAGGCCTTCCTGAGCTAGGGATGGCTGCCCAGAGCCCTTTTCCCATCTCCTCCTTCCAATAAGTCGGCAGTTACCATTCTGCTCTCAACTCTGCTTTTAGAGAAAGTGGGTACTCTGGGGACAGATGAGCCGGATAGGTGAGCTAGAGGGGCCTACGAGGAACATGCGTGGAGAGCAGACGATCTGACAGCCACTGGGAGGAAACAGGACCAGAAGGCATCTCGGCTCTGTTTCTGGGTCTGTGGTCAAGCAGTTCCTAACTTCTTCCTCCGCTTTTTGTCTCCAGGCAATTTGTTCCCCTACAACCAAATACCTAAAACCGTGTTGACCCTTAGATTTTGCTTTGTTTGATCGGTATCAGGTTTTACCATATTTCAGATTTAAAAACCTTTGGGTCCAGTGCATATATGTATATAATCTCCTTTAGTTTTCCACTATCCCCACTAGTCCCTACTGCTTTCACAGGCCTGCCCCATTAGACCTTTTTTGGGGGGAGCTTCCTTCTTTTCTTATCGTACGTGAGATTTATTTTCATCTATTTCTCTCTCAGTCTCAGTGCGGCTTCTTCTTTTTATTCTGTTGTAGGACTTCTGTTCAGCTAGACTTCAGATGGATCTCCCCATTGACCATGCTATAATTTAGCTGTGATTTCAGTGTGGTCACGGGAGGTGGTGAGCACAGTGCTCACCTACTCCACCGTCCTGGCCGAACTCCCATTATATCTTACCGGACTGTGACCTTCAGCTGGCGGGTGATGTACTATACTAACCTGTCCACTTTTATCATCTTAATTCTCTCCTTCTCCTCTCTCTCTCTCAAGTAAACAGCCTCGAGAAATGCCTCTCAGCCTTGAGCGCGTGCCCCCTCCCTCGCCTCCGCAGCTTCACCCGGCCCCAGCGAGCCCACTCTTCACACCTGCCTTTCATGTCCTCTAACCAGCCATCCCCCTCGGAGTCTGCACACTTCCGGGCCCCTGTTCCTGCCATGCCCACCTCCGCCTCCTAATTAATTCACGCTCAGCCTCCAGAGTGCCACCCAAATGTCACTGCCTCAAGAAAGTCTCCCCTGACTGCCCCAGAAGCTGGATCTCTCACATGCTCAGGACACACTGCACATTTATCTTGATTGTCTGACAATAATTACCTGTGAAATTAACTATTAACTGAAGTCCGCCTTCCTCCCCCCACCCCACACCCCGACATCTATCATCTCCCAAACGTGAGTTCTCGTTGATAGTTGTATCTCCAGCTCTTGGCATAATTTGAGTGCTCATTACATACTGATGAGTGAGTGAGTGAGTGAGTGAGTGAGCGAGCGAATGAATAAACGGATGTTTAAAATGTCATTGGACTGAGACGGCAGGGAGGAGAATTTCAATAGAAAGACAGCATGAACAAAGGTCCCAAGATAGCGCAGCGTGGAGTATATGACAGTATCATGCGAAGTCCAGTTCATTCACAAATTCCAGCCTCCGTGAATGAGCTGGACTTCCTGAAGCCACCTCAGTGGGCAGCAGTCTGTCATGCTGTCATTCTTTCCTTCACCACTGTTTGCCGAACTCCTACCATGTGTAGGCAGAGGAGAGTTTCCCCGCTTCTATGGGCCCTTTTACTCGCCCCCAGAAAGCCCCCTTTTGCACTCCCTCCAGTAAGTTTTCCTCACCCTCCTCCTCCATGTAAACTCCTTACTCCATTTCTTCTTTGAAATAAAGGCCATTTGCTAAGATCTTCCTTGGTTTCTCTTTTATCCATCTGAACTCTGGCCCTCAGCAGCACTTATATTTAGTGCAGTAGAGAGAGCAATCTTCCTAGGACATGTTTTTCTAAAGTTTATAGTTTTACCTGAATTGTTTTTGTTTGAGGTTTAAATGGCTCCTGACCCATTCAGGAACTTTGCTATTTTTAAATAAAAGAGGGATGTGCCAAGTAATAATAAGTCGAACCACCTCCATTGGTGAAAATCACTTCAAGAAGGACAGACTACCCTTCAGAGGCCTGGGGAAGTAATGAGGGGAGCCAGTCTGGGTGCAGGAGCTTAGGTGCTGAGCCACCTCTGACCCCGGCCCTAGACCGGTAGCCCTGCACAGCACTGGCCCTCTCTGCACGATGGGGGAAATCCCAAGCCCCTCTCTAACTCTAATGACTCACCCGAGTCCCCAAACTCAGAGTTAGTGGATGTCACTCTTCCCCCTGGCACCAAAGCCCAGGAAAACCCCAGAGCACATGTCACCATGTGGCAGCCTCGGTGGGCTTGCCCGTATCCCTAGACGACCATCGTGCCTTTCTGGGTAAGGGATGCTCTGTGAGGTCCAGTTTACAGGAATGGAAGGAGGTAAGAGAAATGCCTCTTTCTGTGTCCTGTGAAGACTAAACGAGCTGACCTCTCGCTTCCACACAGGCTGTAACTCAGAAGTGGGCCTCCTGGTTGGTGTTATGGATTGCATGTTTGTGTCCCTCCCAAATTTGCGTTGAAATCCTACCCCCCACAATGGTTTTAGGAGGTGGGGCTTTTGCAAGGTAATTAAGTCATGAGGGTGGAGCCCTCATGCAGGAGATTAGTGCCCTTAGGAGAGAAGTCCCAGAGAACTAGCACATTTCTTTTCTGTCGTGTGAGGACAAAAGGAGAAGGTGACTGCCGGCAACCTGGGGGAGAGTCCTTCCGGAACCTGCCCAGGCTGGCACCCTGGTCTCAGACTTCCAGCCTCCAGAACTGTGAGAAAGAAACACGTGTTGTTTAAGTCTCGCAGTCTGTGCTAAGTCGTTATAGCATCCTGAGCTAACACAGTTTGGTGGGAAGAGGGGTTCTCTGTGTACATGGAGGTCTCTCACAGTCCCTTCAGGAACCCCACATTCTTTTTTCTCTTTAATGTCTGGCCACCACTGACTGAAGTACTCTGGTGTGCTTTGGCAAGGAATGTGGAAAAGGCTTCCTCCTCCTCTACACCATGATCCCGACCAGATAGGCATGTTCATTGCTGAAGGGAACGCAGAGCTGGTCAGTCATCGTGTTCCTTCCCCAGGGAATACGCCGTAATGGAACAGAAGAATTTCCTGGAAGAGTCACTGGCTTGGGGACACATATGGCCAGGACAGTTAATAATAAAGCACCAGGTCAATGCATCCCAGGACCAGAGCACCTAGGATCTGTTCACCTGAGGGCCTCCGGAAGCAATAGCAACCTCTCAGAGAAGCTTGGAACTTGCCGAGGTTTCGGGGTTAGGCATCAGGAGGAGATGGTGTGTGGAGGAAGGCACGAGACAGCGCTTAGGACACCACGTGCCAGGTAGCGTAAACACTGCCACCAAGTCAGGTTTGCCAGACCTTGTTTGTGCAATGAGATGACATTTACAGCTCCAAGCATGGCTGGCCTACGGGCTACGGGCTTGACCCATCCATACCTTTTCACTCTTCCTGAATGCCTTTCACTGACCTTTCCCTGCTCAGGAAACTTTATAAGTCTCCGATTTTCTAAAAACGAATGTGACCTCTCCCGCCAGGCCAGTGCTCAAGGCTGCTCCAGTCCTCCACGACAGAGCCTCCCTGGCCCTTTCCACTTCCGCCTTCTGTGAAACACCTGGAGGCAGTGAGGCACAAGCCTCCAAGCCCATGCACTCCTTTCCTCTAGTCCTTGCTCCTTTTTCAAGGTCCATTTCTGGGTCATCATCTTTCTTCTCGAAGCCTCTCCTATCTACCTGGTCCTCCTGAGCTCTGCTGTAGGATCGAAGTACTGCAACCCAGTTCTGAGCCACTCAGTTATACGCTGTATGAGGGCAGGGGCCATTCCTGTGTCATTCACCAGTGTATAACATTCATCATCTAATACAGCATCTAGCACATAGTAGGTGCTCAATAAACATTTGCTGATTTAATGAATTCCGGGGTTTTTTGTTATTTGTGTTGTTTCACATATGCAGTTCAGTTGCCCCAAGTGGACTGCAAGCTCTTCAAAGCTTAACCCTGGTTTCATAACAGGTATTTATAAAATTCTTGTCCACTGATTAAGGTGGCCATCAAAACCCAGCGAGAATAGTGACAAAGTAGGGTTGGGGGAGGTTGAGTGTCTTGGCTGATGCTTTCACTAGAATGCAATTTGATGGTGCAAATCAAAAACTTTAAAACTGTCCATTTCCCCTGACTTGGGAATAGTACTTTTATAGAGCCATACTAAGGAAATTAACTCACATGTCATCAATATTAATAAAACAAGAGTAACTACAATTTACTAAAAACTTACACGTGCCAAACACCGTGCTGCTTGGCCGCTTTACCTATATTCTTTCATATGATCCTCCAAGTCACCCCATGAGATAAGTATTAAGATCCTCATTTTACAAATGAGAAAACTGGGGCTCAGAAAAGCTTATAAAACTTGGCTATAATCACATCCCTCGTGACTGGAAGAGCCAGAATTCGACCTGGGAATATCTGACTCTAAGGCCCATGCCTTGCATCCTTATAACAGTGGAAAATCTTGAGCAATCTAAATAAATGTCTAGCAAGAGGAGACAAATTGAGTTAATGGCTATATCACAACATGGATATCCCGTAAGCCATCAAAAGTAATATTTTTGGAAGACTGTTCAATGACATAGTAAATACTTTAGAAAAACTGTTAAGTTGGAATAATAAGCTACTGAAGTGGGTTGAATGGTGGCCCCTAAAAGATATGTTCATTTCTAAATCCTTAGAGCCTGTGAATGTGACTTTGTTTGGAAAGAGTGTCTTTGCAGATGAGATTAAGGATCTTAATCATCCTGGAATACACGAGCAGGTTGTAAATCAAATGATAAGCATTCTTGCAAGAGACAGAAGAGAAAGAGAGACAAAGAAGCATAGAAAGCCATGCGGAGATGGAGGCAAAGATTGCAGCGATGTGGCTATGAGCCAAGGAATGCCAGCAACCGCGAGAAGCTAGAAAAGGCAAGAGACACGCTCTTCCCTACAACCTTTGTCGGGAGTACGGCCCTGCTGACACCTCGATTTCAGACATCTGGCCTCCAGAACTGTGCATGAATAAAATTTCTGTTACTTTAAGCCAACAAGTTTATGATGATCTATTGCATCAGCCTCAGGAAGCTAATATAGATTTCTAGCCATACATCCCTTTGGAAACATGACTCTTGTCATGGCAGCTAAGACCCACTGCACTCTGTCCCCTGACCTACATCTCAAATTAACAAGCATTCTGTAGATTCTGCCCCAGGAAATGCTGTCTTTTCTCTCCTGAACCCGTGTCCCTTGAGCTTTCTATCCGGCCTAGGAGATCAACACACATACAGACAGGCACCGATATGTCTGATGTAAAAATCTGTAGTTAATGCCGCCACTGTGCTTCAGTGCAGCCAACACTTGCTGAGTGCCCAGCACTGCTCTGGGCACAAGGGACACCACGAAGATCCACTTCCACTGTACAGTGCTTTCGAGTCACGTCCACGTGATTTCGTCTACTTGATCTTTGCACCACCTTGAAAGGTAAGTAAGGCAAAACGTTTTGTAACTGTTTTGCAGATGAGTAAACTAAAGCTCCAGAGATATTAAGTATCTTGCTCACAGTCGTACGGTAGGGCAGAGTTTAAAGCCAGCATTCCTGCCTAGTCTTTCCATGGTACTAAGCTCTCTCCAACGCCAGTGTATTGGAAGTCCAGGGAGAGGAAAGTTAAATTTCACAGCATGGTCTTAGACAGGTTTCTCAGAAGAGGTAGCATATGAGCAGAGTCTTATAAAATGGTCGGAGCCAAATAGATCAGGGGTTGGAAAATTATGGCCTGGGGGCTAAATCTGGGAGCCTCCTGTTTTTGTAAAAAAAAGTTTTATTAGAAAACAGCCTTGCTCATTCATTTACACATTGTCTATGGCTGTTTCTGTGCTCCAACAGAGTTGACAGTAGTCGTGATAGAAACTGTGTGACCTGTAAAGTCAAAAATATTTACTATTTGACCCTTTTTACGGAGAAAGCTTGCTGACCATTGCAATAGATGGATCCATGTGTTGGGAGGAGCTTCTGAGGCAGGAGGGCAAATGCCTACAATACAAGGTCATCCACAGCTTCCGATTGAAAGTAACATTCAATTCCTTGGAGTAATAATCTTTAGTCTTACTAGTAATAGCCAACACTTCTATGGTACCTATTATGTGCCAGGCAGTATTTTACACATAACAACTGTGTATTATTATTATTACTGTTGTTATTATCATCCTCATTTTCTAGATGAGGAAATAGAGACAGAGCGATCGAGTAGCACGCCTGAGCTTGCACAGCCAGGGAGCGGCAGAGCCAGTGTTCAAAGCCAGTACACGCCCCCAGAGGCTGTGTGCAGAGCCGCCTCCACACTGCTTGTCACACACGCTCTTAGGAATCCTGCACATTCATTCACTCATTCAATAAGAATGTGAAGAGCCTGCTGCGATGAGGGCCCAGGGCTGGATGCTGTACTAAGAGCCATTTGTTTCTGCTCAGGCATTTTCCTGACGGCCCCTCACCTGGGAAGAGAAACCCTGTTTGCAGAACGGTGACTCTCTTTTGATGCACTGACCTTGGGAGGTTAGGGAAGCTATGACAGAGCAAATGCAAAGGCTTTTCTGGAATAGCGCTGAAGCCATGAGGCGGTGATCAAGGACAGAGTCACCAGCTGAGTAAGGAAGGGAGGGAGGCTTCGGGGCCCTGTCGTGACGCCCGGAGACTGGTCATGTGGGCCATGAAGACGTCTTATAGCCGCTGAGGCTGTGGGACTCTGCTGAAAGCCACGTCGTGATTAACTGGAGAGGATAAGAATGACGGGCAAGCCAGTGAGCTCCAGCACTGCACCCCGGCCCCGTCAGCCTCCATCAGTGCTGTTGAGCTCCCCAAACATCCTATGTGGCTTATCCCTCATCCCCCCGCAGAAGTGATCGATGCAAGAAAAATAAGTATCTGGCCTTTTATCTGGAGGCATAAAATTTCATACTGATTATTTCATCTGAGGTCAGGGGAAGGAAGGAGGCTGCTCTGCTGGAGTATGTTTTAGAGGAAACAAGGGCTCCTTGAAGCAGACACCCACCTGCAGGGGTGAATTCACCTGTCCTTGGCCTCCTGCCACTCCACCCCCAGCCGCTGGGGAGCTGGGAGGGGGAAAGAAACTGTCTACTGTCGGTATCAGCTCTCTCCACCCACAAACCCTGCTCCCCAGCAACGAGCCTGGGAGGAGAAAAACAGGTTGTACCTCAGTGCTTCTCTGTCGCACAAATTCTCCCCCGCAACCCCCCCGCCACACCGGCCCAATACTGAGAAGAAGAAGAAGAAGAAGAAGAAGCATTGATGGAGGCTCCCTGGCCCTTGGGAATTGTCACAAAACTGCATCAGTCATGGGGTCGTGGGTGTAAAATTAGAAAGAAAGAAAAAAAAAAGAATACACTTCACCTCAAACTGAATGAAATGAAAAATACTTGGCTATGAGTAACAGGCTGCTCTCTCGAGATAGCCTGATTATCTGGATGGCTCGGAAAGGGAGCTGTTTCTGAGCTTCTTAATCATTCCCCGAGTGCCGCCCTCGGAAGACATCCACCTCTGCTTTCTGCCGGAGACCTCAGCTGCCGATTGCCGATTGCCAGTGAGCTGACCAGCAGGGGGTTCAGGGCACCCTCAGGGCACCCTCACAGCTCAAACAGGCGGGCTCTAGAGAAAAGGGCAGAGCACCAGGACTCACTTTAAGGACACAGAGCCTGGCTCGCACCTCGGCACCTTTGTGCCTGCTTGGCTGGTGCCTCTGCTCTGAGGGGCTGGGCACCTTTCGCCATCATCCGCTCAGACCTAAGCAAGCCCCCAGCTGCGGGCAGGCCTGGCCAGGATTTCAGGAATGAGCTGGCCAGCAGGCGTTTGTTCCAGGTGCCCTGGTCCAAACCAGCAGATGCCACCATTTATTTAAATCATCAAGGGACTGTAGAGAGTCTCCGTGTGCATTCAGGGGACCTAGAGGCACCAAGGGCCCAGACCCCGCTCATGCAGCGCTGATGTCTGGTCAGGGGACACAGACTGGAAACAGATAAATGCAGAAACGTAAAGGACACTATGTGCTCTGAAAGAGAAGAAGCAGGTGCTGAGAGGGAAGGTGCCAGGAGCCCTGAGCTCGCTGGGGGCTCGAAGGGAGCGCGGAGGCAGCTGTGCAGCCAGGTGGCCGGTGCGTTGCTAAGGCTGTGGGAGGGGGAGGCTCTGCAGGCGGAAGAAACCGCATCTGCAGAGCATGTGGCTTAGGCCACCAAGAAGCCGCCAATGACCCAAGTTGGGTACCAGGGAGAGAGTGACAGGAGAGGACAGGGGCCTGATCCAATGTGACTTTTACTGGGTTTTCCCCAGGGCTCAGCTCTCCAGGTGCCAAACGGAACAGCCCGAACAGCCCGAGTCCTTTCTCAGGATATGTGCATCTTGTTCTCTTGCTGTTTCTCTTTCTCCCTACCTGCCCCCCCCCCAACTTTATATTTCTCATCGCATTTAAACCCAAATTCCGCAGCCTTGTTTCCCAGTCTATGTTTGCGCTTCAATGCTATCCATCACTCACTTGCCCTCTCTGAGTTACACTGGCAAAAATGCATGTCTAGGAAAAAGCCCAGAAGACGTGAGAAAGACCGTCTGAGGGGCCCTAACTTGGGGGCTCCTTTCTTGGGGACCCCACTCTCTGTCCAGTGCTGAAGGCAAGGCTGTTACCGTGCAGGAGGGGAGGGAGCCGGGGCCTCCCCTGGAGTCCTGACTCTGCTCCCAGCTGACTGTGCCTCCCTGAGCACGTCACTCACCCCTCTGGCTGTTTGCCGCCTCATCTGTGGAATAAATGGATCACACTAGGTGAGGATCACACTCTGTATCCCCTTACCTGGGATACATAGGTAAGCTTTAAGGGGATCCAAGAATCCCTGGAATTGGCTGTAAAATTTAGTGGCCATGAGTATTATCTATTTTTCTGGGGTGGGTCCATGGCTCTTGTTCAATTCTCAAAATGGACCAGGACCCCAAAAAGGACTAGGAACGTCTGCTCTGGGTGACGTCCATGAGCCCACACCTTTCACGATTGTCAAAGTGTTGACTCTGAAGTCTCCCCAGAGGTGCGCTTCCTGCGAAGCTGCAGACAGGAGCTTCCTGGGGGTGTTGCAGGCAGGGAAGGGAAGGCAGGTGACGACCCAGAAGCCTTTCTGTGTGTGCCTTTCTGGTAACCTGCCTAAAGAGATCTCTGAGGACACAGACCTGAATCTGCAGGGCATCAGCAAATTGCCACGATCCCCCCCAATCTAAATAAATACTCACTTTGTACTTAACTTTATTTTCATAGTTTTGTATTCTTTTTATTAAGGAGTGTCCCACCCCCAATTGAAAGTCTTTGGACACCATACAACCTGGGTTCGTTCTTGGGTCTGGAATGTAACCAAGGCTAAGATGACCCAACAGGTATCAGCACTGGCCAGGCTGGCGGCCGTCAGACATGTGGGGAGGGGCCCCACACTCAGATGCTGCTCCAAATGGCCGGCTCTCTTCTCACGTGGCAGCTTAGTCATCTTGGTTCCTGCTTCCTTCCCTTCCCTTCCCTTCCCTTCCCTTCCCTTCCCTTCCCTTCCCTTCCCTTCCCTTCCCTTCCCTTCCCTTCCCTTTCCTTCCCTTCCCTTCCCTTTCCTTTTCTCTTTTTCCTTTATTGTGGATTCCAGGGAGTGGGTGGTAATAGCCTGAATGAGGGGCCAAGCTCCCTGGGACAATGGCCCGGTGTTTTAACGTGGGAGTGGCGTCTGCTGTGACTCAACCCCTTACCGACCCATGGACAACACCTCCTTCAGAGTAGCCACTGCGTTTTGTTTCAGGCAGCCCAGCTGCGTTCTGCATGACCGAATTGGACACCTCTCACTTCCTCTGTGAACGGAACTTGGTGTTTGGATGACGTGCAAGCAAGTCGGTTGTGCAAAATAGCACATCTCCACCTTCGGTCTCCCTCCCCAAACCCCAAGGCCTAAAAAAAGAAAAAGAAACAGGAAAAAAATAATAAATAAATAAATAAATAACACCTGAAAAGAACTAGGCTTAGAACAAGTAAAGACGTTTCTATAAGCGCTGCAAGCGCTGCCCGCAGCACGGGAGGGTGACCAGGAGCACTCCCGAGACTTGCTCCAACCTCAGGCCGGTGCCTCCCTGCTGGTGCGACCCAGGCCAGTAGGTCACAGACATCACATTGTTGTCGACCTGTCCAGCAAGTAGCACTTGCTCCGAGCCCCCAGTTCTTCATCCTCACGGGGACGATGTACATGTTTTGTGAGAAGTACCCAGGCGGCACAGCTGGGGGCCCCGGCACTCAGCAGGCACCTCCTGCCGAAGTGACAAGGGTGCTGGGGGATATGGTGCAGCCACTGGCCGTGCCAGACGGTCAAGCTGCCTGAGGACGTCCCTGCCTTGCAAATGCCTCTTACCTCGCACCTTCTCTCACCCCAAATGCAGGGCAGGGCCAACGGTCCAAGCGTCAGGCCATGGTGTGTGTGGGGAGGGGGGTGGGGGGGCACACCCTTGAAGTTCAAGGGCGGCCCAGGCTCCATATGAGTCAAAAGAGGCCCAGCTCCCCACCTTTACGAGATGCATAGGAGACAGAGGTTTGGGCCCCTGGACCTGCCCTCTTCCTTCCTGCTCATGGGTTTGGTAGCTCGACCTCGACACAGAGATGAACAAATCCTCCAGGAATGATGCTCCTTCGAGGTTCTCGACTGAGTTAAAATAAGCAAATAGATGAAAATATCTGTGTCATGCGAGGCAGCGTTAGTCTACATTGTCTGAAGTGACAGCGGGGTTCCTGCTGAGCCGCACTCACGCCGCAAAGGCATGGCTCCCCGCCCACAAGTCTGGTTTGTCTGCAGACAGTGGTACATAAACATGCAGCGAGGCCAGTGTGACAGCCAAGAGACCCGCAGCCTGCAAACCGGGCCGGCCAGTCCCCGACGCGCTCTGGGCTTCACTGTCTTGTTAAGGGGGGACTTTTACACCCACCTCAGAGAGATGTTTGTAGGATGAAAGGCACACTATGGAGCCCAGTGCCCAGCACATAGTAGGTGTCGGCACTTGCCATCACCCCTGCCCCCGCTCTCCCTTCTTCCCTTCCTCTGGCCCCACCGTCTCCAGATGAAGGTGCTCACCCTCAGGCGTCGGAGGCCTCGCTCCCCCGCGGCGGGCTGTGGGTCCCCTTGCCTTTGCGAGACACTTCCCGTTCCCTCCCCAGCCCACTGCCGTGCCAGGTCTCCGGTCTCTGGCCTGGACACTTGCAACCACTCCCCTCCTACCTTAGGGGGGTTCCGTGCCCTTAGGCACGATGCTGCTCTGCCAATTCATGCACTGTGTCCACCTGTTTACGTGCCCATTCTCCTCCCCTTCCGCTGGGATCTCCCCTGGGGTCCTTCCCAGCTAGGGACGGTAAAACTAGCATGGGGCCAGTTCCACATCAGGGGACGCTGCAAGTCGCCAACTGAAGGATCCTGCCCATCACAACGCAGAGTCTCCAGGAGTTCTCCTTCTCCCAGGAGTCAGAAAGCTTGGCTGGGCCCCCACCCGCACCCCAGGTGACTTCTTCTTAAGGAGGAGGAAGAGCAGGAGAAGGAATTTGCAGCTTTCGGAGGCCTATTCCTGGCGTGTTCTGGTGGAAGGACCCAGAGTTCTGTCTTCAAGAGGTTTGTGCAAGACCTGGAGTGGAGCGGGGCCGCCATCAGCCTCCATCCTCGGCCCCACCCTCTTCTGCACACCCCTCAGCCTCAAAACGGCCAGCAGCCAGTCAACGCTTTTTGTGGCTCTCCATATTATCATCACGTTCAGTCTGCGTCATAAACCTCGGGTCTGACATCCTGGAATCTGCCTGAGTAATGTCTTCCTCTGGTTTTGAAGTTTCTGCCAAGGAGTAATGTCGCTGGAATGCAGCCTCTGCTAACACCTGGGCTGCTGGTCCTCAGCCATGGGCGAGCAGGCTAACCCATCAGGGATGATGCGGTTTCCCAGGTGTGGGCCAGGGGCTGTCTGGTGAACCAGCCACACTCTCCCGATGAGCATGTCTCCAAGACAGGCAGGGTAGGAATGATTACAGCAACAACAAAAATAAACAATAGCAGCTAGCCTATTAAAGCATCTCTGAGCCAAGCGCAACCCATGCAGGGTCTAATTTAATGATCCCAGGAACCCAATCTGATATTAACATCCCCACTGTACATATGAGAACATTGAGGCTCTAAGATTGGGCAACTGGCCGGAGGCCACACTGTGGTGGAGCCTGTGTGCCAGGCGGCCTGCAGCCTGCTCTAACCACTGTGCCCACTGTCTGTGGAAGTGGGGTGAAGCCGATTCTGAGTGCGGAGGTTCAGAATAGCAGGTTTAACCAGCAGGAGTGACTGGGTGTGTCTGAGTGAGGCTGCCAGCGACCAGCAGAGGGATTCCCTTCCACCTGAGCTCTGGGTGGAAAAAGAAACGGGGAGAGGCGAGGCCACCCCCTGCCTCCCATTCCAGCCCATCTTCTTCTTCTTCCATGCGTTTTCCAGCCACCCTCCCACCATCTTTCGATTATCTACCAGAGAGGAAGAGACAGATTTTTTTCAAGTGCCTACAACATGTCAGTTTCTCTTCGTCAGCTATGTATACAATCCTCATCCCAGCCCCGTGAGGTTGGGTGTCATCCTTCCCGTTTTACAGGTGGAGAAACTGAGGCTCCAAAAAGTCAAGTAACTTGTGCAAAATCACTTTATCGAAAGAACTAGGCTCGAGACAAAGCTAACCCTCATCTAGACCCTGTGCTTGGGCTTCCACACCGCAAAAGAAGATAACACCTCAGAAGTAGCCAAAACGGCTTCAGAAGCTTAGAGAGCAGGGCTGTGCCTGCCGGGGAAGGAGGGGTGGCCATGGAGGGAGAGATGCGCCCTCCTCTGGTGAGGGAGCTCAGTCCCTGGCCTCCCCCACTCCGGCCAGCTGATCAGCCCCTGACAAAGAGAAGGAGGGCGCTAGGCCTCCAGTGGACAAGTGTCTGCGGAGTAAGCCACCTGTTGCTGGTATCCTGTGTAATACACTTGGCACAAAGCATCAGGAACCACCAGACCAAGAAACTGTGACTTCTAGACGCCACCATCCACAGGCCACTCATCCAACCCAGAGCGCTCGGCCTCCTAAGATGCCGGATTGCACACACCTTGTCCACCAGGCTTCCTAGCAGCAATCTCAGCCCTGTGGGCTCTGTGGCTTCCCCTTAGGAAGACGGCTTGCCTGGGGCCACCCAGACCACAGGCTCCGAAGTACCCACCTGCTGCCTCTTGTAGAAACAAAGGTGGTCAGCGGAAGGATCGTACAGGGCTTGAGAAACTTCAAGGAGGTACACATAGCCATGGATTCAGACAGCACTGGGTTAAATTCCAGTGCCTCCCACCATCAGCGTGGTGGCCCTGAGCAAGCCTCCTTGCTAGGTCTCAGTGTTCACATTTGTAAAAAAGCGTCAGTAACACCCTGGCCATACTTTTGGTTGAATCAGAAAATTTACATAAGCAATACTCTCAATGCCTGATGTGCAGTAGGGACTCTAAGTTAAAGCTTTTAACTTTTTATTATAATATTAAATATCTCCAAGATTCATGCAATTGGAGAAAAAAAAGCTCCGTAATAATCCCAAATGATGGAGCAAAAAAAGCCACTACTTGAAATGTTCTCTGACTAAGAATTAAAGAGTGGTTATTTAGTCTGGAACGAGGAGGAAGATGATGTCAGAAGAGGAAAGAGGACAGATTCATCTTAGATGCTGTGGTTGCGTCATGGTCAGAGAGAGAGAGACAGGGGCAGGAGAGAGGGAGGGAGGGAGGGAAGGGGTGGGGAGAGAGAGAGAGAGAGAGAGAGAGAGAGAGAGAGAGAGAGGGAGAGAACTGGAAGGGGAGGGGACACACATTCAATAGACTAAAATTTAGTCCTCAACCTTAAGCCATTTGCATGGAATTGGAATACCATAAAAAGTGTCAAGTGACATTTGTGAGACACAAAATGCCATAGGAATGTAGAGACAAAAGAGTTTACGAGCTCAGGTGGGGTCCTGAGTGATTTGCCGTGCTTCCTGGAGGAGGTGTTACATGAAGTGACTTTGAAGACAAGATAGGATTCCAACAGGCAGCAATGGGGAGGATCGGTGAGAAAAACCAGGAAACAGGAGAAGGCAGGGGGTGCTTAGTGCATCTCAGGAAATATGGGAAAAAATAGCAAATAACAAAATATTCTTACCAGGTACCTCTGTGTGATGGGATTGATTTTTTTTGTTCTGTTCTGAATACTCTAAATTCTCTAAAATGAGCATGGATGACTTTTATATTCAAGGAAAAAAAAATCATTTTAAAAATCAGCATCAATAGCAAAATGAGTAAAAAAAAAAAAAAAAAAAAAAGACGGTTCCTCTGAGGCTGAAATTAAAAAAGAAAGAATTTTTAAAGCTCCAGGTAAGGTGGCCGTAGAGAAGGGGCCTGGCGTCCAACTGGGGTCTTAATCTCAGGACCGTTGACTTTCTTGGCTAAATATTCTCTGTCCTGTGCTTGTAGCATCCTGGCCTCTACCTACGAAATGCCCCACCCCCCAGCCCCAGTTGTAACAATCAAAAATGTCTTCAGACCTTTACCAAAGGTCCCCTAAGGGGCAAAATAACCCCTGGGTGAGAGCCACCACTTTAAGCCCTGGAATCCTTGACGTGAAGGGAAGTCACTCTAGCCTAGTTACCTCCATGCACAAAGGGTGGACTCCCTCCCCTGGGTCCTCGCTTCCTGCTTTCATCCAATCCCCCCTCGACCCAGAAGGCAGACAGCCTGGATTGAGGTCTCAAGTCTTAACGTCACCTAGGTGCATGACCTGAGGTGAGCTGAACGGCCACTACACCTCCGTTTACCTACCTGTAGAATGACGAACCCCTAGAGTCCCTGAGCCTGTGCGTCAATGCCAACCCCCTTATTTTGTAAGTGACGAAAGTGACGTTAGGAAGTGCTGTTTCGCCCAAGGTCGTAACCTGCCCCCTGGCAGAGCTGTTACCAGAACTGTGTCCCCCTGCACCCCATGATCTTCCTTTTGCGTCCTCCATGGATTGGAAGCAGAGTTTCTTGTACCAAAGAGAAGAAGAAAAATGGAGACTACCTGGGCCAGGCCACTTAGACGTGCCATCGCGTGAGCAAGGTCACAAAGAAACCTCCTCTCTGTGAATAACAACGGTGCCAATGATGCGACTTCCCGAATGAGCCAAAGCAACATGCGAAAACACAGGGCTAATTGGCTCTTTCAAGACAGTCGAGAATCTGGGGGTGATGAATTGCACGCTATTCAATGGCGGGTTGCTGTGACAGAGGGCTGCAAATGCCACTCTGGGGATGTGTTAATGAAGGTTCTGCATGCACAACACGAGAGGCAATTATTCTGTTCTCCCTGGCACCGGCTCCTCCTGGCAGGAGAGCTGCCGACAGGGTTGGAAGGAGTTCAGCGGAAAGTTCACCGAGAACCAGATGGAGAAGGAACAGAACTTGCTGTCTGGACCAGCCATCGCCAAACAGACGGAGCGCTTGTCCATCTGCGTTACCCTTCTCCTGGAGGACATGAGGAGGAGGTGGCATGGTGGGAGGAGGAGACTCAGCTGGCTGACAGAAAAAGATCTGGGCTGCTTCCAGCCTGTGTGGAAGCCTCCGTCTCTAGTAACGCTACAGCCTCGGGAGCTGCCTTCTTTCCTGGCCTGGAGATGCCAGCCAGATGGGGTGCCAGGAACCATCCCAAGACAAAACATGGCCAGGAGGTGAGTCAGGAGAAGAGGGGGCAAAGGCAGATCAGTTTGCAGATGGGTCGCATGGCATTAGCTTCCTACGCAGACCTGGCTTCTTCCTCCCAGGTTCACTCAGGGGAAATGTGTCCAGCAGGATGGTGCTTTGAGACACCAGTTTGGAACCAGCCCTATCAGTGGAATTGTCCAGGCAAATGCGGTCGCTGCCCCACACAAGTGCAGTCAGATTAAAACTAACATTCAGGGCAGCTGTGAAGACCAGATGAGTCATAGGGCTTAGGGTAGGTGGGTCCCACACATCTCCTGGGGTGGTGGTGGGGGGCAGGAGCAGGTTATAGAGTCTGCGGAAGGGCATGTGAGCCCTGGGTCTCAGCAGCGGCCTCTCCTTGCAGACCAGGAGGGGTCATTCGGCTTCCGCATGTCCCAAAGGCCACCTGCTCTGCCACCATGAGTGTCACTGGCATCAGCCACATGCCTCCTTTCTCTGTTTCTGACCAGAAGATGGCTGTACCACCTCACACTCCCAGCAGGACTTCACTGTCACTAACACCAGCGGAGCATCGTCCTGGGCTGGTGACCTGGTTGGAAGAAGAGTGCCAAGGGTCCGGACAGGTCAGGATGAAGTTTGCAGAAAAGGAGAATGTGGAGCCTTCTAGGGCAGCTTCTCCCGATGGGGGGTTAGAGGCCAAGTTGTCCTCAGAATGAGTTAACCATTGTCCTGGCAAGAACTTGGCCTAAACTAATAGAAACACCACCCCAGGCCCCCTGAGGAATCTCCGTGGGCCTGGACAGCACCAGCGTGAGACTGGGTGGGTAACTGCTTAGGCCCCGGCTACCACCGGCAGAGTGCTCAGCGAGGGACCCCCTCAAACGCCTTAATGCGTCACGGGGCCTTCTCAACTCATGCTCCCCCGCCCAGCACTCACACTTCTCCCCACTAAGTGGACAGTGGAGCATAGTGCAGAGAATTTCAAACTTCATATGCATAAGAACCACCTGGAAAGATAGTGAAAATCGCAGCTCCCGGGCCCCCTTCCCTGGGATTCGGATTCATTCAACCTAGGCAGGACCCGGGATGCTGTATTCTTCTCAGGCATCCTTGAAGACTCCCAGACAGGTGTTTTCTGGCTGCCACTGTGGACATCCTGGTTCCGTAACCGCTGATTCTCTGAGATCAGATCCGAATTCAAATCCTCACTCCCCTGCTTACCAGCTAAAGGGCTTCTGAGCCTCAGTTTCCTCATATGTGAAATGGGAATGGTGACTATACCTTCCTCACGCTGTGAGGATGAAATGAGGTGACTGGTGTAAATGGCCCAACAGACTGCGTGAAAGGCAGCGAGCTCTCAATAAATGTGGGTTCTTTATTGCTGAGGATGCCTTGGCTGTTCCCCCGCTACCCCGACCCCAACACACACACACACACACACACACACACACACACACACACACACACACGGGTGCTCAATGTGCAATGACATGTGTCTGGCTCTGATTCAGAGCTGTCCTGTCCCTCAGGGGAGATGATGCGGGGACTCTGCAGGTGACCTGTCCATTGTTTGTAGAGCTATGCCTCTTTGTCACCCTTGAAGGAGGACTCCATTTTTTCTGACTCAAGGTTGAATTAAAATTCCGTTTGGCCATTTCCTCCTGGAGTAAAGAGATGAAAGAGTCTCTCTGAGCCCTTACACCTAGCCCAAGTGTTGGAAAATTGTCTTTGACAGCTCGATGCCTTTTTTGGCTTTGAAGAGAAAACAGAAGTCAGCTCGTGAGCAGTAGCACGGGCTGCACTAGGAGCCTGAGGGAGCGGGCGCGGGTCGGGCAGAGCGGGTAGCAATGCAGGGACCTTGCCAGGAGGGTGAGGCTCTCTGCACGGAGGCTGTGGACAGCTCTCCAAGCCCTGGCCTTTCGGGCCGGGCTGCCCTCAGGCGGATGGACCCAGCGGGGCACAGTCCGGCGGGGCACAGCCTGCTCGGCTGGGCTCCCCTCTGCTGGCCGTGTTCTCACTTCCTCTTTCCTCTCTGCTGGTCCTGGCCTCCCACATGCAGGGCCCATCTCCTGGGCTCTTCTTGTCTTCTTAGGCCACTCGTGCTTTGATAATCATGAGCCAGGATCCAGAGGCAGTGGCGTGTGCACACCCCAGGGCACCTTCTTCCCCAGGCGCCAGGCCCAGACGGGGGGGGCTCTCCCATCCCAGGGCTCCCCAGCTGGTGGCTCTAGAGGTAGATCATTCTCCCAAAGACAAGGGCATCAGGAAAGGCCACCAGAGAGGGCAGGGCCAAAGCAACCCAGAAAGGTGAGGTAGCTGATGAAGGCTGCTCAGAATGACTAGGTGGCTGCTGGATTTCTCTGAGTTTTCTCGTGTGGGCCTGTCCATTAGCCACTGAGCTCTAAGACCTCGATGTAGTTACGGAAGGTGGTGACCCCGTGGCTGAAAAGCACCCGATCCATCCGATGCCTGAAGTTTACTGTTGGAGCACTTGGGCTCCCGCAGGCTCTGGGTCCCATTTAGCCCCGCTTGGTGACACTGTGAAGTCTTACATGGTGCATGGATGGACACTACGTCTGGCATAGGATAAGCACCTGAGAGCTGATCGCTAATAGCAGGAGCAGTAAGTAGTTACCACCGTCGTCTTTAGCACGCTAATATCACTGAACTTCTGATTCCTCTCAAAGAACGTTTATGAAAAGAAGCAAAAGAAGGACAGCACTGGCTTCTACAGGACAGCAGGAAAGACTCCACAAAACCTTTTATAGAACCTGCTAAGTTGTGTGGTCTTGGGCAAGTCAGCTAAATGCTCCACGCCTCGATTTCCCTCTTAGTATAGGAGTTAAACTGGCTCTCTTGTCCTCTAGCTCTTTAAACTTTTTTGTTGTTAATAGAAAATGAGGTACTGGCTTTCTATGGGTTTGGTACTATGTTTACCTTACGCATAACTGCAAGAGATGTGATTCAGAACAACTTCATCACCCCGATGCTGCCAGTGGCTCCACAGCCCGTGAACACAGGAAGTGCTGTGTGTGAAGACCGACAAGCCGTGGTCAAGGAGGCCCTGCCCAGATCCCACGCCCTGTTACACGTCCCGACTCCTGCCAACGGCTGAGGTCACCCCCCATCTGTAGAGTTGGAAGAGAAACCACAGAGGGGGCCCCATCTGGGGTGGGCACAGGCTCAGAGGGCAAAAGGTTATGGTTCCAGGTCTCCACTCCACCACTTACCTGTCCCTTACTGTCTCTGAGCCTCTCCGCTGAAAAATAGGGATCCGGCTGCGGCCGGGTTCACCGAGGGCCTGCGTGGAGAGCACTTAGCTCAGAGCCCGGCTCGGTAGGGAGGGAAAACCATCCTCCTCGTTGCCACCCAATCTGCCTCCTTTCTCCTGTCTCCGCTTCGGCACTCGTTCAGCATATTTTTATTTATTCCTCCGTGGGGAGGGAGAGGAGACCACTCTTGAAAGACTTTCAAGCGAAGAGATTTGTTTTCTCGGCATCTCGGGGAGCTCACTGAAGCTCCTGGGGGAGGGAGGAGCTGCCGTGCCCCTTTCCCCTTAGGAAGCGCAGGGGTGTTTCTCCTCTGAAGAAAGGCCGCCCTCGTGTTTTCTCTTCTTGCTCCTCAGGGTCCAGGGAAGGGGCGTTAAGCAGTTCTCCCGAGCTGGGCCATCGCTGGTCCCCACGGAGCTGAGCGTTCTTCCCGACCCTGGCTGACTCATGTCCCCAGGGCAGGAGACGTACACAGGAGTCAGCCAGCTGCCCTTTCAGAGAAAACTCCCTCCTGGCACGGGGAAAGGGGAAATAGAAACCCACTCGACCTTTAGCTAGAAACTCCCTGTTATTTAGTGACTCTCCTCTAGGCCTCTGAAGGTCACCTCGTCCATCCCTGTTCCCTTGGCGGCCAGGGCAGTGGGTGCCCCAGTAGGTACACATTAAAAAAATAAATGGACAAACAGGTAGATGGATGGATGGATGGATGGATGAGGAATTACGATGCCACTCTTGCCCTGAGCAGCTCACAAGCCAGTGGACAGGTCAAGAGACGTCTAAAACAATTTGCAAGTGCAGAAAACGATCTTTGCTTATGCATCAAACTGAAGGTGTAATTCGTAGAATCAAGTGCTTCGGGGAGGCCAATGAGAATGAGTCTCACAGGTCTGCAGCCACAGCAAATATAGTTAACTGTGGGCTCCCGCTTCTGTTCTCAAATCCATCGCTACTGAGGCCACACTTCCCGCCGGTGACAGATGGCAGGGTTACAGCTGCTGGCCAGTTCCTGGAGGCAACAGACTCTTCTGACCACGGAGGACCCCACTCCACAGCCTTGCCAGGCCTCCCTTGAACTGCACAACGGTCTAGTATGTTTTCACTCAACCTCCTTTCTCTCTATTCTTCACTGGCAGTAAGACTTGCATCAAGGGTGGAGGGCCCTCCAAACCTTTCTGGGTCCTTTTCCTTTTATTTCTCACATAAGTATGTTCCTGACTAAAACCCCGGCATGTCCAATCCTATATTGACATCTGCTTCTTAGAGTACCCAGACTAACACAGCCTTAGAAGTTTAGACTGTTCACTGTGGGCCGGGGAAATCAGAACAGGCTGAATGAGGAGGTGGCACTTCCCGGATGTTCCTTGCAGGCCGTAGCAGCCAAGAGAGCAGGTCCTGGTTTGGGCGGTGGACTGCCGGTGCCAGGAGAGAAGACGTTGTCTACATCATTCCCTGCAAATCCTGTTCCGTACACAGTGCCAAGCTCACGGTGGTCCCTCCCTGAATTCTTGTTGGATAAATGAATCGGCAGACCTCTTCATCCTCCTCTCCAGCACCAGAATGCCTTGTGCTTGCCCGGGTTCTAGAAGCTATTACACTTCACTCTTATAGAAATAGTTTCTCATTTATCTCTGCCCCCAGACTGTTCGCTTCTTGAAGGCAAGGAGATCTTATTCTGGAGGCCCAAAGACCTGGTTTATAGTTTGTGTCCAAAGAAGGAATTAATGGAATAAATAACCATGTCTGAGGGGTGACATTGGTCATGAGGACATGGCTTAATGAGTTGTCACATCTGAGAGGTGGCTCCTGATTAAGAGTGGGGACAAGATTCCCGGGTTCTGGTCTGAGCATCTCAGTTTGTGAAGTGTGCAGAGGGAGGTCTGGCTACCTCCTGGAGCCATGGCCAGCTCCTTTCTTTCCAGCTGACAGTCTCTGGTCTCAAGAAGACCTGCTATTTGAGGACATCTTATATTTTTCAAAGCCCAGTCATATATGTGATTTTGTGGGAGCTACACAACTCCATGGCATGGAAAGGTAAGGTGTGATTTCCAATTTTACAGCCTGAGGTTTATAGGCTGCCGTCATCCACTCTACTGGTAACAGCACCCTACCTTCTCTTCTAGGATCACCCCTCTCCCATTGGATTATGTTGTGGGACCGTCCATCGGGTCGGGCGCCCCCCCCCCTTTCCCGGCTGTGGGGTATTCATGTGACTTGAGTAGGGGTCATCAGGCAATCTTCCTAGAACTTGAATCTCCCATGGAGAAACATAGGAAGTAAAACAGTCGGGGCTCACTGTGTGATCCCGCAATTCTACTTCCTCCTTGCGTCTGGTCCCGGGAGAGTCCTTCGGTAGAACCTAGTTCCTGAAGGTGGTCTAAGCTGAGTCGTTAGGGGTTGGGTGACAGGGAGGAAATCCCCCAGCCCCACCTAAGGGAAAGTCAGGAGTCTAGTGTTCTCAGCTGCAGACCGCGACCTTTGCTGCGTCACTTGAGCTCTCTGGACCCGTGTGTCCTGGTCATTCACAGTTACTAAGCACTTGCCAGGAACACGGAGATGAGTAGAACAAACGCAGTTCTGCCCCCAGGGCTTCCGCAGCGGAGCCTCTGCTGTCTGCCCCACAGCCCCAGCTGCTAGATAGTGCCTGGCCAGGCTGGCCCCAGCCTCTGGTTTACGCTCTGGAGCTCTCCCAGGCCAGGCAGGCATCTGCTGGGTCCCCAAGACAGCCTAGGCCAGCTCATTCCCTGGGGTAACCCACCACCTGTGGGGGATGGAGCTAGCAGACAATTCCGCCTTGCCTTCTGAAGACTTCTCAAGTCAGGGGCGCTGAGCCCCCACTTCCCACAGAGCTACCGTGATGATGCGGTGGGGAGGTTCCAGGTGGAAATGGACGAGAAACGCCCATGCGAGTTGGAATGGCCTCAGGCCTGCAGCCAGGTATTTCCAGTTCGCTGGGGCCCCCAGAGCTGCAGGAGTAGGTGTTCCATCAATGTGAGGGGAAGTAGGAGGAGGAGCGGAAGGAGAAGCCAACGGGATGGGGCATGGGGCAGCCCGGCCCACTTCCGGCAGCAGCGAAAGGGGCAGGGAAGGGCATGACTGGAACCCCCAGGACAGCTTCATCCTGCAAAGCCTCTCTGGGAAATCGCCCAAGGCCCCCTTCCCCAGCAAGCGCCTCCCTGGCAGAGCTGCCTCTTCCTTCCTCTCTCTCCTTCCCAGACAGATGCTGGGCCCCCATCCCCCCCGACCCTCACCCCCCACCCTCCGCTCCGCTGCCCCCCCTCCCCACTACCCACCCTCCCCCACCTGCCACCAGCCAACTCACCACCACAGAAGGCTCCCTGAAAGCACCCCTTCCCATAAAAAGAACAGTCTCCAGTTCTCTTTTCCCTCACAGAACACCTGACCGGATGCTTAACCCGGTTTCATGATGTTTCCTTTTTTAAGATAGCACAGAGGGGCCAGGTAGGTCTTTCAATCGCCTTGCTGTATTCTTGAAAAAGAAGCTGCTTTATGGGGCAGGAAGCATCCCCAGGGGGCTCGTTATCTGAAGAGGTTGCCTGGCTTGACCTTTCATGACCTTTCATGGTTGAGATGAGGGATCTACCTAGGAGGTCAGGAAGGAGGCAGGGTGGGGGGCTGCCGGTCTCCTCTTCCCTCCCTCGCCAGCCCAGCGCAGGAAGGGGGGGCACCGCCCACCTTGAGGGGTGTTCTCCTGCTGCTCTGCTCCAGGCTCCCTGATGGCGTCACCAACCCTCCACATCCCACAGGGGCGAGTCTGCAGGCCGCCTGTGGCCCCACTGCCCAGCCTGGCGGGTCCGCTCATGGGAGACCTCGCCTGGGAGCAAAATCGCCAGTGTTTTCCTGCCCCCCACCGCAATGGTGGCCTGAGTGAGCATTTACTCTGGGCCAGGCCCTGTGCTAAGCACTTTACAGATGTTAGCAGATCTCGTCCTTATAATACTCTACGAGGTTAAGGAGGTTAAGTCGGTAGCCCAAGCTCGCACAGCTAACAGGTGGTGGAAAGGGGCCCTGGGTCCTACGGCCTGCGGAGCGGGAGGGAGCAGGTGCCTGAGTGAGTGGCTTGTGGGGAAGGAAGAGGAAAGCCCGATGTAATGAAAACATCTATACTCATAACACTAGTGGTATTTACTGAGCACGTAGTATGTCCTGGGCCTGGTGCTTTATGCGTGCCTCCTCGCCAGCACCGTGAGGAGGCGGAGACTGCTGATGTGACCACTGGGAGAGGCCCTTTCTCCTCTACTCCCTCCCTCCTTCCCTCCCACACTCCCACCCTTCCTCCCTTCCCATCGTTCTTTCTCTCATCTCTCTTTGAGTTCTCACAGGGCAGTTGTCTCAAACTATGGACCAGATGCAGCGAGAGTGGCCCTGCTCTGGAGAGTCTGCTTTATAAAGACCGTCCACTCGGCCATGCCCAGGGCATACGGCCTCCACTGCCCCCGGCACACGTGCTGAGCATCTCACTCCTCTGCCTGTCCTTCCTCTAGACCAGCTGCCCTCCCAGCCCCAAGTCTCCTCACGGGGTCCCACGTGGGCTCTCAAGCCTGTGCGTAGCTGTCAGCACCCCGTCAGCTCCTGCCCTACCTGCCCCACCTGCTCGTTAGCGGCGGGGCAGGCACATGTCCCCGCCTCCACCCAGCCAGGCTGGCCAGCAGAGTTGAGGGCATGTAGGAAGTTACTGACGGCCATGCTTCTGGCTCAGCCCCACATCCAGCATGTGTCCCCTTTGTCTTAGATCCTGGCAATGACCTGGAGAGACCCCCACTGCCCCAGGAACACCACAGCCCCCACCCCTGCTCTCTTCCCCTGGGTTTGGAGTCTGGGTGTCCATCCAGGAAGTTTATCCTTCCGCCCCAGGCAACCTGGCCTTGGCCAGAGAGCATCCCAGAGTGTATTTCCGTCCAGCTTTGTCCCATGACTCCCGTGCCATGGAAACACCACCCTCTTCTTCCCTCCCACCCCCACGGCGCCACCTCAAGGCCACTTCCCATGCGACCTTCCTGCTCCTGGGATCAGAGTTATTCCCACACTGGCTGGGGCCTGAGCCAGCCCCCTTCTCTCCCTTCCTCCCTCTCTCCTCTGTCCCTCCCACTCTCCGGAAAAGAAGAAGACCTGTCACCAGGCCCCACAATTGATTAATAGCCCAGCTTTCACTGATAATTCCATCCCTGAGGGCTGCAGCCCAAAGCTTTGAGTAAACATAGTGATTTTCCTTAAATAAACATCCTCCCCACAAAGTAAAGTCGGTGACCAGGCCCCGCTGACCCTGTAACTCTTTTCACCTCTGTGTTCTGGTTCTCTCCGCTCTCGCCCCACCCCCACCATTGCATGTGTGTGGGAACAGCTTGGAAATCAATCCTCATCTGCTTGAGCTACAGCTTTCTAGACCCTCTCCTCCGCCTGAGAAGGTTCCCCTACCCCTACCTGCCACCTGCAACTCATAGCTGTCAGTCTGAGGCTCACAGCTCCTGCTCTCAGCTACTGCTGCTGACTCTTTAAATGGCTCCCTCCACCCAACCCTACAAGGGACAAAGGGACAAGGGACCGGCCTCTGCCCTGTGTGCTTCCATTTTAACCTGCTCTTCCCGTATCCTTGGCTCTCTGGACAAGGGGAGCCAAATGTTCCTGGCCCTGATTTCCCACCCTCCACTGCATCCCACTTTGTCTCCACAATATCACCGTCCTGCCTTGACCTCAGGGCCTCAGTTTTGCAACCTCCCTCCAAGCCTGTGCCCTGCGCCAGGGTGGGTGGAGGCCTGGGGGACTGCGCCCTGCAAGATGAATGGCTGGCGCTGACAGGGACTTGCAGAGGACAGAGCCCGAGGCACCAGCTTGTGAAAAACTCAATGACTGGGGGTCACACAACTGAAGGGTGGCATGATCTTGGACCTGTGCTCCTCAGAGGGACCCTCAGTGAGATCTTCACTCCGTGGCCTTACTGAGCCCATCGCATCAGATACCGTGGTCACTTATAAAGCAGGATGTTTTTGAATATTAGTGTCTCTTTTTTCTCTATGCGGTACCTCCTCCTCCTTTCTCCTATTCAAGCAGGAATAGTTTGACAGTCTTGCTGGGGCCTTGCTTGAAAATTGAGGACAATTTAGAGAGTTCGTAGAGAAGATAAATGAAGATTTACTGAAATGGACAAAAGTCCCAGGGGGGAGGAAGCGGTGGAGAAAGCAGGCTCCCCTGCATCCCTTGCTCTGAGACCAGAAAACGATTCTTCCGGCAGGAGGTGGGGAGGCCCTCCACAGCGGGGCCCAGCTCTGCTTCTTGACAGCGTTTGTGGAGGCAGCAAGACCCCCGGGAGGAGTGGTTCCCACAGTGCCTCAGAACTGGGTTCCTGGTCTTGACAGATTCTGGCACAGGATGGAGGCAGGGGAAGATGGGACCACAGCACCTCTGTGTTAAACCATGGAGACTGGTAGCTGACCCCACTCTTGGCTCAGTATAAGATCTCAGAGCATCTCACAAACCTAAGAAACACCAGAAATGGTGGGGTGATATTTTCTGAAGCCTGGAGGAATGGGGCTCGGAGTGAGGAATGAAGAATAAAACATGACTTCTGAGTTTGTGTACCAAGATGTATACCCATAATGACCAGAGGACCGGAAGTTGCCAGAGCACATCACACTGTTTCCTGTCTTCATGCCGGGCCTTTGCACATACTGCTCCCTCCGCCAAGAAAGCCCTTCCTTCCCGCAGTCTGTTTGGCTAATCCCATTGGTCCTTTAAAACCTGGCTCTAATGGTACCTTCTCCCGGGAAAACTTTCCACAGAAGCATAACTGTTTACACCCTTCTTCCCTTTTTGTGTGTTACCTTCCTCTGTACTGTTTTACATTCCTATTTCTTTTCAAAGATATAATTCACATACAATAATATTCACTCTTTTGAAGTGTGCGATTCAGTGTTTTTAGCATTTTCGCAAAATTGTGCGCACTATTTAATTCCAGAACATTTTTATTGCCCCCAAAATAAACCCCACACCCGTTAGCAGTCACTTCCCTTTCTCCTCTTCCCCTAGAATCGTACTATGTTTGTCCTCTTATGTCTGGCTTCTTTCACTTGGCATAATGTTTTCAAGGTTCATCCATGTTGTAACATGCATAAGTACTTCCTTTTTCTTTCTTTTTTTAGATAACAATATATTTTATTGTTTGACTAAGCTAGTGTTCAAGATAAGGTAGTTATGACACAATAGAAAAATAATGATTTCCTATTTAAAATGGATTGCTCTAGATTTATTTAGCAAGTCTTATTTTTATAAACAAATTAAATATTGAATTTTACATGTTTCTCAAACTTTTCTTGTATTTTCTACTGAGGTGATGATTCAATCAGTTTCCATATTTTTTTCACTGTGTATAAAAATTGGTAAAATTGCAAATATGCATTAAAATTTGAATTTACAAAATATATTTATATTCAAAAGAGACCAGAATCTGTTTTGAAAACATGCACTTGTTTTTGTAAATATTTGTTTGTCATCACATTTTTCTGTGTATTTCTGTACCCACCTTTTTTTGGAACTTCAAGGCAGGAAAAGATAGAAGAAGGAAAGAAAAGGAAAGTTCAAAGAATTTCTCGAAGGACTCCATTTCCTTGGACTAATAAGAAGGATCGCTTCCAATGTACCTCTTTGGTCTGCAAATAGGGAAAATAATATATTCTCAGTATAGTTATCAACATCTTAAAATACCATCAGAGAGGTAAATTTAAGTTAAAAATTAAAAGATATCTTCACGGATAATTCTCTGATATTCCTAGTGCTCTCATTTATTAACCTGTGTGGGGTTTGTTTTTTTAAAATAAACTGAAAGTATAATAAAAAGAATTGAATGGAAAGTTGGCATGTGTTAAAGATAGACATCAGATAAACAGATATTTTAAATATTAAACCAATTCTATTCTGTTACGAAGGAAAAAGTGAATAGATTTTCAATTTAAAGTCTTGGGTTTCATTTCTTTTTGGAAATTTTCCTTATTCCTAACTTTTACTTAATATTTTTATAACTTTCACTTTTTTCAAAATTTAATGCTTAACATTTCCCATTGTGGAAAAAGAGAAGTGTACTATACTGGAATAGCTTCACTATTATCAGCTGAATGCACTTCATTCATCTTCATAGTTAAATAACATCTCATTGTGTGGATATAACATATCTTATTTATCTGGTTAGTTTATCATCTGATGGACAGTTGAGTTGTTTTCACTTTGGGGGATATTTGGAATAATGCTGCTCAGAGCATTTGTGTACAGGTGTTTGCGTGGACATATATTTTCCATTCTTTGGGGTGCATATCTACAAGTGGAGTTGCTGGGTCATATAGTAATTCTATATATAAAATTTTGAAGAACTGACAAATTGTTTTTCGAAGTGACTGTATCATTTTACATTCCCACTAGCGATGCGCGAGGATTCCAATTTCTCCACTCCCTTTTCAGCATTTATTATCTATCTTTTTTCTTCTGATGAGAACTTTTAAAATCCACTCTCTTAGCAACTTTTAAATATGCAACACAGTATTATTGATTATTGATTATCACTATGTCACTATGCTGTGCATTACATCCCCAGCGCTTACTTATTTTGTAACCGAAAGTTTGCACCTTTTGACCCCCTTCACCCATTTTGCTTCACCCCCGCCTCCCACCCCTGCTGGTAACTTCGGATTTTATAAAGGGAACTGATTTACTCCTTTTCCTTGTCCGCTTGGCTCCATTTCACTTGGAATCAACACGTGAAGGGTAAGTGACTGAAACAGGAGAAAAACGATGCCTAACCAGCCCCTGTTCCACGCTGGGGACTCGTGGGCCGGGGCACAGACGTCTAAGAGCCTCTTAGGGAGCCGAGCACAGAGTGGAGAAGTCAAGATGAAGGCCCCGGGGGATGAGAGGGTCCCCTGGACCTGAGTAACTGCAGTCGTGGCCCATCAAGCACTTGAGCCAGTGTGGGGATGGGACTTGCTCTGCATGGTTCTGGGGGCAGAGCTTGTATCAGGAAATGAATGTCCCTCCCAGCTCCGTGGGACTCCTGTTTGATAACAAGGAAGCCTCCTCTCAGGTTTATCTCGGAAGCTGCCAGAGTGTGACAGGAAGGGCATCTGCCTTGGAGGCTGCTTAGGCCGACCCGCGGGGTGACTTGTCCCTGCTGTCTGCTGGCTGGGGCCTTAAGCAACTTATGTGACCTTCTGTCCCTCAGTCTCTTCATCTGTATTGAACATGCACACGGTAGCATTTTCAAAGGGAATAAAGGCCATTCAAACTTTTAAAAAGAAAAAACGTAAGTATGTAATGCAGAAAGATAAACGCTCCGGATGTCCTCTGAGGGAGTCCCTGGGCTGGGTTGAGTGTTGAAGGTCCAGTGGGTCTGCTCAGATATCTGAGGACAGGGACTGTACCAGGCAGGGGGCTTAGGGGGTCTAGGCGAGAGGTCACCCTCCAGTGGGACGTGCTGTGGGGCAGCTGAAAATGAGATTAGAGAGACTGGTGGTATAAGACCTCTCCCCCGCTCCTTTTCCTCCTGGGGCCTAGGGAAGGGGCCGTGGGCAGCACAGTGAATGGACGACGGTGTGAACAAGTGCTGGCCACAGAGCATTTGTTAGTGCCCATGACATTCCAGATGCGGAAACCCAGCAGGAGAGAGATCCAAGTCGTGATCGGGAGGCAACCATAGGCTGAGGCATCTTCTTCCATGGTTAATCCAGGTCCCCTTGAAGGCCCAGGGGTCTTTCATGAGCTCTGTGATCAGGGAAAATAATTCAAGACTTTTCCCTCATCTGTGGGGATAGTGACTGGACTTCCTCACACAGTTGTTGACTGGGGGAGGAACAATATGTAAAATTATAATGACGAATATTTAGCCTTTCCTAACACCAATAGATGTTAACCATTTTATTGGCTTTCATTCATGTATGCTTGCAACTTTCATGAGTCAATAGGTAATAACTGTGTCCTAAAGAAACACTCGTGCGACCAGCCACCTACTCAGTGTCCAACAGCAGGGGAACGGTTAACGGTTAGTGCGTAACTACGTGCATACCATGACATACGCTCAGCGGTTTCAAAGAATGAGGGAGCCCGTGTGAACTGACATGGAAAGATCGCCAAGAAACAGCATTCAGAAAGTATAAAGGGCAAGTCGCAAAATAGGTACAGAATGGTTCCATTTCTGAAAACCTAAAAAAAGACCTAGAAGAATTCACACAAAATAGTTTTGCTGTGGTTATCACCTGGGGAGGGGATGCGGTTAAGGAGGGTGGCCCAAAGGCATTTTGCTTTATCTGTATTGTCTCAATTCTAGAATACGTGTTATACTGCAAATATCAAAATGATTTCAAAGGACTGACTTTTTTTAATCTCCTCTCTGAACCTCATTTTTTTTCTCTGCAGAATGAGAGAGAGATTCTCTGATTAGGTGATGATTAACAGTTCCTTCCATCAAATTTTCTATTGTGGTAAAATATACATAACATAAAATTCACTTATGTTATCTTATCGATTTTTAAGTGTACAGTGTAGTGGCATTAAGTATGTTTACATGGCTGCACAATCATGACAACTATCCATCTCCAGAACTTCTTTATCATCCCAAACTGAAACTTTGTACCCACTAAACAATAACTCCTCATGCCCCCTTTCCTCCAGCCCTTGGTCACCAGTTTTCTGTTTTGTGTCTCTATGAATTTATCTATTCCAGATATCTCTTATAAATGGAATCATATTTGTCCTTTTTTAAAATCTGACTTATTTCACTTAGTGTGTCTTCAGGTTTTATATATACTATAGCATGTATCAGAATTTCAAGTCCTTTTAAGGCAGAATACTATTCTATTGTACGTATATGAAATCTTTATCTATTCTTCACATCAGAAGATATTTGAGCTGTTTCCATCTTTGGCTATTGTAAATAATGCTGCTGTAATCATTGGTATACAGATATCTATTCAAGTCTCTGCTTTCACTTCTGCTGTGTATATACCCAGAGGTGGAATTGCTGGATTATACGATAATTCTATGTTTAATTCTTGGGGGAAACCTCCATATTGTTTTCCATAGAGGCTGCTCTAATTCACATTTCCACCAGCAATGCATGGGGTTCCAATCTCTCCACATCCTTGCCAACACTTGTTTTCTGCTTTTTTATAATAGCTATCATAATGGAAGTGTTCTCTCATGGTGATTTCGATTTGCACTTTCCTAATGATTGTGATCTTGAGCATCTCTTCCTGTGCTTATCAGCCATTTATGTGTCTTTAGAGAAATCACTATTCAAGTCTTTTGCCCATTTTTGAATTGGGTTGTTTATTGTCGATGTTGAGTTTTAGTTCTTTATATATTCTGGATACTAATCCCTTATCAGACATATGATTTGTAAATATTTTCTTCTATCCTGATGAAGCCCCACTTATCTAAAGGAATGACTTTAAAAATGTTTACAATAAAAAAGAAGATAAGAAAGAAAGAACAGGAAGAGGAGGCAGAGATAGTGGAACAAAACTCAGATTCTGTGGTCCTTGGCCTTTGTTCCTTACCCGATACTATCTACATGTCAGAGGCCCCAGCCCAGGGGCACCGCCCCAGCCCAGGGGCACCGCCTATGACAGTGGTTGTGAAGGGCGAGGTTGGGTGGGCTCAGTAAACTGGGGCCCTGCAGGCTTGCTCACCAGGTGTGGGCGTGTGTGGAGGGGCTTGTGAGCCTGGGCTTTCCCTGAGATCTGTAGAGTGGGGACAGGTGGGTGGGCTCAAAGGCAGGAAATTCTCAGTAAGGAAACCTGTGGGTGTGCCCACCTGCCTCTCTTGGCCTCGCTCACTGCAGGTTAAATTCCAGACCCCGGAGCCATGCTATCTAAAGAGCATCTGTCTCTCTGCCCTTTGCTCCTTGCAGATCGTTTCATCAGCAATCACTCCTCACCTCTCTTGGTTTCATGAAGGGTTTTTCGTTTTTCTGATTCTAAATAATACACCGAGAGCAAACCGACCAGAGTACAAAGCTAACCGCAAGGCCACCATCCTTTGATCATAACAGTTACCGGGCGTGGAGTGCGAACCTTGTGCCAGGAATTGTGCTTCAGACACCTCGACGCTCCCCTCTAGCAGCCTCCCATCCCCATCCTTCACATTGATATGAACCCCATTTTAGGACCAAAAAAATTGAGCCATGACTGAAGGGCTAGTGTGAGTAGAGTGGGGATCCGTTCAGGTTTGTCTCATTTCAAGCCCATTTCTATTTCAGTCCCTATCCTGCTACTGTTAATATTTGCAGGGGTTTTTTTTTTTCCTTTGCTTTAAAAATAATTTTTTTTTTTTTTACATTTCAAAACTCCCCTTAGAAATGTAGGCTGTTTGTAGAAATGTTTGGCTATTTTAGGAATAATAAGATATGCTATTTATAACATTACTTGTGAAATGATCACATTGGGTGTTATTTAAAATCATTTTTAAAAGAATCGAGTTCCCGTTGCATGCTGCTGTCTGCTTGCTCCTGCCCCGTCCCTGCCCTGCCCACGACATGTCTCAAGTGGGCAGCTCAGCTGGGCGCGTAGTCCTAACATATTCTCTAGAGGTCAATTATTGGGTAATGTGTCTTCACCGCATCACTTTCTGGAAAGGGGCGACAAGTATGGGTTCCCCAGAGGTTGCTGGGAAAGTGCCCCACTAGCCTTTGGTGGGGTCCATTCTAACCTCCAGCATCAGACAAGCCCCCAGAGACACCCCAAACCATCAGTACTGGTCTAGCATTCCTACCTGCCACCCTAGATTCGAAATGGGGCTGAGGATACCTCACCTCCAAGATAGGAGATGAGACTATGTTTGTCTCTTGTTATACAAATTATGTATATATATATATATATGTATAAAATATATATTTGTATAGAAATATATAAAATATTTATATATAACTATCCGTATAGTTATATATGAGAAACCGCAGAGAAATAGAAGTAAAATAAAATTCATCTGAAAGCTCATGACCCAGAAAGAACCACTGTTAACACATATGTTTTGTGATACACACACACACACACATACGTGTGTGTGTGTGTGTGTGTGTGTGTGAGTGCATGGGGGAGTATGCATGTGTTTTTTTCTCTTAATAATATGTCATGAGCATCCAAGTGGCTGTGTGAACTTGGTCAAGTTAATCGAACTCTCTGTGCCTCGGTTTCCTCATCTCTAAAATGAGATGCTGTGAAGGTTTAAAAAGTTATTCTGTGTAAAGCTCAGAACTGGGCCTGGTACATAGTGTGCCGTCAATGGCGTTAGTTATAATTACTTTTTTTATTATTATTTGTCATTCTTAATGGCTGCATAGAATTCCATTGTATGGACTAATGAATTTGGTTTTAACAGGCAATTTGCAATGTCTGGAGACAGTTTTGGTTTTCATACTGTGGTGGGAGATGCTATTGGTATTTTGTAGCTGGAGGCCAGGGATGCTGCTAAACAGCCTACCATGCACAGGACAGCCCCCCACAATAAGTCAATAGTGCCGCAATTGAGAAACCCTAGTCTAGATGATTCCAGGTTTGCTTAACTAGCTCCCTATTGTTGGAAGTGCGCTTTGGACTCATGTTTCTTACTGTACACCATACTGCAATGAACATGCCAGAGGAGGCTTTGAGCAGAAATGAAAAATGTTCCTGCATGCCTCGGAGAGAGTACTACGGTGCTTGGGGAAGGGGTGCAGAGGGAGATGCATGACCCTCAAGACCTCGTGTACCTCCTGTGACCCTACTCACGATGATGTAAAGCACAGAGCTGGTCACCGCCACCAGCAGCAGACCACACAGTTAACTACCGTGACGCTGCTGCTGCCGAGGACAGGACTCATGAGAGATGTCTGGCTGAGATAAGGGAGTGAAATAAAAAGCTCTTATATGTTGTGTTTCTGAGTGACCTATGCGGGGAAACTTGGGGGATGTTGTCCCTTGACTTGTCTCCAGACTAGAAATTAAAACTTATAAACTTGTGATTTGACACCAAAAACCACATTTTAAAAAGTGCTTCCTTTGCTTTCAGATGAGTGTAAAGGAGCTTTCTCCAGGCCAGAGGCTTGATGAGCTGGGGTGGACAAGCCAGGCTTTGGGGACTGTACCCCTAAGTCCCTTCAACTGATCTGCCTGTTCCCGAATCTCTTCTGAAGGACCCCAGGCTCGCGTGGGTGGGCGTGTTTCTACAACACACGGGATGGCTCTCTCCGCCACTCACCTGCAGCCCTCAGCTGCCCTCCGGGTCCTTATTTTCTCAGCCTTCTCTGTGCCAGGCACTGTGCTGGGCACTGGAACAAAATGAACAATACAGACACGGCCCCTGACTTCATGGGACAGACCGTAAATGTGGAAACGAGTCAGTAAGCAGCTTAGGCTCACGGTGTCTGAAATGTGACGGTGGTGATGGAACTCAACTAGGATGACACACCAGAGCATCAGGTGACCTCTCTGAGCATCTGCGCTCCAACCGGATGACGCGGAGGGTCAGCGTGTGAAGATCCGTGGGAGAGATTTCCAGCAGAGGAAACAGCAAGAGCAAAAACTCTGGGAAGAGGATGGATGTGGCTCATTTGAGAAAAAGACACATTTAAGCCTCTGAAATGCTCCTCGGTCCCCTCCTTGCTGCATTTCACAAACCTACCTTTTTATAAAAATGGGGGTGGCCCAGTAGTCAGCTGCCTGGGCTCCAGTCTTGACCCTGGGATTTCCTAGTCCATGTGAGCTTGGCAGAGTCTCCTTTTCCTCACGAATCAAGCTGCTATTAGCTCCTCTCTTTAAGATCTACCTAATAGTACTTGGCACAAAGCAAGTACCCAATAAATGTTACTATTATTTTATGGGCCACTAGAAAGCTAGCTGGAGTCAAACCACAGCATATGGAAAGGAAATTTATTTCTTCACAGTTTCCCTGCGTGGAACTGAGTTGGCAAAAGTCATTTGGCATCGCTCTGCCCAGGAATCCAGCCACCGTGTTGGGGGAGGCAGCCCTGTCTGCCATGTTGGGGTCAGTGTTTTAGGAGGTGTGGCTGGAATCCAGGTAAGGCCAGGGAGCACACCCTCCCCAGGTGTCAGTCAGTCCTCCCCACATCGCAGGAGTGGAGGAGGCCCTTCCTGCTGGGGTCCTCCCCCGGCTGAATATGAAGGAATCAGGAAGGGGTGGGCCGAAGCCTGGTAAGGTCCAACATAGCTTATGTCACTTTTAATTCTAGTGCCACAATTCACACACAGGTGAGAGGATCTGGGAGTTGAGTAAGTGATGTGGGTGACAGAGGAAGCCCCCTCCCCTTGCTGTGCTTCCCGACAGAGCACAGGGACCTCTATCTACCCAGAGGGTCTTCTTCCCCACCCCACCCCCACTCCTCCCCAAGGCCCGGCCTGCATCCTTGCCAGTGCCTGGTGCCAGCCCCTCCTTGGAGCCTCATAACTGGCCAGGTCACCCTGTTTCTGGACAAGAAGCCCCTCTAGGCCTGCCCCCTCCTGACCTCCAGCCTCTCCTTTCCTCCCTCCCCTCCTGCCTCCCCTCTGCCTCATTTCTTCTCAGCCTTACACAAAAGCACAGGCATTTTTTCTCTCCCTTTTACTATTGTCCATGGCTCTATTATTCTAGTATTCCTCGGACTTATGACAATGCCGAGGAGTTGTCAGGTGCTCTGAGGCACCAGCCTTGGTGTGAGTCCACCTCTGCTCTGAAAGCCGCTTTCCGGAAGTGGGGGGTGGAAGTGTCACCAGCAATTTCCCCTCTTTAAAAAAGAAAAAGTGGTAAATGCATCCCAGAGGCTTTGGGCCTAGTTTGCAGCTTCCTTAGCTCTGAAACAGCTGACAGGTCACGGGGAGGAGCCCAAAGGGGCACAATCAACTCCCCCAGGCTGAGGTAAGAACCAGGTATTAACTGGGCATTAATCGTTAATCGAGGACAGTTCTAGCCCTGGGATTGGAACTCCTGCTCTCAGAGCGGTAACGAGCTGACGTGATGCTCGGCCCGACTCTGCGCGGACATACTTTGCCCATCTACTCACTGAGCGGGCGCTGGACACCCTCCTCTCACATCGCCGTGGGGACCTGCCTGCCCAAACCGAGGACATGACACATCCAGCAGATAACTCACCCGCTCACACAGGCTCGCCGCTCGTCTCCGTATCCAACAATTACACACAAAACTGACTCACGAAGACAACGCTACTCCCCACTGGCCACCCCCACCACTGAGAGAGCCACATCACCCTGACACACAAAGCAGCTTCCACGGGGGCCAGGTCAGTCCCCACTCACGCCTCCCACAACTTTCACTTGCACCCACCTTGGGCACACACAGTGGATTCACGGAAGCAATGATAACTCCCGGCCCCCACCCTCCCCGCAGAGGACTGGCCGCTCTGGGGCCCGGCCCGGAACTGCGTGGACAGAGACGACTGTCACAGCTCTCGTGACTGACATCCCGCAGACTCCTCCTCCCTCAGCCACTCACGCAGACGCGTGAAAGAGGTCTGTCCACGCGCGGCACGGCTGCCGACACTCAGAGAATAGTGTGACCATCTCAAGCTGGTCTGCCAGGGTCCTGAGAACCCATTACTCAGGCTGGATGTCCTGAGCAAAACTGCGAGGTGGAATTTCACCATGTGGGCCTGGCTGGGAAAAAGGCTTACGGGCACCTGGCCATCGGCACACGCCTTGAGGCAACGCATGTCCCCCAGTTTGCCTCTCCCTTTCCCGGTCTGTAAAATAGAGCTGTGGCTTTTCCTCATCAAGTAGCCTTGGGCTCCAGCTGCTGTCCTTGGCCCCTAGCCACTGTCTCCTTTCTCCCGAAGCCTCTAACCTGCAAGCACGGGCGCGCTCAGGCAGTTTCATGCACAAGGGTGAAGAATGAACTTGAAGACTGAGTTACTACAGGTGGCTGTTCAATCTGGTAACTGGCTTCCACAGGAAGCGCTCAGCAGGTGGCTTCTATGGTTCTAGGCATCTTTAGGCCCCAGGGTGGGAAGCCCCAGCCATTTCATCTTCCCAGAGCTTCAGGGATGCTGCATTTCCACTCAGAACCCTGGCTGGGAGTGTCTGGGGGCCCTGCAGTATTGCCAAAGCCCAGGCCTGCGGGCAGCGCCGTCAGAATTGGATGAGTCAGGACGGGTGGAAGTTGGAGTTAGGCCCTTCTCATGGAGACCAGATCCCATGAGCAGGAGTGGCAAGGCACAGAAGCCCAGAGGAGGGGGGCTTCCCTACGTAACCCTCAAGGGTCTTAGCCTGCAGGGACCTCCGACTCCCTCTAGGCTGAAGGTTTCTTTGCTTTTCCAGTGTGAAGAGCTTGGCTATCATTATTTCACCCAGTGCCGCTGCAGCCCTGTCGGGACAGGAATTTTGAATATCTGTGTTCACAGAAAAGTGACGAAGCTCACTGAGGTCTCACGACTGTTAGTGCAGGGCCGAGACTGCAGCCAGGCTCTTCCCGCTGCGGAGTCAACTCTCAGCCCATGACGCCAGGGTGTCCCCAGGGCTCCTGAGGGCAGGCAGCTGTCCTTCAGGAATGACAGCCTTGGGCTTTGATTTTATTCAGTCGCATGATGCTGCCCCTCCCGACGTCCCCCCCCCCCTTTACCTCGGGTTCCTTTGGGCGCCAGACGGAGTCCCAACTTCGCATCGCTGCAGCCCCCCAAGTCTTCCCCTCCCTGCCCCACCTGGCCTCTCCCTGGCCCCCGTGCCCCCTCACACTGCTTCCCGCCACCCCGCCTTGGCACCCATGCTTCCCTCCGCCTGGAAAGCTCTCACCCGAGTTGCCCACCTGGCTAACTCCGTTTGTCCTTCACAGTCAGCTCAGGTGGCATCTGCTCAGGGGAGCTAGTCCTGCCCCCCGAGAAGCTGGGCCGTGTGCCTCGCCTTGGTGCTGCCCTCTGCCAGGCCCCTACCACTCGCCACGATTGCGGCCCTTTCCTGCCTTCCCCCGGGTGGGCAGCATCACGAGGCCACGGACCTGGCCTTACTCTTTGTTCAGTGGCACCATGCAAAGGGCGGGTGGTGGTGGTGGGGGGGGACTCTTACTTTTCTGGTGTCAGAAATCCATCATGCACTGGCTCAGGTAAAAGGGAACTGGTTGGCTTACATGGGCTGAAAAGCCAAGCGAGTAGATTTGGTTTCGAACAAAGCTGGAGGCTCAAAAGACATGATCAGGAATTTTCCTCTCTGTCTCTCTCTGTCTCTCTCTGTCTCTCTCTCTGTCTCTCTCTCTGTCTCTCTCTCTATCTCTCTCTGTCTCTCTCTCTGTCTCTCTGTCTCTCTCTCTCTCTCTCTCTCTCTCTCAGACACACACACACACACACACACACACACACACACACACACACACACACACACAGAGACTTCGGCTCCTCTCTATGAGAGCTCCATTCTTAGGTGCTCCGCAGTAGTGACCAAGATAGCGGCACCCAGTCCCAGGCTTCCGTGCTACCGCTGAATAACAGCCGCAGAAAAAGAACCCTTTCCCAAACAGTTCCAGCTAACATCCCAGGGTCGGTTCTGATTGGCCAGGACTAACTTTCATGCCCCCTTGAGGCTCTGGCGATCTGGAGAGAGGACAAGTCCCAGTGAATCACACAGAACTGGAGTAGAGAGAGGGTGGGCATGATTCTCCCAAAGAAAATAAGATCACTTTTACCAGAAGAAAGGGAAATGGACCCAGGATAGTCAAACTTCACATCTCTTGGGATCTTGCGAAAATGCAGATTCTGGTTCAGCAGGTCTGGGGTGGGGCCCGAGGGTCTGCGTTTCTGAGAAGTTCCCGGGGGATGCTGATGCTGCTGCACTGGGACCCACACTTTGCGTGGCAAGGGCCCTCACAAGCCTAACATGCAATGAGCGAGGGGACGTAAGATGCCTCTGGGACTTGGTGCTCACCCTGGTCCTTCCTATGCCCCGGGGCCCAGCTGGGCTTGCTGCACTGGTCTTTACCATAACCTGATAAGGCAGGCAGAGCAAGCTTCCTTTCTTACTTCTATTTTGAGGATGAGAAAACAGGCTCAAATAACTTCTGTGACTTTCCCGAGTCACACCTGTGACAGGAGTTGAGCCGGGCCTCAGGTACCTCCCTGCTCTGAAGGACTATATAGAGCTCTTCTCCACCAAACCCCTCCTCTTACAGGGTCAGAAGAGGTAAGTCTGGCAGACAGAGTCCTCGACAGAACCCCTCCCACTCTTAGGAAGGTGTCAAAGGACAAAGGAAGAGAAGTGGCCCTCCCCGTTGTGATCACATTTCCCCAGGATGAGAAATTCTCAAGCCGCTAAACTGAATGCTACCTGAGTCAGCCAGCTGATGAGGTTTTTACAGCCAGCACAGACCCAGGTGACATCCTGGCTGTGTTGTTTGTAAATCAAGGTTGCAAAGGGCAAAGGTCACCTGGGCTGCCCGCCCTCCCCCACCTCGGTTATTTTTAACCTTTTCTCCTGCATCGATTTTTTCCTTCCTGCTCTCCAGTTATCGAGAACAGATGCCCTCTCACTCAAGGTGGGGACAGTCACACCTGGGCTCCAAGGAAAGAAATGTGGGTGTCCCTGGGCCATGAAGCGACCTCACAGAGATGCACTAGGAATTTGCAAGTGATTTGAAGGAGGAACCCTTAGTGGATCTGTGGGCTGGCACCAGGGGACATTCACACTAAGGTGATCCAAATATGGAACGAGCTACAGGAGAGGGAGGGAGTTCCCCACCTGCTATGGGTTGAACTGTGTGCCCCTAAAAATTCACATATTGAAGTCCTAACCCCCAGTACCTCAAAAGGTGACTTTATTTGAGAAAAGAGCCATCGTAGATGTAATTATTTAAGATGAGGTCATACCGGGGTCGGGTGGGCCCTAAACCCGGTCTGACGGTGACCTTATGAAGAGGGGAGATTTGGACACAGACACACGTACAAGGAGCACAGCACGTGAGGAGGAAAACAGAGACCGGGGTGATGCCGCAGCCGCCAAGGGACACAAAAGATGGAAACTTCGAGAAGCTAGGCAGAGGGCACGGAATGGGTTCTCCCTCCCAGTCCCAGAGGGAACCAGCCCTCTGACACCTTTATTTGGAACTTCTAGCTTCCAGAACTGCGAGACAGCAAATTTCTGTTGTCTAAGCCACCAGGTGCGCGACACTTGGTCATGGCGGCCCGTGCGGCAGGAATATACTGCTGTCCCCGGAGCAGTGCGTGCTGAGGCTAATGGCCACGTGGCGGGACACGGTGCAGTAAAAAGACTATGCCCTCCACCCATGTAACTTCTAATTTTCTACTAGCCATATTAAAAAAATAAGAAGAAACAGATAAAATTAATTTTAATAATATGTTTTATTTTATAACATTTATCCAAAATATCATAAGTACTAAAAGAGCTATTCATTAGAAGGAATATATATATATGTATATATGTTTATGTATATATATACACACATATATGTATATATGTGTATATATATGTATATATACATATATATGTATATATTCATATATATGTATATATATATATGTTGATATATATATATATATATATATATATATATATATATCTGCTTGCAGCACAGCTCAATTGGGATTAGCCACATTTCAAGCGCTCAGTAGCCACACACACAGCTAGTGGCTACCATATTGGACAGCAGAGGTCCAGTTCCTTCTCCCCTCTGTATACATGTGGCTTTGGGCAATTTCCTGACCTGTTAGAGCCTCCGTTTCTTCACCTATAAAATGGGACAGTAATGATACCTCCACCACCAGGTTGGCACGAGGCTTAAGTAAGAAGGACGTGCCTGTTTGGCGGGTTCCTGGCACAGGGTAAACCTCTGTAATGGACCCTTGTTACTGTGGTACAGGCCTCCAGGCGTCGGGCTGGTACAATCCCCACACTCCTCACTAGGCTCATCTCGATCTCCCTCCACACTCAGACCCACCTCCAGGCTCCCCACTGAAACCAGCCCAAGCTCACCTCTACTAGGAAGCCTGCCTAAGTTCCCAGCCCCCAATCTAAATTTTAGCAGCACCCAGGGAGTCTCACAGCTTGACACGTACTTGTTCTGTTCCTTGCGTTATTACGTGTGAGTGAGGTTTTAAGTGTCTTGAGGCCTGGGATATGCCTCCTCTAGTTTCTCTTCTGGCTCCTGTCGGCCTGTTCAGTCACTCAGGTGACAAACCTTTATTAAGCACTTATCCCAAGTCAGCCGTCTAAATCTGCCAGACGAGAGTGTCAATGAACGGCATGCAGTTGATTTACCTATATACACCTCTCAGAAGCTCTGCAAAGAGGTGGTCTCTGGGCACCAAGGTCCACGGCCCAGGCTAGAATAGCCACACCTCTGGGCCAGCCCAGGGCAGTGCCCTGGTACCTCCCAGGAAAGAGAGGTCAGAAGTACCAACAGTGATGCTTTCTGACAGGCTTTACCTGGAGAGGGAAAGTTTTCCTGCCACGGGCTTGGTGGGCCTCGTGTAGGAGCTCCAGGCAGCCAGGACGAGACTTGGGTCTGGCGTGAGACCGAGGGCTGCCCTTTGAGCCACCCTGCCCTCCCCACTTCCCCCTTCCCCAGATGGCATTTTGCGGCTTGTTTACTGCAAGTCACACCCTGATAGAGGCCTAGCTGGCTGGGAAGGGTAAATGAATCACCAGCACCTCCATGAAAGACTGATGTGGGCAAGAGTCACCATCATGCCAGCCCAGCCCAGCCCCTCATTATCAACCTGCCCCTCACCCTCGGCGCACATAAACAGTTAGGTCTGCCGAACGACCCCACTAGGGCTGATCTGGTAGGGGACAGGGACAGGCCAGCCAAAGCAACATGTCCTGTGGGCATACAAGACCTCACTCGCTTCTGCCTCTACAAGCGGCACCTCTCTCTTCCCTATCAGTGCTCTGACTTGACCACCCTCCATACAGGTGACAGAGGAAGCATTTGTCCCTAAGCCAGTCCTATAAATCCACCCCACCCCAGTCTTCCTGCACCTCCTCTCCTTTTTCCATGGAGGCAAAAGACCTGGGCTTAAATCAGACTGTGTCGACTCCGAGCTGTATGGTCAAGTTGTTTGTCCTCTCTGAGCTGCAGATTCCTCAGCCATCAAATGAGACTAGCAATAATGTCTACCCTGTCCAGTTGTCGTGAAGTGTAAACGAGCTGATTCATATCACGTGCAGCTTGGTACAGCAAGTGGCACGGTAGCAGACGTTCACGGTGACTGTTCTTTTATGACCTCAGCGATGATGATCCTGTGCTCGTATAGCAAAGCAGGAGGCTTGCTCTGCCACCAGAAGGCACATTCTAATCCAGTGCAAAGCTAGGAAACGTGATGGCCATTTTACCTGCGTTTTGGGGGATTTTACAATCTATGAGTTTTCGTTGAGGAATTTGTACTGATACAAGGCAACTCATTCATGCTACAAATATGCACTGAGCACCTGCTAAGGAGGTGTCGTGTTCTCGTGTTCTCGGAGGACTTGGGGGAGGGGGCGGGTGAGAGGCGTTCCTGGCAGCTGCCCAGATGCACATCATGAAAGTTCCCTTCATGCTCCGCTGAGGTGACGGCAGGTTCTTCGCCTGTGTCCGTGTGTAGTGAGTCTAGCACACCTAGAGGTGACACGTGGGGCTGGAGGGACACATGCCCAGGGACATGGACCTGCTTTGGGGTTTGGGTCACAGCCTTACCTCGTCTAACTTTCTGACCTTAGGAAAGTCAAGTAGACTTACAGAGCCTCAGTTTCTTCCTTAATTGAGAGAGCATAATAATAATACATAGCCTGTGATGTCACAGGGTTGCTGTCAGTGTAGTGTGGAAGCCCCTTAATAACTATATTTTTTCCCTTCTTTCATTCATTCACTCTCTCCTTCCCTCCCTCCCTTATCCATGCACTCAACCATCTAACATTTTTGTTGTTGTCGTTACCTACTCTCTTTCAGCTATTGTGGAAGGAGTTAGGAGTAGAAGGGAGCCCAGGCAGACCCGAAAAGTGCTGACTGCTAGTATTCTCAGCCCCTCTTCCACCCTCTGGATGTTGATGTCGGGGCCAGTAGACAGAGTCCAGTGACTGGTGTCCCCTCTGGGCCCAAACCCAGTCTGGGCAAGAAGCAGCCCATGCTCCTGGGCAAATGCCCAGGGCGGACCTCCCCTTTTCGAGGACCCCAGCCCAGCCGGCGCTCCCAGCCCTCCCAGCTGGACTCTTGCCCCTGTTTTCCCGTTCCTCAGCAGGAAACGATCTCTGAAGGGGCCGAGTGGGCTCCAGACAACATGCCCACGCTTCAGGCAGGAAGTAGGAAGAAGAGGAGGCGCCAGCTACAGCTCTGCTCTTCTCTCAGAAAAGCAATGTTTTTCTACAGATCTCCCCAGCAGACTTCTTACTTTCTTTTTTGGAAAGACTTCAAACATGTAGCCACTCCCAGCTGTAAAAAGGCTGGGGAAAAGGGAGCAGGATTATCACTGTTAGCTTAGACCAAGGGTCAGCAGACTTTTCTGTAAAGGGCTAGAGACTAAATATTTTAGGCTTTGTGGGCCATGCAGTATCTGTTACAACGACCCAACTTTGACTTTGTAGCATGAAAGATCCCTAGACAATACATAAACAAATGAGTGTGGCTGTGCTCCAATAAAACTTTATTCATGGACACAAGCTGGAATTTCAAAGAATTTTCATGTGTCACAAAATAATATTTTTGTCTGGATTTTCTTCAACCATTTAAAAAAATGTTAGTTCATGGGCCATACCAAAACAAACGACAGCCATATTTGGACCTCAGGCCATAGTTTGCCAATCGTTGGTTTAGAACAAGCATAATTCATTTTCTGGGGATGGGCTCACATGCACTGTAAAAGAGGGTGTGTGTGTGTGTGTGTGTGTGTGTGTGTGTGTGTGTGTGTGTGTTTACCAACAGGAATTGGGAGCTGGGAGGGTGGGTGATGGGGGTGGAAAGCATTACATGAGCACGAACGGTGTTCACCGCAGGCCATACTGTCCCTGGACAGGAAGAGGCAGAATAGCAGGAGTTGGACCCAAATCCTCCAGATTCAGGAGCCTGTCCTCTTTGCTTCCAGGCTAATATTCCCAGCCCAGCTTTGAAGACGAGGGAGATGGGGAGGCATCAGCGTTTGGACGTTGGCGTCGTTACCGGGATGGCCTGTGCAGGGACACAGGCCTGTACGCTCCCTCCTGAGGCATCCTGTAGCCTCTTCTACAGGATGGGAGACCTTGGGCAGGGGGAAGGGGGGCGGGCAGGGGTGGGGGGGAGTGCTGGGAGGGGGAGGAGCACTCGCCTCCCTCCCTCCCCAGCCAGTGCGCATCCCTGGGGCGGGGGTGGGGCGGGGGCTTTCCTTTGGCCCTAGAGCAGGATTTCCTTTTCCCTTGACACTGATAGACCGGAAATTGTGTCTTATTCTCATGGTGGGAGGAGAAGACCTCCCCCTACTCCATGACCCATGACTTCCCTCTTTCTCCTGCTCTTCCCTTCCTGCTTGCCCCAGGAAGTGATTTCAGGGAATTATCTAATAGCCGAGAAAGCCTGACAGAGTATGAAAACTTAGAGATGTCATCCTTTCGGTCTTTGAAAAAAATCTTTTCTTTAGCTCCTACCGTATGATTTAGTTTTTAAAAATTTATTTAGTTCCCACAAAGCACGAGCTAGGCACTCTTCCAGGGAGTTTTACATTTTCTGACTCATGCAATCCCCCAACAAGCCTGTGAGGTAGGTATCATTACATCCATCTCACAAAGGTGGAAACTGAGACCCAGAGAGTTCACATAATCGATGGCAGAGGCAGGATTTTGTGACCCTGGGAAAGTCAATTAGTCTTACAGAACCTTGGTTTCCTCCTTTATTAAATAGGCATAATAAAACATAGCCTGTGACATCAGTGTATGTGTGTGGAAGCCTCTTAATAACTATATATTTTTCTTTCTTTCATTTATTCAGTCTCTCCAGAGTCCCTTCTCTCCACCTCCACATGCTGCCCCTGCCCAGTGCGAGATCCTGGGAAGAAATGACGGGTGGGGGTTCAGTGCTCAGATTCTGGAGTCAAAGATGCTGGAGTTCAAATCCCGGATATAGATGTATACTAAGTGCTTCCTCGGGTAAGTCGTTTAATAACTCTGAACCTCGGTTTTCCTCCTGTCAAGAGAAATCTATTCTCTCTTCCTCTAGCACCATGATTTCTCCTTAGAAAATTACTACTCCCCAACTCCTCTTTCCTACAGTTCTCCTGGCAATGAACCCACTTGTGGAGGGCAGGAGTGAGCATGTCTTGAGACCCAGCCATCAAAGCATCTTGTTCTCCCAGCCTTAGTGATGAGTTTTGGAATAAATACATGTGACTAAATCTAGCCAATGAGAGTTAAGTTTGGGATTTTTGCTGGACCCAATAAGAAAGCAAAGGCTCTCTTTTGGCTTATTGGGATGTAAGCCCGGGGTGGCTGGTGGCTAAACAGTAACTGTATAGGAAGAGCGTTCCTAAGAAGGAAGCAAAAGAAGGGTGGGGGGCAGGACTGGGACACCCAAAGATGGAGAAGAGCCTTGAAGAGAGGACCACCTGAGCTTCCGGTTCCCACCAGGCCTGAAACATACCCTTTGCTGCCTTAGTTAATAAGCCTACACGTGTCCTCGGTCAAGGCCAGTCTGAGATGTTTCTCTGACACATGCAATCAATAGAACAAAAGCCCTATGACGGCAAGGGTTTTTGTCCGCTAAGTTAAGGCTGCATCTCTAGTGCTGGGTACACAGAAGGTCCTCGGTTAAGCAAATAGACCCAAAGAGCTACAAATATAACGACCCGCCTCACGGGACACTGTGAGGATAAAGTGGACAGACGAGTATTCAGGGCTTGGCCCCAGCGCCTGGAATGTTGAGCCTCAGCCACCATGGCTCTGATCCAGAACCCCAGCTTCTGCTCCGGTGGGCTGTCCCTAGGCAAGCGGGTGGAGGGGGGGTGGGGCGGGGAAGTAATGAGCAGTAATCAAAAACCGTGAGCGGAGACCACCGCACTCAAAGCTGGAGGGAACATCAGTGGTTTTGCAGAACCTAGTCCCTGCCCTCCAGGACTCCTCTTGGCACCCTCGTCTCCATGGCTCCCGGCTACGTGACTCCTCTCTGCCCTGAGCTAGAGCCCCTGAGCTACTGCCATTAAACATCGGGCCACAGCCTTCACACCCTGCTCTTGGCCACCCCTGCATACCTCTGAAGCCAGCATTGGACACTACCCTCCCTGTCCCGTGCTCCTTGCCACAGCCCACTGGCCCTCTCCTAGTGCTGTCTGCATTTTTCTGGTTCTCCTTAATCTCTCTGTACCCTCCCTTAATCCCAGCACATTCCTCCTGTGTTACCCCAAAAGTTTGGCTGCTGATCTGCCCCATTTCCGCCTCACTTCCTGGTAAGCGCTCCTTCAGATGGTGGCCACGGACAGTTTTCTAAAATGCTAGAAACCCTTCAAAGGCTGCTGATCACCTCCAGGACAGAGTTGTTAGGATGCTCCCCAATCTGGCCCTTGATCTCTTCTCCAGCACCATCGCCTCCAAGGCCAGGTGAGATGACGAGGACGCCACCTTTAAGGAAGAGCTCACTCAGGCTGTGCAAGTACCCAAGGTGTCCTCGGAAGGCCCAGGCTATTGCAGGCTTCCCTGCTTTCGTTCATGTGGTTCTCCTGGCCCGAAGTGCCCGCCTTCACTGCCTGACTAACTTCTTTTCCTTTAATATTCAGCTCAAATATCACTTCCTCTAAGTGTCTTCCCTGAACCCTCCTGGCCCAGTTTGGTCACCCTCAGCCTACCACGCCATATTCTACCATTATTCTACCAGACTACCAACCATATTCTCTACCACTGAACTGAAGCCCTATGAGAACAGGAACCAAGTCTTAGTCTGTCTTCGTTGCTTATATACAGTAATTGATGCAAAGCACTTGACACAGTGTTGAGATCTCAGTTAAGATGCTCTTGGCTACAAGAAACAGAAAACCTTACTTACTCAAAATGGCTGCACCATATAGAATGTATTATCGCACCTAACAAGAGGACCTTGGGTAGGGTGTTCCAGGTTTGGTTAACTCAGGAGCTCAACAGCTTCGTCGAGGACCTAGGTTCTTCTAGCTCTACTATGTTCAGGAATGTCAGCCACACTCTTAAAGGGACCCCCTCACGGTGAAAGAATGGCTGCTATAGGTCCGGGCCTCAAACTCTCACACCAAGACACAACAATATCCATGAGAAAAAAAGGGGGCAACTCTCGTGCGTCTCTCTGTGAGAACCAAAAAAAAATAGCCTTTTCCAGAACCCGCCTCCTGACTTTCTCTCACAACTCGTTGGCCAGGATAGCATCGTGTGCCCACGCCTACAGCAGTCTCTGGCGAGGGAAGTAGGATGGCCCCAACGGACCAGGTAGTCGAGCACCTGGCCGCATGGCAGAGAGAGTACCCTTATCCAGTTAGGAAGGAGGAAGGTTGTGTGGGGGGGGGAGGGGGCGCAACCCTGTCTACGTCCAGGTGGCATGTAGAAAATACACGGAGAAGGGCAGCGATTGGCTTTCGGACTTGGACAGACACGGTGGGGTAGCACAGACAGCACTGGGCCGAGTGCCTTTATGAGCAGGCATCACTCCACCACCGAGGACGTGAGGCCAGAAGATCTTGTACTGAGTCCTACTTTTTTGTGTGCCTGGGTGAGACTCCCTTTCTCTAATTCTTCCCCCAGACCCTGTCTACTGCAGAGCTGGTTATACCGTGGGTTCGTGAACACACAGACGCTCTAGCTGGAGAACCAAGACATGTCTCTTCCCACCCCACTCCCCGACAACTGCCAGCCTTCCGGAAATACATGGGTTCCCATTCCCAAGAAGTACCCCAAAAAGTTGCCCTCTAAATCCTGTTCTCCTTGCCACTTTCAATCTGGGTAATTAAACTCAACACCTCCGGGGCGATTAACAATTAATTCAATATTCAACAGCCCCAGAAATGAAATGCAATGAGGAACACACTTGGTGTGCCTGGCTAAAGGTAATTAGAAAATCTTCCTGCTGGGGAAAGGGTAGCTAAGGCAACACTGTGGCCACTGAAGTGTTATCTGGGAAGGCAACTGCCCCACTTACACAGCAACGAGCCTCCTCCTGGCCTCTGATTACTTACTCTTACTCGGCCGATGCTGACAGTGGCATCACACAAGCCGTCAGTTTACAGTAAGGGTTTTTAGTTCTAAATCAGCAAGGGTTCGCAGGCACCACTTCTGCCAAAGCCTGTTCGAGTCTGCACTCCACTGATCACTCCCTCCTCCCCCTGCTGACAGCCTCTGCCATCCCTTCCTCCCCCTCAGCCCCGCCATCTGCAGCAGGCCCATGCTGGCCCCCTCCACACCCTGGCAATGTCTCAGCATCTCCTCACCTTGTGCCCCTGATGCCCAACTTAGTTCTCTCCTCACCTCTTCCTTTGCTTCCAGTGACTGTCCTCCAGGGGTGGTCCCTGCTGCAGGCCGGTGCCCCCTGGGTGGTCTTCAGCACTCCTTGTCTCCCAGGCAACAGCTTAGGGTGCAGCTGGAGGCTGGTATCCCAGGATGCCATAGAAAGGCATTTCCTTTCCCCATCTCGGAAGCCACCAGGGGCCTTCACACCTCCCAAACCATCCAAGTTTCCCATCTGGTACCTCTGAACACCGTGGGCCGCGGGAAATATCTTGTTAACTCTGGAGGGCTAGAATGCTGTACTATTTTGAGTTGCTCAGGAGCCTGTGGCGAAAACTGTTTTATTCAAGACAATCCCTGTTCCTCACTGTGAGCCATTTGACTACAACAAGGCATAAGGAGATGTTCTGGGTCTTTCCCTGGCCTTCTGGAAGGACGGGGACAGTGCTACCGAGTACAGAAGCCACTAGACACATGTGGTCATTAAATTGAAATTAACTAAAATTGAATAAAATTAAAAATTTGGTTCCTTAGCTGCACATGCAGTTAGTGGCTACAATATTGGATGTGCAGAAAGAACATTTAATCAACGCAGAAAGTTCTATGGGATGATTCTGACCTAGAACATAAGCTTTAATAGTATGGACTGGGAAGTTGGACGGACCCATCTCATATTCACTCTAGAGCAGAGGTCCCCAACCCCCAGGCCACGGACTGGTACTGGTCCACGGCCTGTTAGGAGCCAGGCCGCACAGCAGGAGGCGAGCAGCAGTGAAGCTTCATCTGTATTTGCAGCTGCTCCCCAGCTCCCCAGCACTAGCATCATCTCCTCAGCTCCGCCTCAGATCGTCGGGCATTAGATTTCTCGTAGGAGCACCAGTTCCAGGTGCCAGGAAGGTTGTGGACCGCTGATCTAGAATCAGGTTCCAGAGTCTGTGAGCCTGGGAAACTTGCTTAACTTCCTGAAGCCTCCCTTCATTTCTCCACCTGTAACAGCTACCTTGGCGACTCCTGAGGGCCAGCGAGAGAATCCAGGTGCCCGCTCAGCACAATGCTTGATAATGGGCAGAGCTATTGGCTCTTGGAGTACAGAGTGCAGCTTGGTGAAGCAAAAGGACTTAGGACAAAGGAGACTGAGTTCTAGCCCCAACTCCATCACTGCCTATAAGCCATATGTGAAGGCTGTGACCTACACAGCCCAAATTAAAAAGAATAATAGAAGAAATTAAAACAAAATGGAAAACTCCAGCACAGATTTTTCTCTGGAGCCGGGGATCCAACATCCAAAAGCCTGCTGAGCAACTCCAGTGAGATGCCTTACAGGGTCCTTAGAATCGAGAATTCCAAATGAGGTGGAGCATCATCCACCCCAAACCCACGCGCTCCTCCTGCATTTCCTAGCTCCAGAGTAGCATCTGGTTTCCAGAAAACCGGAAACTATACTTATTCAGTCTCCTAATTTATAACCCTATGACACAATTGGAGTTATTATCACCATTTTACAGATGAGAAAACTGAGGTCCAAGAGGTTACAGATCTTGCCAATTAGGGGTAGACTCAGGCTCCAGAGTCTGTGCTCTTAAGCAGTGCGAGACATTGCCTCGGTTCACCAACAAAGCCCTTTGACTTTATTTTCTCAAATCTGTTCATTTCTCTCCAGCCCCACAGCCAGCACCCTGTTCTGGCCACCAGGGTCTCCTGCCTGGCTCAGAGCAATAATCCCCCAGCTGGTCCCAAGGTGTCCTGATGGGCTTCCTGTTCTTATCCTCCCCCCCACCCCCCGCCCGCAGCTACAGTCCTCTGTATATTCTGAATGTTTGGTAGCAATTCTGATGGGAATTCCTCAGATCCTGTTCACCGTCATGTCCCTGGAGCCTGGCACATAACAAGCTATCCCCAAATATTTGGTCGAATGAACGTATGAATCTTTCAAAATAATCCAATCCAAGAGACTGTTGGGATTACGTGATTGAGATGGTTTGAGAACTAGACTCTAAATGAGGGGAGGTGGGTGAAACCTCAGACAGGCGTGTAGATGAGTAATTATAACTAAGAAAACATAAGCTAATTATATATGTCCCCTCTGAGAAAGAATGGGCCAAAAAGGATAGAGGAGGGGACTGGTCTACAGGGCGTCCAGGAAAGGAATTCACAAAAAACGTGTCACTATGCCTTCGGGACCTCGTGAAGGAAGGTGTGCTGAATAGCCCCCAGGGAATGACGGCATTGATTCACTAGATTGTTCCATTGCCACTGCCCTTAGCACAAGGGATTCTGGTTTAAGACTTTGGTCTCTGAAGTCTGGCTAGTGTCAACTAGGTCCAAGGTGGCAACCACCTCTGTATGCCCTCAACAAACTTAGCGTCTGTTTCTGGGAAGCTAAAGAGTAGGTACAGATACATGGAATAAGGTCAAGGGCTGGGTCCATTCCCCCCGCCCCCCCACAGACCTTCCGAGGCAGACTGACTCTCTCTGGGAGGCATCTTGAGCCCATGAATCCTGGGACAGATTTTGTCATTACTCTGGGCCTCAGTTTCCTCCTCAGAAAATCGAGGTTGAACTAGATGACTCCGAAAAGTCACTTAACCTTAACGTTAAATTCTCTGGGGTAAAAATAATAAAGACAATTCTGGGGGGAAGAAAAAAAGATCAGTGGTCTTTGGAGGTTAAGGAGTAGAGAGAGATGGATAGACAGAGCACAAAGAAATTTCAGGGCAGTGAAAATGCTTTGTATGACACAATATGTCATTATACATTTGTCAAAACTCATGGAACATGCAACGCCAAGAGTGAACCCTAATGTAAACTACGGACTCTAGGTGATTATGATGTGTCATAAAATCAGTAGGTGCACTGATTGTAACAAACATGCCCCTCTGGTCGGGGAGGTTAATAGCAGAGGTGGCTGCACACGTGTGGGACCTGGGGCCAGGGAGTATACGGGAATTCTCTGTACTTTCTTGCTGTGACCCTAAAATGGTTCTGAAAAATAAAGTCAATTTCAAAATCACGACTGCATTTCCCAGGCCTCCTAGATTCCAGCTATAATTCAGGTTCAACCACATGAGATTTGAAAGTAGAAGTAGGGTGGAGACCAAACTTCTTACTACTTCTCTTTTTGCTGGCAAGCCTGGTTCTACTAGGGTCAGCAAAACTCAAGGGTCCAGCTGCTCGGTGGGTGTTGAGAGACAGGATGTGGGCACCCGGTCGGCCTGGATCGTATCAAGCATACAGTGGCTCTGGGGCTGGTGGCAGAGCAGCTTCATTATCATGGCAAAGGTGTCATTGGTGGTGATTTCTGACTGCAGCTGGCTTGGTGGCCCAGGTCTGCAGTGTGGCTTAGGGGGTCATTCCTGAAAGCTCAGCCTGGAGTTTGTTTCTTCAGTTTTCCCAGTGATTCTGCAAGCCAAGTAATACTCAGTCATAAAAAAAAAACACCCTACTCTTTCAAATAACTGGAGTGTTTCTCTTTTAATTTGAATCCCAATTAATGTAACTGTCACAGGGCTGGACACATTGAGTTTTGAATACTGTAGTCAATTGAAAGCATGGAGTTGGTACCCATTCTTTTCCAGGTGCTCTACCAAGAGTTAAGTGTCACACAGAGCATCCTTTTCCTCAAAAAGTTTGCTGCCCAGCAGAGATGCCCACCAGAAGAGCAGGAATGCAGGAATTCAGGAAAGGGAAAAGGTATCAAGAGGGACATTGAACATCTGTAGTTTTGCCATCAGCCTCCACTCACCTGTCTGCTGACAAGCATACCTCAATTTCCCTCTAGACGGGAACGAAGACCACTCCTCTGCACCTCTGGACATGCAGGTGATTTAGGTGAAGCTAATGCATGGACTCTGGACACATTGCCCGGTTCAGGAATGGGCACTTTGATCCATGTCAGACCGATCAGAGGCAATGAGTCTCAATTCCAAGACTAAGCTTGAGCTATGGAGAAATAGGACTCACTCTTTCCGCTTTTCCTGAAACTTATAAGAATCTAAGACCTGGAAGTGCTGTGCCCTTTTGATACCATGTGGAGCCTGAAACCTCAGACTTCATAAAAGAAAGCAGAGACGAAATGTGGAAAAAAGGGAAAATACTGATGACATTAGATGAGCTCTGAATCCAGCCTTTCCTAACGTAAATTCGCCTGGGCTTTTTAGGGTTACTTAGGTCGAAAAATTCCATCATTTTCTTAAACCTCTTTGGGATGGAATTTTCTATCACTTGCAACCAAAAGTGACCTCACTGATTCAAACGGTGTCCTGGAGGAGATGGAAGAAATAAAACCCTAATAACTGATGGAATTCAGAAAGCAGAATCGGTGGGATGGCATTCCAGACAGAGAAATAGCCCACGGAAACGTGTGGACCAGGGATCCTGTTAATTCCTTGAGACCCGACTGACATCAAACCCTGGCTCCACCACCCTGTGGCCTTCTAACTCTTAACCTTTCTCCAGAACATGATTGAGTCTTGAATCAAATGAGCTGAATGGCATCAACTTCCCAGAGCTGTGGAGATGAAGATAATAGTGCTTTCTGCATAATAGGCTCTCAACACAGGATTACTGAACAAACCGGCTGATCATTTCCACTGAAGAATAGAATAGAATAGAATAGAATAGAATAGAATAGAATAGAATAGAATAGAATAGAATAGAATAGAATAGAATAGAATAGAATAGAATAGAATAGAATAGGTAGGTAATCTGTGATAAGGTGTAGAAGGACAGGAAGTTTCATCTACTGAACCCTAGCAGGAGCTAGCACCTCATATCTCCTCACAAGGCCTCTGGAGCATGGCCATCCTGTTTCCAGATAAGGAAATGGAGCCTCAGAGAAGTGAAGACACTTGTCCAAAGCCACAGCTGACAAGCCAGGAGCCACAACACAGACCCATGTCTAAGACTCCTTTTCCACCATAATGACCACTCCTGTGGGCAGGAGCCGAGACCCTGGGGGCCTCCAGTGCTGGCCAAACAGAATGGCCTTTCCCTTGTAAGTTAGAGCAAGCCACCCAGCCTGGGGCAAATATGAAAGCGGTTCCCTGTAATGTGAGTCAATTAACAGGCAGATTGAAAGGCCAGGAATGGCAGAGAGAAGACATTTCCACCGACCAGCTCTCCGTCAGGGTGGATCTATCAGACAGATACTGGCTGTGGGAGCAGAGCAGTGTAGACCCCTCCCCAAGAGGTGGGCGGAGGGAACCCAGGCTCCTCTGGGCAGTGGCTGGTCTGAGCGACCCAGAGAGGCCAGAGGAGTCTAGGTCCCTGTGACCAGCTGCATTCTGGGAAACATGCAATCCCCACCCATAGGGCCCTGCTGTTTGGGCTCTGGGGAGAGGCCAGAGGAAGTGCGGATTAGGGCCTCTGAATCCTCCCTGCCCCCCCCCCCCACAAAGGAAAAGATTTGCATCTGTGCTGTGGGAGGAGGTTGTTTGTAAAGGGATGGGTGTGCTTGCTGTTTACGTCTACTTTTCCTTCTCCCTTTAGCCTCCCGCCCCCTCCCTGTCAGAGCCCAGAGCCGCTCACATCCCTGGCTGACAGCCTCGCCCCAGGGCATCTGTCCACCAACTGCCACCGGGCGCACTGTCCCTCTTTCTGCTTTCCCTATGACGTCAATGCCTCCAGACACAGACGGATGTATGGCTGACTCTCTCGAGCCCCCAGCAGTCAGGACGAGGGGGGTTAATGGGGCCTCGCTCTCCGGCAGCACTGTCCCCGTTCCCCATGTCACCTGCCGGGGCTCTCCTGATTCCCACATCAACTCCTGAGATGAACAGTATCATTCCCGTTTCTCAGAGGAGTAAACTGAGGTCAAGAAAGGGGGAAGGACTTGCCCAAGGTCGTATAGCTAACAAGCGGTCTGGCGACGACCGAAAGCCAAGTCTTTTGACCTGCCATCTGAAGTTCTTTCCATCCAAGCCAGCAAAGGTGCTCACGCCAGGGGTGCTGCCCGTCTCTCTGACCGGGGATCTCAGTGGACTCGCCTCCTCCTTCCCACTCCCAGTCATTGGGTGTCACATCGGTGCCCGCGGCCTGGCTGACGTCTCTTCTGCCCCAGCTCCTTGCTGATGTGCTGGGCAGCGGAGGCAGGGACCTCGTCTCTCTCTCGGAGCACTCCATGAAGTCCTTGCTTCTCTACTCAGACTGGGACTCTTCAGTCCCCACCACCACAAAAACGGCTCTGTGCTGTGAGCCGAAAGAAGCAGAAAACTGTTCTAACTTGTGTCCCGGTTTGCAACTCGGGCCCCAAAAGAAGCCTCTACAGTAAGGGGGCCGGTGTTTCTTGGCACCCTGTCCCCATTCACGCGCTTGCAGTAATAGCCTCAGCTGGGTTAATATGATTCCGGTGAAACTATCCCCACTGCCACCATGACCAAGCTCCCTGTAACATCCCCGTCCCACACACTCAGATCTCGGGTGGACATCGTGACATACCTCCACCCCTCATTCGTATACTCCATCCTCCTGGCCACAGTCATTGCTTAGGTTATGCCAGGTCACTGACCAAAGTCAGGCCAATCAGAGGCAAAGAAACCCAGTGCCAGAACTTTGAGCTGTTAGAGAAGCAGACTGGTTCTTTGCCCCAGCGAGAAGGCGTGAGGCTTGGAGCTTCTGCAGCCATCTTGCCCCCATGGGTAGAACTCACCTGTCCTAGAGCTTACCTGGAGAAGCACGGAGCCAAAAGACAACAGGGAGCACCAGGTCTTGGTCACATTATATAGAGTTCCTGCTCACGCTTTGTCTAAAGCCAACCACGCCCCTAGGACTTCAGTTTCAAGGCCAACACATTCTGGTTTTGCATTAAGCAAAATATTGGGTTTTTTTTTTTCACTTGCAACCAAAATTCTAGTGATATAGACGGTCAGACTGGGGCCCCCTGCTTCTCTCCCTGCCCCAACCCTACCGCGTCACCAAACCTCCTCCTCAGAGGCCTACCTACCGCATGCAAATTAACTCACACAAATAGATAGCCGGGGCCACCCACTCCCAGCACATAGGTGCCTTTGACTATTTAGAACTATTGTGCTATATAGGAAAAGCCCACAGCCGACAAGCAAGGAGCTACAACACAGACCCTATATGAAGTGGAAGCAGGTGGGGACCAGACATGGGGGTAGAGAGAACAAGGTACAATGGCAAATATCAGCTCAGCTCAAGCAGACTCAGAGTCCCCAGTCAGCCCTGTCTCCTGAGGGATGGTGCCCACAGCCAGACTTAGCCCGGAGCTCAGTACAGTCTTCCTGCCCGAGGTGGCCTTGGGGACCTCCTACTACTGCTGCCGGTTGGAAGGATGGGGCAGAAAAGGAAGAGATCATCGATGGAATTGTTGGTTTTTAAACTGGCCCCTTTCCAAGGATGATTTATCCTTGAACTAAGAGGACTCAGAGCACCCTCGTTTCTCAATGCACCCTCAATTCTCATCGCGCCCTCTGGCCTGGCTTCCTCCCAGCCATGCCCCCAAACAAGTTCTTTCCTTTCTAGAGCAGGAGACTAAGAATTAGTCAAGGCCTCATTCTCTTCATTCCTTTGTCATGGGTCAGGCCTCACCCCTTCCCTCTGCCAGCCTCTCCTCTGGGCAGTCATCTGTATCATGTACAGTTCGGGCTGTGCCCACAGGGCCACTGACAGGGCCTCTGTGTGTGAGGACAGGCGGGTGGAGCTGAGCAATCAGCTTCGGGGGTCTCTTGAGAGATCTGGGGCCTCTAGGGCTGGGTCACAGTGACTGGGGTCTTTCCAGCACCTCAAGAAGAACTTTCCCAGGGGTCTCTCCCCACAGTCCCTGTCTTTCTCCATAGTGTCAAGTTCATTTCTGTGTTTGTCCCAGAGAAGATGAATGAAAACTCCTTTAGCAAGTGCCCACTGTGCCACAGGCCCCACCGTGAACTCCGAGTTCTCACAACAACCCTCAACACGGTGAACGCTAACCATGACCGAGAACAAGGAAGCGAGGCTCCCTGTGGCCAGAGCTCACACCTGCTGTCAGCAACCCTCTGCTTGCTGGCCCATGCCGCATTGCTCCCCAGGGGCCGCAGCTGCTCTGGGCCAAGTCCACCCCCTCTCTGCCCTCCCCTCCAGCGAGCTTCCTTCAAGGCTGGCAGGTGCCCCAAGCCAAGAGAGGACGCCTTCTACTCTCTGGCCTAAACTGAGCGGAGTTGGGAGCAACCCCCAGCGGCCCTCCCGCCTTATTTGGAAGAAGGGTAGGAAACCAGACAAGAAATCGGCTTTGCACCAACACGCCTGTTCTTATGGCCATGCCACTGAGGTGATGCTGTCACTCTCTGCGGTGCGGGGAGCCCACACCCCAGAGAGCCCTGAGCTGGGACGTCAGGGAAAGAGAATCAAACGGATGGGCTGCCTTGCAGCGCCCTGAAAGGGGGCAAACGTTTGTGATGGTAGCCATTTTCTCCCAGCAGTTAAAGAAATGTCCTGCTTCAAAACAAATAAAAGTTATAGGGGGCTCAGAAACCATAGGGAGCCCCTACAGGGCCTGAGGGAAAGTTATCTTGGGCGTGGGTCAGGCGGCTCTCTAAGGAGAAGGTCCATTCAACCAGGGCGAGCCTCTGAGCACGGGTTTACCTCAGGCCAGTTCCGGGCCTGCCCCCATAATATCAAGTCACTAAAAGGACGGTTCAGTAAGCACCCAGTAACCCTAGTGTCTCCAAAGAGATACAAAGAAAAGCAGTCTGAGATCTTGTAGAATCTTCTAGAATCAGTTCTCAGCCTTGACTGCACATTAGAATCAACCAAGGAGCTTTTAAAGATACTAAGTCCTGGGTTCCCCTCAGACCAGCTGAGTCATAATCTCAGGATGGCGGCTGAGCAGCTATAATTTTTTAATCTCCTCAGTGACTCCGCCGAGCTGTGTTTTTCAAATTTCTCTGATGATTGAGAAAAAAAATCACTGGGGAGTGGGAGGGCACATAAAAAAATAAAAAAGTTAGCAGGCCCCCAACCAATAAGAACCGCCAGATCAGAATCTCTGTGGAAGAAGGCCAGGAATCTGCATTTCTCACAGTCACCTGGGAGCCGAGCGACTTATGCTGACGGAAGCTGGAAAAACCGTGGCCTCAGTGCAAACCCCTCAGCCTCGCTCAGCCCACCCTCTTCCTCCGCGTCCCCGGAGCCCGCCTCGACCCGGGAGCTTCTGCGATCAAACGCAACACCCGCTTTCTTCACGGTTCTCACCAGTACTGGTGGTGGTGCCTTTGTCTCTGTGTTTCTTCCATGCCGGGCTCCCGCCTGGACTGTAAACCGTGAGGGCGAGAACGGCACCTGTCAGGCTGCGGGAAGCGGAGCAGTTCCCGGCGAGTTCTGAGGCTTGGTCTGCCTGGCCCCAGATCCCAGCCCCCTGACCCCACCTGTTCTTCCTTCTCCGTGGAGTCGCTTCCCCTTCTCATGCCTCAGTGTTCTCGTTTATAAACTGGTAAAAGGGGTCAACGATGCGGTGACAGAGAGAAATCTAACTGTGGGAAGTGAACACACAATGTGAATATATATATATATGCCTTACTGCTAAAGTATACAGATGAAATTTACCGGATTTCGTTAATCAATGTCACCATTAACTAATGAATTAATTTAAAATAAAGAAAAAGATAAAAGTAAAAATTATGAAAACTAAAAATAAAAAAAGGAAATTAGAATTATAATACTTGCCTCTCTTGGTTGATGTGAAGCACAAATGAGATTATATCGGTATAATATTTAACGTTATTCCTGGTACATAGGAATTGGTCAGTAAATGTTAATTGTATTGATTCTCTTTTGCTGCATGACAAACCGCCCCAAAATTTAGTGGCTCACAGTTCTGTGGGTTGACAACATGGGTAAGGCTTAGCTGGGATGGCTTGGCAAGTGGATTGGGCTGGGCTCTCTCTAGTATTTATAGTCAGTGAGCTGAGGGCTGAGGGCTGAGGGCTGAGGGCTGAGGGCTGGGGGCTCCTCGTGGCCTGACTCACATGACTGGCAGCTGGCTGTCAGTTAGGGCGCCTCAGCTAACCTCTACGCGGTGTCTCCAGCAGGGTAGCTCGGGCTTCTTCATGTGGCAGCTGGGTTCCAAGAGGGTGAGAGTGAGAGTCACATGTCACTTTTAGTCAAAGCACGTTACAAGGTCATCGTGAAGTAAAGAGATGAGGAAATACTGCCAATCTTTGACAGGAGGAGATGCAAAAACTTTGTGGGCATTTTTGATCCTCTGTAGTGGCTCTTTGCCTGTATGCATCGTGGTATGCACAGGTGCCTGGCCCTGAACCCATTAATACACATTTGTTGAAGAAATACATAAATGGATAAACAGAAGAAACAGTAGATCGGAGAGGAAAAGGGACTTGCTCAACATCACGCAGCAGGTAAGTGGCAGAGCCAGGGCCAGAAACAGGTCTCCTGGTGCCCGGCCCCACCTCTTCCCCCGTGACACCAATCTGCTCAGACAGCTGCCGGAGGTGGGGCTGAATTCTCCAAATAATTGCCTCACTCCTCAGCTTCCGTTGAGCCTCTTGAGCCTCCGGAGATGTAGCTAGAAGGCCAGGACTGTGTCTGCTTCCTGAAGAGTCTAGGATGGGGAGAAAGGAGCACTTTGCACTTCCCTGGGCGCAGAGCACCACAGAGAGTGGTCAGGGCAGAAGCAGCCCTCCCCCAGTCAGAGTCAGCGACAAAGGCAGACCCCAGTACAGACGTTGCATGGCCTGCTTATCTTCCCATCAACTAGATGCAGACCCAAGCATGTGTGTGTATGCGTGTGTGCGTGCGCGCAACACACACACACACACCTTCTCCCAAGCCTTTCCTTTTAAACCCTGGGAGAGAGCTACCATGAGTTTGGGCAGTCTGACTGTGGCTTTTTGGCCAGAATCAGCATTTGCGTGGCTTTGGAAAAGCGAGTTTAGGGGAGAGGGACAGAGAAAAAGACGGCTTGCCCAGGAAGAGCTGTGAAACGCCTACTATGCTGCTGTCCCTGTCTGCTGGCTTCTTTCTGTTGTCCTGGCACTGGGGGTAAACCAGAGCCGCAGGCATGACATCTCCACGCGGGAGCTTTCCTCAGCCTTGCTGAGTCACCCACCTGCTGCAGGGAAGGCACCTATTTTTAGCCTGAGGTAAATGAGCTCTGCAGTCACCCAGACCACATTCTCCTGTGTATCTTTATCACAGCTGGTGTTATTAGATGGGGACCACGTCACAGGGGACCCACCCCCGCCGACCAAGGTGCCTCCATCTCCTTCCTCCCTTTCTTCCGAGAAGTCTCACCGCAATGACAGTCACTTACATAACCGAGTGTGGCAGAGTGGCAGTGAGTGGCACCCAGGTGGGGGTATCGAGAGCAGCCCACCTCTCAGAGGAAAGTATTTTATCACTGACATTGTCTAGAATTCCTGTGCACGTGATTTAGCCGGTTTTATTATTGTTTTTAACTTTTCTACAGACAATATGTCCCCTTCTTGTGCTGGAGTGGATCACTCCCATGCCCCTGCCTCCCTGGAGATGCTGCCATTCGAAAGCTAAGAAGATGAGGACCTGGAGGCCAGCAGACTGATGGAGCCCGGCTCCGCCGCTCACTAGCTACCTTACTTCAGCAAGACCCCTAACTACACCGACATCTGGCTTCTCCTAGGTCACCCAGGCTGGGCATGGATTACAGGATGTCAGAGTAGGAAGGGCAGCTGAATGTCATCAGGTCCTATCCCCGCCTCCCCCGCCCCCACACACACCTTATTGATGGGGAAAGGAAAGAGAAGGAAAGGGCAGGGGCTTGCCTGCGCCAGGTGCCAGAGACCTCCTATAGCATCCTTCAACCAGAGCTACCTCATGGATAAAAAGCCAATAAAAAGCAGGTGCCAACGAGAAGGCCTTTGGTGGTCAGAACTATTTGTACCTCAGACCAGTGTCTGGAACCCCATACAAAGTAGAGGAGTATTTCTCTGTGGACCACCTGTGTCAGAATCACCTGAGTCGCATGGGGTGCTGATTTGAAATGCAGATTTCTCGGCTCCCCTCTGAACTGGAGTCTGACTCCCAGCACTGCCTCTCACTAGTGTGGGACTTAAGGGGTGTCAAAATTCTCTGCCTTAGTTTCCTCACCTGCAAAATGAGGCTATACGTCCTTAGGTCATGTGCGGAACAATGCATTCATGTGGTAGAGGAGTCAGCATGGTGCCCAGCACATGGGGACTATATAACACACCTCACCCGCTAGTGACTTCCAGAACTGACGCCACAAATCTCTGCCAACCAGTGGCACTGCTCGTCGAGGGCTCAGATCTCAAGCTGTTCCGCCATCCACTGAGGGACCCCGACCACGTCCCCCAACATAGCTGCTAGACGAACATCACTCATTGGAAAAGCACTGGTCACACCCCTTCTCCCTGTTTTCCCGTCTCGTGACTGAGCCTGATGCCTGTCAGGCATTTTTAGAAGCGAAACCCTTTTTCCAATCAAAATTTGACAGTGCATGAAGCCCCAATGTATACAACTGATAAAAGCTGCACTCCATTAGTTTGCATTTCTTTTCTAAGTTCAAGTTGCCACATGACTGTGTTCCTTATAACATAAGGGCGAACACAGTGGGCTCCAATGTGTGAAAATCATATATTGCTTCTAAATGGGCATGTTGATGCTTATTACAAATTTTCGAGTTAGTTTAAAATGCATTTTGGAAATTATATTTTATTGAGCATTGACAAAAGCCACTAAGCTCCCCTGGAAAATGCTAGAATTTTGTTTAGCACAGTTTGCAACCCCTGGAGAATTCCGAAGGTCTTTTGTTGGGTAAGGAGAATGAGGCCCTGTAAGTGGCCTCAGCAATGAGAACCCAGGCCCACTGAGTCCCAGGCCACTGCTCCTTGTACACACCCACACTCCCAGCCTGACCAGTGGGGTGGGCTGCTCACAGCATTAGGGGCCAACACAGGTGGCTCTGGCCATTGGCCAAATTGACCTTAAGTGTCAGACTATCTACGGTTCTCAGTGTGTGTGGACAAAATTGGGCCCAAGACCTTGGGTGAGGAAGGTAGTTGGCGTGTGGGCCCCATTTGGGAGCAAGAAGGGGTGATGCTAGAAAGGTTTGGATTGCCTCACCTTTGACAACTAAGCTCTAGGTCCAGACAAATTCTCACTCTGCAAAAGTATCTGAGGTGCTTTGAGATCCTAAGATAAAAGTCTCCAAAGAAATGCAAATTATTATCATTGATGACAGTTCACCCCCTGGTCAGCAGCTTGTTGGGCTGTGCCCAGTCTGATCCCTGCCACCAGAGAGAGGACCCCGGTGCAGGAGAAGATAAGTGAAGCCCAGAGCCCTTGCCTCCGGCCAAGCCCAGGGCATCCGAATCAGAGAAGAAGCCGCGTCTTCACTGTCTTCCTAACCACATCCCTCCCCACCGCGCCCAGCAGGCGGGCCACTGCTTCTTCCTGTGGGACTGTAGCTGCCAAGGTGCACAGTCACTGCCTTGCTTTCAGTTGATGCTCCCCACCCTGGGAAAGGTGCCCCAAGAGGGTGTGGCAAACACCCTGGGCAAAACGCCTGTGATGACCCGCCTGCTCCCCAGAGAAGCAAGTTCCCACCTGAGCCGGTGCATGGCCCCAAGCGGGCATCCTTCCCCAGCTATCAGCCTGGTCTTCCTGCTGGAGACCATCTCATGGGGCCTCAGTGCACAGAGCCCTTGTTGGAGTAGGGACCCAGCTCCAGCTCAGGGATGGAGCCAGGGGTTTTCTTTGCTCTCTACCCACCCCTTCCACCAGGAAGGCGCATCTGAAGGGAGGTGGGAAGGAGGTAGGAGTGCCTGAGGGTCCTCCCACTTACCTAATAGCTGTGGCTCCAGGATAGTTACTTCCATTTTGTTTTGTAAATTGCCTCTTTTCTTTTCTAAATGTACCTCCATCAGTTTTTAAAAACGGAACAGAAATAATACCCACGTGGCCTCCTCTGATCCCTCTTACCCAGTTCCCAGTCTGTATCCCTTCCCTGAAGCAACTGCTGTTTGGGGATACTCTTCCAAAGATATTTTATACAAATATAAGTACATATAAATGTATATGTGAGTCTATCCTATTACTTTCCTATGTACATGTGAGTAAAGTACACGTACTTTTCTGGACCTTGTATTTTTCATTTAAGAATGTATTTTGGAAATTGGTTCATGTTGACAGCCAGGATCTATGTCCTTCTTTCTAATGGCCCTACACAAGCCCTAGACCCACCGTGAACTATTAACCAAGCCCAACTGATGGACATTTCCATGAGTCTCCAGTCTTTTGCTTTTGTGATCAACACTCTTATGAATATAGCTATCTTACCTCTGTTCCTTCAATATTTCTGGGGTGCCTGGTACACCCAGGGTTCTGGGGAGGGGACCATAGGGGACAAGGGGGATAACGGTGCTTGAGAGAACAGAATGCTTGGTTCTCAAGTGAAAAAGGCAGCCCCACCCTGACCTTTAGGAAGGGCTCAAGTGAACAATGCTACAAAAGAGCTTTAAAGAGGAAGTAGGCTGGGTGGCTGAATAAGATTCTTTATTGAAACTATTTGAACAAGTTCTTTACTGATTGTAAATTAAATTGACTCATCATAGGAAATTGGGAACAGATGGGAAAATAAAAGTCACCTGGGTCCCCCCCTAACTGAAGGTAACCACCATTAATGTTTAGTGCATTTTCTGCCTGTTTATTTTCTAGATACGAAGAATTTTTGGTAGTCAAAAAAGACATCAAGGAAGGGCATGCAGGGAAGATGCTCTCTAAGCAGAGGAAGCACTGTGGGGGGCATTAGACTCTCAGAAAATGGGAGGGGGAGGGGGAAGTAAGGGGCAGGAGGGGAGGAGATCGTGGCGGGGTGCGGATGGGTGTTCCTATTGCAGATGAGCCCGAGAGTGGCTAGGAAGAGTTTTCCCTAGATCGACGGGCAGCTGCGGAGCCACCGCAGGTGTTTGAGCGCAGGACTGGTAAGGTCAGCCCAGCAAGAGATCTGAGAAGTCTGGCTTTGAGATTCTGTAGGGATATCTAAGAAAGAAAAATTTCATCAGGCCTTTGGAAGATTAGTTCTGGAGTTCCAGAGGGAGAACACCTCTGAAAATAGTAACTTGGGAGTCATAAGAGGACAGTCATAAGAGGCTTGAGTATGAATGAGATGGTTAGGAGAAAGGTGTGGCTTAGCGTAAACTTAGAAATATTAAGACTTGGTTGAGTACCACAGATACCACTAGACTAACCATGTGGCATCGGACAACTGAATTATCCTTACTGGGTCTCAGCTTTGCCATCTGCAAAGTATAGATGAAACTAATGCACCCAAGTCAGAAGGTCGACAATGGGGATTACAGGAGGTGACACAGATAAGAGCCTAGCGCAGTGCCTGGCACGCAGAAAGCACCCACTAATTGTTAAGGAACCACAGAATGAGAGCAAAGGAGGAGCTGAGCTTCTATCCGTGGCAGGGGTCACTGGGGAAACAAAGATATCATTGAAGAGAGAGGTCTTCTGGACAGAAAGAGAGTGACCTGTGGGCAGACAAGGACCTCCAAGTTTGGGGAAAAAGAGTGGGTGACAGTGCTAAACAATGCCTGGGCCCAGGTAGGGCTCAGGGCCCAGAAGTTCCCTAATAACTGGCTACCTCAAAGCAGTCTCCCTGATAAAGTGGATATGAGAGGTCAAAGGGTGATGGGGGATGAGGAAGTCCAAGGGATGAGTTTACAGGTCTTTCAAGAACTTTCTCAGTTATAGGAAAGAGGGAGTCCTGGCTCAGGAGAGAGGCTGTAGGGGAGAGGGAAAGAGATGTTTTGTTTTGTTTGGGTTGCAGGGTATTTCAACATGCTTATAGACCGAGGAGAGAAAGCAATGGGTTCTAAAAGAAAAGAAGTGATAAAAGATATACGCCACTTCTCTAGACTTCAGTTTCCTCATTTTAAAAGTCAGAGTGCGAATAAGGGGTATCCGATTTCCTGTTGGCTTTTAGCCCTTTGATCCATCCATCCATCTATCCATCCATCCATTCATCCATCACCCTTTTAACACACATTGTGGACTACAACACGGAGCTAAGTAGGGAGAGGGGAATTGGGAAGGGGTAGGGGAAGAGAGTAGAAAGAAGCAGAAGCAAAGGCTCCTCTCTCCAGGGCTCTGTGTTTAACATGAAGAGTAGAAAAGACAATCAGGCAATGATCTAACTATATCACAAAGGGACCTCAAAACCCGCACCCTTGTAACCCTTTGAAAGGACATCCTAGCACCTTAACTATGCTCATTGAGTTTCAAACCCCTTCCCAAAACTCTTACCCAAACCCCTGCACCCATTCCTGGTGTGCCCCTCCACCCACTAGCCTTTGATAATCCGCCCTTGTCTTATTACTCCATTGAGTGTCCCCCATACCTGGCATTGTGCTGGGCCCACATGAGCCATCGGGTGAATTAGTACTTATTACGTCCACTTATTCAATGCATGTTTATTGATAACCTGCAATGTGCTAGACACTAGGAGACAATAGAGGGCACGTGAGATTTCTGCCTTTCTTGAATCGTTTGGAGAGCAAGACCATCAAGTGAGAAGGCGAGGGGAAGAAGGAGGTATGTAGGCCTTGGGAGGAGATGGCATTTCCCGACAACTGTTCTAAACACCAAGGCGACAGGAGCCGCCTCCCAGCTCACCCCACTCCTATCTGAGCTAGCCCTGGGAAATGGAGCCTCTTCCCTGAGACCGCTGTTCTCAATCCCCAGCAAGAACTGGGCCTATGGGGAGTGTTTTGTTGACAGTGCCCAGCAACCAGGGCCGCTATTTTCACATGAGGTTGGCATCCTGGGGAGGAAGGCCCTGCCCGAGGAGTCCCCAGCTTCCACGGAGCAGAGGGCAGCTGATGGAGCACAGGTGGGTGTTCCCTCAGCTCCCTGCCCTTTATGCAGGCCCCTCGAGAAGGTACATGGCTGAACTGCTGGCCAAGGGAGGGGGAAGGAGAAAATGGATCCCTCCATTTGGATCCTACTCTGCTACATGATCTTTGAGAAGTCACCAGGGGTGCCCACCAAGGGACAGGGAGGCCGGGAATCCTCATGCTCTGATACTGTGGGGGTGGGGGGCAGGCAGGTTGCTTGAGAGTCTCCCTGGCTGTGTGAAGAGATGTTCAGGGGGCACGAAGCCTCCAGCAGCCTGGCCGATACATTTCAGGTTTGGGCCCTACCGGGAGTAGAATCAGCATCTTCACTGGAACCACTTCTGGGTGGTGGGAGCACCCCGGAGGGCTGCTGGTTCCCTAGTACCGAACCTGAGAACCGCAGTTCAGTGCTCGGACTTTGGAGGTCCAGGAAGGGAGAATGACAGTTTAGTGCTTACAGGCCCAGGACTGGCTCGGTTTCCTCACCTGGGAAGCGGGACCGAATGGGGAAAGCTGGTAAGGGGCTCAGCACATAGCTCCCCTCTCCCACCTCTGCCCCTCTCCACACTCCCACCCCACCTCCTCTATGTCCGGAGACCCAGATGTGACCCAGGGGCCAGCTTTAGGTAGGCCACTTCCTCTCTGGGTTTCGGTTTCTTCATTTTCTGAAACTGTGGGAAGGCCGAAGGCAGGAAAAGTAGTCATTTCCGATCTGCTAGCAGTTTCTGCCTCATCTGAGGTGGGGAGGCTCGATGCAAACTTGGGCCTGGGCTGAAATGAAGATGTGCTCCCTAAACCCCAGATGGCGGAAGCCCTTTTGTTTTCCATGAGAACTGAGAGCAAAGGACACACACAGCAGACATTCCGCTGCCCAAGCCTGGCCCAGATTAGACATTTTCCAGGAGGAGTAGTGGGTTGGTGGAGGGAGGAGAGATGGGAGGAAGGGAAGCTGGAGGGGGTCATCTTCCAGGGACTAAGGGGCCAGAGAGATCATGATGAGTAACTCCTGAGTGGTTTCCATCTCCACTCTGTAGGACTCTGCTCTAAAAATACTAGCACGAATGCACGAAGATATACCCAAGAGCACTCTCATCAGAGGACTGCTCGTCTAGGTAAAAATGGGAAGTGACCCAAAAAACCATACACAGTATTCCACCAAAAGTGTTTGATCAACCTGAAAAGTGGTCTGTGATACCTTATGTAAAAAAGTAATTGTACTGAATGTATGATGTGATCTCATTTGATTACTATATATGTATTTTAACATATAACTGAATATAGTATGTGAACCAATTCTACACACACACACACACACACACACACACACACATTATGAAGCATAGAAAATAAAATCCTAGAGGTGCAGAGCAAACTGTTAACAACAGTTACCTCCAGCGTGCAAAAAAGATTTCTAATTTTCTTTTATGTACTTCTGTATTGCCCTGTTTGAATTTCTTAAGATTAGCACATATTAGATCTGATTTAACACACACAAACCCAATAAACAAGGAAGAAACTGGAGAGGGTCAAATGTCAACCCTCTCCTGGGAGCAACCAGAGGAAGCGAGACTAACGTGACAAGGTCCATACTGCAGGGTGATGCCCCAACAACAATCCAAGCGAGGGAAGTGGGGGGACCGTGAGAACAGGGCCCAGGGATCCCACCAGTCTACACCTCCATCCTCTAGAGCCTAGCCGAGGCCCCCCGTGGCACTCAGGGACTGTGCTCCTCCGAGAAGATGACACAGGAATGCGGCTCTTCAGGAGACGGGGCACTTGACCTTTAACCACTCTGCAAGTCCTGGACGTTTTGAAGCATGTTGTTTCTTCATTCTGAGGTATCCACACAGGGAGCTCCTGCTAATAATTAACCCAGCAGTGACAGTGAAGCTCACTATTTGTTATGCTTTTCACATGCTAAGTACGTTGTATGTGTCATCTTGTTTTATCCCAGAGTCCTATACTATAAACAAGGCAGTTCCGTCCTTTAAAAAAAAAATTCAACATTACAAATGAAGAAACTTAAACTCAGAGGGGACATGCAACTTGTTAAAGATCTCACAACCACAGAGGGAAGATGCTGATTTCAAACCTACACACTCTGACTCTGGACTCCTCATCAGAACCACCATTTAGCGGCCTCTGGATGACACTTAAAGTGAACAGACGCCAGTGACTTTTTGGACCATGTCTTCTTGGCAAAGTCACTATTAGCCTCACTGTAGATGTTTCACAGATAGGATTTTAAGGGTTCATTTTGATGATGTCAGTGGCTGGGGTCAGTTGAGTCTGTTACTAGACTGATACTGCCCATGAGCTGGGTTACTACCCAGATTTAAAGGAAAAGCGGAAAAAATAAAAACCGTGTGGCTCGCCTGGCCACGGTGTTTTTATAGTTTTAAAAGGTCAACGGTAAGTAATGAAACAACCAAAATTACCCTATATTACTGTATTGGTAAGATTAGATGCAGGGGAGTAGGTGTGATGTACACAGGAGGTGAAAGAACTCATTTCCCAAGGCAGGAAATCAATAAATTTTTCCTAAAATTGCAAAGATCAAGAATGAGATGTTATTGAGAACATTTCAGAGAATCAGTTTCAAAAGTTGAAAGTGGGAACCCTTGGAGTTGGATCAGGGCTGCAGTTGTTCGTAACTAACTTCGTACAAATCTTTGAGTCTCCATATTATATTCATGAGTAATTCTGATCCTTATAAAAAACAAAAGTAAATAAAATCCAAGGCAAAAGCAACAAAGACCATTTTGGCACCAGATAGGGTGGGCCGGAGATGAATGGGTGGTGATCAAGAGAATGGGGGCCTGGGATAGGGTGATTCCTCTGTCAATCAAACAAAGAAAAGCTGACGAGGCCTGAGGCGAAGGCAATGGCTCTGGCAGAGAGATCTTTAGAACGGTTGCTTCACTTGGGACTAGTGTGGGTATGAGAAGATAGGAGGGTTGGGTTAAAAAAAAAAAGAAGAAGAAGAACGAAGAGAAAAAAAAAGAAAAGGAAGCTTGGTCATTCCATAGGCAACATCATGCTCCTCTGAGATCTCCAGCCCTTAACTGGGGGAAGTGATCGACTGGGTCCTCGGGTTACACAAATGTAAAACAAAGGTGTGGTCTCCCCACCCAGCGGGGAAGTTTCTGCCACAAAGCCCAAGCTCGTGTGTCACTGAGCAATGTGAATTGCTGAACTCAACCACGTGGCTGGTTAGGCCCACACTGGACCTCAGAGTGTCATGGCCTGAGGGGCTGAAGGGTATGAAGGTGGCCTCGGTCTATGCGTGCGCTCTTTCAGACTCCTGAGGACCAAACACACGCAGACCAGAAGGAATCTATGTAGGAGGAGGAGACAGGACTCACTCCCCCAAGCCTAGGTCAGAGTAATGTCTCCCTGGAAAGATAGTCCCCTCTCCTCCAAAAGAAGTGAGCAAGCCTGCAGCTTGGGCCAGAGAGGCCAAGGCCTCCAGACTGGCCTTCTAGTTCCTCTCTCCAGAATCATGCTGCTTCTTCCAGGAAACATTGTCCAATGAACTCACCAATTCACACTTCAGCCCTCACATGACTAGCTTCTTCGTGTTCTGACCTCCAGATATTTGGCATAAAAGGACACCTGAGCCCCTGTCTGAGAGATGCATAACGTCATAGGGAAAGCCCAGCCCTTAGCATCCCAGGCCCTGGTTTGAACCCCAGCTTTTCCACATGCTGGTCGTGTGGACGTATTGAGGCACAGTTTCCTCAGCAGGAAAATTAAGATTAAAAAACTCACTTCCTGGAATTGTGAGGCTCCAAGATGCTAACATGGTTCAACACTGGCCCTGAGTCTAGCGGGGTTGGAAGAATGAGTAAGTGGTGGGTAGTCCTCTCGGGGACACTGCTGGACACTGCCAAGGTAAGAGGTTGGACTGGACACCCTCAGAGACCCCTCTGGATCAGCTCATGTCACTCTTGCCCAGAGGTCCTGAGCCCTTCTGGCTGTGGCGTCTCCCATAGTCATCTCTATGCTGGAGAAGAGGTTGGTGCTGGTCAGACGCCCATGAGATTCTGGCTCAGGGTAGCTGCGCCCGAGGCTCTCCAGGAAACAGAATTCTATTCTTTGAACCCCATTCAGACGGGGAAACAAGTCAGTTTCCCGCCTTGCTCCAGGTTAAGCTCTGAAGTCTCTCTCTCCCCGTCCCTCTCTCTCAGTATGGGTTCGGATGACACATGTCTCCTCCTCAGCTTGTCCTATATCATCTTCGGATGCCCTTGTGTCTTGCAGCCATGCCACTGGGGTCTCCAGCCAAGGTACATCATTGCACACACAGCCCCCAAACAACTCCCTGGCTCCGAATCCGAGGATAACACCTCTGTCCCCTTGGATCTTACCAACATCAGTTCTCTCCCATCTTCCATTTTCTTCCATGTTCACAACTCTGGGACAAAAGAGAAAGTCTCTTCATTTCCGAGATGAACGAACTGACCCAGAGAAGTGGCGTGACTCACCATTCTTGCCTGCTAAGGTCTAGTCATCCCCCGCCCTCCAAGCCCTCTGTCCCCAGATATTACCTTCCTAAAGCCAGACTGGCCTCGTTATGTCCCTGTTTAGACCTTTCTGGCCATTTCCCAGTGCCCACTAAGTAAAGAGGCCTTGGCTGACCTTTGCCGTGTCATTGCTCCTGTGCCCCTTCCTGCACCCTGCACCGCGGTCCATCAGACCACCCACCGTTCCTTCTGTATGTTTCCCTGCTCCTCTCACACTGTATCCTCTGACTGATGTTCTTTCCCCTCGTTCTCTGAATGTCGAAGTTGAATTCATCTACTGAGGTTCTGCTCAAACGCCGCCACCTTCTTCGGGACCTCCCTCGCCATTCCCTAGTTGACATTAATTGCTTTCTTCTCTGCACTTGCTTTGCGTTTACCTTTTTGGGTTCATTGATTTCATTCTGCCCAGAGCTGCTTGTAGGTTGCACAAGTTAGTCTGAGAGCAACTTGAGAGCCAGACCCTGATTTACTCTTTGCTCTCTGACCTTGGGAAGTCCTTGCCCTTTTCTGGTCTATAAAATGGGATTATGCAAATTGCTCAACCCAAATCCTCTAGTACCCATTTGGATGATATTGGGGAATGATGACTATGAAGCCAGTCAGTTAGAGCCAGGTGTGGCTAAGCCCCACGCCCAGGAAATATTGTGCTATTCGTGTATCTCCTTCCCCAAAAAACGCATAAACTCACCTGGTGAAGTGAGATTGCTGTGGTTCTTAAAGGCAACAACATATTGGAATCGCCAGTGCCTTGCATCAAAATCCCTTAGGGAATTGTTGAGAACGCAGAGTACTGCATTTTCAGATTTCCTTGAGTAGCGCCCAAGAACCTGTGTTTTTAAAAAGCTCCCCAGGGAATTCTGATGCAACAGTTCTGGCTACACTGGGCCATAGTAAACTTTGAGGGCAGCGGGGGTGGGAACATGAGGACCACAGCTTCCTCTTCGCTTAGGTGGCAGTGGGGGTGGATTTGGGGGCTAACGGTGTCAGCATGCAAATGCCACTTCCACTCCCCAGCCAACTTCTTTTAGACCCCACCCGGGGCCGGATATGGGGCTGATCTGCGGTCAGACTAGGTTACTGGATTCACCTCTGTCTCCCCAACCATCAGCAGTATACCTGGGCCAATCTCGTGCTCAGCAAATATTTGTTGAACCAACTGAACTCCCCTGGGGCCAGCTCTGGCAGGAGACTGAGGACCCAGCCTGCTGAGCTAAATCCTAGCCCCTGTCCTCCCTCTGGGTCCAGGCTATCTCCCCACAGAGCCAGTGGGGGCGCTGCCAGACTGGCTCCGTAGGAGAAGGGCGGAGGGGCACCCTTTCGTCCTTGGGCCAGGGAGACATTCTCCAAAGAGGGGAGGCTGGGGCAGGGCTAAATGTCTGGGAATAACTCCCCACTACACGCACACTAGCAGTAGAGGTGAACACCAGCCAACAAGAATTTACTGAGCTGAGGCTGTGTGCACTGACTGAGAGCTCCTCCAGGGACTCTCGACCCCAGCTGCACATTAGAATATCTGAGGAGGTTTAAAAAATACCCATGCTCAGGTGGACCTAAGATCAAAAGGATTAAAATCTCCGGACTGATGCCCAAGCATCGATATGTTTATAAAGCAACCCAGGTAATGCTGTCGTGTGGCTAGAACTGAAAAATTGCTAGGCCGGCCCCTCTTTTCCAATCCTTTTTCTTCCCAATGCTTACAGTCTGATGTTACTCAGACATTTACAATCATGATGAGTGAGCCCTTGCTATGTACTCAGCACCACCACACTTACTACATACATAACAGAGAATATGCTAGACTTGGCCTCTGCCCTCGCACGACCCGCAGGCTAGTGGTGAAGACAAACTAGTAATAATAAGAAATCATTGAAATACAGCAGGGCTGAAGGGAGGCTTTCCGAGGGGGTGGAGATTGTGCCAAGGTCTGATGGACGAGGGAAACAGGTAGGAGTTCGCCATGGGAAGGCAGGGTGACAGGAGTGAGGCAGGCAGGCGGACGGCATGTGCAAAGCGCCGAAACAAGAAAGAGCTTGGTTCCTGGAAGGAGTGATGAAAGTCAAGCCGCTGCACTGTGGATAGAGGGATTTCCGTGACCGGAGGAATGACGGGAGAGGCGGACAGGGCTAGATCATACAAGGGTTTGCAAGCCATGTTAAGAAGGCAGTTTAGACCCTAAAAATAATGAGAAGCTGGGAAAGGATTTGTAAGATGAGCTGGTAGAGGCTGACACACATTTGTTTGCCTCCTGCTGGGAGCAGAATGGATCGGAGAGGAGGAGAGTGAGGCTGGGAGACCAGTCAGGAGGCTGATGGGGCAGTCTGGTGGAAGATGCTGGCTACCTGGATTCAGGTGTTGGTGGTAGCAGTGGAAGGAGGTGAGCGAATTTAAGAGCTACGAGGAAGTGGCCTTAACAGGGCTTAGTGATTTACAGGAACAGGGGAGGAGTGACGTACCTAAGATGATGCTCGAGTATCTAGTTTGTACAGGCAGGTGGGCGGGGTGCCATGTATTGAGCCGTGGAACCAGGCAGAGGAGCATGTTGGAGAGGGAAGATGATGGGTCTGGTTCTAAGCCCGTGGAGTTTGAAGATCAGAATTGTTCTGGCTATAGCTGTTCCCTCCCAGCAGACACAGAAAGGTAGCCACAGAGGTGTGGAGGGATGGGAATGAGATGTCCAGAGACCATGTTCTAGGTTTACCTGCAGCACCAATTCTCCTTGTGATATTGGGCAAGCCCCTGAACCTCTTGGCGCTCTCTTGTAACAGGAGGGATGGGCCTTCCAGGTCTTGCACCACTTGGGCCTTAGAGGCCTGTTGCCACCCGCGGAGCTCCCAGGACTTCATGTCAATGCCCCCTCAGGGGAGAAAGGCTGTTATTCTGTTCTCCCATCCAGGATGTTAACCAGGAAGGGGACCCATCCCCCCAGGGAGCCAGTGAAGTGCAAACAACTGAGTTGGCAGCAGCGCCCTGTTCCTCCCGCTGAGCCTCCCACGGGAGGTAGGCTCCCAGAGGTCCTTGGGTAACCTTGCCTCAGACCCAGGAGGCCCAGGGTGGAGCTCCCGGTGCCAGGGTGGCAGAGAGAGCCAGGCTCAGCCAAGTTCTGCTCCTGCTCCCTCAAATGCCTGGGCCTTCTCTGCTCTTCGGTTCCCTTTCCTGCATGCCCCAGAGATAGGATTGCCAGAATTGGATGAGAGGAGGGACATACATTTAAATTTGAATTTTAGATAAACACCAAATGCTTTTTTAAATATATGTATGCTCAGGTAATATTTGGGACTTACTTATACTAAAAAATAAATTTGACACCTACCTGAAATTCAAGTTTAACTGGACATCCTGTATTTTTTCTGGCAATCCTGCCCAGAGAAGACCCCAGGTGCCAGCCAATAATCCCAAGAGAGGAATGGATGGGTCCTCCAGCCCCCGCCACCTCATCCTGTTCCACTTGTTCCAACCAGACGCCAGTGAGAACTTGTCATTCCCTAAATCCTTGGCAAGCTGCAGCCTTCACCAGATGTTAGTGCTGGCTTTGGAGCCACAGTATCTTTGGAAAGGTGTCACGTCTAATTAACCTAATAAGTGGGTTGTAAGCTCTGACCGGAACTTGCTGAGGATTCACCCTGACAGATGGGGAGAAGTGGGTCACGCCTGCTACAGGCTCCTGCCAACGAGCCGCTGGCTGTGGCCTGAGGAAGAGCTAATAGGAGGCTTTGACTTCACATCAGATCCAGGAGAAGCAGAAGTTATACCAACATCATATTAACAGTGATAATAACTGCCCTTTATGGAGCCCTTCCTATGTGCCAAGCACTGAGCCAGCATTGTCTCATTTAATTCTCACAACAAATCTAGAAGGCAAGAGGTATTATTATCCCCATTTAACAGATGATGAAACCGAGGCCCTAGGAGGTTGAGTAACTTGCCCGAGGTCACACAGCTAGAAAGGGGTAGAGACAGAGATTCAAACCCAGCTCTCTGTGTTTTTAGCCACTGATCCTTTGGTGCCTTCTCGCACCCCTTCTCCCTACCCCAATCACTTCCAAGACATTTGATAGATGACATAAATACAGTGAGAAGAAGGAAACTCCATTCATTCATTCTACCAGCTTTTGAACCATTGCCTGTGTTTGAGATACGTCCCACTCCACTGGCTTCAGAGATATGGGTGTCTAGTAGGAGAGGGAGATTATCAAGAAAGATTATCAAAGAGTGATGAAGCAGCCTAAGAGCTATAACATGACATTGCCGTCGAGAGAAGCCCCAGAGCGGAAGCCTGGGCCCTAGAGCCAGACTCCTGAGCACAAAGCCTCCCTTAATGGGTATATTATACAACTTTGGGTAGGTTACTTGACTTCTCTGGGTCTCGGTTTTTCTGTCTGAAAAATAGGAATAATATTACCTCTCACACAACATTTTAAAGATTGAATGAATGAATACTTGGAAAAGCACTTAGGTAGTGCCTGGTACCTAGGAAGCACTTTATTCAACAAATGCTCACTGAGTGCCCGCAATGTGCCAAACCCTGGTCTATGCTGTTGGGACATAATAGTGAACAAAATAGACAAAAAACACCTGCCTTCATAGAGTTTGTATTGTTGCCTACATTCTAGTGATAGCTATTATTATTATTAAATAAACTATTACTACATAAATAATGCTGTTAACCTTTTAAAATTATTGTTTTTAAATGGTCCGTTATTAAATCTTGCTCTGTCGATCCTAAGAGGGCACAAAGCAGGGAGAGAATTAAGCTTCTAAACTGGCGCAGAACATTTTCTGTGGTTACAGAGATGGGTGGGTGACTTCATGGAAGTTGAGGCTACTAATAACCTACCGAGCTCAAGGCAGATGGGTCGAAAAGCTGGGGGCAACCTCACCTGTGGGTTCAGGGCTTGGGTAAGCCCAACTGTCAGCCGCTGGGTGGTCAGAGAAAGCATGGGGATAGCGAAGGGGCGGCTTGCCCTGCTGGGGTGGAGAAGCTGGGAGCCAGGCTTCTTCTGAGATTCCTTTGTGAAACTCTGGTCTGAGCAGGTGACTAAAGTTCCTAAAGGCTGATATGGCGTGTGAAACTGGCACTGGACAGGGAAGGGAATCAGTCACAGCTTCCAGCAGCTCTGACTGACCGACTGCTAAAAGCAAGGTTCCAGCCATGGGCCTGAGACACTCCAGGGCCCCACAGACTTCCAAGAACTCTCACCCCAACCGAAGCCTCCCCTCCCTGCCCCCAGCCCTGGCACACACCTGTGCAGGGGACAATGACTTTTGATTCGTCACCTGTCATGCTGCCTGCCTGTTCCAGAGGGTGGGGAGGCCACCGGAAGGCCCGTGGGAAACTGAAGCTGTTGTGAAGATTAGAAGGGCACAGAGGGAGAGGGGCAGGTGTGCCTGGGAGAGCCCCGAGAACAGGTGCTGTGTTCTCACGTTCTCATTGTCCCGAGAGAGAAGGAGCCTCTAGCTGAGACCAGGGATGTCACATGCCCAGCTGGGTGACCCCCTCTCCAAGCACATGCTCAGTATGCAGGGGCTTCCAGAACAACAGGGTGTTTAATTTGCAGTTGGCGAGGGTGGCCCCTGGGACTGTTTTTGTTTGGTGACACAGAGTTTAAACTTTTGGCTAATGGTAGGTGTCTTTGATTTAGGGGGAATTCTGATTTGATTTAGAGAGAATTCTGTCCCACTAGTAGCTGGTGCCAGTAAACGTGTTACTACAGCTATGTGCCCATGCCTGGGGGTGGAGACGTCTGCTTTGCATGTCTGGGTACCTATGTCTGCATCCATCTCTGGGTGGGTCTGTGTGTGCATGTCTGGGTGCCTGCTGTCTGCGAGTCTGTTTGCATACATATATGAATATGACATGTGTGTAGGGTTCGGGTGGGCAGGAAGGAGCTCTCTAGAAAAAGCCAGAAAATGTAGATTTCCTGGGGTCTCCTCCCAGCAAGGTCCTTGGGATCTGTCCCTTTTGCTCTCTAGGCCTCCCCTGTCACAGAGCCTGTTGGTCAAGCTTCAGTTTCTAGCACCGGTGTCCATGAACATGCTGGGTTGATGCCATGGCCTGGACCGGGGAGCGGACCTGGGGATCACGGAGCCTCCGTGCATTGGCAGCAGCGTCCTGGGATGTGCCCTATGACTGACTGGTCCTTGTCACCAAGCTTAGGCACCATCATCCTGGCACTGCTGTCCCTGCTCTCTGCCATGCCCTCCGGACCAAGCTGCACTGAGGGACAGGAAGAAAAGCTCTCTGTCAGCTCACAGGCCCATCCGACCAGCATCCAGGCCAGGGAATAATCTTTATTTGATGCTCAGCCTGGACTCATGGTCTTGGCCTGCTCTAGTCACTTCCTGTTGGAGGCAGCCCTCAGGCTCCCTGATCTCATGGTGAGAAACTGCTATTTCCAGAGAAGCTGCCCAGGATGGCTGTAAGCAGAGAGCAGATCGAGGATGGTGGCCATTTTGAAATCTGGCCAGCCAAACGGGGTCTGTAAAAGCAAACTAAAAAAAATCCATGTCACTCACCCATTTCTGCTCAGACTTCCTCTGCCTCCATCTCTCCCTCTCATTCCCATGCTGGTTGTCCTATTGGAAAAACTCTAGTGCAATGCTGTGTCCAATGGAACTTTCTGCAATGATGGAAATTATCCCTGTCCAGTATGGTAGCCACTAGCCACATGTAGCTCTTGAGTACTTGAAATGTGTCTGGTGTGATTGAGGAACTGGGGTTTTAATCTTAATTTAATTTAATTTCGGAGAGCACAGCTCTAGTGAACCAATTCCTACTGAAGGCACTAAAAACGGTGTCATCATCCAGAAGCATGCCCGACGCTATACCAATGTCATTAGTTCCTCCATGTCTATTGGTCCCCATTAGAGCCTCACAGCAACTGTGCCAGGTGGGGCAGAAAGGATGAACCTCACTGCACAGAGTGCCAAGCAACTTGCCCCAAATCTCCTGGCCATCAGGCACAGAGGTAGGAATGGAAGCCAGGTCTTCTCATCCTAGAAGTGGGGCTCATATCATCACTAGCCTCTTTCCAGCAGACCCACAATTGGGCAGTGAGAGTTTAGCCGAAAATGATGACTGATGCTAGACCCAAGCTTGACTTGTGGAGAAGAGGTTTTAGGGGTGGCAAGTGGAGGGGTCGTTGGAACCTAAAATTGCTCATTCTATTTTAGAGAATATGGATATTATGCGGCGCAGGGAGTGCACTTATAGGCCAGGCATTGTGTTAAGTTCTTTACAATTGTTATCTCATTTACCCTCATAAGGTCGGGTATTATTCTGTTCATTTTACAGATAAGGAGGTAGAGGCACAGGGAGGTGACTTGAGCCACCCAAGATCATACAGCAAACAAGTGGTAGAGCTAGGCTTTGAACCAGGCACTTTGTCTGAAGATTCCTCCTCTGGCTTGGGATAAAGGCCTGGCTTGAAAGAAGCTGACTCGCATTAGTCAGACAGCACTTCGAACTGGGCCCCCGCTATGTGCAGAACTCTAGCTGAGGCTAAAGGGCAAAAAGAACACAGCTCCCTGGGTCCCTGCCCCAGAGGACCTGTCACCAAGGCTCAGGAAACTGATGCGAATGAGTCAATGAATGGCAGCTAAACAAAGAAAAGTGACTAGTGACCTGGGTGGGCTGATTCACCTGGAAAGGCTTCCGGAGTCTTAGTCAGTGACTCCCCTGCATTCGATGCTTTCATTCATTAGATATCTCCAAGGGCAGTTTCCTGACCAACTCCTATTTCATATATGTAACAAAGCACCCCAAAACTTAGTGGCTTCAAACAACAACATTCGTTCATTTGTCCATGATTCCACAGCGTGGGCAGTGCTTGGAGGAGACAGCTCATCTGTGTGCTAGGCGTCAAGCTGGGCGGTTCTTCCGCTCTTCTTGGGTGAGGGTGTCACAATGTGGCTGCATCTGGCTGGCTGGAGGTCTGGCCGAGGCCTGGACTCAGCCGGAACCCTGGGGTGGCAAGGTTTCTCTCCTTCTCCATCCAGACTATCCCCTCTTCATGTGGCCACCCCACACGGCCTCACCCAGTGGCCCCCTCCCCCTCCCCCAGCCTCAGAGGAGCTCGGTTTCTTAGCCGGTAGCTCAGGGTTCCTATGACAAGACCTTGATGAGGCCCAGAAAGAAGGAACCCCAGCCCCTGTCTCAAGGAGCATCTGAGAGTGCGGGGACAGAATGTACTACAGTACGCGCCCCAGGGCCTGGCTGCTACCTCCGCCAGCTCGCTCTGGTGTTGCTGTGTGTAAAACACCAGTGACGAAGCCCTGATGCTCTGTCCGTGGCCTTCTGTTTTCATCTCTCAAAGCTCCTCCCCTTCATGGCCAATTCTCTGCCTAACTGAGCTGCTCTCCGCGAAATACACCCGGGGTTTCTGTGCCTCTGCACACTCAGCTCTCTGGCCTGAATGTCCTTCTTCCAAGCATCCTTGTAGCCAGTCCTCCCCAGAGCCTTTCCTGAGCCCCTCCTCCACAGCTGGCTCTCTCTGCTTTTCCCCAAGTTGTTCAGAGGTGACAGTGGCTCACTTGGACAATGGAGTCAGGCAGGGCTGGAAGCTTGCAGGTCCTTTCTGAGGCCTAAGGAAGCAGCCTGGTGAGGAAAGTGGCTCAGGTACCTGGCCCTAACCATGACAGGGGACCCCAGTGGTCATATTAAAGGACTCTGAAGCCAGGTTTGTGGTTTGAACCCCACATAACAACCTAACTTTTCAGTATCTCTGTTTTCTCATTCGTACAATCCAGATAAAATAGAACTTAGCTCCTAAATTTGTTGTGAAAGTTAAATGAGAAAATTACATGGAAGGCCCCCGTATCCAATGCATGATTGAACACTCCATAATTATTGCTCGTACTGTTATTAATATGTGCTCCTCACAGGCTGCGCTGTGGACAGCTAACTGCCTTGTGAGCCGGAACTTCAGCTTGGCAGCAGGGAACCAAGGCTGACCCTGCTGTGACCTTCAGCCTGCCCCCTCCCTCCCCTCCCCCTTTACCAGCACAGTGAGAACTGTCAAAAGGTGCCCTGCTGCTAAATTTCCTGTCCCTCATCCTTCTAGTCAGTGCCTCCCTGCCTAGACCAGCCCAGCTACAAAACCCAGGCAATCTGACAGGTGTCAGCTGGGGGCCACAGTCCTGGGCTTTGGTGCCTCGCAGCCCCACTGCATGTTACAGAGAAGGTAGGGTCTATACTTCCCCCATCCTGGATGGGTACCGCTCTTTCTTCTCCCCTGGGAGATCTGGCAAGGGGGCTATTGAATAGAGTGAAACCTGAGCTCCTTTCCAAAATCTTGCTGGTGGCTCAGTGTTAAGCTCACACCAACTGTCACGGGGCTCTGAAATAAGTCAGGGAACATCAGCCTTGGAGTATGGGGTGGGCCCATCTAGTTAACTAATCAATCATCTCCGTCGTTCATTCTTTTCCTCACTCCATAGAGATTTTCTGAGTACCTACTATGTTGTGCCAAGTGCTATTCTAGGCACTACGGATACAGAGAGAGCAGATTGATAAAAATGGACCCCAAGAGAAGCATGTCCATGCCTGCGCTTTGGCAGTTTTGAGTTTTGGGGGCCCCGTTTGGTCCCCTCCCTTACGTTCACCCACGCTTAGCACAGGGGCAAAGCATGAGCTCTGGATTCTGTAGCCCGAATCTCGTCCTGGCTCTGCCTCTCACGCACTGAATAGCAATTAGCTCGGGTCTCTGAGACTCAGCGTCCTCATCCGTGACATGGGAGTGCAGTTGGGACAGCCAAGCAAGAACACCTGCAAAGGACCCAGCGCTGGGGCAGACACATCCCAGCACGCAACGGTTGGCCTTCGTCCGCCCTCTGCCATCATTTGCCATCGCCACAGCCCCACCTCCCTGGGCCAGAAGCTTGCCTTTCCTTCTGACTTTCTGGGGCTGGACTAAGCTTTGCTGACAATAGCCACATTGCCTACTGGACTCTGGAGGATGTAGGGACCTCTCTGATGCTGGGGTCACAGAGGTTTTAAAACCTGACAGGGGCCATATATCAGGGGACTGTCCCAGCTGTTGGCAGGAATTCTCTCCCAGCCAAGAACAGATGGGACGAGCCCCCCAGAATCTATTGGGCACCTGGGGTGGGAGCTGACACAGAGGGTAAGGAATTCATGTGACCCTGTCATCTCCTGTCGGGAGACTCCCACACATTCCTTCCTGCAGCCAGGAAATGAAGTGACAAGTCACTCTGAGGGGCAACTGCTGACAGGTCCTTCTGTTATATTTATTTAGAACTGACAGCCCCGTCTCCTTCCAAAAGGGACTTAGGCGATGCTCTAACGTTTGTGGAATGCCTATTGGTTAACCAGGCCTTTCTGCACTTACCCTGCCGTTGGGTCCCCGTAAGAACTTTCATTTTAGCAACAAGGAAACTGAAGCTCAGAGAAGTAAAGTAACCTGCTGATGCCACCCAGCTACTCCAAGGCAGAGGAGTATTAGCAACCCGGTTCTGACTGTTATTTTTTAAATGCAGATATGACAGGACAGGAAATAAACAACATAAAAATGGGCTATCGAAGATTAGAGAGAACAGCCAGTCCTAACCTGTAAGAGGACTTTCTAAGAATAGGACACGAAGAATGCATTCATAATGCTGATAAATGCATTTAACATTTTCTGGAAGGATATATAGGAAACCATTAACAGCACAAACCTTTAGGAAGAGACACTGGACTGCGGGAGGGATCGATGCTAGGGTTTTGCTTCTCATTCTGTGTCTTCAGCATTTGAACTGTTTTCCATGTGCATAGAAAAAGCAGAAACATAACCCCCCTCGAGCCTTATGTTAAATGAAATAAGTCAGAGGAAGACACATACTGTATGATCTCCATTATATATGGAATCCAAAAAAACCCCAAACGAGCTCATGGATACAGAGAACAGATTGGTCGTTGCCAGAGGGGAGGGAAATGAAACAAAAACAAAACAAAAACAAAAACAGCAAACGACAAACAACAAACCTGCGCTACAGGTTAAAAGGGTCTATAAAAACGTAAGTGGCTTACAGATAACTAAATTTAATAAATCAATAACTAGCCGAAACAAGGGGTCATCTGAGTGAAAGGAATAGGGGTCATTTTTAATTTTCATTTTGATTCTTTTCTGAAATAACAAAAGAAATAAATGTTTCTTTAAAAAAAAAAAACTTTGAGAAACTCATGAAAGCTTACTGAATCCCAAGAAAATTTCACAAATACATTTATTTCTATAATTAAGAACTTTTTGTAGAGAAGATCAGAGGGGGGGCATTTATATATATATATAAAAGCCAGGCTGAACCAAGATTTTCATGATTGAAAGCAGGATACAGTTCTCTGATATCTATATTAAAGATGTGATCAATAATTAAAAATGGAAAAACAAAAACCTAAGCTAATGTGGTTTCTAAAACCAAGTATTTTATTTTATTTTGAGCCCCATACCTTAAATGGAGCTTTGAATACAGTAGATGCCCCCAAAATCCATTGGTTAATGGATAATTGTTGTGCTTACAGGATCCTGATGCAGGCGCCCAGTCAATACTTATTAATGGAAACCAACGATAAAACGCTATTGATCCCAACCACTCCCCCTGGACCCCAGTCCTATTCCTAACCCAGATGAAGGCACTGGACGAGTGTAGTCAGCATTCGTCTAGGTTTCGAGAAAAAGGATTCCCCTCCCCCACAAAAGGTGTAGTTATAGGGTGGGACTGACCCCCACCCCCTCCATCGCTGTCCAGTATCTGGCAGGGTCTTCCCCTCCTGATTGCCCTTTCAATACAGTACACAGAGGATGTGTGGGCTCCGCCTCATTCAATATTTACTGCCCTTTCTCGGTCTTCCCACCCTCCTCCTAACACATGCAGGTGTGCGAAGCCCTGAGTTGAAACCCTGGTTCTCATGTCTCTCAGGAAGCCAGGCTCCGTCCCCATGCATTCCTTTCCTCCAACCCAGGAGATGAGAAAGCGCACCGAACACCGAACACCGCGGGCATGCATTGCCTCCAAGGCAGCATGTCTTCACGTGAGGGCACCATCTTCCTCAAACCCGATGATTTTTCCAACTTCCCTCTCTGACCACGGCCCCACATTCAGCCCATCGCCCTGGCCTATTGCCTCAGCCTCCACCCCACTCCCCACATCCGGTCTCCAATCACCAGGCGTCATGAGCACTTCCGCCACCGGCCCCACCTTTCCTTCCCTTTCGATCCCACTGGCAACCCCCTCGCCAGGCACCCATCGCCTCACGCCTGGACTATTGCAGCAGACTCCTAACTTGCCTTCCTACTTCCAGGCTCCCTACTTCTAACCCGGCCTGTGCAGGGTAGCGCACCCTTTCATCCATGCATGACCCTGCCCAGAGACACCTGAGAGCTTCCGGACACCTTCCCGGTAGGGTCTCGTTTGCTCATTAGCATCCATTTAACTCAACCAACACCTATATCACACTCACTGTGGACCAAGTACTATCCTAGTCTAAGTGCTTTGCAAATATGAACTCATTTGAGCAGCATAAATATGAACTCATTTGAGCAGCATAAAATGAGATTGATACTGTTATTATCACTGTCTTACAGATGAGGAAACAAAGGCACAGAGAGGTAAAGTAACTTATTATGGTCACATTATTATTAAACAACAGCACCCAGATTTGAACCCAACTAGTCCAGCTCCAGAGGCCTCATTCCTGTCTTTGGGCAATGTGGCTAGAACGCTCTGTACCACCACCCTGGCTCCCTTGTCGCAGGCTGGTATCCTCTTACTTTTTCCAACTTTCTCCTCCAAACCCTGGTTCTAGTCAAACTGCCTTGAGTATGACTGCCCTCTGATCCTTTCCTTCCCTGATGACTCCTTGGCTCTGTGTACCTCTTACGTAGAATGTCACTCCCGCCCCTTCTCTCTATCTAGTTCTTACTCCTGTCAAAGCTAAGTTCTAGCCCACCCCTCTGACACCCCTGCTCCATCCACACCTCCCCTTACCACCGCCCCCCACCCCACCCCAAGCCCTCACCTTTCACTTTTGTCCAGCTGTATTGCCAACCCTCTCATGGGGTCCTTATAAATTCTATCTTCCCTGTTCCTCGAGGGCAGAGAGAGAACATCTTGCAATTCTCACCTATCTCCAGTACTAGCCCATCGCCGCAGGGAGCCAGGGGAACTGGTGAGACTGGACCAGTGAGGCAGGGGAGGGCTTGGGCTTCCTGGAGGAGGTGAACATGCACAGACTCATCGGGCCCTGCAGGCGGAGAGGAAGAGGGCCTAAGGACAAGCCCCTGCCTGTCTCTTATGCTCTCCCCATCACCCTTCCTCACACAGCTCCTGGCACCCTGATCTCTCTTTCCCGTCCTAGGGCATCTGTGCCTGGAATGCTCTGCAGGACCAGATTTGTCTTGTCTCCCAGCACAACTCAAGAGTCACCTCTTCGAGGCCTTCCCTGATCACTCTGTCCGATGTTACCATGCCTTTCACTCTCTAACTCTCTCTCTCTCTCTCTCTCTGTTTTGTTTTCCTCTGTGGTCCTTATCAGTTCCCAAAGGTATTTACTTCTTTTCTTGTTTGTTGTCTGTTGCCCCCACCATGCCACTTAGACAGCACTCCCTTATGTGGCTAATTTCAGCAACTTGCACATGCCTGGCACATAATAGACCATCAACAACTATTTACTGAGAACAAAATGAATAAAGTGACTCTTGTTTCTTGTGGGCCTGTGCCTCCCTGTCCTTCTGCAACTGGGAAAGACAGATGCTACGCAAACTCTCCCCCAAATGAATGCTTCTGGCAAGATGCCAAAGAGGCATTGTGGGCAGATCTGGGGAGGTCAAGATATAGGGACTGGGGATAAGCGTGGTCGTGGTCTCCAGAGTTTCCCACTTAAGCGAGATGAGCTGCAAAAACCCTTTCTTGGCTCCAACCCTCACGCAAATCTTTAAAATGTGTAGGTCATTTTGACCATTGTGGTAGGCAAAATAAGTTTCAGGTATGCATAATTTCCTTAATCAACCATTTTCTTACTAGACTCTCATATGAGCCCCAAAGGGTAAGCAGGAATCTGTTTTAATGAAAGGTGAAGTTGAGGTTCAAAGATATTAAGCTACTCATCAAAAATCACTCAGCTCTAAGTTCTTGTACTAAACCAGAACATTATTGAATAATGTTTGCACTCATTCTTATTGCCGGGCCAGGGGTCATTTATGCAGAAGAGACCCTAAGGAGATGGGATATTGATACTATTTACCTCTTTTAATCCTACTAACCATATCTGTTAACCCTTAACCTTACATACAGAACCTGATTTAATCCTGACACTGTCCCTATGAGAGGGAAACAATTGCGATCCTCAGTTAACAGGTGGGGAAACTGAGACACAGAGAGGTTAGGTAACTCGCCCATAGACACACAGCTAGTGAGTGGCCTCCCGGCAGTACTCATTCTCTCCAAACAGTCCGCGTGCTTCCCTTCGTTTCCCACCCTCTTCCTGTGAGCTCGTGACCAGTTCTAACCAATGGATATTGAGTGAAGGGAAGCAGTAAAATCTCAGGCAAAATTCTCCAGTCTCTCCTTTCCCCTGACTTGAAAAGCGGGGAGATGTGCCAATGGTGCAGCTGCGAGATGCTGGCACTTTCAACCACCTGGGTCCCTAAGTGGCTGCGTGGAGCAGAGTCCCTCACTATTCCACATGGAACATGCAGCACAGCAAAAAGCAAACCCTTATTGTGTTAACCTTAGATATTTGGGGGCTTGTCTATCACCCACCTCCCCTAGTTTATCATGAGTAGCACAGAAGTGGAATCAAAGCTCAACCCTTAGAATGTCTAGGCATGAATCTTACCTAGGAATGGCCACCAAAATCCTTAGAACAAATCAGGCCCCTTCTCTCTAGTAGTCCCCAAATATGGAAAGGACATACCTCATGGAGACTTTGGTTATATTAATATCTTCATTAGAAAGCCTACTCTGTCTCTTTAGTTCTGATGGAGCCAGCAAGGCCAATAAGAATGCTGAGTCCTCCTAGCCTAGCAACTGCACGCACAACTCCAGTTGGGGCAGACAGGGCAAATCCCAGGACTTGTATAGGATTCAGCAGGAGAAGATGTGCTCTCTCTCTCTTCTACTAATCCTCAGTGGGTGTAGGCATAACCTGATGGGCATTTATCTACCCTGTGGGAACTAAGAATAAAGCCAACAGGGGGTGGGAGCTGAGTTGAAAGACAAGACCTGATGGCACCATTGGAACTATTAGATTTGGTTGTGTTCTGGAGGGAAGCAGAGGAGAGATACCTTGGGACCCAGGTGACAAGGAACAAGGGGCAGCATTAATAGTCAGAGAGAGGTCTGGAAGAGATGGTGGGCTTGGGCACAGTGGGGCTGAGGTACTGGTGGGATGTCCAGATGGAGATGCCCAGAAGACAGGATGTCCAGATGGAGATGCCCAGAAGGCGGGAGAGAAAATGCGGGTGCAAGTCTGGTGGGTGCCTCTGATCCAGGCACGGGAGGTGGCATCTGAGTGTGTGGAAGGACATGAGATCATGGAGGAAGTAGGTGGTCAGAAAGTGGGCAGAGAAGAGAATGGAGACCAGATTTTGGGGAGCAGGAATCTTACTACGATGCAAGAAAGAGTTAGGAATGAAGGACGATCAAGGAATGGAAGGTGTGTGTGGCCTGGGGCAATCTCCTGAGCCTCTCTGTCCCTCAGTTTCTTTTTCTGTTAAATTAAATGGGTTCACAGTATCTCTATGTTGCGCTGTGGTGGAGATGGAGAATGCGTGGGAAGCCCTTCTCCGAGTGCCAGAGACAACAGACATGAGATGATATTTATTAGTCAAACAAGAGAACACAGATAAAGTACCCAGTGTAGATGTGGAAGGAGAAGTTCCAGAAGGGGCTGCTTCCTTCCTAGCATTTCCCAAACTCTGCACTCACAGTCTGTTGGTACATCTCTCTCCACGCCAGTGGAAGCTCCTAGAGTGGCAACCAGGACTATTCCCCTTTTATCCCAGAGCCCCCCACAAGGCCTGGCACAGGGTGAGTGCTGGGCGAGTGCTTATTGATAGAAGAATGAAAGAAAGTCTAATGGGGGTGCTGACTTCTTCAGAAGTTGAGGAGAGGCCTGAGAAGGGGCATTGGATTTGTCTTATAAAAAGTCACTGGTGACTGTTGGCATTTGGGCCTCAAAGGGTTGACTGAGGATCAGCAGCCTCTCCAGGTATCCCTGCCCCTCCACAGGTTACCGCCCACCATCACCTACCTTCAGCAGGTGTAAGAAATTGAGGGACAGGGGTGTATCAAGCTGCACTCTCACCAAGTGTCCCAAGGGGCAGACCTAACTCCCTTTCTCAAGCTAACTTGTCACTAGCTGGCAGGTAGCCAAGGCTGTTTGAGCCCTTAATTTTGTAGAAGCTCTTATCTCAGAAACTTCTAGAAGAATTTGGCAACTTTGACCCTTTTTCATCACTCCTGGGCTAGTCTGGCAGACAAAGACGCTCCAAACAGCAGCTGGGACCTCACCCGCAGAAGCACCACACACATATCAGGCCACCTGGGTGGTGGCGCCCAGGGCATCTCCTCCACAGTGAGCCCCCAGGGAACCCGCATCTTTGTTACATCTGCCGAGGTATAAGGAGAGATGCAGAACAGTCAATCTGATGTGAGTTGGGATGGAGGGAAGGCTGGAACGCACTGCTCCTGAATCCCTACCTTGCATAACTCCTCATGCCCCGAAGCCCCGCATTCCACCTTTCAGGATTAATGCTCTAGGTATAAGATGAAAATACTCCCGGAGGGGGGAACCTTCACTGCAGGGAAAACAAATCCCCTAGCCAGTCCCTGCAGACACAGAGAGGACTGGGACTTGCTGGAGGGGAGATGCAGAAAGGTTAGTGAGTGGAAAAGTACGGCAGAAAACCTCCCCGCCTTCACAGCTCTGCGTCCAGCACTGAGGGCTGGAGCTGTTTCTGCTTCTTCTCTTCAGTGCACATGTACTGGGCACCAGCTCTGTGCCAGACACTGGTCCGAGTGCCAGCTACGCCCGCTCGGTGCAATCAGATCCCTTGAGGTGAGAGTGAGGTGAGACTCTCTCTCTCTGAATACCCGAGAACCACAGAGCCCGGAAGGGAGTAAGGGGGATGCTGAGGGTCTGCAGAGTCCTCCCTACCTTCCACCTTGCTGCCCTTGCCTTCTGTCGCAGTGCAGAGGAGGGTCACATGCAGATCGGACACTAAGGAGCAGAGCCGAGTCCCAAGGACTGGTGGGGAGACTTAGACGAAGTCACTCACTCCCCTCGTCCCTCCTGTCCCAGGGCGGGGTGGGGTGTTTCCCAGTCCCTTCTAACTGAGATAATCACAGTTCTCCAGTGCAAGGCATCTTTTAGTCCTAACCCCCAGGAGAAGGTTTTCCCCTTCTCCCCAAGCAACTCCTGGGATGCCGCTGCTTCTCCTCTATGCCAGAGGAGACAGGCCTCCGCTCCCAGCTGGGGCCCCTCCCTGATTCCAGGTGAGCCCTGAGAAGCGCAGTAGTGCCCTTTACCTAGATCAGTGGCCCTCGAAGTAGAGCGGGAGCTCTGTTCTGTCAGAGTACTGAATACTTTTTAGAAAAGTAAACCTCAGGTCCGGGGTGATCCAGCAAGCCTCCAGGTATTTCTGGTGCCACGGGTTTGAGAAACACAGGCCCAGGGAACACTTAGGCTCGAATTTGCTGAGGGGCTGGGTGTGAAGTGGGAAAGGGGACAATAACATCTGGCAGGTGACTTCTGCAGGAAGGAGCTGGGTTGGCTTCAGGGCCAAGGTTCTGGCCTCCCTCAGGGCTGGGATCCTATGGGGCAGGTGCCCCAGGTAGGTCCACGGTTTCCATGAGCTTTTCAAAGGGATCTGAACCCCTCAGGATGTTAGGAGACTTTTTTTTTTTCTTTTGAAAAGCTTTTATTTAATAGACAGTTGACATCTGAATACATTCTCACTGGAAAAATGTAAACCAGAGGGAGCAACGTGGAAAAATCTTCCCTTGGTGACCTCAGTGCTACACCGGTCCCCAGGAGCAGCACTGCGACCCGTCTGGGGTTTATCCTTTGGGTGCATTCTATACATTTGTGTATTCGTAGAGCAGGACAAGGTTCGGGCGTTGTTACGTAAACAGGGTAAGAGTGGGTTCATCGTGCTGCAGCTCCCCACTCCCCGCCACTGAATGGCACGGCGCAGGCTCTGGGCCTCTTCTCAACGTGGCCTCGGGTGTGGTGGCTACTGGGACAAGAGAAAAAAACATCACCTCAGTGCACCTCGCCTTTCCTGGACCCTCCACATCCCCCCTCGTCATGCCTACCTTGCCCGGAGTATTCAAGGCAAGTGTGCGCGCGTGCACACACACACACGCACACACACACTGACAATGGTCTGGTTTAAGAAAACGCTCCTGTTCTTGCCCAGGGTCAAACTGCTGAACTCCCAAGCACCAGGGTGCTGAGGGGCTGGGGCCTCTTTCGGCTCTAGGGCAGGCATTCCCTGGCCCCAGAGAAGGCCTTTCCGGAACCTGCAGACAGATGGACGTCAGAAGGCTGTGTCACCACCGAAGGATTCGAGTAGGTTTGTACTTATTCGTCCTGGGCGGGAGGCCAAAGCTTTTCCTCAGATTTCCAAAGGCCTCCGAAACCCCAAAGAGGAATAAAATTACAGTTTTGAGTTGATTGCTCCTTATGGGAAAAAGTAATCCCTGCCTTTCTAAAACGCTTTCTACATCTACAGCCGTGCCACCCTGAACAAGCCTGATCCCATCTGATCTCGGAAGCTAAGCAGGGTCGGGTCTGGTTAGTACTTGCATGGGAGACCACCTAGGAAGACCAGGTGCTGTAGGCATAAAAAATAAAAAATAAGGGGTTGTAAACGAGGTCCTTGCAATCTGTGAGGTCACTCAAGGGTTGTCTTGCCTAAAATAAATAAATAAATAAATAATGAAACGCTTTCTAACTCATAGTCGCATGCTCGGGAGTCAGTGGCTCTTGGGAGAATGGCAGCCTGGCCCTCCCCACAAGCTTGGGGAGGGTGATCGCTCTCAAAGTGGCAGAGTAAGAGGAAGGAAGAGTTAAAGATGAGATGACGAGTGGGACAGGTGTGCAAACCAAGGGTGCTGGGTTGAATAGTGTCCCCCCAAAATCCATGTCCTTCCTGGAACCTCAGAATGCGACCCTATGTGGAAATAGGACTGTTGCAGACATAATTAAGTTAAGAAGAGGCCGTACTGGAGCAGGGCGGGCCCCGGATCCAGTAAGACCGCGGTCCTCACCCAGAGAACAGACGCAGTGGGCACAGGGAGAGGAGAACACCACGTGAAGATGAGGCAGAGACCGCAGCAACACGTCTGCAAGCCAGGATCCCACACGTCGGCTGGCAACCGCCGGAGCCAGGAGAGAGGCGTGGAGCGGTCTCCCTCGAGAACCAGCCCTGCCGACGCCTCCATTTAGGACTTGTAGCCCCGAGAACGGCGAATCGGTTTCTGTTGTTTAAGCCGCCCAGTTCGTGGTCCTTAGTCACGACATCCCTAGGACATGAAAACGCCAAGAGAGAGGTGGTGAAAAGCAGAGCTCAACGATGGCTTCCGGGGAGGCCCCGGATCTCAGTACCTGAGATGCCCATGGCTCAGTGTCAGAGTCCATGCTGCCCTACCCTGGCTGGGCTGTGTTCACTCGGCGTATAGGCAGCTCTCAGCCAGGAGAGATTTCTCCTATAAACAGCAAACACATGTTCCCCTCCAGGCCCCCGAGTCACCTGCCACTTGGCAATGAGGAGACATCAGCCTCGTTCCTAGCTGGCGGCACTGACAGGTGCCCATCTGTTCCGGAAGCGCCTGGCCTGGATAAACACGGCCAGACTTTGCCTCCCACGGCCAGGCCAGCCGGGCCAGGAGCACGGAGCGGAAGCCCTGGGCCTGAGGCCTGAGGCCCCCAGGGTCGCCTTCCACCTCAACCTGGCCGCTGACTCCCCTAGTAAGAATGGCGTTCTTAGGAAACGGGAAGGTAGACTCCAGGAAGGAAGAGCTGAGGCTTGTCGTAAGACTCGGTCCATCTCCCAAGTGATTTTCTTGAATCCCTCCCTACGGGCCCGGGGTCACTGCCCCCTCTCGTTGGCCCTCCCCCGTCACTCACGCCCACATAAAGCCATCTGCCACCCTTGCCCCCTGGCAGGCACCACAGGCTTATGACTCAGCGCCCAGTCCTGAGGCTGTTCTGTGGGTGGCCACTCCGGAACCTTGGTGGGGAGGGAGGGGCTGGGAAGGGGGCCTGAGCTGCGGGTGGGGAGGGGGAAGAAGACTCGTGCAGACCCCAGGTGGTATTTCCCGGAGCAGTCAAACCCTGACAGGTTGCATCCGGTTTGTAAAGCAGACCAGCAGCTCCAGCAAAGGAGCTGCCTAAAATGTAATGGTCTAATTAAAATGCGCCTAATTCAGTTCCTTTTTTCCCTCCAGGTTCCACCACCTGTTTTCCAGGCCCTGACCCCAGGCCAGATTGGGATCTGTTTCTCCTAGTATATTCCACCTTTGCTTCTTCCTGTGCTGCCCCCGGAACGGCACATTCACCCGCTCGCCCTTGAGTGGGTAAATTTCCAGGAAGGTATTAGGGATTCCATGTCATGTCCTCCCAGAGCCCAAGCGCTCATTCCAAAGGAGGCAGTAAGGAAGGGCGAGACTGTGTCATTCTAAGGAAAAGGCTGAGCGAGGGCAGAGAATGTCAGGACAGGACAAGGGGCTGGTCCCCATCCTCTGCATTTTGGGGAGGTAGCTCTCCAGGCCTAGTTCTTCTGGTCAGGTGCTATTTACAGGCGTTGCTTTGGCTCAAGGTGTCTTGGATCCTGGAACTTGGCTCTGGAGGAAAAATCTGCAGGCTCAGCCTGTCCCCTAGCTGGATGATTAGAAGTGGAAGACCAGCCCTAGCCCAGCGAGTAGGGACAGGGCTAGAGACTCCAGCCTGAGGTCCCAGCCTGCAGGAGCCTGCTCTGGGCAACTGTCCTCGCTCACTCTCGTTGAGCCCCCTTCCGGAAGGTCTAACTTTTCTAAAGCCCCATGTAAGCTGTGTAGAGATTTGGCCACCCGGCCTCAAAGCTGAAAAGAGATCCTCGGGATTGGGCCCCATGCTCTCCTGCAGCCCGTGGCCCCCTGTGGTCTGTGTCGGGATCCTCCCGCAGAGCTAGGCCCGGGGAGGGGAGGGGAGGGGTGCCTTTCTCCTTCCCGGCCCTGTTCCCTCCAAAACACGCCCACACCTCCTTTCCTTTCATAACGGTTGTTTGACTGCTGGCACCACAAGGATACAGATCAGGCAGAGCAGAAGTAAAGAATCCTGGGAAGCTCCAAGAAACCTCAAAACTGTCGCAGGAAGAGTCCAAATGTGTTTGGCTTCCAGCACTGAAGCGACACGTGAATGTGAGCAAGACACCCTCTCTGTACCTCAGTTCCCTCAGCTCCAACCGAGGGGGAACCAGAGAACCTGCCCCACAGGGCCGTCGCGAGGGCCGAATGACGCAGAGGATCGTGAAAAGGCGCGACTGGAGACAGGCGCTCGTTATTCACTCAGCGCTCTCTGGGTCCACGCAGTGAGCGTGGGACGCTGCCCAGGGGTTCGCCTGTGCTACCTTCCTCCTCTAAGTCCGAGTGAGTTCTTTTATCCCACTCTTTCTTCCCACACATTTTTTCAAGACAGTTCAGCGCCCCCAGAGGCGTCCCTCCCCCTGGCACCGGAATATTTTCCAGGCTAATTCTCTCTGGGGAGGGAGTCCCGGGCACATGTGCTACTTCCCAGAACTGGACGATGGGCAGAAAATAGCCCCAGCTGGAAACCCAGAGTTCGTGTTTCTGCACAACTTCTTTAGAATAATAGACTTGTAGAAAAAAAAAAAAAAATAGAAAGTTCCAGCTTTCTGTTTTGCCCAGGGCCTCCCAGCCTGCCCCATCTCATGGCTTCAGAAACTGTGATTGTCCCGAGGCCGCACGGCGAGTAAGCAGCAGAATGCCACAACTGCCAGGTCCCGCACCGCCTACGCCATAAAGACCCATGGTGCCCGCGCCATGGTCCGGGCGCTGGTCAGAGCACTGGGGGCACAGGCACGGGAATGCCACTAGCATAGGGAGTGTTCGGAACCCAAGCAAGTCAAAAAGGTCATTGCTGGGACTGATAATAAATACTGTGAAAATACATCAGGGTGTAAGATGGAGTGGTAGGTGGATTTCGGGGAAGGGCCATCCTCTTTACCTTGAGGAGGCAGTTGAGCCGAGAACTGAATGGTGAGACCAGCAGCGCTGAGGAAGCCACAGTGGCCTGGACCACAGTGCCAGCTGTGGGCCTGAAGGGAAGTAGAAGGCGGGCACCGTGATGCTAACACATGCCCTGAGCACCGGGCCCGGCACGTACCAACTGACACTCAGTGCAGAGAAGAAGGGGGTGGTGGTGGCTAGATGTGTGGCCAGAGTTAGGAGACTGGGTGGCAGTGACAGGCAGTTAGAGAGGCTGCCTTTCCTGGGCTCGAGGCCGCAGGAGGCCAGCAGCCCCACGCGGGAGCAGGGAGGTGCCAGCTCTGGGCTCCCTACATCCTTCTTTCGGTTTCCTCATGTGTATGATATCTGACCATTCTTAAAAGATCATTGTTAGAGCCACAGTCTGTGACATATAAGTGTTCCAGAAATAACAACCTGGAAATAATTAGAATATAAAAACAGCTTACATTCGTTTTTATATCTCATAGTTTTGCTTAACTTGTACATACACATGATAAGAAGTTCAGAGTGCAAGAGCATACAGCAAAAGAACTCTCCTTCCGCCCCATCCTCATCCCTAGAAAATATTCTGTTATCTGTTCATTTTTAATTTTTCCAGAAATACTCTCAGCATGTACACACATATACATTACATATCTTATTTTTAAATATGGAGATAGCATAGAATATTGCTTTGCAATTTTTTACTGAAACAATATTTCATAAAGATCATTTCATATTAGTCCATGAATTTCCATTTTATTCTTTTTTGTGGCTGCATAGTATACCATTGCACAGCTATATCACACAGGAAAATAGGTATTGAGATGGTTTCCAGGCTTTGGCTACTATAACGATGTTACAACAAATACCTTCAAATGTGAGTCTTTGGTATTTCTGTTGGATATGTTCCTGGAAGAGGAATTTCTAGCTTGAAGGATAATTGCATTGTTCCTGTTCGGATAAATATTGACAAATTGCTCTTTGGAGCAGTTGAATCCTTGCTCCCACTCTCAGCTGACCTCAATAGCATTCCCTTCACAATGTCAACACAGGCATTTTCAAAATGTTTTATTTTGCCCATCTCATAGACACCTGACGATTTGTACATGTTAAGTGTAAGCCCACCTCCGTTGACGTAGTGAGTGTTCTCAGCCCACGTCTGAAAATCTGAGAGCTCAGTTTACTCGTCCCAGGATGAAACCAGTGTCACAGCACTATTGTGAGCCATGGAGAGGACAGGAACCACAGCCAGGAACAAGAGAGGCAAGGCTGTGGGGAGCAGGGGCCAGGAGAGGGGGTGGTGGCCTCCGCAGACACTAGGGCTCTGGCGATCAAGATCGGGGGAGGGAGCACACGGTCAGAAGCCAAGGTCAGGTCTATAAACCTACTCCACCAGGACGAGGGACACAGCTCTGCCTCTTCTGCAGGCCTTCCCAGGCCAGCCCGAGGCCTGAATACGGGCGTCAATGAACCATTTTGAGACCAAGGGAAGTAGGTCACTTGCTTGAGGAGTAGAGAATTTAGGAGCAGAGATAAAACTGATTGTGGACATCTGGGACTAAAGCCCCAAGTTCCCTTTCTTCCCACCATAAACAGGTTGGTGGTTGCAAATCAGAAAAATGTAGACTCCATGGAAATTGAGAGGAGAGAGAGAGAGAGAGAGGTCCTTGTCAATAAACCACAGTAGCCAAATGAACCTAACTTTAGCATCACTCTCTAAGCCTATTTGGGAGCCTCTTGACTGCCGATTTTTCTAATGGGTTCCACTTTCATGAACTCAAAGGTAATGGAATCAGCTTCAGCAAAAAAACAATGTTCTAAATAAAGAAATGCAATCAGAGCTACTGACCTTCCACAGAAAACTCTTCTTGTAGGCCTTGAACTTGAAGTGAGGAATGTGTGCTTTGAGAGGATGTGTGAGTGTATGTGTGAGTCTGTGTGTGTGTGTATGTGTTGTTTGTGTGTGTGTGTGCGTGTTTGTGTGTGTGTAGATTATGTATTTCCGGCATGGCTGAAAATAGTGAGAAAGTTCTATCATGTTACTAAGATCTTTCTATTTAAAAAATAATAATAATAAAATGAAATAAAAACTTTTAAGAAAAAAAAGCCAGAGTAAGGAGGGCAGGGAAACCTGATAGTTTTGAAACTGACTCCAGGGCCCATCTGGGTGTGGGGGGTATTATTCATAGATAGGATTCCCAAAAAAGCGGGTTTTCAGAGCTCGCCTCCCAGGTTCATGGCACAAGCCAAACAGCAATTTGAAAAGCTTACCATAGAATACTCAAAGGTGGGCAGGGCCAGGCATGAAGCCCCCAGAGCAGGCTCAGTCTAAAAGCTTGTGTCCATAAGGAGAGAGTTTGCTGAATAAGGAGGCCAGAATCAGGCAATTATGAAGGCCTCTGAGGGGGTCCTTGTGTATGGGCCCAGAGAAGCCCAGGGTGCTGTGCTGTCTGTGGCCAGCACCAACCATGTGAGATACTGAGGTTGCCAATTGTTCACATTTCTGGGTGAAGGTGGTCTTGCTTCCTTTCCAATTTTCTGAAAGTCTGTCTTCCATGCCACCTACCCAACCATTCCACTATCTCAGGCAGTCAGTAAGTCAGTCATTTCTGAGACTACGACAAATTAGAGACTGTGGTGGGCATTGTGGGGGATTCAGAGGTAGGGTACAAGTGGTAGTGGGGTGTTGGCAGTGGTGGCTCTTACACAAGGTGGAGAGCAGAAGTAGGCACAAGCTCTTTGAAAAATAATTTGGCACTATCTTGTGGAGTTGAACTTGCGCACATCGATAACCTAGCAATTAACTTCCCTTTTCGGTGTACCCCCTGGAAACTTTAGCACTTGTGTGAAAGATGTGTAATGGGATGTTGAAAGAAGCATTGTGCATAATAGCAAAAATATGAAAAAAAAAACAGATGTCCGTTACCAGGAGAAGGAATACATTGTGAATGGTCAGCTATTCCCACGATGTAATACATATTAGGCAGCAACGAAAATGAATGAACTGTAGTTACATGCAATAAGATGGAGGAATCTTAAAAACAGATGATGCATCATAAAAGCACATTTCAGTCCAGGGCCATGCCACCCTGAACAAGCCCAATCCCGTCTGATCTCAGAAGCTAAGCAGGGTCAGGCCTAGTTAGTACTTGGATGGGAGACCACCTAGGAAGACCAGGTGCTGTAGGCATAAAAAATAAAAAATAAGGGATTGTAAGCTGGCAAGGTCCTTGCAATCTGTGAGGTCAACCAAAGGTTACCTCGTCTAAAAAAATAATTTTTTTTTTTTAAAAAGGCACATTTCAGAGAATACATATGCTATACCATTTTTTTCCTAAGGCTTAAAAAAAAGCAAAGCTAAACATTTTTTTAAGGAAATCATACAAATGTATCTTAATATTTTTTTAGAACAAGGGACTAGTAATCATACAATTTAAGACAGTTGTTAACTCTGGGGATAGACAGGTTATGGGACAGGGGAGAAGCCCACAGGTAGGGTCAGAGGTCTCAGTCATGTTCTAGTTCTTGGACCACATAGTAGGTGACAAATATTAATTTTATTGTTATGTTTTATTCATTGCATATATTCTTTTCTATCAAAAATATGTAACAAACAATTTGGTACAAATAACTCCTGCTCTGAAGGAGATTGCCATCTATACGAGAAGACAGAGAAGCACAGATCCAAAAAAAGGCATTTCGTATGTCATAGTACAAGAGCCTCGTGAGTGACTACTTGTTTGGAGTCTTTACTGCAAGTGACCGAAACCAAATTCAAATTAGTTCAAGCAAAAGTAAGTAGGAAGTAAATAATAAGTAAGAAAGCAAATCTGGCTTATTAATTGAGGCGGGGCCAGGACTTCTAAAAGCTCAAATAACGAGCAACTCACTTCCTCATTCTGCTTCTCTCTGTGTGCTGGCCTCATTTTCTTCCAGTGCAAACGAAGGAGAAAAAAGAATGCAGATAGTGCCAGCCTGGCTGGCATCATGCCAGTTTAGCAAACCTTAAGTTTCATATGCAAAAATCCCATGCGAGGACTCTGACTGGCCTGGTTTGGGTCACATGCCCATCCCTGAGCCAATCACGGTGGTCAGGAGAAAGAATGCTGTGTGATTGGAAGCCCCGTAGCATCTTAGAGGGTGAAGGAGGGGTGGTTCTCCAGGGGGAAGTCAGTGCTGTCATCAGAAGAAGAAGAAGGGATGTTGGACAGATAAACACAGCAGATGTCCACTCCCAGAGCTTAGATAGCAAGAGAATAGGAACTCAGGGGAATGGGGCAGCAGAGAAGGAAGAGAAGGACCGAACCACCAGTGTAGGTTGAAGGAGGGGAGGCCCCCGCCAGACCCTGGAGGCAGGAGACTGTGTAATGCAGGAATGGCTCCAGGTGCCCCTGCGGGAGCCATGTTAATTGTTCTGTGGGCTGGTTGGCTCCAGGGTGTAAAAATAAACCCTAATGGGAGGGATTCCCTGGGAATGGAAAATAGGTACACAGAAGGCAGACACAGGATGTTGCAGAAACCCAGAGGACGCCCCCACATAGGCCTTGTGCTGACTCGTCGGGGCCATGGAGGGGACAGGCTGGGAAAAGAACACAGCTCTCAGCCAGGAACTCTTCCTTCTAGAAGAAGTTGCCCAGAAGGATGTTTTCTATCTAGCTTGATCTAGCTCACCAGCCCCAGACCATAGCCCTCATAATGCCATGTTCACTTTTACATCAGAGGGGAAGTCTTCTGTGTGGGGATCAGGGCCCAGCCGGCCTGGCAGCTATTTTAATAACTTAAGGAGAGGCAAGGACCTCCAGGCCTAAGAGTTCCTACTTTACAGAGGAGTGGGGGCGGGGGCTGGAGAGGAGGGAGCCGTACCAAATCACATCAAATCAACGATGCCACGTATCCATTATGAGCCCAGGGCTCAAGAGTTCGCGTTGGGTTTGAATCCCTGTGTTCTGCTGTTTGACAAATGAGTAACCCAGGCAACATGCTTCATTCTCTGAGTCTCAGCATTCCAGTCAGCAAAATGCCCAAAATACAGTAGTGGTACCTACCTGAAGAGCGATCGTGAGGCTTGGATGAGAAAAGGTCATGACTGGCATGAGGTTCTCTATCAATGTTTGTGATTTTTAGAGTTATGCCATGATTTCATAACTTACAGAGTTCCTGAGATGAGAGTTGTGAGCCCCTAGACAGGGCAGAGGGCCACACAGACTAAATGACCTCTTGTCGAGGACCCTGTAGAGAGCACTGTGCATTGCGTTTGAAGTACTTTCCCACCTCAGGGACTTCCACACACTGTACCCTTCCCTTGGATCCTACGTGGCTGGCTCCTCATCTTCCAAGCCTAGGATAAATGTCACCTTCTCAAAGCAGCCTTCTCTGATCACCCTAATCAAACAAAGAAATCCCCTTGCCCTCTATCCTATTATTCTCTTTTATGATCGTCCTACCATTATTATACTCTGATGTTGAGCCATATATTTTATTTGCTATATATTTTATTAGCTGATTCCCCTCTGGAATACAAGCTCACTGAACGCAGACCCCTGTTTCCCAAGCCTAGTGTGGTACGTGGCAGATGTTTCAATGTTTGCAAAATGAATAAATGAAGAATGCCTTGGTAACATTTAGGCCTTACATTTTAACCAAAGCTCGGAGAGGTCCATTCCTACTTCCTATGGCCTTACTTGCATCTGGCTTCTCAGGGGTCCTGTCTGAGAGGCTCTAATTCAAGTCAAACTGTGGAGACGCCAGAGGCTACCACCTCCTGGAACCCCATACTAACCTGGCCCTCCCTGGAGTTCCTTGGTCCACCCAGAGCCTCTGTGTGGGGCTGGGGCTAGCTATCTGGGGCTTGGCTAGAAAATTCATCAATCCATCACCAACATTTGCAGAGAGCCTCCTGCAGGCCCATCCCAGGCCTGAGGCGACAGCAGAGTGCCTTGGTATCTGCCACTGTAGAGCGTCCTGGGCTGATTTGGGGAGACAAGGCCATTGGATGTTCTCCTTGGCCAGCTGTCCTGAAGCCTTCTCCATGGCACTACTGGGTAGTATAATGTCTAAATGGCTAATTCTGAATGACAGTTTATGATTACGCACCGAAAAAGTCACTGAGACAAAAGCTGACTCTCTAGTTTGATCAGCATGACCTCTCCCTGAAAGCCAGCATTTTTGTCATGGTGTAGATGGTGGACCATCTATAATAAAACATGAGATTCTTGTAAAAAAAAAAAAAAAAAAAGGAAAATGCGGGCTCCTGGCCAGCCTGGACCTGCTAGATCAGAATCTCTGTAACCAGCTGTGCAATCTGCATTTTTATCAAGATTAAGTAACTGGTGGGAGATCGTACAACTAGTGGAGGAGGTTTACACCCAGACAGCCAGGCTCCAGCGCCTGTGCTCCTGACTGCTGCCCAGTGGCGCCTCCGCACTCCCTGCAGGCCCACAGCTGCCTGCCCACCAGGGACTCCGCAAAGGCCACCTCTCTGACTTCCGCCAGCACCCTTCCAACAAGCAGGTCCAGCCTCCCTGCTAATGCCCGCCTCCTTTCTTTGGTCGCATGTGGTAATATCTGTTGTGAGCATGCCCATCAGTCTCCCCTCTTAGCTCAGACGGCAAGCAGTTATTCAGGTCACTTCTGCCTCCCTGGTAGCCAAGACAAGGCCTAGTCCAGACCAACCCCAGTCCCTGTGGGTTGCAAGAAGGATATGTTCATGTAATCAACGCTTCTTGTGCCTACTAAGGGCCAGGTCCTTTCTAGTCACTCAGTATTCAGCAGTGTAAAACCAAACAGACATCCTTTCCCTCAAGGGGCTTACATTCTGTAGGTGAAATGTACCCATGAAACAATAACAGCCTCTGAAGGCCTTCTGGGAAGTAAATGAAACAGACTATAATCAAAGAAAAATGAATGTGATCTAGAGAAGAAAAGAAATGACAGTTTTTTTGTTCACATCCACATATTATATCTGGAATCTGAATGCTGTCAGTCAGCTCCCCTTGGACAGACTGAGCTTATTGTGTGCTGATTTGTGAGATAGGTGGGGAGAAGCTGGCCTCACCACTCCCAGGGCTCACAGTCCTGGGAAGAACACATCGAAAGGAAGGGGAAACAGAACTCAAATGCAAGGCCCTTCCGGTACACACTGCAGAGCAGAGGGAGTAGAACCTGAGCGCTGAAAGAAGACTTTGCTTAGGAACAGAGAGGAGGAGAAGATGCTATTTAAGGGGGGTTGGGGGCTCACAAGGCTGAGGACAAAGGTCCAGAGAAAGCTCTCTCAGCTCTTTCTGAGAAGGCAATCTGGTTAATTCAAGAAAATTCTGCCTGAAGAATACAAGCAGCCTAAGAGACAATTTTTGTCCCAAGTAGTTTGCAGTCTACGTGTGCAGACGAGCAACAGCAGCGCCCAGCAGAGTGTCGGGAGGGGCGCAGTGCGAGGAAATGCTCAAGAGCTTGGGTTCGGGGTCAGGTAAGCCTAGGTCCCTGTCCCACTTCTGCCACTAACTGCTGCCTCAGTTTCTTAATGTGAATTTTGCCTCCTTCACCGGGTTGTAACGAGGCTTAAAGGAAGAAAACACATGTAAAGTGTTAGGCACAGAGCCCTGCACTCAGAAAGTGTTCAGTAAAAGGCTGCCATGATTATTAAAATAAGTAGATGGGACCCTGGGTGGGACTCTCAGTGTTTTCGAGATTCAAAGGTTGAGAAGGGAGGTCAGTGTGACCAAGAGATGAATGTCTGGGTCACAGCAGAACACCCCAAAAGACCGTGAGGCAAAGGGTCTCTGGCAGGATCCAGAAATCTATAATCTAACGGCATTCCCCCAAGGATGTGTAGGCGCTCCAGGTTGAGAACCTTTGCCTTCAGTGTGACCATGCTCAGCAGGCCAGACTCCCCTGGTTTTTGCCTTTTAAAGCAGCAGTATTTGGATGCCTTTTTTCTTAGTGGTAGGATGCCTTAACTTGCCTTCAGTCTCCTGCATTTCAACATGCAGTCAGGGAAACACCTGGCTCACAGATCCCTAGGGGCTGTGTGCATGTAAGTTCTGGGACCCCAAAAGACCTTCCTAGTAAGACTCTACAAGAATGATAAGGTCCAGTTATCTCCAGAGAGTTGAGCTCCGAGAACACGGTTCACTCTGTCCTCTGCTTGGGGTACCCATGCTCCCACCTCCTGAGCTCCTTTGTCTTCTGAGGCCTAAGCCACTTCTTCTGTCCCAAGGCTGAGCCCGGTCCTCTCACCCACTGCTCACCCTTCCTCTGCAGCTGCACGTATCTCAGCATGTTGTGGGGTCTGTGGGTGTGTCATCTGCCCCCGCCCGAGCCCCTGCCCTCACACACGGGTGTCCACTCATCCATGCAAACTCCCTTCCCAGCAAGCAGTGCGCACTTGGCAGGTGCTGCACGAATGTTCCAGGTGTAAATCTGGGGTTAATCTTTCTCCCTTCTCCCCATTCCTCATGTTTAAATTTTCTAGAAGGCAAGGTTTACATCAAAACACCAACCTTGCACTACGACCAGCCTTCGGTAAGTACTTGGTGAAATGAAGAAGTGACCTTGATGAAATCAGGACTTCCCTCGGTTCCCAGTGACTGAGGGAGGTTGGGCTCGTCTCACAGAATCAAAATTAACTTCAGAGCAGAGCAGGGTTTTCACGTGCTGATCACGCTTACTTAATGACTACCTCTCTTCCACTTTCCAGCCCCTGAAGCGTACCCACCCCAAGGAAGTCAAAGGGAGCCAGTGCCTAGAACCAAGATCAAGGACCACCAGCTACACACTAGTTATGATTAAGCCTACAACTACAACCAGGCCTAAAGTCCTTACATGCCTATAAGGCTCTCGGTGATCTCTCTCCCCACCCCCATCCTCCATCCCTCCACTTATTATTTCTCTGACATCATCTTTGTCGGCATAAGAAACGTCTAAACCTGTAGAGAATTTTTATATGAATTTATTTGAGCCAAACTGATGACATATGCCAAGGAGCAAGATCTCAATGCTCCCGAGAACAACAGTTTTGCAACTCTTTCGATGCATTTGAAACTAAGAAGGGAACATAAGAAAGATTTCTATGGATGTGGGAGAAAGCAAGTTGGGGGTGGGATTACAGGATAGTTAGGATTATGTGCTCTCTTGAGGGTACTTACTGTTCATTTCAAAGATGTTTTAACCTAGAAACAATGGACAGGGCTTGCTTAAGGCAAAGGTAAATCTTTTACTAAAAAGTTATATGCTTGGGGCGTGACTACCCACCATGACCTGTCTAGTTAGGAATTTATGATCAGATCACCCTGTGAGGTTACTTCCCATGGAGCCCCTTTTTTCATCTACATTGGCAATTCTTCCTAAGTCTAGAGCAGGATTTCTCTACCTTGGGACTATTGACGTTTGGGGCAAATAATTCTTTGGAGTGGTGGAGAGGCCGTCCTGTGCCTTGTAGGGATGTTGAACAGCTTCCCTGGCCTCTACCTGCTATACACTAGTAGCACCTTCTTCCCAACTGTGACATCAAACGGTGTCTCCAGACACTGGCAGATGTCTCTCGGGGGGAAGGGGCAAATCCCCTCCCCCCCCCCCAGCTGGTTGAAAACCACTGGTCCAGACCACCCCATCCCACCATCTTTCTTGCTATTCTCCTTTCTGCACCCCAAGGCCTTCGCCCTCGGCCTGGATGGCATCAGGGCCGTCTATTGCCTTCCAGGCGTTTACTTAAATGTCATCTTCCAAGATGAGGGGATACCTTGGCTTCCAGGTCTTTCCTCAAATGTTATCTGCTCATCGAGACCCTCCCTATTTAAAATTGCAAACTATCCCAATAATCCCTAAAACCCTTACTTGCTTCAGTTTTCTCGCTGGCATTTATCACTCTCTTGCATACTATGTGTCTTACTCATGTTGTTTAGCGTCTCTCCGCCTCCAGTAGAATGTAAACTCTCCGATGATGAGATTTTATTCTTTCGATGCTTTGCCCTGGTGTTCTCTGTCCACTGATGTATCCTTGGGTTTAGAGCTACAACTGTCATGCGACGAGCACTCAATCAATTGTAACTGAATGAGAGACTGAAATGGATAGCTCCTCATTCCTTCCTGCTCCAGAAGCTCCTGGGTCAAGAGATAGGACAAACCCCATCACTTATCCAGCCTTAATCCTTGGGTCACTGTCGGGGGATTTACGTATATTTTAGGTATACAAGTAATAATATCAGCTGACCTTTTCTTAGTGCTTTCTGAGTGCCAGGCTGTGCTGAGCACATGCGTCTCCTTGTTTAACTCTAAATAACCCCGTGAGGTTGGTTTTGTTATCATCATCATCCCACTTTTACAGATGAGCGGCAAGAGCTGCAGTATCTGATCCAGAGACACATATCTGAGTTCGAAGCCAAACAAGATGGTCAGACTCCAACGTCCCCTTCATTCCTAACCACGACACTAACTGCTTTTCTCAAAAGATGGGTTCATTAGCGGAGAGTCAAACAAGAAAGTAAACAGGAAGAGCCCACCGCACTCCCCAAAAGGAGCTGCTGTTAGCTGATAACACTTTTATACTAGAGAATTTCTTCTACTAGCAGAATCTATGTAAGGATATAAAGAGGTCTATATGTATATATACACATACACAGACACACATACACACACACACACACACACACATCTAGTTAACTGAAATTTTTCTTTTCTAAAAGAATAGAGCAAGACTTTTTGTTCCACTTAGTTTTTTTCACTCTCTAATAACATATTTTGGACCAGATCTTCAAACGTCACTATGTCGATGCCTCCTCTCTGATAAGCTTTGGGGTGCTGTTCTGGCCACAGGGCTAAGGATGAAGCGAGGTGGAGGACACAGTGTGCTGGCCAGACAGCAGCTGGTCGCGTTTGGACTCTTACAAGTTCAGGAGCTGCCTCGAGAATCGGTGTGTGTTGATGTTGTTGTTTGTTGTTGTTTTAGCTTAGATCACTTTAGGGTACCATCCCATTGGCCGAGAAGTGAATAGGCTTCCCTGCTTGGATCAGTGGTTCTCAAGGACAAGCTCTCCTGGGCAGCCTCAGGTAACTGTTGAGAGACTGGAACAAATGGGTTGAAGGGCTTGCATTCTTAGGATCCTTAAGGATCAGGCCCATGACTCATCATTCAGCTTTCAGGCACAGCCGCTATGCTAAATGCTAAACTCTAATAGTAGTTCATTTAATCTGCACGACCGAATCAGGTAGGTCTCACTGCCCACATTTTACAGATGTGAAACTGATCCTCTGAGAAGTTAACTCTCCCAGGGTTGCGCGGCTGGTAAGAGATAGGGCTGTCTTCCTCACTAAGGCCTCAAAGCAGCAGCAGGAGGTAGGAGCTGTCCGAAATCTTCTAACTCCAGCCCTTTATTCTATATAAATGAAGCACACAGCCCAGGGCCCTGACAAAGTTGGAGTCAGGCCACAGCGCAGGTATAAGGAATTGGCAGAGGTTCTAGATTTTCCCAACTACTTTTGCTGTTAAAGACCTTCAGGGAAGTCGGTGGAATTGAATGAAGTCAGTTCTGTGGTGGCTCAGAGGCATTGGAACAAGTGACTTCCGGAAGAGGATTTGGCCCACAGCTAAACAGAATTAAACTGTCTGTCAATATGAATAGAGGGAGGGGAATCCTAATCTATAACTTCCCCCAAAGAGAAAAGCCCTACACCTGTCAAGGAGGGTCAGCGGATAGAGATGCCCCCCACGGGGAGTATGGGGTGTGGGGATGTTATTATTGAAAACCTAAGACACCGGAGAAACTGAGCCTTCTGATAGACCCACTCATTCCAGCCAGCCATTTTACCAACAGACACTGTTGTTGTACCTGGTGCCCCAAATTAAAATCCTTCCGATCCCAATCTGCCAAAGCCACATGTATAGCCACCTAGAAGCACTTTTTTTCAGTCCATTCTTTTCTGTTAAAAACAAACGAAACTCTCTGCCCAAAGGGGTATAGGCAAGGATGCCCTTCAATAGGAAACCCAGGTAAATCAATTATGCCCAGTCCATATCATGGAATTGTCTGAGCTTCCCATCCCACACCCCCCAAAAGAATAAAGGGCATCTGGAAGATAAGATCACTGAGACCTACTGGGAAATGGGGAAGAAATGTTGTGGAATAATGAGAATAACTAACTGAAAATTAGGAAAGTTTGCAAAAAGAATATCACAACTTCACAAGGAAAAATCTGGAAAATACGGAAAATTAGTGGGAGCATCCCTTCCCCACCACCCGCCCCGAAAAAGAACCATTGTTAATGTTTCATCTCTTTCTCTCGGGTGCCCCGGAAGATGCGGTCATGTTATAGAAGGTGGTGGGCAGAACACTTAGGTGTGACCTCAGCTCACGTACCCCCTCTTTCAGCGCCTACCTGGGTGAGCCTCAGTCTCCAAATCTGTTCCCTGGAAGTAATTCCACCCTATCAGGGTCTTTTGTTGAATAAATAAGGCCAAATAAGGAAAGCAGGAGTGCTTAGGAAATACTGCATAACCTGCCATTTCCCTTAACATTTTAACATAATTGACTTTGAATGTTATTCACAGTCTTTGAAAACATCACATTTAATGGCTGCCGGATACACCAATTTCTTTGTCATTCTCTTTCGGCTGCTTCCATTTTTACCTCCTTATAAATAGCTTTGTGATGAACATTGTTGTGAATATAGCTTTACCTCCCCCAGATTTTGGAGATTTTCCTTAAGATCATGTCCCAGCAGTGGAATTATTAGGTCAAAGGGTAATAAACATTTTTAGATTTCATAGAAATACAGCCCGACTGCACAGAGCGGCGTTATTTCCTAGACCTGACCTCCTCCACCTTCTTGCCATTCCCAGGGCCTCCCTGCCCCCCACTTGGATGATCTTCCCTCCCCACTGGAGAGACACCTGGCTGGCTCCTTCCTCCCACTCCTGTACTTCCTTCAACCCTGTCTCCTTCACCTGCAGAACCCTTCTCTCTGCCTGAGTCAGTCTTCTCCGGGTTTCAGTTCTTACGCTTGTCCCCAGCCCACCTGACTGTAGGGCCCTCAATCATCTCCCCTTCCCTTGATCCTACCCAGCCCCTTGAATTGATAACACAAACCCAGCCTGATTCCTAGACCCTCTTTCCCTTTTATGATTCAGATTCAGACCTATAACACCAGGCAGCAAGCCCCTGAGGTCAGGAATGAAGTCTTGAGCTTTTCCTCCTCTTTCCACACTCAGCCCAGGGCTGAGCTAGGTATGGTGCTAGGACCTGAGTCCCCATTTCATTGGGCAAAATATCTTACTAGTGTCACCCAGGGGCCAGGCTGGGGGCGACAGCTGCAGGGACCTCAGGAGCAGGCTCCTTGGTCAGAGGGAGGGAGGAAAATAGAAATAATCCAGTATAACCATCAAGGACAGGGACCTTGATGAAAGTTCATAACAGAGGAGAAGGTGGGGAGGGAGGGGGTGGCCAGCTCAACTTGGTGTGTTTGCTTAGGGGGCGATACTTGCTAAATGTCTTGCTGTGTGACCCTGAACGAATCACTTAACCTCCTGAACCTGGGTGCCCCTTTGTACTAGGCTCTCCTCACAGGAATGCAATGAGGTTAAATAAAATATTCAGGTGAACGTGCCTAGCCGGAGGCATGCGGCAGGTATCCAATAAATGTTTGCTCATTGTGAAAGCTCAGTACGGACTTGTGGATTAATAAATTGTCTGGGGCTGGGCTGGCAGGGTGCTGGCAGCCATGGGACTTAGACATCTCAGAGGGCCTGTTCTTCTCACTTGGGGACTAGATTGCTGAGTGCCTGTTTCTTTCACTGAGGGGCAAGTTTCTTGCTAGATCCACCTGCCTGAGTCTCGAGTCCAGAGTCTGGAGGGCCATGCAGAAGAGCTGGAATCTACCGGGCGTGACATAAGCTTACAAGGAGTTTACTCGTGAATCATCTTTCCCTCCAGTACAGTGGAGCAGTGGGATGGAATGTCGAAAATGCCTCCTTTTACATCCTTTCTCTAGACATGCTGCGAACTCACTCCCCGCCAGGCTGCAAATCATCCTGCCCTAGGAGGGAGAACCGCGCACAGAGCCGAGGAACGAAGGTTTCCGGGGGCGATGTCACCCACAGTTCAAGGAACACCAAGGGCACCAGGCTGGGCTCTCTAGTTATTCATCCCCCTCCCTGCTACCAGGGCAGTCTAGGAGGGCTCAGAGCAGGCCTATCCCTGCAACAGATGTGGCTCAAGGTTATGGCCAAGTTCTGACCTGTTAGGTGTCTTTTGGTGCTTGGGGGTGGAGCAGGGATTGCTGGCTTCAGGTTTTGATTTAAAGCCAAGCAAATCCTTAGACACCATCTAATTCAACTCTCTTCCCCTTTTGTGGAGTGGGAAACTGAGGCTCAGAAAGGTAAACATATTTGCCCAAACTCACACAGCTATGGCATGAGTTATATATAGCTGGGAATTGAACCTGGGTCTTCTGACTCCTGGTACACTGCTCTTTCTAAATCCCACAGATGTTATGTCTTATCATCCTCAGCTCTGTCTGGCGTTACTTCTCAATCCACCCCTACCCCTTACATGCACCAATCACTACAATGTCGACAACGGAGCTACCACTTATTGGCTAAGTCCTGGAGCAAGCACCAGACTAAATGTTTAGGATGCATTCTCTAATTTAAGCCTTTCAACACCCGTAGGAGTTAAGTACTATATATAACTCCTTGCTCCTCAGAGCTTGGTCTGTGGACCAGCAGTATCAGTGCTACCTGAAAGCTGGGTGGAAATGTAGCATCTTAGGCCCCAGAATAAGAATATGCATTTCAACAGGCTCCTGAGACTTTATGGACCAGCAAGTTGGAGAAATGCTGCCATAACAAATTCCACTTTGAAGATGAGGAAACAGAGGCACAGAGAGGTGGGGGGCGGGGAGTGACTCCCACAATGCCCCACAGCAAGCCAGGTGGCCGAGCTCTGGTGAACTCTTGGGCAAAGCCCTTGCTCTGAACTCTTGAGATTAAGGAATGTTTTTCCACTAGTTTTAGACCAGGAGAAAAAGGACTCCTCCAGTCACCTCCCCTCAATAGCCACCAGGAACAAGGAAGTTATCGATGAAAAAGAATACCTCAAGCACTTACCAAGGTACTTTCCCATGTCTTATTTCGTTTCGACTTTACATCTTATTAATTACCTTAACTTTCCTTAAGTAGACACAGTAGCGCAGAAAAGTTTAAGCCATCTGTCCAAGGCTCCATGCTGGCTATCTCCAAAGCCAGGGCCTGATGCTGGTCTCCTTCACTCCAGAACCCAATTACTGTTTCCCCAAGGATGGTGCCATCCTGGTGGCAGCAGAGGCTACTGTACGCGGCACACGGATTAAAGTCTCCCATTAAATTGTATATTTTGTTTTATTTGTATTTATTTATTGCATTGAGGTATAATGGACATACAACATATTCACTTCGGGTGTATGACATAATAATTTGATATTCATATACACTGAGAATGATCACATTGTCTAGTTACCACCCTTCACCAAAGTTGACAATTATTTTTTTCTCGTGATGAGAACTTTTTAGAATTTTTTTCTGAATTGTCATGTATTTTAATTTTTACTGCAAAAATAGAATTATATTATCGAACCCCAGATACTATTGTCTAAGACAGAATAAGGGTTTTGTTTTGTTTTGTTTTTAATGAGTCGCTATACAATTTCACGATGGATAGAGGAGGTAGTACTCAGATTTTGCAAAATCCATGAAGGTGGTAAGATTGAAGTCTTTGGGGGAGGGAGAGAAGAAGGGGGTGGATAGAGAGAGAGAGAGAGAGAGGGAGAGAGAGAGAGAGAGAGAGAGAGAGAGAGAGGCAACTAGCAGCCTGGGAGAGCTCTACCCAGAGGCTGTTGACATTTCATGCATAGTTGGTTTTCTCCCTAAGCATCTCCCATCCTCCTTGCCTCCAGGGTCTTAGTAGAAGCAAGTACAATGCTCACTCAAGGGCATACACTGCCCATAAAAAAAAAAAAAAAAAAAAAAGACCAAGTTGCACAAGCACATTTTTTCTGGGCAGAATCTCTAGGGCTGAGGATAGAGAGATGACAGACTCGCTCCTTCTGAATTTCTCCCAACCCCAGCCCACTTCTTGTAGCTGTCGAGGATGCCCTGCACCATCCAGACCAGCCTTGACGTGCTGCATGAGGAGGGGAGGAACTGGAGATAAAAGCCCCCTCCCATTCTTCAGGGATAGCCTGTGAATATCAAATCGTTATGTTGTACACCCTCAGTGGAGGGGGAAGAATGGCATCTCCTTTCTTTCCAGTGTTTGTTCTCCTCTATCTCTTCCTTTCTCTAACTTGTCCAGGACCCTTAACAGCCACTCTTTTTTGTAGGCTCTTTGAAGTTCGAGTAAATGGGCATTCTTTGCTGCACCCCTGTTTCATTCGGGGATCACAAGTAAAGAGTTATGGCAAATAAACTAAGTCTTCTAGAAGTCTGAGAAACAGTGATGGTAAAAAATGAGGACTGTTATCTTAGAAAAGAGAAAGTGGGGGAAGGGATATGACCACCTTCAAATATTTCAAAGAGGATCTAGACTTATAATGTATTTCTGCAGACCTGGAAGCAAAGGGTAGGAGACACAGGGAAGTCAGCTTCAGCTAAGAAACCTTGGTCAACTGTAAGATGGGGGCATGGTCCTTACATCCATCACAGGGTGGTTGTGAGGATTGATGGAGGGTATTGGATATACTTGACATCTCACAAAAACTCCAGGATATGCTCGTTGCCTTTTTTGGCCTCATTCAAAAATGTCTCATGAGGCAGTAAGCTCCCTCTCTGGAAAATTTCAAGATAGAATTATAATTAGTACTGCCAAGATTCTGTGCTTCGTAGCTGCTGTGACTTCTCATAAAGAAAAATATTGTCTCACATGGCACCCTCACCATGTTCCAGGTACGCAGACACTTTTTGTAGGTACTTCGTTTAATCTTCTCATCAGCCCCGTGAGGTAGGTACTATATTATTACCCCCCATCTCTCTCTCTTCTTTTTTCCAGACAAGAGAACTGTGGCTTAGAGACGTGAAGTGACTTTTCCAAGGTCACACGATCAGTAATGGCAGACCAGGGACTTAAACCTCAGGTGTCACCCTCCAAAGTCTTTGCTGTTAGAATTGGAAGGGTTATTTATCAAATCCAAATATTTCTCCCAGACTCGCCTGGTCTAACACTCCAGGTTTTATTGATCTCTCTTCTCTACAATGTCTTCAGCTCTCAATATCATAACCACCCAATTTATTGTGTGGATGGCTTCTTGTCTCTCCTACCTCACTATAAGTGGGTCTGAGGATTTTTACTCTTTAAATATTCCCCTGTATTCAGCAGGCCTTTAGAAGAACAGATTCGCAGGCTTCTAATAATTCTTCCTTTGACTGCCAGCTGAATTAGACAGCAACTAACTCCCTCTCTCTTGCCATGCCTACCCCCATCTCATTTTCCTTTGCCATTAGAAAAGACTTTTCTTGACAGGAACAAATACTACAGCCAGTGCAACTAGCTAACAGTTATTGAATTCTTAATATGTATCACTGTTCATCCTGACAGTAACTTATGAGCTAAGTCCCATTTTCACTTCCACTGTACAGAAGAGGAAACTGAACGGACCAGTGCATCAGGATCTGACTGAGTAAATGCGTAAATGCTTTGCTGATGCATAATATTATTAGGAACAAAACCATATAAAAACCTTATGCTTGTATCATGCAATCAATACAGCTTTATGTACATGATGTAATTGTCACTCACCATTAGTAGGCAGGCACTAAAATCCCCCATTAATTTACAGAAGAGGCTACCGTGGCTCTAAGAGGCTGTGTGACTCTCGACAGTCACACAGCAAGTGTTGTCTGTACCCCTGAGTGAACACTGTATTTGCTTCGTTCTAAGATCCTGGGGGCAGGGAAGATGGGAGCGCCATGGGGAGAAAAACATCTATATACGCAAAAGGCAGGCAGTGAATTTTAGGTAAATGAATAAAAGCTGGAAATAGCAGAGATTTGACAAGAATACAGATCTTTGACTCCCAGTCCAGTGCTCCTTCCTTTATCCAAGATAGTGGGAAGCAATTCTTGGCTCCAGACCTGACAGCAGCCTTGATTCGGGGTCTTAAGCCAGAGCAAGTGGCACTTTTTTTCTTCTTTAAGCATTGTTTTTACTTCTCTGCATTTCCCACATTTTCAACAACAACAACAAAAAAAACACATGCTACTTTCATAACAGAAACAAACAAGCCAATAAAGATAGGTGGGAAAATGCATTCTTCTGAGAGGGTCGGGGCAGGTAGAGGGCCCTGGGTGGCCTCGAGATTGCTCTGGACCCCCGCCCTGGTGTTTTGGGGCACCCTCTGACTCATCCCCACAGGGTACTTGGCCCCACCTTATGGCATTTGGGGGAAGCAGGGCCGGAGAGGAGTGCCAGGTGCTCCCGCTGAGGCTGTGATGTGCAGGGACAGACACAGGAGTTCTCAGATCTGTGAAACTCTCCGACATTGGAAGCTGAATGTGGAGTGTGCAGTTTTCCAAGGAGTGGTCCCACAACTTTTTAAAAAGGCGCACCTGTGACCCTCCAAAGGGTAAGAATCCCAGATCACAATAATGAACCAGGGCCTGAGGGTTCGGATGACTAGTCCAATGAGGTCTGAGGAGTCTAAAATTCTTCCTGTACCCCTCTGAGAATAACCGGCAGGGGGAAAGAATGACAGAGAACAAGACCCTCCCTCAGGGACTCACGGTGCTAATTTAAATTCTGCCTTTTACCCTGAACTCACCATTACCCCCATTTCAAAGCAGTAGTGGAGACGGGCAAGATTATTTACACAATTCTAGTCTCAGACACCCTGCTCTTTCTACTAAGCCTGTGGCCAATGAACTCTAGTTCCTGATTCTGGGGACTGTGTGTCCACAGTGTCCTATGGCCTCTTTACCCGGGGTCTAAGGCCCTAATCTGTGCCATGGCCAACTTTCTTCCCAGGCACCAGCCGCTCTCAAGTCTCAGCAAGCACTGAATTCCATTCCACCAACATTGAGCTCTTACCATGTGCTAGGTGTTTTGACAGAATCACAGATGATGGGATAAGTCCTAAGAGAGTGGCCTGGGAGCCTGTAGGCTAATGGCAGGACAGATAACACTCATGCATTTCGTTGGGGGAGGGGAACCCCCAGGAGGGTGACTGATTAACAGGCTGGGGATGAAGGGATGGCTTCTTGGAGGTACAACAGTGCTTCTGGTGCTGGTGTGTGAAGGTGAAGAGAAATTCCTACACAAAGGCATGGTGGGGAGACACTGAAATCCCGGAGAAAGGGTGGAGACAGCAAAACACTGGGCAAGTTTAGGAAAGAGGCAGCTAGGTGTGACCAGAGGAGCCTGAGAATTGGAGGCAGGGAGGAGGAAGGAAGGACAGAAACAAGGTTAGAGGCGGGTTATGGCTAATTGGCCAGAACGAGGACCTAGGTGTTCCACTAAGAAACTTGGATTTTATCAGACTGTGTGTAGGTTGTCGTTGAAAGTTTTTGAGCAGAGCAAGTGGGCTCTATGCTCAGATCTGTGCTTAGAAAGATCACATTGCAGAGGATGAGAGCAAGGAGAGGGCTTGGAGACTGGGAAACAGGATGCTACTGTAGGGCCCAGCGTGGGGAATAATGGGGCTCTTTACGGCCACGGGCAGGACCAGCTATATAATTTGTGGGTATAGTACAAAAGGGAAATGCAGGGTTCCTTGTCTAAAAAGTATTAGGAATTTCAAAGAGTGGCAGCAGAGCATTAAACCAAGCATGGGCCCCTCAAAGAATGGGGTCCTGTGCAGCTACACGGGTCAGACACCCACAGAGCAGGTGCTGACCACAGGACTGGAAAGGGCGGGTTAGAAGACGGACCTGGAAGGCAGAATCCTGGGACCTGGTGATCTATTGGATATAGGAAGTGAAGGAACAATCTGGCTGACAGATGACCTTCCTGCACTGGTCGGCAGGTCATCCACTATTTACTGGACATTCCCTTGGGTGGTCTATGATCAATTCTAACTTATTAATGTCTAAACTTCACCCCCTCCTCCTCCTTCTGCTATTACCCACCCAGACCTGTTTCTGCAGGGTCCCTAAAAGTGTCACCGTGTACCCTGTTACCCCAGTTAAAACTGCTGGGTCACCCTCTATTCCTCTCCATCCTATCCCTTCCAGCAATTTACTTCCTAAATGTTTCTCCTATCTGTGTGGCCTCCGCATTCACTGCTATCACTGCCAAGTTCCGGCAGGCCCTTATCAGCTCAGGCCTGGATTACCCACAAAAGCCTCCTATCTGTCTCCCTGACTCTGGTCTGGATACCGCCCCCACTCTCAAAACATCCATCCTCCATAGTGCTGCCTGAGAGAGGTCACTGACCAGGTCTCTGAGTAAGACCCCCTCACTGGGGGCTGGCTATTCCGGCCAAAGTATGAAATTGAAATGTCTTAAATGGCACACAAGGCCCTCAATCACCTGACCCTGCTTAATTCTCTAATAAATGCCAGAAGTGCCTTAGTCTCCTACACACCTCCAGCACATACCATGCAGGAGAGTTCTTTTTCTTTACCTCAAGCAGTTTCCTCTCTGCCTGGAATGCCCTCTGTCCTCCCCCTCTACGGCCTGGCTAACCTCCATTCATTCATCCATTCTTCCAAGTTTGCCTCAGCTCCATTCTGGGGGGCTTTCTCCAGGCCCCACCCTGTCCCCACCCAACCCCGCACACTGTGGATGGTCTTCCATACTAACTACAGGAATTTAAAGAAGCTTGTGGCTGGGCCAGCCCTCCTTTCTGGGCTGGGGGCAGCTAGAGCAGAGAGTGGATTCTGCTCACTTTGCTGTCCAGCACCCAACAAACACAAAGCCTGACCATGCAGGCGCTCCATACATGTGTGGCTCTGGGCCTAGAAGTCTGGGGGTGGATGGTGCCAGTGACACTGGAGGAAGAACAGATCGCAGAGAAGGCTGGCCCAGATAACCCCAAAGAAAGAGAAAACACCCACATCACATCTTCATTAAGACCCCACTGGCCGGGTGAGGACAGAGCCCCTGACTGAATGCGGCTGCGACCCAGAGGCAATGTGTCTGGCTTGGTTGCATTTGTTTTCAGAATTTGATTTCTGCCTCCTTCTAAAAACCTCATTTCCCTATGTCGGAAGTAAACAAGCCCCTCTCTAGGGAAGGCAAGCTGTTTTCCACCAAGCAGTCCCTCCCCCCTCAGGCTAACTATAAAATGGTCGCTAGTGAACATGAAAGGGGAGATGTGTTCCCCTCACACGTGTGCCTGCAGCTAGCAGATCCCTGGCACAAAGCTGACCCTCAAAAAATTCGAGGAATGGGTGAAACGTATCCAGTTCTCCAAGATTGAGGATGGGAAGCCTGAAGCTGCTGGGGACTGGTGGGGGAAGACAGCCTGGGATTATACTTGATCCACAGATAATCCCCCAAATCCAGAAGCCACCTGGACAGTTGGCTGGACTGTTCCGTCAACGGATGTATGTTGATGCTGTAGCTGATTTCACGACAGGGTTTCCGGGGACAAAAAAACCCCAGCTCCTCAAAATACAATTATTCTAATTATTATTGGCGTGTGACAAAGAGAAGGACTGTTAATCCTTTGAGGGCAGAATCCATTTGGAAAGATTAATTGCTGGCTCTTGTCTCTGCGTTTTTACTTTTAGGTACTTCTATTATGAAACATTTTAAATACACAGAAAAGTGGAGAAAACAGTGTTAATAAACACCCAGGTATCCATTGCCAGGCTTCAACTATACAACACAAGCCCAATCTCAATCGACTCATCTATAAACCATCCCTTGAAGCAAATCCCCGCTATCACCTCATTTCACGCGTAAAGACTGTTAAGGATCAGACTGCATTTCTGGTTCATCTGGGGGCACTGCCGAGCACGGTGTCTGGCACGGCGCCGAGCAGGTTCCGAACCTACGTCTATGAAACTCAAAGCCTGATTGTGCGGCGCCAGCCCGGCCTCCTCCGCTTCCTCCTCTTCCCGCACAGCGTGGGTCACTCGGCCTCGTGGCATTCCTAACACCCCACCGGCAGTCCCCGGTGATGCGCGAGTGAGTCTCTCTGCGCAATGCCACAGAGAGCACAGGGGAGGTGCCTGCCACTTCCTCTTTCCCCCGTGACTAACCCTCCGCGCCCTCCCCGCCCTCCCCGAGCGCCCCGCTCCCCGGGGGCGTGGCCACAGCCCGAAGGGGCGGGGAAATACCCACATTCGGCCTTATATGGGCAGCCACGTCACAGGCCGCACACTCCACATAAGACGCGGCGCTGCCGGCGGAATCCCCGGCTTCTGGGGCGGCGAGTGGCCGGGCCGGGCCGTGCGCGCGGGGCGGGAAAGAAGAGTTGAGCAGCTGCTCGGGCGCGGGCCGCCTTCCCGTGCCTCGCCGGTGGGCACCCTGGCCGTGGGCACCTGCAGGGCGCGCGGCGCGGGGCCGCTGGGCGGCAGCATGAAGGTCACGTCGCTCGACGGGCGCCAGCTGCGCAAGATGCTCCGCAAAGAGGCGGCGGCACGCTGCGTGGTGCTGGACTGCCGGCCATACCTGGCCTTCGCCGCCTCCAGCGTCCGCGGCTCGCTCAACGTCAACCTCAACTCGGTGGTGCTGCGGCGGGCCCGCGGCGGCGCGGTGTCGGCGCGCTACGTGCTGCCCGACGAGGCGGCGCGCGCGCGGCTGCTGCAGGAGGGCGGCGGCGGCGTGGCGGCCGTGGTCGTGCTGGACCAGGGCAGCCGCCACTGGCAGAAGCTGCGCGAGGAGAGCGCCGCGCGCGTCGTGCTCACCTCGCTGCTCGCCTGCCTGCCCGCCGGCCCGCGGGTCTACTTCCTCAAAGGTGAGCGCGTCGGGGCCGCCAGTCCCCTGTCACCCCCGCCCCCCGGGACAGCCCAGCGCTCTGGGGTCCTGTCCTCGCGCAGGACGCCCTCCCCGGCCCTGGAACCCGGAGCGTCGCCACTGGCCCGCGTCTGCACACTGGGGCTAGGCGCACGCCAGGGAGGGCACTGCCAAGTGTCGGCGCCCAGCTGTGCTCTCCCCACCCGCGTTCCTCGAAAGCGCCTGACAGCCTGTCCTGGGTGGGCGAGGTTGGTTACGCAGTTGGGGGCCTGCTTCTCGGCAGCGTAGGGGCCGCCAACTCGTGCTGCGCGCCGGCCGCTGTTCATAGCGCGGGGCTTCGCTGGTCTCCCCGGGGCCTGGGCTCTGAGGCTTCCCGACAAACAGACGGATCTGGCGAGATCAGCAGGTCGCGACCCTCTTATCCCCTCCCCAGGAGCATGGCGCCTTCGTGTCCCCTTTCCTCCTGCCTGAACAATTAACATACTTTAGGCTGTGTCTTCACCTACCCCTCTTGCCTTTTTGACCCTGTCAGTTCCCTCCCCTTCCTTTCCATTTCATTTTATTGCTTTTTATTGTTTTCCTCTGGCCTCCCCTTTTCTCCTCCCAGGCCTTTCTCTAGCTTAATTTGGAGCTGACAATCCTCCCACCCTTTTCACCTCCTCCCTCCCTCGTCCTGGGTCCGGAGCCTAGGTTGGGTGGCTGGCGAGCCAGGACCTAGGAAAGGTGCTGCAGGATGGTGGTGGAGGGGAATCAGTCGCCTTTGGTTTGAGGCCCCCCCGGAAGCTGCACCTATTACACCTGCTGGGGAAATGACTTTGACTTCCGGTGGTGGGTGGGTGATTGACTCTAAACTCCAGAGCATTGATTTCTGGGTCATTTCCTATGACTGCTCCCTCCTCCTTGTATTTCTGAGTCTTTTGTAACCTCAAAAGTATGAAAGATCTAGCCCAAAGTGCAGAGTTGAGAGCTCAGCCCAGCCTATGCCCCAAAGCCCTGCCAACTCTGGTGCCAACACCTTGAGATGTAACAGTGATGTGGTGCAGTGAGCTGTGAGGGCTGTATTTTAAGACCCCGCGTCTTGGAGAATTTCACACACCTCCAGGCCAGGAGATTCCTGAAGCACCAGGGCAGCTCCCACCTCTATTAACACCTCTTACGGATTGTCCCCTGTTGATTCCTGTTAGGGAGATGACAAAGGCAGATAATGATAATCTTCCTTCTCCAGCCAGCCTCAGCCCCCAGATGATGGAGGGATGTCCTTCAAGCTCTGCAGAGGTTTCACACATGACCCCTGATTTCTTTCTCTTCCTGATGTGGTTTTTGTCTCCTGTTCTAAGCAGTGAGTACAGGAAAAGCTTCTGCCTTCCCTGTGCCATGAAAGATATGTTCCAGGAAACCCCTCCTGGTCCTACCTCGGCTCTCCACCCCTGGTGGTGGTGGGGAGGGGGGGGGGAGGGACATGCTGACAGTTTAGATATTGCACAGGAAGTAGATAACTGTAAAGACTCACATCTCAGGAAAATTAATGTTTAATTATTTTCTTTAATGAAAGTAACATACATAGGTAAAAATTTGAACAGCACAAAAGCTGTGCAGTGAAAAGTAGGTCTTTTGCACACCCTAGAACCCAGTTTCACTCCCCAAAGACAACTACAAACTATTTTTTTGTCATCTTGAAAATAATTTTCCATGAATATCTTTAAAAAATAGAATGATTTTGTATAGTTCCTGTCTTTGCCGCTTTCACCCAACCAGCTCTTGGGAGATTTGTCCATGTCAGAGCATACATGTCCATGTCACTTTTTTAACCAGTTCCCTGGTGACAGCCAACAGGTTGCTTCCAACTTTAGTTATTGAAACAGTGTGGTCGAGTATTTTTTTTTTTTAGTCCAGATGCTTTTGTGTGTGCATTATCTTTCAGTAAATTATGAGACTTGCCATGTCAAAAGTTAAGTATATTGCTAATTTCAGTAAAAAGTTCTTGATACTTACCCTTGTAACACTATTAAACTTTACGTTGTTGCCAAAGAAAATTTGTATTTCCTAATATAACGTATGTTCAGATAGGAGTTCAGGTTTAATCTAGTTGCATCTCAGACCTCTGGGGGCTGTGCCTTTGGCTCTTCCCTCAAAACAAACAAACAAACAAACACTAAAATGGTCTCCACCCCTCAAAAAAAAAAAAAAAAACCACTAAAATGAGTTGATGGCTGAATGGCATTGTCAGAGCATATTTATATAAAGTGTCCATGCACTGTGCTCTGCTCCCCCGGTAATGCAGTGGCGATGGAACACAGAATCACTCTCAAGAGGGTGGAAGCAGCCAAAAGAATCGCCGAGACTCTCACCAGAGAGGAATGTTCTGTCTCTCCACGCCTTTGATGGGAGTGGGTAAAAGACAGAGACCATCTTATCTGGAGGGCTCCTCCTGACCGCAGCCTGAAGAGGCAGGGCCCTATTTATCTGTCCCTCAACTACAGTGAGACTCATTGTCTGCCTGCCTTATTTTGTCAACAGGCAGGCAGGACCCAGCCCACACCGCACCTTCTTTCTGTCCTGGCAGCCAACTCTTAAGTGCTCTATTTAAAGCCAAGAGATGCGGTGGCCTGAAGGCTTTTCTTTCCCAAGTTTCATCCTGAAGTTTGAGGGGACATGGTCCAGATTCTATCCCGTATCACTCAGTTCGTCTCCTGGAACCCAAAATGTTGAGGTTCAGGTACAGGAAGTTATTTACTAACTTCCCCGGAAGCTGTGTCTCAGTGTCATTCTGGCCTTCTTTCTGCCTCCTAGGGGAGAAGGGGGCCAGGGGCTATGGCTGGGGGAGTGGGGGTAAATGAAGCCACAAATACCCACCTCCATTCCCCTCTGGCATGGCCTCCTGCCTTCATGACCAGGAACACTGTCATTGGGGAGGCCCAAAGCTCACCTGGGGAGGCCCAGTGGGCTATCTGTTGACTACAGGGGAGATTTGGGTGTGCTGAATGGAGAGGGGGGAGGCGTTCCAGCAAGCAGAAAGGAAGCAGTAATGACAACATGACTCATTCTAGGAATTGGCTGCTGCTTCTGGGAGGGAGCTGGAGTCTGCCATGTAATCCATTAACCATTTGTCTACTAAAAACCATCATGTGCTCCACTGTGAGGGCTATCACAACACCAAGAGACAGAAGTAATAAAGGGGGGATTTGGGGAAATCCACAGCCTGAGAATGAGTATTTTCAATTGATCATTTGACCCCAAGTGAATTCTCTGGGCCAGAAAAAGAAGATTTTCTGGAGGCTCTAGGAAGTGTGTTAGGGCCCTTTGGATTGGAAGCAAAGTGTCTCCAAGCAAAGCCAGCCTGTTCACCTAGCAGCCCTTGGCATTCTGAGGCTTCAGAGGCCAGGTTTTCACTGGATTCTCCCTGACTTGAATGTGCTTGGTCTGAGAAGGCTTATTTACATATACATACTCACAGTTCTGTGACTTGGTCACAGGTTAGTTTTTACTTTAAGTGGTCCATTTGGAGAAGTTTAAATGTAATATTAAGGGTTTTTACAGAATCATACTTGCCAGAATGGTAGTTGACTTACCAATTTGAGGGCATGTGGGAGCCAAAAAGTTCAGGAGGAAAGAGTAATAAGAGATAGAAAAGGAAGGGTAGGTGTTAATCAAAGGGAGAGAGACCGTTTTTACTGGTGGGGGCTGAGATTCAAGGTCAGAAGGCCCCGCTCTTCCAGTTTGGTTTGGAAGGTAATAACCTAGATTGATTACTCTAAATTGGACCTATATTGAGGATTGTCAGCAGTGTTCTTGGCACCTTTGGAGTGAGAAAGGGCAGGGCTATTTTATTGCCCTGAGTTTGAAACCTCATATTAGCCCCCCATTCCATTATGAATGAGAGGGGTGCCATCTATAATCCAGTTTAGAGCTGATAGGTTAGAGATGAAAGATCAGTTTAGGACTCTCTTCTTGCAAATTAATGAAATTCTGCATAATCCCACCTGTATTATAAACAAGAGAGGAAAAAGCTTTTGTTTTCTAGAGGGATTTAGTTAATATTTGCCAGATATCAGATATATTTCCTTTCACAGTTTAACCTGCTTCTGATAGACACAAAAAGTTAATCATTGCTTCTCTGAACTATAGCTTTTTGGGAGGGAGGGAGAGAGGGGGAGGAATGGGGGAGCAGAGAGAGAGAGACACGGAGTGTGTGTGGGGGGGGCACTATTAGTGCATTCGGTTCAATTTTTTATGATCAGAACCTATATTAACCTAATGTTTTTGACTGTTCCACACTCAGTATTGATTAATTCTGGGCATTTTCTGACAGCCTGAGAAATCAATGTTTATATCTGTCTTCTTTGTTTTTTCTTGTAGGAGGATATGAGACTTTTTACTCGGAATATCCTGAGTGTTGTGTGGACGTAAAACCCATTTCACAAGAGAGGGTCGACACTGACAGAGCCCTCATCAGCCAGTATGGGAAACCAGTGCTCAGCGTCAGCTACAGACCAGCTTATGACCAGGTACTTGGTGTGGAGGTGCAGCCCCAGCTCCTGGCCCCGTTCCTTCCTCAGCACCCTCACTCTTCCTCTCCGTGCTCAGCAACCGTGGTCGGTTTTTTGTGGATCAGGGTGTTGGCAGAGCCCTCCAGCTTTAGAGAGCCTCCGTTGCTCGCCAGCTTGAGTTTCCATCCAAAAGTAAATGGGCTTCCTTCCAGCAAAGAAGCTGACAAGAGCAAACGAGCCACAGGATGCTTGACAGCTTCTGGAGAAAAGGGGAAGTGAACAATATATTATTATTAGCTGGCCTGGGAGGTGCAGAGAAGCTTCAAAATGTTGGTTTAGGTTTCCCTGAAGACATTTCAGAGCTGACTTTCAGGCTTCCTGTGTTGATTTTCTTTGTAATTGTTCATGCTTTGCAGTTGCTGCAAACTAACCCAGCACCTTGTTGGTATTTTTAACTAAAATGGGCTGGGGGATGGAGGGAGGAAGAGGGAAGGTTGGCAAGAAGCTAGAGTTTGGCTGGCTAAGCAGGCTTGTGTAAGGGTTTCTGATACTTATAACTTTATAAATTATGGAGCTAGATGAAATCAGAAGACACTAGAGGGTTGCATGCTTCTACAAACGTGTAGAGTTTTTTTTCCTTTAAAAAAAATGTACTTCGTGACAACCCATTAAAGGAAGTGTAAAGTAGAAGGGAACAAGATGAAGAAAAAAGGTAGGCAAGGACCCAAATCTGGCAGAAACCAGAGATCAAAATCCACCTTCCCATTTTACAGAGAGAAAAAACTGTTTCATGGCTGGTGAGATATTAGATTTGCCAAGAATCCTGCAGCTGAGTTCATGACAGCACTAAACCCAGAACCACCTTCTCTTAACTCCCTATTCTGGTTCTTTTAGGACCTCATTCTGTTTTCCACAAGCTGCCTTTTGGGAAAGAGACATTCTCCGTTAGGCCCTTGAGTTGATGGGAGGAGCTTTTCAAGTCCCCTCCCCCACCTCCCCAAATAAGAACATACTCAAAAACAAAAAGGAAGATTTCTAGCCACTGCCTAAAATGCCAGCTGCCTGCCATGAGCAGATCTCTGCCCTGGAGATAAACTTCCAAGTAAAGCCAAGTGACCTTTCCTTGAATGGGATCATTGACCAGGAAGCCTATTAGCTTGGGAAGGTGCCAGGGTTCTTATTTTGTTTTCCTTTATTGAAAATACTCACACTCTATGACGAGCCCTCAGCTTATAAGCCATGGGTATCTGACTTAGCTGGATTTCTATTTTTGTTTGTTTGTTTGGGTTGTGTTTTCCGCCTTGTTTCTCAGAAAACGAAAGAGAAACAAGAGTTGGCAGGACGTTGTGAAAGCACCGCAGCCTTTGGCTGAGTGAGGACTGGGGAGGCCCTGATGTGTCTCCAGCGTTCATCCGGGGAAACCCCGAGCACGGCTTCTTAGAAGCCGGGCGAGGCCGTGTTAACCTTTGGGGTTTCTGAAGGCCTTTGGTTTCTTCCTCTTGAATCTAAACAGAAGAATCAGAAAAGAAAAGAAACATGGTTTCAGGGGTGTGTTGGGCTAAGCTCCAGAAGTTGGCTAGGATTCCAGGCCTAGTGCGTCAGCGTTTTCCAGGCACTAATGGGAAGATGAGGTCTCTGTAGGGACATCTGACTGTAGTGTTAAACCCCGGGGCCAGCCATAGTAAGTCCTAATAAAAATACTGGTTGTTACTGTTACTACGTTTTGCAAAATCCTCTATAACTTTTTTCCAAGTTGCCAAACTGGCTTTTGCCTAAACACTTGAATTCTCAGGAAAGAAAAGGCAAGCACCACGTGCAGGGTAATGTGAGAATTGCCTGCTGCTGGCCCTTGTGCCATGCCCCTTTTCCTATTACGGGTCTGGCGGAGTTTCCATTTCACTCTTATTCCAGGACAGGAAATGGAAACACAGGAAGCGGATGGATGATATGGAAGAGACTCCCAAAGACATAGCCACTGTCCCGCCAGCCCAGTGTTTCCCTCTGAATCTCCAGGGCTCCCATTGTTCTATCACTGGCTTTTCTTGCCACTCTGGAAATGCCGAGGCTGCCGGAGTCTGACCAACCAGCCGTTCTTTTTAGCCTTGCCTCAGGGTAGATGGTCTCTGGTTCCGTGGGGGATCGTCCTTAACTAGAAACCTGGTGTGTGGTCTCCCAAAGCGGGGCAGATGTGAGCGTCTCTCACCAAAACCTTCATCTCCACATGAAGAAGATCCGGGTGGGGTAACCCCTCTGCTTGTGGCCTAACAGCTTTTCTTCATCTGAGGGTTCTGGGTAGATAGTATTTTCACTACTCCGAAGCATACTTTTTTGGGGTGTGGGGGACACATTTTATCATCTCTGAAATCCGATGCATCTCATGATCAACAGTGTCCTAGGTTTGATGACATACACTATATAAAACGTCAGGACTGTTGAGGAGGGAGCTCACCTTGTTGAATTCTTCTTCATTTTATCCTGAAAGAAACTGAGGCTGCCCCCAAGTAGAAGGGCTTGCCCTGGTCCTGTTGTGTCAGCTCGAACTTCAGTACAGGCTTCTGGTTGCTTCCCGTCACATCACACTGCTTCTCTTCTTTGTCAGCACAGGAAGGCTGCGGGCATTTCCCACCTCCTCGATTTGTGTGAGAAAATGAAAATCTTTGTCATGTGGGCTTTGCCGTCACTGAGTCACCAGCAGTAATGTAGGATAGAGAGTCTGCCAGGGTGGAGGCTTCCCCCACACTCTTGGTTCAACAGCCTTGGCTCTGGACTCTCTCTACCTGGAAACCACAAAGGGAACCTCCCACCTTAAAATAAATAGGTCAGGGTTGTTTTGTTTCTTGCCCCAAGTGAGCAGGCTAATCCAACATTTCCTGGTTGTCCTTTGCCCCTGCTTCCAGGGTGGCCCAGTAGAAATCCTTCCGTTCCTCTACCTTGGAAGTGCCTACCATGCATCCAAGTGCGAGTTCCTCGCCAACCTGCACATCACGGCCCTGCTGAATGTCTCGCGGCGGACCTCCGAGGCCTGCACAAGCCACCTACACTACAAATGGATCCCTGTGGAAGACAGCCACACGGCTGACATTAGCTCCCACTTTCAAGAAGCAATAGACTTCATTGGTAGGTTCAGCCATTACCCCTCAGTTGTTCTGAGGCCCCGAGGGGTCATGTGTGCTTGGGTTTCAATGTGCTGATGGTGGCTGCCTTCTTGGAGAAGAAAAGTCTCTTGTATATGTCACCGCCAAGAAGGGATGCAGCCCTGAACAGGCAGAGGGGAGGATTTGAGTTGCTATTAATAGGAGCTTTTATTTGCAAGATAAATTAATACAATTTTATGGCAGTACTCACTGCCGCTCTTGTTATGGTTTCTAGCTGGGCAGGAAGCAGAGTGTGTCTGTGCGTAATGCTCCACGCCAGGGAAGCAGGGGAGGGAAAGAGCCACCCTAACTGTGCTTCTACGTAGGTTGGGATATTTTTAAAAGCAAACAGAAGGATCGAGGGAGACTACTTAACGCACTAAGCCCCAAGGGCCCCAGCAGCTTTCCAGTTTTTGGCAAACCACTGTGGGGGCAATTTGTTTTGTGTTTTCAGCTAATTTTGGATTAGAGATAGCACTTGATTTAAGTTCCCTGCTTTGTGCACAGAAAAGTTGGCATCTTTTGCATCCCTTCTCTATTCCGTGAGGCAGTTACCATTCACTCTGTTGCGTAGGCAGCCTGGAAATTTCTGGTCCTTCTACCTGGAAAGGACATTCTTTGGCCCTGGGGTTTCCAGCTCCACAGTATAGCTTGATTGTTCTCCCATCTGGCATCTTCTCTCTCTCATCCCTTTCCCTAGAGGCTGGCCTGTTTCCTGTCTCAAATTCACAAGCACCACTCCCGAACTTTATGCTCTTGCCACCTTTTGCAGTCTTTTCCCATTAACGTACCTAGTTCTTAAAGCCAAGACCTTATTTTCCTATATCTTATTGAGAGGGATGTTGGAGGGCAAAAGGCAGGTGTCAGGCACAACAATAATTACTTAGTGCAGGTAGCAGTTAAAGGGCCCCCTTCAACCACATGGTGACCCTCTCTGCTCATCACACACTGTTTATGCAGGAAACTGATGAGAAACTGACCAGAGGCAAAAGGCCAAGCCCATCCTCCTTGTCCCTGAGCCTCTCTACGGAGGCCAAGACGGTTCCTCTGGAGTCTCTGCAAGGCGCCAAAATGATGGTTTCAGGGTGGGAAAGCCTTGCCCTTCTCAGCCTATTATTTAATTACCTAGATAGCTACTCAGTGAGGTCGTGAAAGCCGCCCCCATCCATTTCTCAGAAGCCTCCTTCCCCATCCTGTATGTGTCTTGTGTCTGTGCACACAACCACGCACACCCACAGCATTTTGAAAGCACAGGATGCTTTTCCCCAGACTAGTTGCCCGGCTCAGGGAAGAGGAGGGACTGATGTTGAACCGTGCACTAACTCCTACCAAGGGGAAGGCCACAGGAGGGCCACGTGGAAGGCAAGCCCTGAGGGATAGAGTAGGATCCAGAAGCAACATACCGAAGGCCCTTTGCCTTTTTGACACAGGGCCAGGTAAAAGCTAGCCTACAAGGAGGCCAGTAGGAGGAACAAGGGAAAATCAGAGTTACAACCCTATAATCCTAGGGACTTGGGGGTCCCCTTTTGAACTAACTTGCAGGGACTTATTTTTCCTCTAGAGTCAGAGACTGAGTTGGGAGCACCTCTAATGAGCATCAGTAGTGTCCTTACATGGGGAAACTCCAAGGTTCCTCCCTGACTCCTCGGAAACTTAATCTTTTAGATCTTACAGATCTCGTTTGCAAAGCCCTCGAACTTGAGAAGGGAGATGGATAAGGAGGCTGACTTTTTATTTGCCCTTAAAATCTTAAATGTTTTTGCATACTGCGGCTTTACATAGTGCCACGTACACCTAACTTCCTGTGATGTAATTGTTTCCTTAGTAGCAAGAGAGAGAGTTGGAAAGACTTTTTTTTGTGGTTATTTAATGTGTATGTTTAACCTTTTACCCCTTCCCATTTTTAACAGTCGTAGCTCTTTTGGGGGGAGGAATGGAGCAGAAAAGGAGGGCAACCCCACCTTTTGTCATATCGAACTAAAGAATGCTGATGGTAGTAGCTTTACAGCAGTGACTCCCATTATTGTGCAAGATGGACTTTGCAAAAGCCATTTATATCCTCCATCTAGTAAGCATCACTTAGCCAGGACTATAATTAGTGGCTGTATACTATATATTGTATGTTTGGTAGTGGGAACCCTAGGAGCTGAGCCAGGCATCCTGCCTTGGCATAGCCAGACAGGGTGCCTGGGGAGGCTAGACGGCCTCTACCAGGAATGGGGGGGTGGGGAGTATGTCGTCACCATTAGACTCAGACCCCGAGAAACAGGAATTGCTTCTCTAAGTCAGCCTGAGCCCCTCAGAAAAATCTGCATATGCAATGAAAATTTGTATGCAATTTCAAGGCTTTTCCAGTGCCTTCTGGGAACTCATCCATGTTAAGATGGCATCCCCAGGAAGGGATGAGTTCAGGTCTAGAACCTCCAGTGGCAGAGTCTGTGCAGGTATCCTGGAGAACCAGGAAGCAGCTCTAAGGGTTAGAAAGGGTCCTATGTGGGCAAAGACATTGGTGGGACCCAAAAGCATTGTCCTCACCAGTGGGATTAAAGACTGGCAGAAATCTGGTGTGGGACCTCAGCTGCTAGGCAATCCTGATGGTTTGATAACTAGGTTACTTTTGTGTTTAATTCTTGTTTGGTGTTGCCTTTGGGTTCCAATCCCAGCTTATTCTCAGTCTTTTCTTCCTTTCAGATTGTGTCAGGGAAAAGGGAGGCAAAGTCCTGGTCCACTGTGAGGCTGGGATCTCCCGTTCACCCACCATCTGCATGGCTTACCTCATGAAGACCAGGCAGTTCCGCCTGAAGGACGCCTTTGATTACATCAAGCAGAGGAGGAGTGTGGTCTCGCCCAACTTCGGCTTCATGGGCCAGCTCCTGCAGTATGAGTCTGAGATCCTGCCTTCCACGCCCACCCCCCAGGCTCCCTCCTGCCAAGGGGAGGCAGCCAGCTCTTCAATCATAGCCCATTTGCAGACGCTGAGCCCTGACGTACAGGGTTCCTACTGCACATTCCCTACCTCCGTGCTGGCGCCAGTGCCCACGCACTCGACGGTCTCAGAGCTCAGCAGGAGCCCCGTGGCCACTGCCACGTCCTGCTAAAACTGGGATGGGGGAACCAGCCCAGCCCCAAGAACAACTGTGATTTCGTTTTTTAAACTCGTGGACATTTCATACCTGTGCAATACTGAAGACCTCCCTCTGTCCTGCTGCCCCGGTGGGACAGTTCATGGTCACCAGGCTTGCAAACGAACTTCAGACTGACCTGGGGGATAGGTTCTCGGGACCGAAGGAAGGCTAAGCCATTATGAGAGCACAGTGTGTGCTAACTACTGTACTTCCAGACCCCCTGCCCTCTCAGGACCGTTCAGTCCTAGCACCTCAAAGTTCGCCTTTTCATTTCAAGCGTAAGGCAATAAATACCTGCAGCAACATGGGAGAAAGCAGTTGCTAGACCTGGAGAAAAGGCAGTTATGAAGCCAATTCATTCTGAAGGAAGCACAATTTCCACCTTACTTTTTTAACTTTGGCAGTCTCCGTATTTGTGTCTGTTGCTTCAGGAAATAAGCTGATCATCTAGTCAGGAAAGTAACCCTATGGGGTTTGTTAGGGACCCGATATATATGCTGATTTGACCCCCCTCATGTGTTTCTGAGACTCTTGGGTCCAACGAGGCGGTGGCTTGAAGTAGCGAGACGTTGACACTTCTGGGTTGCCTTTTCACTGTGGGTCCTTCCCTGACTTTGGAGTTTGGCATGACTCTTATTCATACTTGAACCTTTCTTGTGGCACCTCTTCTCAAAGCAGCTCTTGTGTGATTTCGAAAAGAGTTCCTCAGACCATAGACCAAAAGTCACCTCACTGAGGTGGCAGTGGGTGCCAGGAGAAAAATGGCACCTGCTGTCTGGGTCAGTGGCATTGATGCGGCCATTTCCCCAGCTTGCTGTCCTCCTGTGTGCTTGTCGCGTCTCTTGTGACACTTGTTTTCCTCCCTGCCCCTGGGGTTTGCCTTCAAGCTGTTGACTTCTGGGATTTTCAGAGTTCTCAATGTGGTACTACTGCTTTTCTTTGTCCTTAGGTTATTTCTCCAGGGGAAAAGGCAATAATTTCCTAAAATCCATACGAATGTGAAAAAAAAAAACAGTATGTTACTGGTTGTCATTGTTGTTTTTTATAGTGTAAAATAAAAATAGTCAAAAGAAAAAAAAAAAGCACTTCTTTTGGTGAGTTGGGGTAAGGGAGGACTACGTTTAGGTGGGGGCGTGGCCTGCTCCACTGGGATTTATTTCCAAAGGAACTTGAAGGTGATGGCAGCTGTAGGCAGGAGGCCGCGGATCTACTCGCGAGCTAGTGAGCTTAACAATACAGAATGTTGCTTTCCAATTGAGAGGCCTCCCGAAGCTCATTTGCAAGAGATGTCCTTGGGCACCAGCCACGCAGGTGGTCAGAACATCTGCCCACTGAGTTCTTCACTCCTATGATCCCAGGCAAGGTATTCAACTTGAACCTCAGATTCTTGATCTGTGCAATGAGCGAACTGAGCTTGGTGGTCCCCAAAATCCCTTAAAGCTTGAGACCCTGGATTCCAGCAAACCTAAGTGCCGTGGTTGTGGTCAGCCTCCTCCCTCCAGTGCCTGGCACGTGGCAAACACTTGGAAAAGGTTGGGAAAAAAGGCCAAGAGGCAGAGAAGTAAACCAGGTGGAGGTTTACCTTAAGTGCTTCTCTCCCCGCCCCCCCTCCAATTTTTTACCATTGAAATGAATTCTTCCAGGTAATTCCCCCAGGAATTCCTAGGTAAACCTTCAATGAGTGAGTTTAAATCCAAGGCTGTGTGGACTTGCCTTCTGAGTAATTTTCTCTGCAAGGGAAGGAGGAGGCAGTATTGATGTCGCTACACAGTTGGCTATGCCTCGGCTCCAGCTTAACCCTTGGGGCCTGTTTCCTAATCGGAGGCAACCAGGAACTGGCTGGGATTTATGCCACCCAGTCAGCTGGTGCCTGACATGGGCATTCTAATTATACCCCTAGATTGTAGAGGTCCCAAAGAGGCCGCCAGCTCCCCTATCAGGGGCCATGTCAAAACAGCAAGATGGCAGCCAAGCCCAGGGTAGGCAAGCTCTTTCTGAATACTTCATTTCAAAGGCTTTGCTTGAGGCCTTACTCTTCCACGCTTTTCAAAACCTTTCAAAATGTTCCATGGTTTCCTAGGAAAGTCCTCAGATAAGAATGCCACCCAGACTGGGGAGGCTGCATTTCCTTTAGCCCATACCCCTTATGTGCATAATTCAAGCAGGCCTTCCATGGGAGGGAAGTGGAGCAAAGAGGACTGGAGAGGGAAAGGGATGTCCTGGGTTCTAGCCCTCGCCCCACCCCTAACTCCGGTGCTTTGGAGCTCATCTCTAACATCTGGACCAAACTGCTCTAGAGCCTCGTCTAGCTGATGCCTGAGGTCCCTCCTGGGTTCCACATCTCTGAGCCTGTGCTCAGCCTTGGAACATGTCCCGGAAGCCTGCCCATTGTTTGGGCCTGCCTAGGTGCTGAGTGGCAGGAGGGGCCTCACGCGGTGAGAGCCAGGGAGTGGGAAGCTGGGTGATGTGCTAAGCCACGTCCCACTTGCTGACATTTGCTTTATTGCATTAAAGTCTTTCTCCGAAGGGTGAGTAAGTCCTCTAAATCAGGCCTGTGAGGATGGCTCATAAGCCAGTGAGTCACTGGAGGGTGAGCCAAATGAAGCCCCACAGCTGGAGATGGCTCTGTAACTCACTCCTTTAATAGTCTCCTCATTAATTACAGTTCCATTTTGGCCAAGACCAACTTTACACTGCCTTCCAGTACTGGGTGGGGGAATTAAAGTTGGTGTTTTCCAATTTCTTCATCCCAGGTTTTGAAGAAACACCTCCGTTGGTCTCCAGCAACGTCTCAGGTAGAGATGTGTCTAGGAAAATAGAGATGTTATTTCCCCCCTGTTCTGTTTCCCAGCTGGGCCTGTGGATGAGCCCCTTCAGATCCATCCTTTCTCAGCTGGGCCAGATAGGGACAGGCAACATATGAGCAACCTCGCACCAGTGTGTTGGCTGGCAGGAGCCCTATGTACTCGAAGGTCACCTTTGTGTGAGGGCCCAGGGGAAATGCCTCACAGATCTCAGTACCCTGAAAGGCTGAATCTCTCTGAGTTACTGCTGGTTTATCTTCTCAACGCCATAAAGCTCATGACTTCTCATTTCCCTCCTTGCTCAGGCCACTAGGCAGCTCAGAAGCAAATTTTTAGCCTACCTGTGGCAATTTTATAGGACATTATACCTTACAACTCGCCCTTCAACTAAATAATGCTTAACGGCCCTTCATATCTCAACTCCAACTTTACCTCTCCAGGAAGCCCTCCCAGACTCCCAGACTAGATCGATGTCCCTGTTGCATCTCTCATGGGTCCCCAGCTATATCTTTTCTTCATATTTCACCAACGCTTAAGAAATATCGATTCATTTATCTGTGATTATTCTATTAATGTCCATCTTCTCCAAACTGGAAAGACCAGGAGACCAGAGAGTACACTGTGTTTCAAGAGGGACACAGCACAGGGCCTGATTTGCAGTAGGTGTTCAATAAATATTGATCATGTGAAGGAGTGAATGAATAACAAATTGGGAAGGAAAAGCTGTCAGAACTAGAAGCTGCTCTCCATCTCTCAAAGCTCATGCTATCCTCTGCCCATGAGCTCCTTTACCCCCTGCCACTTGCCAATTACTTCCTAATCCTGGAGGAAACAGGTTTCCTATATTTAATTACTTCTACGCTATTGGTCAAAGTTCATGTCACCATATGAACTCATTGGGCACTGGGCAGCCTATGAGTGGGCTGCCGTTGGGTCAGGTGTCTACCCTAGGACCAATCAGTTTCCTCTAAATGCAGAGACCTGGCTAGCTCAAACTCTCTAAGCTGGCTGGGACTGTAGATGGAGCAGTTTCAGCTACAATGGGCAGGGATCCTGCCACATACTTAGTTAACTTGCCATATAAAGTGCTCAGTTAACACCGACAGGACAGAGTATTTGATGATAAGGTCCAGAATAATGTCATATAGCCCAGCCACAATGAAACCCAACCCTACCCATCTTGTCCCACCTCCACTGAGCACCCTAAGGTGATCAATTATGGTATCTAAATTTAAAATCTTGGTAGTACTTATTTGTAGTAGCAGGTCAGATCCCTTCCAGTGCATATACCCACTCCAACCCCTTATAAAGTTTACAGAAACCTGGAAACCATTAGGTGGGAGCTTAAAATAGACCCTTGAAACATCTGTACACTTTTCGTTCTAGGCTTCTCCAGCAGCCAGGAGAAAATGTGCTACTTGAGAGGAACAAATCTCCCAGACAGTGAAGCCTCCAATATATCTCTATGACAGGAAGATGGAAAAAAATTATTTCCAGCCTTCAAGGAAAAGAACAGTAGACTTAGAATCAGGAAGCATAGCCGTCAGACCTCCAAGGAACCTAACTGCTTAGGACATTTAAAAAGATCTTTAAAGAAGCACTTACCTATGGGCGGGCTGTATGCTGGGTGCTTTGCATGTGTTCTCTTATTTAAGATCCACAAGATACTGCAGGTTGGATATCATTAGCCTTGTTTGCAGGTTAAAAAACTGAGAGGTTACATACCCAGTCCAAGGTTACACAGCTTGAGTCTGTGAATGTCAAAGCCAGGATACCCAACTTGCATTGGGTACACCACACTACACTGTTCTCCAGAAAAGGAACTACAAAAGCTTCTTAGTTATGTGTCTCCATGCCTATATCCCTTAAATGTGGTTATGAAATCTATTTGTTTTTTGGAGCAGAGTTTCAAGCGATCTCATTATAATAGTTCATTAACTTTACAAAGCCTTCTCTTCCAACATTATTAAGTTTAGATTTGAAAGCTGAATTTCAAGTGGGATGTGGATAAACTAGTGTGTTCACAGATAATGGGCAATGAAGGGACTGGAAACTATGTTATTTGAAGAAGAGTTGGGAAAGGCAGCGATGTTTGGCCTGGAGGGGAGAGCCAAAGAAGGTGTGGAGTCGTGTCTAGGAACTCAGGGGCTGGAGTTTCAAAACACTGAGTTTGAATTCTGTCTCTGTTACTTGCTAGCAGTACAAGCATGGACAAATTACTTCGTCTCTCTAAACTTCCAAGTTATTATCCATAAAAGGAGAATACTAATTGAATTTACCTTGTGGGTACAATTTTGAAGAGTAAGTGTGATGAGAAATAATTGCCTAGTATGAGGTCAAAGACATAGTAAGTCCTCAATGAATAGCGGTCATGATTATTAATTATAATAATTGAGGCAGTGAACTACCCACTGGTGTGAGGGTTGGGCAAGCAGAAGTGGGATTTCCATTTGGAAAGGCTGCTGTGAAGAGGATTCGAGCCTGGGGGCCTTTGCACACATCCCTCCTTCACCTGCTCATTTACGGGTCTTCTCAGTACCTCCCTGGTGATTTCACTTCCTCAGGGAAGCCTTCTCAGATTTCAGGATTCTACCATAAATGTTCTCCTGGCACCTACGCCTTTCCTTCAGAGCCACTATCACAATAGGAATTAAATAATGATGCTCATAATTTTTAAAGGTCAGCTTTACTGGGGTATAATTTACACAGCATAAAATTCACCCATTTTAATTTTACAGTTAAGTGAGTTTTGACAAATGTTTATATTCGGTTATGTAACCCGCACCATAATGGACTACTTTATTCATCCCCCAAATTTCCTTGTGCCCCTTTGCATTCACTCCTCTTTCCCCACCCCAGCTTCTGGCAATTACTGATCTGTTTTTCTTTATTATAATTGTGCCTTTTCTAGAATTTCATATACACGGTACGTAGGTTTTTGAGTCTGGATTATTTCACATAGCATGATGTAGTTGAGATTTATCCATATTGTCATGAATACTAATAATTCACTTCTTTTTACTGTTGTAATAATATTGCATGATATGTATATATCAATATTTGTTTATTAATATACCCATTGATGGACATTTTGATTGTTTCCAGCTTTGCTCTCTTACAGATAAAGTTGCTATGAACATTCATGGGTATATTTCTGGTCAGATGGTAAGTATATATTTAACTTTATATAAGAAACTGCTAAACTATTTTTCAAAGTGGTTATACCATTTTGCATTCCTACCATTAATGATTGAGAGTTCCAGCTGTTCCATATTCTAGCTTATACTTGGTATTGTCCATTTTTTTGATCTTAGCCATTCTAGTAGCACGTAGTAGTGCCTTGCTGGATTTTTAAGTTTGCATTTCCATAATTATTAATGATGTTGAGAATTATTTTTTATGCTTATTGGCCATTCATATATCTTCTTTGGTAAGTGTTTGTTGAAATTTTTCTTTAAATAAGTCATTTGTTTTATTATTCAGTTTTAAGAGTTTTTTATATATTCCATTGATCTATATGTGTATCCTTTGACCAGTACCACACTATCTTGATTTCTGTAGCATTGTAGTAAGCCTTGAAATCAGGAAGTGTGAGTCTTTCAACTCTTTTTTCTTCTTTTTCAAGGTTGTTTTGGTTATTCTAGGTCCCTTGAATTTTCATATAAATTTTAGTATCGCCTCGTTAATTTCTGCCAAGAAGGAAGCTGGGATTTTGACAGTGCTCATACTGAATCTGTAGATCAATTTGGGGAGCACTGCCATCTTACCAATCTTAAATCTTCTGATCTATGAACATGGGATGTCTTTTCATTTCTTTAGAACTTCTTTAATTTATTTCAGCAATGTTTCATAGTTTTCAGTGTATGAGTCTTGCACTTCTGTTGTTAAATGTATTCCTAAATATTATTTTATGCCATTATAAATGGAGCTGTTTTCTTCATTTCATTGCATGGATTGATTTTTGGATGTTGATCAAATCTTGCATTTCTGGGATAAGTCCCATTTACCATGAATTATGATCTTTCTTATATATTGTTGGGTTTGATTTGTTAATATTTTATTAAAGATTTTTGTATCTATGTTTATGAGAGATATGGTCTATAGTCTTATCTTTCTTTATCATATATTTGTTTGGTTTTGATATCAGGATAATGCTGTTCTCGTAAAATAATTGGGAAAGAGTTTCTTCCTCTTCCAATTTCTGTAATAGATTGTATAGAATTGGTATTATTTCTTCCTTAAATATTTTATAGAACTTATCAGGTTTTCTTTTTGTGAAGATTTTTACCTATAAATTCCATTTATTTAGTAGATATAGAGCTATTCCAGTTACTTATTTCTTCTTGAGTGAGTCTGACAGCTGTATCTTTCAAATAATTTATTCATTTCATCAAAGTTGCCAAATCGTTTAGCATAAAGTTGTTAATAATGCTTCATTATTATCATTTGAAAGTCGTAGGATCTATATTGGTGTTCCCTCTCATTCACGATATTTGTAATTTTTTGTCTTTTCTTGGTTTCATTAATTTTATTTACATTTTCAAAGAACTAGCTTTTGGTTTTATTGATTTTTCTGTACTATTTGTTGATTTTCTACGTCCTTGACATTCACTCTTATCTTTGCTTTTTCCCTCCTGTTTACTTTGGGTTAAATTTTTTTTTTTCTTAGCATCTTAAGGTGAAAATCTGTCACTGATTTTATACTTTCTTCTTTTCTAACATAACATTTAAAGCTGTGAATTTTTCTCTAAGCATCCTACCAATTTTGATATTCTGTGCTTTATTTTCATTTAGTTCAAAATATGTTCTAATTTCCCTTGTGATTCCTTTTCAAATCTATTTGATTAACTTCCAAAATTGGGGGGATTTTTTATGTATTTTTTTTTTTTATTGATTTCTAGTTTAATTCAGTGGTGGTCAGGGAACATACTCGGTGTGAATTCAAATCCTTAAATTTATTGAGAATGATTTTATGACCCAAAATATGGTCTGTCTTGGTGAATGTTTCATGTGCACTTGGAAAACAAATGTGCATTCTACTGTTTTCAGGCAGAGTGTTATGAAATGTCAGTTAGGTCAAGTTGATTGATAATGTTGTTTAAGTCTTCTATGTTCTTACTGATGTTCTTCCTACTCTTCTATCAATTACTTAGAAAGAAGTGTTGAAGTCTTCAACTCAAATGGAATTTGCCTTTCTCCTTTCAGTTCCATCTGTTTTTGCCTCATGTGTTCTGAAGTTTTGTTAATTGTAGCAATGTTTTGTCCTCTTGATGAATTGACTCTTTATCGCTATGAAATTTCCCTCTCTGTCTCAAGTACTATTCCTTGTTCTGTTGTCTATATTGCCTGATATTAATACTGCTACTCCACCTTCTTTTTAGTTAGCGTTTGCATGGTATATCTTTTTATTTTACTTTAACCTATCTGTTCATTTATATTTAGAGTTGTTTTCTTGTATACAGCATTTAGTAGGGTCTTCCTTTTTTATCCAATCTATCTCTGTCTTTTAAATTACCTTTAACATGATAATTGATGTTGTTGCTATTTGTGTTTTGTTTGTCCCCTCTGTTCTTTGTAACTTTTTTCCTCTTTTCCTGATATTTTTTCAATAAACTGACTATTTTTTATCCACTGTATTTTTTTCCACTGTTGGTTTATTGGTTATAGTTATTTTGTTGTTGTTAATGGTTGTGCTAAGGTTAAATATACATCTTTAATTTATCACTACCTTCAAATGTACTATTACACTGCTGTGTATAGTAAAAGAATGTGTAATAATATATTTATTTATGTGTCCCCCTTCCCAGTCTTTGTACTTTTGTAATGAATTTAGTTCTACATGATCTATTAACCTCGTAATAACCTGCTATTATTTTTTGTTTAAACAGTTGATTATCTTTTAAATAGATTAAAAAATAAGGAAAAAAATTCTAGATCCTTGATTTCTACAATAACTGGCTAGCACAGGGAATATGAGTACAGCCTCACTGCTGCATCTTAGGGGTGATTTCCAATTAGAATACCAAACGGTCCCTGATTCCCCAGCTGCCTGTACCTCTTCTCCAGGCCATATGCCTCCCACGGGTAGTGTGATCTCTCTTAGTTACTGCCCCCATAGTGGACAGGGCTCACAGAGCTCCATAGCTGGGCTTCTTTCTAACCACTAGACCACCAGGGTGCATGACTGGATTTCTTTCTAAATCCCCTTTTCTATGGCTGCCTGCAGCCAAGAACAGCTATGATGGGCCCTTAAGCTCTTTTTAAAGTTTACAAGGACTTTGACCTTCATGCCAGAGCATTAATAATCATAATGGTTCACAGTAATTGAGCTCTTTCTGTGTGCTAAACAAACACCTTGCTAAGCCCATTAGGTAAATTTATCTCTTAACTTTCATTTCCTCTGATGAGATAAATACTGCTATCTTTTTACAAATGAAGAAATGGAGGCAAGAAGATTTAAATAAACTGCCCAAAGTCATACAGCAAGGTCTACAGGAAACGAAGAGTTGGTTCTCAGTGGTCTGACATCAGAGCCAACTGCTCCCGACTACTGTTCTCTATGTCCCCCCAGTGACCTGCCCAGGGACATTTTACTGTCCTCTTAACACACACATCTCCATTGACGTTATAATGCCTCATCTCTCCCTGTTCATCTGCCCGTCAGTGCCTGTGATGGAAGAACACATGTGCTGTTAATCTGTGTGGTTTAGTGGCCAGAGCCACTCTGTTCTCACTGCAGTTCTGTGGTTCACCAGCCATGTCTCTTTAGGCACATTAGTTAATGTTTCTGGTCTTGTAGTTTCTCACTACCTATGGTAAAGGGATCAAATTAGGTCATCTCAAAGACTCCATCAAGTACCAACTTCCTATGAGTCTGTGAGTTAGTGGCCTTGCTGCTAGAGAGCTAATAATTACTTAACTTGGTAGGACATCTAAGATTTATTTACTTTAATAATATTTATCAAAACCGCAGAGCTTAGCTGCTCATTTTATGCTCATATATATTTTCCAGTTTCCTGTTTATTCCAAAGGTTATCTTTTCAAACCGCCCTTTGGGCTTATAAAATCTCCTTTGTGTTCACTACATGTTATTAAGTGAACAAAATGCAGGTTACAAAACTGTATGTATCCCATTTTATTAAAAAAAAAAAAAGAATGTGTGTATATATTTGTATGTGTAAAAAATATATACAATATATAGTAGAATGTATATGTGTATATATAATAGATTTATATTACATAAACATAATACAAAATATAAGTATATATAACTATATTGATATTTACATTTATGTAGTCTGAAAAGATGTACATCAAAATGTTAGAGTGACTTTAGGTGGCGAAATAACTGGTCATTTTCATTTTATTTTTTCTTTATACATTTTTGTCTTTTGCAGTTTTTGTACAGTGGAATTGCTTATATTTTTTTACACTTATTGCTTATAAACACAGTAGATCATAAATCAATAAATAAAATCTCCTCTGGACTTAGCATCTCCCTGCCCCTCTAACTTTGTCTTTGGTGTCTTCTCCCAGGTTGGCTACATGTCTTTCTGTTGTAAATAACAAGACAGGACGCGGGGGAAGTGGGGAAGTGGGGGCGGTTTGTAAGGGACACATGGAACAGAGTACTCTAACCTCTGGAGAGTCTGGAGAGCCTTCTCCAGCCCCAGCTTTCGGCTATCCCTCACATCTTCCACCTCCATTCACTCACTCTTCTGTTCTTTTTTCTCTTTTTGTGTCAATATGAACCAAAAATTTCCCCAAAGGTCTTTCCACTTTCAGTTTCTCCCTCTGCAATTGATCTTGAGCACTTCCGGCCTTCGTGCATTCATCCATTTCTGCATTCGTCATAAATTATGCATAAATCAGAACAATAATGGAATAAGTGTGTTGTTCAGAGTTGAGGACTGAGGTTCGAGTCCTGAGTCTGCCCTAGGTATACCAGGATCATGTGAAAAGCACTTGGAAAATTGTTAAGACAGGTTCAGTGGGAATCGTTATTGCCAAGGCCCTGTGCCAAGTCCCATGGGGGAAATGGTGAGGAGGAGCTTCTGCCTTCAGGAGCTTAGAGTTGTTTTTGAGGGTAGAAGCAGAAATGCAAAGGGGGAGAGGGATGGCAGGGAGGGATACAGAGATAATATCCATAGATATAGGAATGAATGACTGAATTCTGCACAGGAGGAAGAAGAACGAGTCAAAAATCACCAAGGAGCTGGGGGCCAGAGTGGCTGAGAAAATAGTGAAGCCATTAATCCATTTATTAATCCATATATTTATTCATTTCACAAATACACATCGAGTACCCACCACCAGCCCAATACTGTTAGAGGTGCTGGAGATCCAAACAAAAGAGTTAACAACATCCCACCAAACCCATTTTGATTACATTCTATGAAACAACAGAGAAAAAGGAAGTAAATAAGTATATAAACAAGATCATTTCTCAAGGCGATAAGTGCTATGAAGAAAATAAAACTGGGTAGTGTGTCAGAGAGCAGCCTGGGAGGTGACATTTGTGCCTCCATGTCATTAGCTGAAATAGAAGTCTGGGGTTGGACTGAGGAGGATGGTGAATTTCATGGTAGGGCTGCTGACTCAGAGATGCTAACATTCACCTCCTGGTGAAAATATTTTAACTTTCTCTCAAACTCTGTATTGTATCATTTTCTGGCTCAGAAATAGTCAGTGGGTTTCCGTCGCCCTCTGGATAAAATCCCAGTTCTTTAGCTTGCAGTTCAAAGCCTTTGCAATCTTGTTCATCTGGCTGGCCCCATCCTCACATGAACCTTCCATTCCAGCCTCAAAGGGCTCTTCGCTGTCTTCACATAGGCTGTGACGCTTTGCATGTCTATACTCGAGTCCTAAGAAAGTCTCTTGAGTTCTCTAGTCTACTACTGTATCACTCTTCTTGGAGCTCAGGTCTTTTCTATGCCTGCCTGTCCTCTTAGATAGTTTAAATGTCTCATAAGCAAGGAGCTGGGGGCCGGAGTGGCTGAGAAAATAGTGAAGCCATTAATCCATTTATTAATCCATATATTCATTCATTTCGCAAATACACATAAAGTCTCCTTGAAGCAGGGGCTTGCCCTTTGATGATTCTGTCTCCATTGGGTTTGCTCTTTACCTCTGCCCAGAAACCTTTATAGATCAATTACCTTCTTGTATAAAATGAAGAAGGAAAGACAGAATAAGAAGAATCTAGAATATCAAAGAGTTTCCCACCCAAATTCACAGAGCCAGGAGATGGCAAATTCAGCTGTGCACAAGTATGCAGAAACAATCAACAAAGAATCGAGTCAGTTCTCTAGGGGAATTAGAAGTTGGAATAAACTACATTTACCTTATGCATCTAGGGATGAAACTGCTTGACAATTCATGGCCTGAGCCAGTGAGTTCTGGAGTTCCTCCCATCCCTTAATCACGAGAGGGGCAAAGTCTTGGACTCTGGCCTAAAATAATTCATAGCCCTTCTCTTCAAGGCTGCCTTCCTCAGTTTCCTAGGCTTTGTCATATTTCCTCCTTTGAACCTTCAGGAAAATGGAGCACCTCAGTTTACCCATTTGAAATGCAGGACCATGGGGATCAGCTGTCCCCTGTCCTTCCTTCTTCCCCCTCAGCAGCATTTGATACTGATGCTCAACTTCTGTGCTTTGGAACCAGGATATCAGGGCGGTGGAAGGTGAAGGGAGGGGTACGTGAACATCATGACGGGTGTTTGGGATAAAAGTCAATACCATAAACACGTATTCATCATGACACTCCTTCTGTCATGTCTTTCATCTTGGGAATCTGAAAGCCCTGGACAAACGGTAATTAATTTTCACAGTAGCTTCCAAGGAGGATGGGGTGCCGCCTGCCAAAGGCCAGAGGGACATTTTCTCCGTACCCTTCCCCCAACTTTTCCTGCTGCCTCCCAGCTGCTGCTGGTCTCCAGTGCCAGGTGAATAGGATGCCTAGGTCTTAGACTCCTTCCCAGGGCTTCTCTGCCTAGAAGGCTCCAGGGGCAGATGGAGACTCTCAACTAGCCTCCTTCCCTCACCCTCACCCTCTCTCTCTGAGGGTGACTAAGAGGGAGCCAGGGCAGGGTTGGGAACATTTCCGGCCTCCACAGGCGGGCTGGGGCCAAACAACTAGTTAGTTGACTCAGCAAGAACCACATGGCTCCAAAAATACAACTGCCTCTGCCCAGTTCCACCTCATGCTCCCTTGGCCCTTTGGACACAGTCACCTGCTCCTCCACCTACCCCAGGGGAGCCACTTGAAGTGATGTTTGCCTTAATTCTGATTATAGAAAGTCTAAGTTCATTGTAGAACACTTGGAAAATATGGAAAAATATAAAGCAGAGAATCTCTCTGTTAACTCCATAATTCCACCACTTCTCAAATAACCATTGTTGAAATCTGGTTATATTTCCTTTCTATTTTTTCTGTTGTTTTTTTTTTCCTTGCGTGTGTTTTATTTAAAAATTTATATGTAATCATGGCTATATATACACAGGTTATAAAATGAAAAGTGAAAGTCCATCTTGACTTTCTACTCCCACCCAAGGGGAAAACACCGTTAAGAGTTTCTTGCATATCTTTCCATAAATTGCCTATTGCATGTACAAGCATGCATATGCATACTCATTTTACATGGTTGAGGTCATACTGTATGATTAATTTAGCCTTTTCTTGGCTTCACGTGAATACATGAGCTTTTTCTATTCTGTTAAAAATTTCTGGTTAAACAACATTTTTATTGATTACCTCATGTTTTATCTTATTGGTATGCCACAGTTTATTTAATCTTTTCCATATCATTGGACATTTATTCAAGCGAAGGGCAGGGAGAAGGAAGTGAGTCAGAACGAAGGGTTGGGAGGTGGAAGCAAGCTAGGATTGATTGAGGGCCTACTGTGTACCAACCACTTTTGCTATCTTCCCAATTGCTCGGTGTGAGAGTTAAGCACAATTCCCATACTGAAGATGGTTAGGAGAAGTTAAGAGAAAAGTTGCTTAAAGGTAAGACAGCCAGAGTCTGAAGCAAGGTTGGTCAACTCCAGAGCCTATGGTAGCTCCATTTTGCCAAGATGCCTTAGAAAAGTCCCAGGGTTTAAGATTTCCCACTGCTTGGCATGGGGATAAAGAGAGCTCTTCATTCATTCCAATAATACTGATGTGTCAGGCATGAAGGATTCAAGGGGAAAAGACCCAGTCCTTGTCTTCTGGAAGTTCAGTCACATGAGGGTGGACATCTAAACAAGCTGTCATAACCTGGTGTGGGAGAGAGAAGTCCAAAGTGATTTGGGGTCAAATCAGGGATTCCTCTCCCAGACTCTAAAGGTCAAAGAAGGTGTTCAGGGGGAGGGGACCCAATGCTGAGTCAGTCATCTGGCCCCAGTCAGGAAGTGCCAATGAGGTCTGAAACGCCTCTGCTTCCTGTCCTTCCAGATCCCATTGCACCACCGTCACCGGAAGCCGGAGTTGGCTCCTCCCTGACCTGACTCTTGCCTTGAGCTTCCTGCCTTACATAAAATGGCTTGCCAGACTCCCACATGAGGTGGTGGGCCCCTAATTTCTGAGAGGATTTTCAACACAATGTTTCCAGTTGTTTTCTAGAAGGTTAGGAAATGTTTATCATAGCCTGGGGAAGAGGGGACTCCACGTGAGGTTTAGCTCTGGATGGACAGGACTGGATTGGAGTTAAGCTCCCCTTTTGCTCTGGGACTGCTGGAAAATCACCAGTATCAGTCAAAGCTCTGGGTAACAAGCTTCATAGATGGACCCTGACTATCTTAAACCAAGAAGGGAATCGAATGCAATAGAGTTGGTGAGGGTTCAAGAGGGGTCAGTCTTAGGAAAGGAACAGATACTATGGCAGCTCTCACAGCCCAGAGCAGCAGGGACATGTCTGGTCAGGACACTGATGCCACTGCAGCCAGATATCACAGCAAATGGGGTTCTAACTCTCCAGCATTTAGGGATCCAAGGCTCAGGCCTCAGGCAGGAGCATCCAACTAGCTGTGCTTTGGACATGTTCCTATACACATTGCCAGGAAGTGTGTGTGTGTGTGTGTGTGTGTGTGTGTGTGTGTGTGTGTGTGTGTTTGTTTTGCCTTTGAACCTCAGTAGTAGGAGGTAGGGTACTCCCTTCCTCTAAGCCAACACACAAGCCAACACACAAGGTAGGCCAAGTCTTGCACACTAACCAGGGAACTTTGGATTCTGGATAGCCAAAAACTCAATGTCCAGGACATGCCTTAACATCTCAGAGCCTTTATAAAATAGAGATGCTAATGTCCACCTTGCAGGATTGTTATGAGGATTTGAAAAAATAAATAAATAAAAGTCAAGTGCTGGCACAGTACCAGACACCCAGTAACTTCTCAGTAAATGTGAGTTTACCATTAGCGTTGTTGTAATTATTATTTTTATTACTATTATTAGCTACTTTCTTTTAAAATGAAATACAAATAGTATTTTAAATATAAAACAAATTTTATAAATGGCCATATATGGCATATAAAGTAATATACGCCATAGATAGAAAAGTTGAAAAATAGTGAAAAGTTGAAAGAAGAAAAAGAAATCGCCTGCCACTCACAGAAAACCACTGTAAACATTTTCAGTTTCTTGCCAATCTGTTTACTATATGTTGGTTTTGGTTCTTTTATTCTTTCTTCCTTTTTTTTCTCTTAAACATCTGTGACCATCCTGTCTGTACAGTTACAAATCTTACCGTACAGCATTTGCACTTCCTGATGTTATTAAGGACGCTTTGCAATGGTCATTCTCAAGAGCTGCAAAATACCCTGTGGCGTGGACGGAACTGTCCTCCAAGTGTTTTTTACACTGCGTGGGAGAGCGTAGAGGACAGGGAGTGGTATGCATTTAGAAATTATGAGTGTTTTTTGAAAAAAAAAAAAGCACTTCTGATTCTGGAATGCTTCTTTGAACTCCTGATTGATGCGGAATTGACAACCATTAAGCACTTTGTTCCCAGGAACGGTCAAGAGGCTGTTTCCTAAAATTCCCATAAACCCGATGCAGGTCAGGGGGCACGGCCCTCCTGGTTGCACACACCACCTCACTGTATTTTGATGGGACATTTTCACTGCCACCAAGAGTATGAGAGTCCCATAGTCCCACTGTCACCCTGACACCGCTGGCCTGCCCACTGCTTTCTCACGGTCCCAATATGTTCAGTCACTGATTAGACTTGGGATAGTTTATCCTGCCTGTGAAATTGCTTACCAGTGTAGTGGAAAGTGCCCCCGCTCTGCCTCTTGCCTCCTTAGGACTTTTGGGGTGATTTTCTTATATCTTTCAACCTCTTCTGGAAAATAAAAAGAATCATATATAAATTCTCTTAGTAAGAGTTGTCTTGGATAGTTTTGTATTCTCTTTTCCCTTACTCCCCACCCCAGCCCCCGACTGTCATCCTCCACTTGAGGGTCACAGCAGGGGTTTCAAGAAGTGGCTCATGCCCTGGGGCAGGCAGCTGGGGATCATGTGGATCAAACTCCCCACCAGGGGGTGACTAAAATGCCAATGATGCTAATTATTTGGACTTCCTGGGCAGGGCCAGGCATCCTGTGGTAGTGTGGGGCTTTGGAAGCAACAATAATTAATATTTTGCCGAATGTGATTCTGATCGCCCCGCCACTGAGCAAAGGGTCCCACCCTGAGCTGGGAGCCCCGTGGGAACTGCCCTAGCTGCATTCCCCGGGGAAGTGATTGTGCAATGGGCACCTGCAGGCTCAGAGGGTGGGGCGGGCTGGCAGAGGATGTGCCCCAGCCTGACCAGCTTAGATAGACCTGAGGGGTGGAGCATTAACCTTTACCCTGAAGTATCCTGGGCCGGACACCCACGTGGTCCTGAGTCCATCCTGGGCCTGCTCAGGGCTCCCCATTGGGTGGACGGGCTCTGTCCCCGCCACGGGTGTGGGAGTGAAGTGACCAGACGTGGTATCTGGGGAGGGCAAAGGGAAATGAAATCGTTCTTTCCCCTGCCACCCACACCTCCCTGCCCTTCCAAAGCACCATCAGAACCTGAAAGAAGCAGGAGGCTCAGAGGTCTTCATGTCCAACTCTCTCATTTTATGCGGAAGGAAACTGAGGCTCAAGGAGAAGTGAGTGAGTCTTCTCCAAGTTTCCATGAGAAACGGCCAAAGAGGAGAGTGGACCGAGCTTTTAAAAGCACTCTCCATGCCATTGCTTATGATGCCATTTCAATTACTGAGAAAGGCTCTCTGACCCCCAAATTCTTCTCCTACTCCTCAGCTCCTGAAATTCCACTTCCCTTCCCTTACTTTAAAGCCTTGATGCCAACTGAAAGTTAAGCTTCCTCCTGCAGAGACCACACCCCATGTTAGTAAGAAGTCATTTCTGTTCCTTTTTCTGAGAGCAGGTGGGATGGAGGGAGAGAAGGAAGACATAAAACCTTACCGTGGCAGTCCTCACATAGCTTTTGGAGTATGTTTCATGTTTTTGGTTTACAATGCACCAGTAGAAGAGGTGGGAAAGCCCTTAACCGTTATTCGTATTTATCAGGTGAAGGAATGGAGACTCTGGAAAGTTAAGTGACTTCCCCCTCAGTTAGTAAGTGCCCAGGCAGGCTCGAAACCACGGCACTCAGCTGCTCCCCACAGCCCAGTACAAGGGTGTGATGTTAGGACATCTGTTGACTGGTTTATAGAAAAGTATGAAAACAAGTCCTGGAGTTCAGGATTTGAGAGAGCTTGGAGTAATACCGTGCAGAGTGCTTGCCTTCTCTCATTTGATCTTCTCTGTAGCACTAGGTTAGTATTCATTGCATTTTCCAGAGGGAAGGCCTACGGCCCAGAGAGTGACTGAGTCCATTCAACTGTGGGCACCTCCAGGGCAAGGAACTGGGTCATGTCTATCTTTTTATATTTGATCCATAACTTTATCCGTGAATATCTGTTGAGCGTGTACAAAAAAAAAACTCTGCAAGATCATCCACTACGCTCTGTGTGTTGCACAGATGAGAAAACTGAAGGTCTGCAGGGTTAAGGAATATGCCTGGACTCATAGCTGGTGGCAGAGCTTGGACCTCAGAGCTCTCGATTCCTAGTCTGGTGTCCTTTCCGCTTCATTCCTTCATCCCTTCATTTGTCCAACTCTATGAAGGGAGTCCGCACACCTCCAGAAAGTATGCTGGGCTCTAGGAACACAAACAGGGCAGGGGATAGTGTCAGGAGAGTGAGGTGTTTGCTTTGGGTACAAAAACTCAGTGACCGAGATAAATAAAACTTTATTACAATACTTTTTAACAAAATTAAATTGCCAAACCGTAGGCCTGCAGCCTCTTTTGTGTAAATCAACTTTTAGTAAGGCTAAGTCCCATTTCCTGTTTTGAGGACCCCATAGTTTCTTTGGGGAAGACAAGCCCAAATTAAGTATTTATCTAATTGCCCATGAGTGTCCTCAGGCAGCAAGTGAGGAGTAAAGGGGGGAATGTTCAAGACAGGGAAGGAAATGCCCAGAAATCCAGCTGTATGACCCTGCTGGGTTTATTGGGGGGAATGACAGCAAAGTTTGTTGACATAGGAGACACAAAGTCAGGAGCCAGGGGAAGGAGTGGTGAATGACCAGGTCTCAAAAATCATGGGGATAGATGGGGGACAATGCAGAGCCCACCAAGATGAGACTGTCCCTTAAAGATTTTGGACTTTATACCATAGATATGGTGAACTACCCTCAGGCTGACACTGAAATGGGAGGAATCGGACACAAACCAGAAGGTCTGTTCTCAGAACTGCATTTAAAACTACAATGAACGTGTTTGGCTGGTTGTCCCCAGATGTACCTGTGATATTTATCCCCCTCCAGTGCTTGTCCCCCATCCTGATGCTCTGTGGCCTCATCTGTGACTGGACCTCTCCCAAGGGCAGAAGCTGCCCACAACTGCTACTGCCTTAGATGAGTGTCTGGAGGCCAGGGAAAACCTTGGAAGAAGGGAAGCTGCCAAGGAATTCTTCTACTTGCTGAGAATATTATAAACGCATATTTAAAGGTATTCCATTTAAACCACTGAGGAGAGAACCTGGCATAAAATAAATACTCAAATAAAGATGGCTATTATTACTTTATGCTTGTTATAAAAGTCCTTTAAATACTCTTTTTTACAGGTTATGATTCAAAGACTCATGTTTGAAGGACGTCTGTGTTTGCGTTAATTGTTGATGGTTGTGGAAGTACTTGCTAGCTCAGGCTGTCAGCTAATCACTGAGGGGACTTGGTATTTGGGAAAGAGTAGAGCCTCAGGGGAGGTTTAATCTAGGAGGACTTTCTGGAGAGAAAGTAGAGTTGAGGGCAGAATTTTAAAGGAATTGAGAAGATGGATAGAAGCATTCTGAATGACATGGTGTCTGAAAGATGGGACAATTTTGCTTATCTTCTATGAGAAGTAACTGCTCTCACATACATAAAATGATTGGCATGTCACAAGGACCCAGTGAAAGATGGATGATGAAGAAGGAGGAGCAGGGAAGGGGAAAAGAAAGAGAGAAACGGGCTGAGAAGCAGGAGACCTTGGTTCTAGCCACAGCTGTACCTCAGGTTAGTTAAGTGAGACTTTGTGGACATCACTGCCCATCTCGATACCTATAGATTATTCGAGCTAAGATTTCCACCCCTGAGAGTCCCTGATCATAATAAACACAGAATAATAATAGCTATTGTCTATTACCACCTACCTCATACCAATCTCTCTCCAAAGTGATAAACATGTAACATCACATTTGAATTTCACAACAAACCTGTTAATGGTCTCCGTTATTATCCCCATTGTGCTAATAAGGAAACAGAGTCTCAGAGAAATAAACTGTCCAAATGGCAGCTCTAGTAAGTAGGGTCTCTGACTCTGGGAAGGCAGAGAGATGCTGCCTCCTAGAGGCTGTCCCATCTTCAGAGAAGCATTTTCCCATGCTGGACTCAGTGCTGGCCATGGCTCCTGAAGACACCATGGCTACAGGAAGCTGCTCTCCTTCCTCGTTTTACTGCCCAGTTTCCGTGGTAGCACCAAGCCATAATTTGAACATGCCTCCACCCCTACCCATGCCTTCCCCTCAGCCCAGTGACTTTCCCCAAAAGCTGTGTCACTCTTACAGATGACACTCAGGGAAAAGCTCTGTAGTTGAATCACAGTGACCACTTCCTGTTCCTTTCAGGGTCCCCTTCTCTAGGGCCCTCACTCTGCCATGCTGTATTTAGTAATAAAAGCCATGATATCTGTGACCCCTGTGCTGCTAGGAAAGCTTGGTCACCCCTTTTATGTCCTCATCCTATCAGGCTGAGGGCCACCAGCTCTTAACTTCAGCCCCATTCTACAATCCTGCTATGTAGAGCCCGGAGGAGACCCTGGTTGTCCTGGGCTGTGTACAGAGGCAAAGAGATGATCCCCATCCCTTCAGACTGGTGACATAAGGTTGATGGGGACAGGTGGGTGGATGTTCAAGCCTCAACCATGAAGTAAGGGAGTAGTCACTGACCCTGTGGGCGCCTCGTGGGCACCCACTCAGGGGGTATTGTTGTTTCCATGTACATGGGTCAGCACGCCGAGTGGAAAGACAAATACAGACAGGGCTCTGTGTCTCAGCGGAAATCCCAGTTCTCCCCTAGGTGCTCAGAAAGGTTTCCTGGAGGCTGAAAAACTGAAACAAATGTTGAGTGTGAGAGTGGAGGAAGTCGCCCGATATTTGAGGGGCTGTTCAGATGAGGAGAGCAGAATCTGGGGCCATCTGGACTATTTAGAATCTCGAGAAGTCTTAAGCCTCTAAAGATTATGGTATTTCTTCCCAAGCCTCACCCTCATGGAACATACAAAATAAAACCATCTAAATCCTAAAAACGCCCATAAGGAAGTCCAATAAAGTTCTGATTTTTTTCCCCATGATAACCACTTCAGTGCTTTTTATTTCTTCATTTTTCGATACTATCAATTATCAAAGTCCTTTGCAAAAAAAATTTTATGCTTTCAAGTGCCTCCACTTTGCTAATTCTATCAGCTTTGTTGGGTCTGTCTGTTGGATAGATTATCCTGTACTGGGAACAGTGGGTGGTATCACTGCACCACACATACCTGCTAATATGGGTTAGCTCTCTCTAACCACTTGTGTTGTGTGAGTGCCCCAGGGAGGGAGCGCCTGATCACTGATATGTTCCCACTCCCACAAAGGCCAGAGTCCCTAGGATGGGGACTTTGAAGGGAAGAAGTTCTTTTTCCACTGGGAAGGCAAGGCCTTGGAGGCCTTGGACCAACTCTGCAACTACAACGACATCTAGAAGAACATCATCCACTGCTACAAGATGGCCCCAGTAGTGGATGGGTCAGGACCAAATGGGCAGGATCACGGGGCATCGGTGCCACCAATCCAAGCACTATGTTCAGTCCTGTTTACATGTTCTCCCCCCACTGCTCTAATATGAGCTCCCTGAAGTCACGACTGCTTTATTAGCTCTTGTTTCCCTGGTCCTGGCCCCCAGTTGAATTAATTGCATGACTAGAGTCAGGCGAAATGAGATGGCATATTTCTTTCAGGAGGTATAAAAATGCATATTCTTTAGACAATAAATAAAACACCTTCTGATTGTTTAGTGACTTTCCAAAAGGATACACAGGAAACTGGTTATGGTTTTTGCCTCTGGAAGGAGAGATCAAGGGACCTAGGTCTGGGGGTGGGAGGGAGAGTATTGGTCACCTAATGTCATTTTATCATGTGCATTTATTAGTTATATCAACTAAAATAAAAACATTGGGTTTAAAAGTTTCCAAAATGCTTTCAGCACTTTGATTTAACAGTTGTATCTAAGTACTTGTGTCGCGAGTGTGTGACACTCCTTAGAAGGGGCTCTTAACCTTTTATTCAACTTTAACAACTTTCAATTTACGATTTTCACAACACTGAAATGTTTATATTCCAGTATAGAGCTCATTAAACACGTCAGGTTAAAAGTGGGCTTGGGATAAGGGCAGCAAGCATACTTTTCTCAAGAGAAGAGTAAGAAAAATGAGTATTTCATTTTGGGTAAATCAATTGACAGTCACGAATATGACTAGAACTTACTGGCAAAGGATTACCCTGTATTCACATTTTTTGAAAAGAAGTGAATTAAAATAATTCTTAGTTGAAATTGGCTATTCCAGACAAGCCTTACACCAAGGACGAACAAACTGCGAGATCCAGCTAAATTCAAAGTTCCCAGCAGGCTTTTCCAAGGTCTACAGAGAAGACTTCGCTGACACCAAGAAGTCTGAAGCCATCCATGAAAGAGAGGGGATTTCTAATTCCAGGACCAATGCCGGGCCGTAGAGCCTCTCACTGACTCCTCGGCAAAACCCACATTTCCTTCTGCCATCTATCTGTGTAAACCCAGAGTATCGCTGAAATTCTCTGGCCCTCAATTTCGTCAACAGTTAATTAGAAATTTAAATTCCTACACTTTGTTCTGTATTCTGACTATGATGCTAGATACATGAATCTATAATGCAAAGAACTGCATACTAGAATTAAAAAGTCAATTTTACTGTATAATAATTTAAAAACGAATTTTCTTTTAAATCCTGTGCTTTTAGTAAAAAACTCCTTACATGGCATTCTTTTAACTGTTTATCCTCTCTGGCATCCACAACCAGATGTAGCTCATAGCAGACATTCAACAAGTTGTATGTTTGTTGAGTAAATGAATGAATGAATAAATATTAGAAAGAGCAGAATGCTGATCCCAGGCAGGCACTCAATATTGTTTATTTCTGTCACCTTCTGTTGAGTCATTTCAGATGACAGGACATAGTGCAGGTCTTCAGAAAACCCTAAGGGCTTGCTCAGTTCTCTACCACTTGGGCAATGTTTGACCTAAGAAGAGAGAAAAGGCAGCTATTGGCAGGGAGAGTGACCTGGCTGATTTCCTATAGCCATGGATACATTCTATATTGACCAGGTGTCTTCTCCAGCCAAGGACCATGCTAAGTGGTATAGCTACCAAGTCCATTTAGACACGTCCCTCTCCTTTCAACTCGGATGATGGAAACTGCATTTATCACTATTCTCTGGGTTAACATATGCTGGAGGATCACCCAGCTTCTGATATTTACTGTAGCCTCAGCTTATTTTAAATGACCCACTGGGAGCTACAGTGAAAGAGGCTGGACAGGAAACAAGGCCCGGCATGGACCCTGGGCCTTGATCCCTCAGTTCTCCCAGCCCTAATCACATCCGGAGGGACCGATTTAACCTAAGAGTGGGAATAATGAAACAGGAAATGAATGTGTTCGTTTATAATTCCTCGAGTCTGGCAGAGGCAGTGTTATTCTCTCTCCTGAGGATAAGGCAAGCCCAGGCTACTATACGAGCACAAGTGTGCTCAGAACATAGAGAGCACAGAGGGACCTGGGAATTCTTTACAAGAAGGCAAGCAGTGTTTTAGAAAGAGGGTGGCCTTAGAGTCTGAAGGATTTGACTTTAAACATTGACCCCAGGACTTATTAACAGTGTGAACTTGGGTAAATAACTTGAAGTCTCTGTGTCAATTTCCCTAGAAGTATAACAAACACAATAACATCTAATTCATACTGTTTCAAAGTGTAAAAGAGATAACGTAAGGAAAGATCCAAACACAAACTAGGTAGCGCCAAATGGTCACTTTTTAAAAAATTTTTAATAGAGAACTTTCATTTGCAAAGATAATATATGTTAATTATTGACTATAGAAAATACTAATAAACTAAAAGGAAAAAATTAAAACCACCTATAATTCCATTGTTTAGAAGGAACTGTTGGTAGCATTATAATATTTGTCCTTCCAGGCTTTCTGTGTATTATTATTTTTAAAAACAAAAATGGGATCCTACTCCCATGTGGTCTTAAAACTTGTTTCTTTCACTTATGAGTGAGTATTGACATTATCCCATGTCTTTAAATGGTCTTCTACAGCATCATTTTTTAAAATGTCTGGCATAGTGTCCTAATATATGGACATACCATCATTTATTTAACAAATCTCATATTGTTGAGCATTTTCACTATTATAAACAAAGCTGAAATGAATATCTTAGCCTCTGAACATCTTTTATTATTTCCCTATGAAGAATTTCCTGAAGGAGAATTGTGGCTGATTCTGACAGCCTTCCAAAACTTTTGTGCCCATCTACCAAGTCCAGCAAAGTCAATTGTCTCAACGGCAGGTGAACCTCATTTTCATCATTTTCTTCTCTTTAGCAGTTATAGTCTGATCACTTTTTCTCCTCCGCTCTAGAAATACTTCCGTCCAAATTCATAAATTTGGTTTCCCAGCCTCACAAGGCCTCTTCTGCCCCGTCTAGTTCTGGAGACACAAGCTCTGACTATTATCTCTTGCCAATTTTCCATACCAGCCACCAAGTCCTGTCTCACAGAGACCGATGACAATTAGATGACTGTTTATCTGTACCAAATCTCATCAGCCTTGTTCACAAATCTCATCTAGGGTGAGTTCCTTCCTGGGAAGATTGTCACAGATAGCTAATGCCATTTCATTTTCCATAGACACTCTTGGTTTCCACTTCCAAGAATGAGTCTGGCTTCGTCCCTAAAGACAAGGGTAGGGGATAGGGTCGTTTTATCCAAGCCAAAAATAGCAAATTGGGTTCCTGGGACAAATAGCAGGAAATGGGGGTTCAGATCAAAGGAAGGGCAGCCATGGCGGAAAGGGGTGTAGTGGAAGCAGAGGGCCCTCTTCCTTGTCTCTTTGGCCCCACATCACTCCAACCTCTGTTTCTATTGTCACATTGGCCTCTCTGACTCTCCTGCCTCCTTCTTTCCCTTACAAGGAGCCTTCCGAGTTCATTGGGCCCACCCAGATAATACAGGATAACCTCCCCATCTGAAAATCCTTAACTTAATCATACCAGCAAAGTCCTTTTTGCCATGTAAGGTCACATAGCCATAGGTTCTGGGGATCAGGACTTGGACATATTTGGGGTCAGTATTCTGTCCACCTCACCTGGCAAGCCACTTTCCCTCTCTGGTCTCTGCTGCAAACTGTGAACCTTTGACAGAAAGCTCTCCAGGATTGCTTCTAAATTTGACTAGTGGGAATATTTTAAAATGTAAATGCAGGACTGAGGGGTAGGAACTACACTAAATTTCTCCCAGATTTCCCTAATTCTCTTTCCGAGACTCCATCCTCTCCCCTGAATGCTACTGATGTCATCCGTACTTATACGTCTATTGGTCGGACCAGACCACACAGAGTGCTTACTATCTGCCAGACTTTGTTCTAAGCACTTCGCAGCTATGAAGTTATTTAACCTTCATAACTACCCAGTGAACAAATTGGGGTGACAACCCCTATTTTACAGAGGCATAGAGAGGTTGAAAAACTTGGAAAAAATTGCAGAGCAGCAGTGCTAAGGCCTAACCTCAGCTGTCTGAATGTAAAGTCTGTACTCTTAACCCTTGGTGGCCCAGCCTCTCCTCAAAAACCTTGACCCGGTCACACGGCCATTGTTTAAGTCTCTTCCAGACTGTGAGTAAGTCAAGAGCAGGAGCCTTGTCTAATTCTGTGAATTCCAGCTCTGATACATGCCTGGAACACAAACGAATGAATGAATGGTGAATGAGTGAATGAATAAATATGGGCATTATTAATTATTTACCTGAGAATCTTTTGCAGATCAGACCCTTGGTGGCAAGACATAATAACAGACATTAAATGGGACACTTTAAAAGAGGGCGTGATCATCATGCCAGCAAGGTAGGTTGGTTGTGGTTATTATTCTCATTTTACAGACAAGTAAATTGCAGCAGAAAGAAGGTCAGTAACTTGCCCAAGGCCAGGAACTGAATTTGAGTTGAGATTTTCTTGACTTCCACGTTTGCATCACAAAAGTTAGCATGAGCTCCCCGAGGCCTGTGTGCTTAAAGTTCGGCTCAGGTATGACTCTAGACACCCAAAGAGAAGGAAGGAAGCAAAGGAACATTTCATTGGGCAGCTATCTCATGGTAGGAGTTGGGTGAGCTGATCTCTGAGCTCCAGTTCAGCTTACTTTTTTAAAGCTGGCACTAACGGTGTGCTTATTGCATGTTAGGCGCTATGCTAAGAACTTCACATATGTTACGTAGTTTCATCCTCACGACACCCTCCGGCGTGCTACTATTATTTCCATTTTAGAAATGGGGAAACTGGGGCTTAGACATACAGATATTGTCCAAGGTTACACAGCTCCCACAAGGCCCAGCCTGAGTTTTAACTGAGACTAGTTTAATTCTTAAGCCAAACTCTTACGCATGCCCTATGCTGCCTCCAGCTACCTCAGACAGCCTTTGGAGTGAGAACATCCTGTGTTCCTACAAAAATCAGAACAATGCTGGAGTACATGTGGGATGAGTTCCTTAATGTGTGGGCCCCTTTTTCCTTTGGATTTCAAAGACTCACTTTGTGAAGTTCTGTTAGAGTCAAAAGGTGACATCCTTCCACGGACTATTGGCCAAGGCTCAGAGTCCAGCCCTGGCACCTCAAGGGCTTGGCCGTTTGTTCTGATCTTGTTATCAAGGCAACCCTAGACGGCTCTGTGGCTCTGTAGTTATTCAACCTCTTGCTTCCTTGTCTTCCCACATTTTCAGGGGAACACTGGAGAGATGGCAGCTCCAAGCGGCCACTTGTCAAGGATTGAGGCAATACTGGCCTGAAATAAAAAGTTTCCAAGACCTTCAAGGCCTCAGACAGAAAGAACTATATTCTCTAAATACTGAGAGCAGAAGCTGTCTGTCTCATTCACAGCTGTGCCCCAGAGCCTTATGTGGGGCCTAGAACAAAACAGGTGCTCAAGTAAATGTTGAATGAATTAACTAATTATGGAAAGGGGCTCCCTAATCACTGGGAAACTGGGGTAGAGCAATGGGATCAGATTTGTAGTGGGAACCCATAATAAAAGTACATGTGTGGAAATACGTCTGTTTGCCCCAAAGCGAAGGCTCAACAGCCCTTGTGACATGCTGGCCCATGTCCCTCCACTTCCTCTACTTCTTGTGAGCCGGAGCTGTCAATGCAGACGGTTCCTGCCCAGCTCACCCAGGCTTCTGGACCGAAGGATCGCTCTTCTTTCTCTCCCTCTCCCTCTCTCCACCAGTCTCATTCTCTCTCTCTCTCTCTCTCTCTCTCTCTCTCTCTCTCTCTCTCTCTCTCTCTCTTCCCCTCCCTCATTCTCTCTCTCTCTCTCTGTAAAATACACATAATACAAAATTTACCATCTTTGCTATTTTTAAACGTACAGTTTAATAGTGTTATGTAGGTATATTCATACTGTCGTGCAACCAATCTCCAGAACTCTTCATCTTGCAAAACTGACTCTAAAGCCTTCTGTTGTCCTACTTTTTCACCTATTATCTTGGATTTTAGCTACAAATACATAGACAGTGGGTTTTAAACCCTTTAGTAAACCTCAGCGTGGTACGGGACAGTACTGGTGCTCAATAAATGTTCGCTGGGTAATTGGTTTTGCTCCGTTTTATTTTTTCCTGCATGCTTCAGTCTCTCGGTTTAAGAGCAAATTTGGCTTTAGGATGCATCTTATAAGTACTTCTTCACTGCCCTCTAGTGGAAAAAAATGAAGAACTGTTTATCTTTCTGCTGGAATAAAGTGGCCCTTTTTCTCTTAACTTAGTGGACTTTGCACCATCCAAAATTGTGATCACTCCAAAGTCGTCAGTTCATTTTTAATTTACAGATGAAGCTGATGCACAAAACAGTGGTGAAGGACCAGTCTTGTAAAAATTTTTTCATCTGTTGCAAACCAATTTATTTGTAAAATACGATAAAAATGAAAAATTAGATAAATTACATTAAAAAACAAAGGCATACAAAAAAAATACCTAACTTATTATCAGATTCAACAGACAAAACTAAATTTCAATAAATATAATTATAACAAACATAAAAAATAAAATAATTGCAAAATCTGTATGTGTGTTTCATTGAGTGTGCATGTTATAGGTGATTAATACAGAGAATTGCTATTATGCTAACGACTTTTTGTTGTTCCGCAATCATAACTAAACAAAAAATTATAAGTGAAATGTAGTATTTCTTTACTTCAAGTGAACACATGTATATTATTATTAAGGGTAAAATAGACAAACGCACATGTTTAGGGCTCGTTAGCCTGTCTAAACCAGGCAGAATAGAAAAGAACGCTACTTGTAAGATACAAGGTCTGTAGAAACTGTTTCTATGTCTTGGTTTAATAAGAGCTCTAGTGGAGAAACCAGCATCACAGAAGTTTGTAGATAGGAATGGAAGAAGTTTTAAAGCAATTTTAGGAACCTCAGGATTTTCATTTTTTGTTTTTATCTAAAATGAAGCAAATGATTCTGTTTTCAAAATTCACCTTCAATTCTCTATCCATTGCCAGTTGCACCAATTTATCTTGTAAAGTCATATAGTTAAATTACCTTTCAATGAAAGCAATAGTTTCTGAATCTGTGAGTTTCCCATAACATTGTGAATTATGCAAAAGCTAATGTATTAAATTCTAGATGATTCTCTTTATAATGTGATAACTAATGCTAAACTAGACACTGTTTAGTTCAGCTAAAATTGCAAAACTTTCTTAATGAAAGAAGCAGTGTGCTGAAGTACATTCTCATGCAAGCTCTTTAATTTTGGTAATGACTTCAGAATGTTTTTCTGTCTATGCAGCTGCACCGTTAGAGCACATTCCTACACCAGACTTAAACTCAAACCGTATTCCTTGACAGTGTAATCCTTTATAGTTTTTTGCAGTTCAGGGATAGTTGCTTGTCATCAATGAAGCTGAAAAAAATTCTTTCTCGTATCTCTAGTATGTTCAAATCGCATATTATACCAAATTAATTGTCACGTTAGCAGCATGTGTGCATTGAACAACTCCTGAGGCAGCGATGAAATTGCAGCCTGGTTGGTCAACACTTAACTCGTATTAACTAGAATTCTATATTTATTTATGTTCTTTTTTCTGATGTAAAATTCATATACGATGAAATGGAAAATTCTTTTTTTAATTTATTTTTATTTTTGTAATTAATATTTTTGGTGACATTGGTTAATGAAATGCAGTAAGTTTCTTTTTTATTTTAATTTTTAATTGTTTATTCAGGTAACATTGGTTAATACAATTATATAATTTCAGGTGTACATTATCATTTGACATCAGTATATTCTATTGTGTGTTTACTTCCAGTAAGTGTCAGGTGTATAATTTAACACAATTTAACACAATTGAATTGTACTGTGTGTTTCCCTCCTACAGTTAGATTTCTTTCTGTCACCACATATTTAACTCCTTTTACCCCATCTACCGCTCTCCTCCCCACTCCCCTTCTACCCTCTGGTAACCACCATGTCTATTGTCCATGTCCATGAGCTTCTGTCCTGTTCGTTTGTTGCTTTTAGGTTTATATCCCACATATAATGATATTACATGACTTCCAACTTTTTCTGTCTGGTTTATTTCACTTAGCATTATTATCTCAAGGTCCATCTATGTTGTTGCAAATGGCAGTATTTCATCTCTTCTCATGGCTGAGTAATATTCCATTGTATATATGTACCATAGCTCCTTTATCTAATCATCTATCGTAGGACACTTCGGTTGCTTCCATGTCTTGGCTACTGTGAATAATGCTACTATGAACATCAGTGTGCAAATATCTTTTTGGATATGAGTTTTCAAAATGGAAAATTCTTAAGTAAATAGTCACTGAGTTTTGCTAAATGCATAAACCTTGGGATCCAAATCCCTATAAAGATATAGAACATTACCAACACCTCCCATAAAATTCCTTTATGCTACTTCCCAATTCTCCCCAGGCTCCCCGAAGCAATTACTTTTCTGATTTTTTTCCATTATAGATTTGTTTCACCAGTCCTAGAACATCATATACATACAGTTATACAGTATGTGTTCATTTGGAATATACATATCAGAATATTTTTGAGATTCATCAGTATGAGATTTTCAGTATAATATTTTTGAGATTCATCCATGTCATTTCATATATCTGTTGTTTTTTAATTGTCACTGAAAAATATACCTCAATTTATTGATTAAGCTATCTGCCGATAGACATTTGGGTTGTTTCCAGTTTGAGGCCATTGTGAATAAAACTGCTATGAACACTTTTAAACAGTCATTGGAGACATATGTGTTCATCTTGGGAAAACACCTATGCACGAACTTACTAGGTCATGGGGTAGATTTATATTTAGTGTTATGAGAAAATAAAACTTTTTGCTAAGTGATTGTATTACATTACATTTCCATCATAAATGTTTCTCCAAGACCTTGCCAAGATTTAGTGTTGTCGGTATTTTTAATTTTAGCCATTCCAATGAGTGTGTAGTGGTGTAAAAACAAATCTTAAGTATGCTGAATTTTAAAATGTTCCAAGATTTCAGCCTTGAGAACAGCTAAAATATATATGGTAAGAAATTCCTTCTGAAAAAATTAATTGACGGAGGTATCGTTTGTATGTTTGTTTTTTAACCAAAAAAAAAAAAAAAAGATATAATGTCTGCATTACATGGTTTTTAAATCAACAATTTTTTCTAGCTGGGTTCCAACCTGAAAAAAAGAATTTGACTTTGGGCTACAGGCCAAGGAATTGGAAAAAATCTTGGGACTGAAATTAATGTCTTTGAATTTTGCCTATAGAAAAATTCTGGTTCTAGAAAAGTTATGTGGGGAAAAGGTGAACCTCCCTCTTCTTAGTTAATAACTCATTTTTCATTTTGTTACCCCCCCCAAAGAAAAATACTTATACTGAATTTGGAGATTTTGTATTAAATAGATTTTAAATTATAAAAGATAATTTTAAAATATAATTAAATTGGAAAAGTATCACCTTACCTTATTGTTAAAAAATGTAATTTTGTGTCTAACTCTATAGTAATACAATTACTAAAGAATGAAAAGTTAGGAATTTGGAACATGATATATTTGGTCCCATACCAGAATTTGAATTTCCTCCTTTATTTAACTAGCTAAAGCTTTGTGTAAAGATGATGTAAATATGAGATTTCAATAGTATATTTGCAATTATGGTGTATTTTAATTACATACACCATTGGTATCTTTTATGAAATGGTTCTAGAATGACCTAGATAATCTGTACATTATACAAATCTGCACATAGTCGAAATCTGGGTATGGTTTAAAGATTCATAGTTAGATTTTTTTCTATTTTGGGGGGGCTTTATTGAAATATATTTCACATACAATAAAATTCACCTATTTAAAGAAGTTCAGTGGCTTTAATGTATTCAAAAGTTGTGCAACCATCATTATGATCTAATTTTAGTATATTTATTTATTTATCTTTATTTTATTTTTTTAGGCAAGGCAACCCTTGGTTGACCTCACAGATTGCAAGGACCTTGTTAGCTTACAATCCTTTATTTGTTTTTAGTTTTTACACCTATAGCACCTAGTCTTCCTAGGTGGTCTCCCATCCAAGTACAAACCAGGCCTGACCCTGCTTAGCTTCCAAGATCAGATGATTTTAGTATATTTAGAAGACCCTCCAAAAACATCTGCCAAACTTCCCACCCAATCTCCAGCCCCAGACAATCACTAATCCATATTATGTCTCTACAGATTTGCCTATTCTGGATATTTCATATAAATGGAATCATATATCCTCTTTGTGACTGGATTCTTCCACTTAGCATAACGTTTTCAAGATTCATCCTTGTTGCATTGGTGTTCTTAAGTGTATGCATCAGTACATTCTTAAGCAAGTATCAGTATCCTTTGTTATTGCTGGATCATATTTAATTGTAAGGATAGACCACATTTTGTTTATGTATCTATCCGTCAGTTGGACATTTAGATTTTTTCTACTTTTCAGCTACTATGAATAATGCTGCTATGAACATTCATATACAAATTTTTGTGTGAAAGTGTATTTTTACTTCTCTTGGGCATATACTTTAAAATGAAATAGCTGGATCATATGATAAATTCTATGTGTAACTTTTTGAGGAACAGCCGAAAACACTGCACCATTTTATTCCCTCCAGCGAATAATATATGAGGGTTCCAATTTCTTCATATTCTAGCCAACACCTGTTATTGTCTGTCTTTTCTATTTAACTATCCTAGTGGGTGTGAAGTGGTATCCGATTGTGGTTTTGATTTGCATTTCCCTGATGATTAGTGATCATAAGCATCTTTTGCTAAGTTTATTGGCCATTTGGGAAAATTTATTCAAATCCTTTGCTCATTTTTAAACCGAGTTATTTATCTTCTTATTATTGAGTTGTAATATATTTTTAAATACATTTTTAATATAAGTCCCTCGTCAGATATATAATTGATAAATATTTTCTCCCAGCCTCTGGCATGTCTTTTTACTTCTTTTGATGTGCACAAGTTTTGATGAAGTATAATTTATCTATTTTTCTTTTATCACTAGTGCTTTTGGTGCCACATTTTTAAAAAACATTGCCTAACCCATGGTCGCAGATTGACTACTATGTTTTTATCTAGGGGTTTATACTTTTAGCTCTTACATTTAAGGCTATGACTCATAAGGGTCTGTGGTTATGGCTAATAGACCATGCAGTTCTAGGAGTGAGACAGATAGGAAGCCAATGAGGGTAGAGCTTCACTTACATATCAAATTATATTAAGTTTGGGTGAGCAGAGGCTTATGCCAGTCATCCCAATGGGAACTTACAATCTCAACTCGGTTTCTAGCCCTGAGCCAGATCTCACAATGCAGGTCATCAACTGAAGGGAAGGCTGGGTCCTGAGGAAGGTGTATTCCTTCCTTAGATATATTCTGTATCAATTTCTCCAATCTGACCCTAAAAAGGAGTCAGAGTAACTGAGCCCAGGGAAAAGGGGAACACCTATATCTTTTGAGTGCTGTTAGATACAAGATCTGAGTTGACACTGATACAGAGAGAGTGCAAACACATTCATGGCAAACACACTCATGGCTCCCATAATAGAGTAGAGGTGTACAGAGGCCAGCTAATAAATGAAGTCCTGGCCCAACTTTATTTCACATTGGTTACCATGGGTCCACAAACTCATCTTGTGGTCATTTTGCTGGCCCATGTGTGTCCAGTCACGGAGACAAATATTCTTAGACACTGACAGAAATACCATATTAGTTTCCAGATCTATGAACTAAGAGCCATTTAGGTAGGAGAGGTCAAATGGAAATCCCTAAAACTGCCTTAGCCCAGCCAAGATAATGAATTAGAAGCAGTCCCACTTCTTGGTCAGAATGGCAGGGATGAATACCATATCTCAAAGAATGAGGAGTAGTTGCCTCCACTACATCCCTATTTAATTCATTGCTTTGGCACCTGCAAAAGATAGATGAATCCATTTAGATGATAGTGGTCTAGCCACATAAGCATAAGGTAACTCAGCTGCCACATTGGATGTGGAATCCTTACTAGAATAGCTCAACAGTCTTTGGCCCTTATTATTCAGCTGTTAATTGGCAAATGTATTTTTTTAATCATCTGGAAGGAGTGGAGCATTCTTGCAGTGCAGGCAGCAATGTACATTCAAGGCCTTACCTTTGGGCCACATTAATCCTGCCATACTGTAGTTGAAAAGTCCTTAATCATTCCATCATTGAGCAGAACATGATATCGGGCTACTATATTGGTAATATCATGTTCCTCAAACCTGGGAAGGAGGAAGTGGCATGTATTCTGGATACACTAGAGGTGTCCAGAATACAGTACTGTGGCACAAAAAATTATTTTGAGGGGAAAGTATTTGAGTTCCTGAAATCTCTTATCTGCCTAAAAGCAGAGCCTCTGAAAAGAGGTCAGAAGAACTCAATTGTCTAATGTCCCTCCCCCTGCCCTTCTTGGAACACGCAGGAAAATCTTACTCTTATAGTGAGGTGAGATGTCTCCACACGACACCCAAACGGGCAATGTCACAAAAACTAGCATGCTGCCATGGGTGGGATGGGGTCATTGGGAGACTTTAAATACCAATAGCTGGCATATATGAGCCACTGCACTGTAGTTAATACTTTGCTTTCCTGCATTTTTAATTTATGAGTATTGTGTACTTTCTAGAAAAAGTTTACTAAAGAAACAGCAGGGACAAGATAAAGTCCCTTTTTTCTTGTAGAGGCAGACAATAAATACACAAATATAAATAAATGTGTCAAATTCTCAAAATCACCTTTTTATATGTTAGGTTTTCACTGATCTTTTTTTCTGCCTGTATGAATTATAGAAACTAATTGTATAAGATTCATTTAATATGGAAGTCTAAGGAAGTAAAAATCTCATCACTGTGAAGACCATAAACGTTGTAACCATCCTTCCATCTATATATCTGTATAATAGGATAATTTTATACGTCCTGTTTTTAATTATAATCATGAAGGGCTTTGTCATCAATGGAGGCTTAAAACTTTAAATACTGTAGTAACGTGCTACAATCTCAGTAAGAAATTGACAATGTAGAGATGCTAATCCCAGAGAAGTGTTTAAAGAGTTTTATTTATTTATTTTAAGCCAAGGGTGTGGACAGGGATGAAATTAGGCTTTTAAAATAGTTCAATCTAAAAATAATTAGGGCTGGAACTGCCTTCAGCAGCGAGGACCGACTTGAGTGGCTATTGAGTGGCAGGTAATTTTACAGCGACCCAGAGATGCAACTTCTGACCAAATGTTTTTCCCCTAAAACCGATACAGATCAGATACACTTAGGATTGCCACTAGTAACTATTTTTCAGGCTGTTAAAACAAAGAAAAAGAGCATTTAATCTATCTAAATCTTTTTTTGTTGCATTTGTCCAGGTCTGCCTTGATTTACAGTAAATGGCAGAGCAGTAACAGCAATCTCGGTATTATCACGTTATTAAACCAAATTTTCCAGCGACAAGTCCCTGGTGGGCTGTCCTGCGAGTGGGCGGTCCAGAGCCAGTAAGGGCCGTACTAAGCTCGCTCCACGAGCGAGACAATGGAGCTGCAGAATTTCCACACACTAAACCAGCCATCACCATCATTCTGCAGGTTCGCAGACAGGAGCCGCCCGCGCGGGGGTCTGTATTTTAAAACAGCTCGAGATCACGTGGCCGCCGGCCCGCGCTGCTACTGGCCCTCCCACTCTCACACTTGGCTTTGGCGCCGAACCTTTCCCCCCTTGTGGACGCAACCATTGGCTCCGCGCTCGGAGGGAACACAGGCCAACTTCACGATCAAGACTTTCCCGAATGAAGCTTCCAGCTAAGTCTCAGGAAAGATTCAGCTAAGAATTGAAGTATCAATTGAAATCCATCTAAGGACCCCGTGGAAGGCTCTTTTTGCAAATATCGAAGAGCCGACCTACCCTGACTCCTCCTGCGCTTTGTGGGGGGAAAGCGAGAGTGGTTCCGTCCGACGCGCGGACTCCGCCTCCACGGGCGCCGCCATTTTGTTTGGCTGGAGGGGAGCGAGCAGCGCTTGGGGGAGGGGTCTTGTAGGCGCCTCACCTGGCCCCGAGGCCCTGCTGTTGCTTCTTGGGGTGGGGAGCCTATCTCCCCGGCTAGGGGTGCGGAACCATGTACATAAAGCAGGTAAGGCCGGCGCGTAGCTCCTACCCCTCACGGGCCCGTAAGGACCGCTTCTGGAGGCGGGGGTGTCGCTTTGCGACCCGCGGCCTCTGGCCTCTCACTTCTCCCCTCCCAGCTGAGTGGACCCGAGCTGGACCAGGACGGTGGGGAAGGGGAGGGGCCCCGCCCAGGAGCGCGGGGGCCGCCGATAATTGGGGCGACCCTCCGCAGCACGGGCCTTTGTGCAGGGCGCTGGTGTGAGGAAGGCAGGACCTCCGAGAAGTGTGGAGGGGCTGGGCCTTTCCAGGTGGGCCGGAGGCGGGAGAGCCGGTCGTGTGGGCCGAGGGCCCGCAGCTGGCTGGGGGCGGCGCCGGGGGCGGCGCCGGGGGCCGGGCGGACGGCAAGCTGCGTTGTCCTGCGGGGAGAACCCCGCGTGGGCCATTTGGGTGAGCTGTGTGGAGAACTGCCTCTCCGGTCCGGGGGTGCCCCGGGGGCACAGGCTGAGTGAGGTGGCAGCTTAACCCGGGGGCTTTCTCCTCCCCGACTCACCGGAGAAGTGAAAAGGACTCTGCTTGCACAATGTGCAGCGCCTCAATCAGTTGTTTACTTCTGTCAAAATGGTCTTCCCGCGCTAGAGTCCACCACAAAGATGAGCCCATTCACGCTCTTGGAAGATGTCTCTTTTGGATATGTTGGGCTCTCAGCACGCCTTTCTTGAAACGTGTACTATTTTTTGGCTGGCTCGTGTGTCTCTTGGAGTCAGGAAAGCTGGGGTCAGTCCGCCTGCTTGATACATTTAACACAGTGAAGTTCCGTCTTCCAGCGAACCTTACACAGTGTACTTGATTTTGACACTCCCTTGGCGGGTTACTAATTACAACTCCTGGGGGAAAAAAAAAACAAACCAACAGTAGCAGTGGTTATTGACAAAGAACTGTTCTTAGAAGATTTTTAGGAACCGCATTCCAAAATGAATTTTTCTTACGTGAAATTGAAAGTTTTCTATCTTGCGTTAAATGAGAAACCGGATAGGGAAGACGTGCAAAAGAAAAATGTTAGTTTAGAAGTTATTTCTTTGTGTGTTCTGAAAAAATCTCTCTTTATTCATTAGGTTATTATCCAGGGTTTTCGAAGTTACAGAGATCAAACAATTGTAGATCCCTTCAGTTCAAAACATAATGTTATCGGTAAGTGTTCATGGTTTATTAGATGAGATTTATATCTATACAGCCATATATCTAGGCTTAAGGAGACAATAATTGTCTTTGAATGTTACATACATTTGTCTTTTTTCTCTATGAAATAATTTTTGTCTTTTATCTGGACTGATAAATTGCACATTTTGTACATTTAAAATACTTAATAAGTCATAAGTTACTTATTTTTATATGGGTGGCCTGTATATTAAGTGTGTTTTAATAGCTTTAAGTTTATAGTGAATGACTAAATTTAATGTTTGAGGTCTTGTTCCTTATATGTCATTTCCTAGTTAAAATGCTCACTGTTGCCTTATTTCAAAGGTGACCATTTATTCACAGATTACGTTCTCAGAAATTTTTTTTCCCCTGTCATAATGTCTAAGGACAGACCTTGCAGCTTCGTGGGAAGAGTGTAAACTTTGGAGCATAATAACAGTATGGGATTCAAATCCCAACTCTGGCATGTATTTTTCAAACTTTACTCCTTGTGGGGCTTCAGTTTTCTCATTTGTAAGGTGGAGATGATACCCATCTCATAGAGCTACTGGGAAGATTAAATGAGAAAGCAAATGTGAGGTTAAAGGACTAACAGTGATTGCCCTGCAATACAATACTTAGTCTATAGATCCTTCAGATGATAAAGTTCCATTTTGCTGATACAGCCAGCAAAAATGATTTCTGATGTTCTGAATTTTTAAGGGTTAGATGAATCGAGTGCTTCTGGACACCAGAAAAGTATAGAATGTGCTATTGATAGATTTCTGCTATATACCTTGTCATTATGTGGTATATTGGTATATTAGTCTGCTATGTCTATCATAACAAAATATCAACGACTGGGAAACAGGTATTTATTTTCTCACTGTTTTTGAGGCTAAAGTCCATCATTAGGGTGCTAGTGTCGTTAGATTCTGGAGGCTTCCATCACCATGATGCTCACATAACCTTTATTTGAGCCTCTCCTCACTCCTCCCCTTTTTCCTCTTCTTCCTCTTTTTCACTTTAGAGAACTAATCCCATCATGAAGGTCCTATCCTCAAGGTGTCATCTAATTCTAATTCTCAAAGGCCCCCATGTCCAAATAGCATATTGGGGATTTGGACTTCAATTTAAAGATTGGGGGGGTGGGTGGGCATAATTCAGTAGCATAGGATTAAGTGAGGTTCATATAGAAATCAGTAAAGGGTGAATACTAAATTCTGATGTTCCCAGAGAACCTTAGAGAATCACATTTTCTGTATTTTGAAATAATAAATTTTAAAAATTGAGAGCAAGAAAAAAAACCTGCCCTCAATACATCAATTACAACCTGTAATTGAGAATTTAAAAAAAGAAAACATTTTTCCCCCTGCTGTACTTACTGAAGAATTGCTAATTGAATTTGTGTGCTATAATGGCAGCTTAATCACACAGGGGTTTTACTTACGTTTCAATTACAAGTAAGTGCCTTTGATTTTCATCTGAAAATCTTTGGCAAACAATGAATACTTACAAGATATATATGTTTAACTTACAAGTTATAAGAATATTTTAATATATCAATTGTGTAATTTCATAAGTGAACTTTAAAATGAAGACCATTATTACCTAGGTTGATTAAATTATGGCTATAGGACCTTTCAAGTATTTTTGATTTAGCTATTATGAAACAGCTGTTTTACTACTGTGCTTTGGGGCATGAAGATTGTTAATAGTTATGGTTACAAAGGAAATTAAGTGTTATTTTTGTTTAACTGAAAAAAATATGATTTTATTGCTTTACATGTTTTAAAAACAAGTACCTGTTAAGACTAAACATAGTGTAGACCCAGATTGACCCTAAGACTATCCTGTGAAAGCATACCATTTTAGTGATTTTGATCTTTAAAAAAAAAAAAAAAAAAAAAAGACTTGAAGGCAAATATCTCTTTGCTTTGCTTATGTTTGAATGAGGTTTGAATGTACCAAATATATACCTTTTTAAGGCTACCTTTTTTCTAGCCTTTTAACAAAAGAAATATTTGTTAATTATAGACTATTATGGAAGAGCATTAAAACTAAAAAGAAAAAAATTAAAATAAACTGTAATTCTTCTACTCAGAGATAGCCACTCTTATTTTAACCATCTATACTTATATTTTCCTTGGTTTCCTAGAAAACAGCCCAGGTCCTGCTCAGCTTAGTAGGCTTTAATGGGAAGGTGCAGTCTTAGGGCAAGAGAGAAAGGGAAAGCTGGTTATAGCTTTGTAAAAGTGTTACAGCTGGTTTGTGGTTACATTGGATAATTTCCAGACAGACTTTGTGAATCCGCCATACCATGGAAAGGTCAGGTGGGAAAGGAATGGGGAGGGTTTTGTCTGGTGGCTCCTGTTTCTTATTGGTCAGAGCTTTCCACATAGGGCATGAATTCCCCCATGCTTTTAGATTATATTACTCTGGGGACTAACCCTTCCTGAAGTAGTCGGGGAACAGTGGCCTCTTGGATTTTCACACATTTGACCTGCTCTTCCAGAGTAGGCTGAAACAACCCGAGGTGTTGGGAGACTGAGCCTTTCTATTGACAGGCAGCCAAGGCCTGGGTTGGTGCAGGTGAATCTGGGACACACATAAATTGGGTCTGCCTCATTACCTCTTCAGTCTTTGCATTGTAATCTGTTGGTAATTTGCTGTTTTTCAGAATAAACGTGAATAATCATTAGATATTCAACATCTTTAAAATTGTTACATAGTATTTCACTATGGGTAGGAATAATGCTTAAAAGGAATATAGAATTTTTTTCAGTTATTTATGGATGGATTGTGGTTTGAACTTATGTAATTCTTTTTATAAGTTGCCTTTTTAAACTTTGATTTAGAGATAAATTTCAAATTTACAGAAAAGTTGCACGTATACTCAACATCCTTTACCCAAATCTGTGGATTAACATTTTTCCTACTTGTTTTATCATTTGTACTCTTCTCATATTTTTTTTTTTCTTGAAGTAAGTTATGAATATCATGGTCCTTTACTTCAGACTTCAATGTACACTTTCTAAGAATAGGGATATTCTCTTATCACAGTATAGTTATAATCTTCAGTAAATTTAACATCAATGTCATAACCTGCTCTTCATTTTCCAGTAACATTGATTGACCCAGAAATGTTCTTAATAGCATTCTTTTCCTGTGTATGTGTTTCTTTATAGCATTTTTTTTTCTTGTACAGAATCAAATCTAACATCAGGTATTGCATTTAGTTGTCATTTCTCTTTAGGCTCCTTTAATATGGATCATTTCCACAACCTTTCTTTGTCTTGTGTAACATTGTTTTTGAAAAGTATTGTATAAGTGACGTGTCCTTCTCTGGATATTACATCTGGAGGTACATGATATCCATCTACCTCTTATTGCTGTTACTTTTGATCACAAGGTGGTGTTTAATTTTTCCACTGCACAGTGTTTTTTCCCTTGCAATTAATAATATGGAGATGGGGAGGTACTTTTGGACCATGCAAATATCATGCTCCTTATCAAAATTTCCCCCTAAATTTAGCATCTATTTATACTTTTTGCTTTTATCCTGATGATACAACATGATGATTTTCCATTTCCAGCACTGTTTTCATATTTACCACTTGGTATTCAACTGCAAGCAAGAGCCCTTCCTCCTTAGCTGTTTTTTTTTTTTTTTAATTAATAAGGGCTCATGGATTATTTCCCCCACACTAATTTATAATTCATCTAATTATTTTAGTGCTCATATTGTCCTAGTTATAGTCCATGGAAGTTCCCCTTTCAAGCTAGTCTATGTCTGTTATATGCCTCTTTTTAAAGGCACTTCATTACTTTCTGGCATAACATAAATGATCTCTTTAGGATTTATTTTGGGACTAAATTGTTGAGCATATTTTGGGCCAGATTAAGAGAGAATGACGTGGATATTCATGACTCTTATTCAACACTCAGGTGAATTAAAATCTGAAACATTTGATAACCTTTTATGTATAGAATTGCTTATTTCTGAATTCAGGTAGTAAAAATAATGCCTTATAGTCTATATTTTTGTGAGTCTATCAAATTATGCATGACATATAGGGCTGATCATAAATAGTTTAATATGTGAATAGTTTGAGAATTTAAAATGGTTAAGTATATTTAAATGTTAGTAATATGCGAACCTTTAAATTGTATAAAAAATATATAATTAAAATAGAATTACATGCCCATTGTAATGATTATAAATTATAAAAGCCAAGTAGTATAATTAGTTATTTTTATTAACTTTAAACTATTGGGAAAGAGCAAAAGAATCAGCAATGAAGTGAATTTCTTTAAAGAAAAAAACTCTGAAGCCTATACAAAAACAGTGCTCATTTGGTTATTAAAATTTTGTTTATTGATTTTTTTTTTTACTATTGTATTTAATTTCAAATATTAAGATTTTGTTAGGAACTTGGACTTACAGTAAATTTTATATTTTCAGTAAAGTTTTAATTTCATTGACTTATACAAAATAACATGTGTTTTTTGAAATTTTATAGTGGGCAGAAATGGATCTGGAAAAAGTAACTTTTTTTATGGTAGGTATTCTTTTTTTGAATTCCAAATATATTAAGATCTGGGTATCTTAAGGTAGTTTTATTTTTAAAATTGGTTTTCTGAGGTTACATCTGCATGAAACCCAAGAAATACTTATTCATACAGGGTTGTAGTTTAGTATAGCGGGTTTAGAGTGTAAGGACCTCTGTTTTACTGTGTAACTAGTGATTAATTAGCTGTGTGAGACTGGCAAAACACTTAACCTCTCAAATTACTCTTTTCACTTAAAGAACAGAAGTGTTTGCCCTGCCTACTTTAGATGGGTTGTGAGAATCAAATGAGGTAATACTTGTGGAAGTGCTTTTTAAACTTCAGTGGAGTATATAACTGTTGTAAATGCAAGTACGTGTGTGTGTGTGTGTGAATAAATATATATAACTTTAGTAGAATAGTTAATACAGAGTTTGGAAAATGGCTTAACTTTCTGGTTCATCTTTTAAAAAAATGTTTTCTAAGCCAGTCATTTTTATAAAGGATGGAGGGATATAAAAAACTTCATAGACTCAACAATGACTATTAGTTTGAAGATAGTAAATAGAGCTTTGAAAAATTATATCTAAAGATAAAAATTCATTTAACTTTTGTGATGCCTTTGTTAACAAATCCTCTGGGGAGAAAAAAACATGTTAACAGAATTGGACTGTACAAAGAGTAGGTTGAAAAAAATTTGAACCTCTTAATTCAGTAGTGCTTGAAGGAAAAGGGGGGATTAGAAGAGCAAAGGTTCTATCCCATCTGTGCTCCCAAATCTAAATTCTCATCAGGGGTTGTAATTTGGAGATGGTGAGAGTGAAATTGAAGTGAAAGTGAGTTATTTCATAATCTCCAAGGGGATGAGTGCAGTTTGAATCCATAGCCCACCTAGAGGATTATGAAGACAGCCAATCCCACTTTCACATTCATTCATACACTCTTTAGGATGTCAAAGATCTTTCAGATAGACTGGGAACAGGACAGTTGAGTAAAGAGTTCCGTTTCTAGGACAGGGTGGTCCATTTTAGGCACTTTACGTGGAAGTTGGAATGGCTCCTTACCGCAGTTAAGGGCAGTGCAAGCAATTCAGTAGGAGGTAGGTATCAGAAACATTTTCTTGTATTTCTTACTAAGTTCTCTTTCTTTTGACAAAGTAGCCAATTAAGGATATTGTAGGACTATATGCTATTTTGTTAATAATTTTTATCATTTATGTCTGGTGGGTTGAAAGCAAATATGTTAGCCTAACCAGTCAGTTAAGTTAACTGATCAAGAGGTAGACCTTAGTTCTACTGATCGTTTCCTCTTCCTCTGTGTTTCCTTTTTATTTTCTTAACTGTTTTAGTGAAAGCCTGAAATTTTTCCTATATCATTTCTTAGCTGATTAGTTTGAATTACAGGCAAATTTTCTTCATTGCTTTCATTTATATGGAAGAGGTAATCCACTTTATCTGCATTGTTCAATACCTGATACGCTGTATTCCATGAAGGTATGGGAAATAATAAGGCACAAATCCTTTTTTCAATTGTACTAATAGTTATGTTTTTATATTTCTAGCAATTCAATTTGTGCTCAGTGATGAGTTTAGTCATCTTCGTCCAGAACAGCGATTGGCTTTGTTGCATGTGAGTGAGACTACTTTAAGACGTTACTAATATTACTGTTGACCTTTGAGCAACTCAAGGGACAGAGACATGGACTGCCCTCAGTTGGAAATCTGCGTGTAATACTTTCTAAACATGCAGATTCTCATCTGCCAGTTGACCCTTGAACAACAAGGGTTTGAACTACACAATTGAAAAAAACTCACACTGTTCTCTGGTCAACTATATATTTCTAAAAATACATTGTTAATCCTGGTAAACAAAATCATTTATGATGTTTCAGATCCTTTGTGAAGATGATATAGTGTCTTAAGTGTGTTATTCTGCTGCAAAATTTAACCTATTCTATTATACTGCAGATAAAACTCTAATTTTTATATAATGGTAAGAAAATTAGGATTTGCCTTTATATGGATATCTTCCATATAAATATGAGTTTTTTATTAAGTTATTGTCTGGTAAGTCTCTAGAAGCAGATTTGCTGAGGAGAAAGAATAGTTTGAGATTTGGGATTGGGAACTTTGAAACTCAGAACCAGAAGTTAAGTGAGAGCATAGAGAAGCAGCCATTGCAAACTAAACAACCACAGGTTATTATTTTTAGCCACATTTTTACTTAAATGGTAACATAATTTTCCAATATGAAAGATAACGTATTTAAAGAAAATTGTTTTTCATTAGCCAAGTAATCAGCTAAAGTAATTTTAGGATAAAAAATTATTAAAGACTGTAATAAAATGCTGTAATTTATCTTTCTGGTTTGAATATGGCTTATAATTAATCTTAAGACCAGAAAGCAAGATCCCTCAATATATCTCAATATTGTCTCACACCTGGGAAGTTTTTCTTTTTTAACTATTATCTCTCTCCCACCCCATTAAATTTTAATTTTAGCCCAGTAACCAGGACTAATTCCCTATAGAAAAATCTCTTTTTAGGTTTCTCAGATTGGCATTAGAAGAATAATCTCTTTAGGTATTAGTGTTCATTGCCTAGAAATGATCTGGGCTTGATCTGTAAGTGGTTGGGTCATAAATTGGACTAAACGTTACACATGTTAAATATGTGTTTTCATTAGCAGATTTAAAACTACAGAGAATATTTCAGACGTTAAAAACAGTTTCAGTAATCCAGCATTAAGATGAATCTATAAAAGAAAAGCCTCAAAATGTCTTAGATATTAGGAAATAGGTAGATTAGGTAGACTTAGGTTCTGTGGAGTCTGGTGCTCTAATAAAGTGGTATGTAGAAAAAGACCTAACTTTGACATCTCTTGCATAGTTCCCATTTTTCTGTTTAGAATCAAAGCTATTTGGTTAAGCAATATTGTTATCCTAATCCTGTGTCTTAGCTGTTTTGGCAAGAGTGATGTATATATACTAATCATTCTAGTCCTAGAAATTTTTCTCTGTTGAATCAGCTTGTTACCATGCACTAAACTTCACATGTGTTTAAAGAATTTGAAAATACCACTTAAATTACAAATTTATTAATCTCATGTTTCAGGAGGGTACTGGTCCTCGTGTTATTTCTGCTTTTGTGGAGATTATTTTTGACAATTCGGATAACCGGTTGCCAGTGAGTAACTGCTTTTTTTTTTTTTTTTTTCAGTAACAATGTTGAGAATATTATTGTTGCAGCTGAGTTTTTTCATGCTTTGAAACATTTATAGCTGTACTTAAACTTTTATAATTTAGTTTATATGAAAATAGCTATACAATTTACATATGACTTAAAATTATAATGAACATTCTTATAAACAAATGGGGATGTGCAAGTTGTTGTGGAAAATTGTCTTTGTCATAACAATTGAGTATCAGCATATTCTTAATGAGATTGAAATTTCAAAATAATAATTATGGTTAGGGACTCTAAAATGACCTTAAGTAAAGTTTTCCACTATTGCTATTAAATTAACTTTGGACTTGTACGTTTTTTCTTAGATCGATAAAGAAGAAGTTTCACTTCGAAGAGTTATTGGTGCCAAAAAGGATCAGTATTTCTTAGACAAGAAAATGGTCACGTAAGCTTTTCTTTTTTTTACTTTTGTAGTTTATTCAGGAAAGAGTGAAATACTTTTACTTGCCTCATGTATGAGGGATGTTTGCCTCATGTTCAAAAAATCAGTGTTTAGAGTATAAACATAAGAATCAGAAGAGTCTCTGATGCTGATAAAACAGATAGTTTAATGAGTGTTCTTTACTCCCTCATGCTCCTTAACCCAGGAGTTAGTGTGCTCATTTTTTGGTTATTGTTGGGTTGTTATTTATCTGAAAATTTTTCAACATTTATCAACAGGAAAAATGATGTGATGAATCTCCTTGAAAGTGCTGGTTTTTCTCGAAGCAATCCTTATTATATTGTTAAACAAGGAAAGGTAAAAAAATTGTATGTCCTTTTTTAATAGAATTTGTTTTCTAAATATAGTCATTGAATGATGAATTAGTTTGATTCTAGTTGTTAAGTTGAAGTGGAAAATGTACCTTATAATCTTGTTTTCATTGATTTATTTTATATTGAAGTTAGTAGTTCCTTTTATGTGGCCATAAGTACAGAGTACGGCCATTGCATAATGGGGTGGAAGTGTTTCAGCAGTTGTTTAAGTGGGTCGTGTTTTCTTAGTGAACTATGTTGCTTACTAAGCTGCATGATACTGGAAGACATTTTTGGTTTTTGGAAGTCATAATGATCATAATTTAAGAATATTATAGAAATTCTATAAAAATCACATTTGAAGAAATTATCTTCTAAAATTAACACTTATAGAACTAATATAATAAAAATTACATTACCAGAAATCTACTGTAATGCTAGATATTATTTTCCTTCATAGAGGTTATATTTATATTTTTTAGTAGCTATATATGTTAGCTGATTGTTCTACTGTTTCCTCATAGACTTTATAAACTATAAGGTAGTTTCTCTTTCTTAGAATGTACCTGCAATGTTCTAAAGTTTTCATAGTGTTTTCTTTTAGTCTAGGGAAATATTCTTTTAAAATATCCACTAATTTCATATCGGAGGCTCTTTTAGTAGATATGTGTTGGAAAGTTAGCATTCAGGAGAAGTGATCAGGAAGTGTATGGTGTTTCACTCTTGGGAAATGGCGATGCCAGAAGAGGCTTTTGAAAAAACCCATCTTTATAAGAGAGAAATTTCTTTAGAAGGAGACCGGCTTGGAAGAGCAATTATCTGTCTTTCCTGCAGACATACAGCATAGGCCCCTGTACATCATTTAAGTTTCTGCTCATTTGTCATTCCATATAAGCCATCCATGTCTGTCTCATCTACTCAAGCATTGCCTTCACCCCAACTCCGTATGCTTTCTTTATTCTTTAAATATGTTTTGGTTTTCTTCATAGCAGTTAGATTGTAATGGAATACTTATTTCCTGTCTTTTTCCCTTAGGATGTAAGTTCCATGAGGGCAAGATGTTTTCTGTTCTGTTCAGTGCTGTTTTCTCAGTGCCCAGCAAAGTGGCATATATGTTGTAGGCATTCATTTAATATTTTAAGTGAGTAAATAGAATGAATGAACGTGCTTAATTGGGGGTACCTAATGATAAGGATCTGAAAGGTGATTTTTTGATAGACCATATTTTCTTAGCTCAGAGCTGCTTCTGTTTTTGTAAAAGTGTTAGAGTAACTAGTCACTTGAATTTTTAATGCAGTGATAGCATTTTTTATCTTTAGTGGTTATTTTTATTTTTAAGAATACGTTAAACTCATGCTCGTTATATAAAGTTGCATGCGTGACAGATTTTACCACTCTTTCTCTTATATTTTTTGCATATATTTGTAAATGAGATTTTAAAAATGTTTTGCTATTTAATGCTCAGTACCCCTATGAGACAGTTATTTTTATCTATATTTTAAGCATATCATTTTTGTATACTTTTAACAGTATATATAGCTTTTTAATCCTTTCTCAGATAGAAAAAAATGATGCAGGTCACTGCCAGCATTAATTTAACATGACTAGTAGGAATGCTATGTTTTTTAGGATTTGACATTTTCAGCAATACAAAATTACTATATTTTGTAAGTGGAAATACTACTACTAAAAACAGAATGCTATAGAATGACGTCATTTGTTTCCAAAGACTATTGCTGTACTAGAGTGATTGGAAAATAATAACGCAAGCTATTTCATCGCAAATTTCGGGGCTAAGATTAGGATTGTAATCCACAAGTAATCTCAGGGTAAACACTAGCCACAAGCATATCAGCAAGTATTCTTTGGGCAAACAGGAAATGGGTTAAAAATTATAGTGAATAAATGGTTTCCCCTTATAAAAACACTTTGTTCTTTTAGAATGGATCTCATCTTTTATACCTTACATTGACTAAGAAAAAATGGTGGTTGGATATTCTTATGTCATTTGTAACTTCGAGATATTCCTACGTCATTTGTTATTTAGAGAGTTTTATCCATAAATTAGATGTAAGAATTTATCAGTTCAATTAGGATTTTTGGTAAATTTCACTTCTGTAAAAGGAGATACAGGAATGTGGGTATATGTACTATCCAGATTACATTAGCAAACTCATACTCAACTCATGGGAACATCATTTCAAGGTAGAGTTCTTAAAGAGCGGTCTGTAGTACTATAATAATTACTTTTCTAAAATTTTTAGATCAACCAGATGGCAACAGCACCAGATTCTCAGAGACTAAAGCTATTAAGAGAAGTAGCTGGTACTAGAGTATATGATGAACGAAAAGAAGAAAGTATCTCTTTAATGAAAGAAACAGGTAATGCGATTGCATCTTATTTCTTTTTGTTGTGAATTACTTTTCATCGTGTTATGATAATGGAAAGGAATTATTCTTAGGAGTATATTATATAATAATTTACCTGTGTGCTTAATTGAGAGAAAATTGGTTTGAAGCCATTTAAGATTTGAGATTTCCTATAATTTATTTCTTTGAATAAAGGATCATTACTGTGAAGTGATAATGCCTTTCTAGGTCAACTACTTTGTGCCTCAAGCGTCCTCGTCATTGTGTGAGGATAACAAATTTGGATGTATTCCTCGAAATATTGATCAGGAGCAAGTAACTATAAAACAACTTAGAATCTTCATTAGTACATTTATTATGGAAACCTTACTTTGCGTTTCAATTGTTGTGTCCTGTCATAGCTTAGAGTCAGACAGTCCTGAGTTTAAAGTCTGACACAATTAACTGACATTGTGACTTTAGATTTTATCTCTCTGGTCCAAAGCTTCCCCATCTGTAAAATCCTTTTTCATATTTTGTAGTGGTGAGTAGAGGAGCAGAGTAGCACCATGATTGGAATATAGTAGGCATTCAGTATATGGAAGCTATAGATAATGCTATAATTATAATTACGATTTAAAATTGGGAATTAGTGACACTAATAATGTTGGTATGGTGGTGGTGGTGGTTTTTTTAATGTGGGAAAGCACACTGGCATTTAAAGGACGCTTAAACTGAGGCCCTTACTACGTGTATAAGAGTCAGTGTCACTGTGTGTTTTTTCTCTGATGCTTGGTGTCTTAATTATCATTTTATTAGATTTGGTTACAAGTAATAGCAGAGAAATAACACTATAGTCTTTAAGTTTAGTTTATGGTATATTTGAGAAATGATATTATTATATAAAAGTTTATTCAACTCCTTCACTCCCATTTTTTTAAAGAGGGCAAACGGGAAAAAATCAATGAGTTGTTAAAATACATTGAAGAGAGATTACACACCTTAGAGGAAGAAAAAGAAGAACTAGCTCAGTATCAGAAGTGGGATAAAATGAGACGAGCCCTGGAATATACCATTTACAATCAGGAACTTAATGAGACTCGTGCTAAACTCGATGAGGTAAAGTATTTACCCTTGAACTCAGATTAATTTTATTTTTACGACTATATAAAACTCATGCTATGTTTATAATTTTCAATGATTTTTAAATAGAAGCTTAAAAATTTTAAAAACCCCTTAATGAATTTATTAGTTACCAAATTTGTTCTTTCAGTTTATTCCAAGGAAAATGCCTAGGCCAATGTTGGTCTTGCTGGCTTTGTGAAAAATAAATAAAAATAAAAAAATAAAGCTTCATGAATTTTATATATACATTTCAATTATAGTTGACATCGAATATTATATTACAGGTGTACAACTTAGTAATTATCTTGAATATTTTTTCTTTGCTTTCTAAAATGTATTTTGTAATTAATATTGCCAACATTTTCTTACCAAAATTTGTCTTAGGTAATGCTTAAAACTTAGAGTTCTCTATTTAAAGAAAACTACTAAATTTTTTTTTGTAAAAAAATAGATGTTTAAAACTTCTATTAGATATTATGAAACATTAAACAAATATGAAATGAGTGAGAAATTATAGGTTGGTTTTTTTTCAGCTTTCTGCTAAGCGAGAGACTAGTGGAGAAAAATCCAGACAATTAAGAGATGCTCAGCAGGATGCAAGAGATAAAATGGAGGTAAGAATATAAACTTGTCTTAGGTTTAACTCATTTTTTTTGACCACAGCGAACCCTTTGTATCATAATTATGGAATGGTAACTTTAAGTGGAGTGTCATTGGGATTGAGTATTGAAAAGGCAGGATTAGTACTGAAAGTGTAAATGAAAGAAACAGAAGGGACAGAACTAATGGCATCATAATTTTGTTGTTGTACTTTTAATTGCCTGACTCATTTTTGTCCAAAACTTGAACAGGACATTGAGCGCCAAGTTAGAGAACTGAAAACAAAGATTTCAGCTATGAAAGAGGAAAAGGAGCAGCTCAGTGCTGAAAGACAAGAACAAATAAAGCAGAGGACTAAATTGGAGCTTAAAGCCAAGGATTTACAAGATGAATTGGCAGGCAATAGTGAACAAAGGGTAAGTTAATACTAAAAACGAAAGATATAAATAAAATGTTCAAGTGAGTAGAGATTTCTTACATTTAAAAATTAGTTTTGTTACAGGATTGATTTTCTTATGAATTTTTTTTCATGAGAGAACATTTTATGCTAGACTTATAAATTAAGCAAAAATTTTAAAGCGGATTGCATTTTTACTTGTCTTGTTTTATTTACAGAAACGGTTATTAAAAGAGAGGCAGAAGCTGCTTGAAAAAATAGAAGAAAAGCAGAAAGAACTGGCAGAAACAGAACCTAAATTCAACAGTGTAAAAGAAAAAGAAGAGCGAGGAATTGCTAGGTCTGGGATTTTTTTCACCAACACTTAACTTTCTAGTAGTTCTTCTATAGAACCTAATTAGCTATGGGTTAAGTAGGCACAGTATTATGGGCAAAAGTTAGACGCTCTTTTCAAAGTAATAGCCAATGTTGAGCAAGTACTGTGGGCCAAGCATCGTATGCATACTGCCTACATTTTTTCCTACTCAAAGATGCTAGGAGAGTATTTTCTTCACTTTAAATTTAACAAACTTGAGGCTCTGATAGGTTAAATGACTTGCCTAAGATAACATAGCTAGATATTGGGCTTTTTAAAACATTTATGATATTTTTCCCCACACACAAATGACATCTTACTTTGTTCTTAATTCTACTTTTTTTTCCCCACTCAATGCTGTTTTAACATTTAGACATTTTAGTATCTATCTATAGATTGGACTTGCAAGATTTGCCGATGTCACGATTTAGTGCATTGTTTTTGTGCCACTTACATTCATTTTGGTGAATTGCCTATTTATATCCTTTGCCCATTTTTTTCTGACTTTTTACTGTTGTATATAGTGTAGTTTTATGTAATTTGGATGTGAATGTTGTCACGAATATTTTCTCTTGCTTTTTAGCCTTTAGTTTCTTTTATTGTAAAGAATTGAAAATACTTATGTAGTTAAATATAGCTGGAGCATTTTTGAAAATTCCCGAGATATGGGGAACTAGATAGAACTATCTAGATTTATCAACTAACTCAGACCTGGAGTGAAAACATTTTCTGTCTGAAATCCTTAGGGTGTGGACTATTTTACCTGACTTTAACTCTGATTTCAAAGTAGAATTAATATTATATAGAACTATCCCAACTACTCCAAGGTGGCAGTGCTTTTTCTAGTTAATTTATTTTTTATGGAACTTTAAAAATGGCTGTTTTCTCTGTGTACTCTTTATGTGTCATTGCAAATGAACTTATTTCCTATTATTTTTCAATCCATTCTTTTCTGTCTTTTGTAGATTGGCCCAGGCTACCCAGGAAAGAACAGATCTTTATGCAAAGCAAGGTCGAGGAAGCCAGTTTACATCAAAAGAAGAAAGAGATAAATGGATTAAGAAGGAACTCAAATCTTTAGACCAAGCTATTAATGATAAGAAAAGACAGATTGCTGCTATACATAAAGATTTGGAGGACACTGAGGCAAATAAAGAGAAAAATTTGGAGCAGTATAATGTAAGAACTTTTATAGATGCTTTGTAAAAATTTTTCCAAAGAGATAAATATGTATAGTTTTACCTACTTGGGTTTTATTTTAAATAGTTTCCATGCTACTCTTAATATATACAAGACAGGGACTAATTTAGAAAAGATTTAGCAAAATTTAATGGACCTGTGGTAATTCTCTTTTTTAAAGAATTTTTTCCATATCAATGAGTGTCCATGTAGATTAAGTATATTTTGAAATATATTTTTATGAATTGATAGTATGTACCTGAACTACCCTTAATTTTAACATAACAGTGTACAAACTTTATAGTAACTTTCTGTCAGTTTATTAACTTACTGCAGAATATATTTTTTGTTGGTTAAAGCAGTGTTAATTTTATAGAATTTTTTAAATTAAACATTTACTATGCATATTTAGCTAACTTTTTAAAAAATTGAAGTAGAAGATACAATTGTTTTCAGAATAAGAAAGATCTCACATTATTTAAATGAGGAAGGGAGAAAAATACTTAAGCGATATGTGTGGCTATAGAGTATAGGCGATTAGAGGATGACGGAAGTGATGAGAAGGGAGTGTGTAGGACTGGTAGAGCATGAGGAAGGGGGTATATTTGTACGTACGCAGAAGGAACCCTCATACTCCATGAGATCTGTACCAGTTGATATGGTTGGTTTGTCAAAAAAGCCACCAAAAGCATATGATCTTTTTTTTTTAGACAAGGCAACTCTTGGTTGACCTCACAGATTGCAAGGACCTTGTCAGTTTACAATCCCTTATTTTTTATTTTTTACGCCACAGCACCTGGTCTTCCTAGGTGGTCTCCTATTCAAGTACTAACCAGGCCTGACCCCGCTTAGCTTCCGAGATCAGGCAGGATTGGGCTTGTTCAGGGAAAAGCATATAATCTTAATATGTGTATATATTTATATATTTTTACATATGATATATTTAGTTGCACCTGTGAAACACATTCTTTATTGAAATAAAATGCATTTTGTCTTGAGTTCATGGAAACATCAAAATTTTTTCTTTTTGAAAGAGCCTGGTGATAAACCAAGATTTTCTTTCTTTCTTTCTCAAGTTTGAAGTTCATTATTTCCCAATATTTCAGCCACACCTTAGGTTATCAAAATGTCCACTTGTGAAGATGAAATCTGTCCTTTATACTGGATAGAGATGATTTCACAGTGTTGATTACATTATGCAAAGTAGCCTTTTGCTTCTCAGTATAATCCTAAATCTCGCGCGCGCGCGCGCGTGTGTAGAGGGTGCAGTATGAGAAGCATGCACTACAGTGTTTTGAGATTTTATTATTGTATTTTTTCTTCTATAATTCTGGAGTACATATTACAGAAGCTGGTTTAGATGATCAATGAACAAATTTCATTTTAGCAGTATTTTCTAGAGCAATTTTGTGGTTTATGTTTTTTAATGATGTGCTCTTGTCTAAAGACAGTTTAAAAATTGAAATTTGATTCTTTAGCAGCTTCATTGAAGCATAATTGACATAAATTGTACATATTAAAGAAGTATTATTTGATGAGTTTTGACATTTGAATGTGAAACCATCACCATGCCCCTTGATAATTCCTTTTTCCCTCCCCTACTGCCCCTCTCACCCATCCCCTGGCAGCAACTGATCTGTCTTCTGTCACCATGGATTAGCTTGCTTGAAATTAGATTTTAAATTTGAGTTATTTTTATTTCCACAGAAACTGGATCAGGATCTTAATGAAGTTAAAGCTCGAGTAGAAGAACTGGACAGAAAATACTACGAAGTGAAAAATAAGAAAGATGAATTACAAAGTGAAAGAAAGTTAGTATAAATTGACTAAAAAATATGCCCTTTTTTGAGAAATACGTTACTAGCTGTTAAATGGATTTTAAGTTATAAATTATTCAAGTTTGATTTTAGTGTTTTACTCTAAATTGTATACTGCCATGTATCTTACTGCTTTTAAAATTAAAGACCCTCTAATTTTTATTGATTAGTTACCTGTGGAGAGAGGAGAATGCAGAACAGCAAGCACTCGCTGCTAAAAGGGAAGATCTTGAAAAGAAACAGCAACTTCTTAGAGCGGCAACAGGAAAGGTGGGCAGATTCTTTTTATTACTTCAGTTTACATTGAGTCATTTATCATCAAACAAGAATTTATTAACTCTCAAGCTATCTGTAGGTCATTGGTTCCCGGTAACAAATAAGAGTAGAGTACAAATCACTTACCCTCTAAATATGAAATGATGAGTATTGTTTAAGTAGCCTCACTACCACTCATGCTATTAATGATAGCACTTGATTTTTAGATGAAGAACCCATTTTTAATGCTACTGTCATAGAACAGACCCCATAATATAAGGTGTTGTGTTTAGTTGAATATTTCAAGAAGGGATGTATGTGTTGTTGGGAATTTAGTTTAATTTCTGGTATGTTTTTTAATGTATAGAGTAATGGTTTATTTCTTATCAGCAAGAGTGCCATTGGCAAATAATTTAAATCTTTTTCACTTCTAAACAGGCCATTTTAAATGGCATAGACAGCATAAACAAAGTGCTAGACCACTTTCGTCGAAAAGGAATAAACCAACATGTTCAAAATGGTTATCATGGCATTGTGATGAATAACTTTGAATGTGAGCCTGCTTTCTACACATGTGTAGAAGTCACTGCTGGAAACAGGTGAGATTATTTGCTTTATATTTTGAGTTTTTAAAGTAAAGAGGAAATAAGAAAATCTAAGAAAGAACTTTTTGTAGTTTTAGTACAATACGTTTCTCATTATCTTATATGCTCAGTTACTTATTAATTTTCTAATTAAATATGTAGATGCCAAGTATTTGTTCCTAATTGTAGCAGCTAGAACTTTTCCCTTTTGGGGCCTTTTCCGTATCCCATTTGAATTTTCTAAGTAGCTCCCTCTTCTCAGTATAAATTGGGTTGCACAAAAAGGAAGTAAATTATTTATTTAAATGTTTATAGCACTTTAAAGTCTAGCAATAAAAAAGTGTCTTGTTCTGTTTACATATAGGTTATTTTATCATATTGTTGATTCAGATGAAGTCAGTACGAAGATTTTGATGGAGTTTAATAAAATGAATCTTCCTGGAGAAGTTACTTTTCTGCCTCTTAACAAGTTAGATGTAAGGGATACTGCCTATCCTGAAACCAATGTGAGTTGATGTGTGTTAAGGTCTATTTTTCTTTCAATAAGTTACTTTTTCTTGTGTTTAGCACATGCTCAGTGCACAGGCACTGTACATTGGGATTTCCATGGTTTGTGAGACACGTATGCCTTTCTTCCCATAGAGCGCAGTCAGTGCAGGGTGGGGATGACAGAGGTCACAGCCACGACCTAAAACATATCATTGGAAATGTGCAAAGTGTTAAAATATGTAAATACCAGATACTTTGAGAGTGTCTCCCAGGGTGAAAAAATTAAAGTTAGGTAGTTGGAGAAGTCCATAAGGAACTGTCATTTAAAGTGAATATTTTTAAGCTCTTTGAATATACTTTTTAAAATAGCTTATAAATGAAATTCAAGATGTCTAGCAAAATGATAAGTTCTGAAAGCATAATCTTGCATTTGTTACTACCTAGTATACTTTTAAATGGATCAAAAATATTTTTCAGACACCGTTCTTGGAAAAAAATGTAATTGCTTTGAGATATTTGGTTTCAGAAAGTTCATGGTTATAGCAACTATTTTGCTATCCTCTGAGTTAAAGCTGAAGAACCCTATGAGAATGATTAATTTAAGTGAAACAGTGAGAATCTTATTAGCTACTCAAAGGATCCAGCTTTTTCTCTTAAATCTAGGTATCGTTTTTGAAGTTTGAGGGAGGAGAAATTGAGTCAACAAATGTGACCTGTGAATGAAGCAAAATACAAAAGAATGCATGTAGTGTGGTTCTCTATAAACTACATAAACAAAACTAAACTTAGATAATAGAACTAGAAAGAAGTGCAAGGAAGTGATTATCATAAGTTAGAATGGTGGTCACTGCCTAGGGTAATCACTATGATTAGGAAAGGGGCACACTCATGGCTTCTGGGTGTCAGTAGTATTCTGTCTCTTGTCTTGCATGCTGATTGTATTTGTATTTTCTTTATAAGTATTAATTTAAACTAAATATTGCATTTTTCTGAATGTAGGATTTATTTCTTGATTTAAAAATTCTTAAAATCCTGCACTGACAGTCTAGGAGAGAAAGAGGGAAAATTTTATCTGAAAAAATTTTCTGAATATCTAAGATATAAAATAAAAACATTTTGAGGAAATACTGTTTGTTTACATTTATTTTGCCCTTCTATGTGATCGATGTTATCCTAAGCGTTTCGCATATATTACTTTATCTCGTCTTTATGAGGAAGGCACTGTATTAGCAATTTTGTAAATGACATAAGTGTTATATGAATTTAGCCGCTTGTCCAGAGCACACATCTGATGAGTGGCAGAACTGAGATTTGAAATTGAGCAGTATGGCTCCATAGCCACTAAGCCCTTCATGACTGTGCTCTACCATTGGAAACTTAGATGATTACATAAGCACAGTTTTCAGAATATTTCAGTAGACTGATTTTTCTAACTTCAGTGTAAAAATGAATAGTTTCGAAATATAAAAACATTTGTGTTTGTTTCATAAAGATGCAATTTGTAATTCTAACACATTTTAAGTAACTTTGTTGTGATCTCTGCTTGCTAACAAAATATTCATTTTTAGGATGCTATTCCTATGATAAGTAAATTGAGATACAATCCCAGGTTTGATAAAGCCTTCAAACATGTATTTGGAAAAACACTTATTTGTCGAAGTATGGAAGTTTCAACCCAGCTAGCCCGTGCTTTCACTATGGACTGCATTACCCTGGAAGGTTTGTAATAGTAATTCTTAGCTTTGAAAATTCATGTCTAGTTCTCACTTTTTAAATAGTTGATTTATTCAAGTCAATCCAGACAGGGTCCACACTTTGTATTTAGTCAATGTCTCTTAAATATAATCACGTGGTCTTTAATAGGGGTTCTTAACCTTTTTTGCAACATGAACTCCTTTGGCTCTTTGAAGTGTATGGACCCTTTCTCAGAATGTTTTTAAATGCATAAAATAAAATACTTTGGATCATTAAAGAATTATATTGGCATGGTTATCACAACATTTTTGAAAATATGACAGTAATTCTTAAGGTATTCAAAAACAATTAGTAGTGGGTCTAATAAGTCATAATTTTGAAGTACCGATACATGTAAATAATATTTCGAGATTTGTGACCATTCGATAGAAAATAGCTATTTCTCTTGGTAACAAAGTTATAAGGACCGATAATATTATTATGGTTCTTGTCTCATTATAGAAGGAATTGCTAAATTTCATTTGAGAATAGTATAAAAATCAAAATTAAATATTTTTCCCACTCGAATTATAGATATGAATTTCTCCATTGGATCCAGGTTAAGAACCTTTGGTATAATGGTTCACCTGCCGACATTTTTTATTTTTTCTTTCTCTGTGTGTGTTGGTGAAAGAAGGTAACCTCCTTAGCTTTATCACTATAAATATATATATTTTTGTTTGTTTGTTTTGTTTTCAACCATCTGAGAGTAAATTGTAAAAATGAAATTTGAGCTCTAAAAATTAAGCATGTTATCTCCTAAGAATAAGAACATTCTCCTTTATAACCACAGTATCATTGTTACATCTAAGAAATTTAATATTAACCAAATAATATCTTAAAAGTATCTATATTCAGATTCTCTCAATTGTCCCAAAGTATTTAAAAAATTTTTTTATTAAGGTATAATTAATATTAGTTTCAGGTGTACATCATAGTAATTCAACATTTATATATCTTTATATACCTTATGCAGTAGTCACAATATTCAAAATATTTTTCTATCCAGGATCAAGTTAAGGTTGCATGCAATGGTTTCTCTTTAAATTCTTTCACTATAGGACAGTTTCTCCTGTTCCTTCCTACCCCCAGAAATGGACTTTCTTGAATAATGTCCCATATTCTGGATTTGTCTTCTTGCTTCTTCATCACGTTAAACATTCTTGGCATGAGTAATGTGTACTTATTGCATCACATAATGTGTCCCACTGTTAATGATGCTAGGTTTGACCACTAGCAAATCTCTTAATTGTAAAGGTGCCTTTCTCTTTTGCATTTAATGATGTGTGGGCTTATTCTTTAAAAATATGTGACTATCATATTCCCCAAAAACGTTTTTACCAATGATTTAGCATCCTTTGCTGACCCTTGCCTGACTGACTTAATACATTAGGGGTTTCAGAATGGTGATTCTTAAATTCTGTCATTGTTTCTATATTTATTAGCTATCACTCTTCTGTAAAGAAAGCCTCCTCCTTTCATTAATTTTTTTTTTAAGTATCACTGTGATTCATGGATTCTTTTTTTTAATTCAGTGTGCTATCACATTATCACTATTACTTTTAATTCTCATATTTTCCTAAGTATGGCTAGTAGGAGTTCCAGGCCTAATTCTGTGGCCTGCTTACATGTCCTCATTAATCTTTAGCGCTTTCTGCTTTTCTGGCAGATGTTCAGGCTCGCCTAGAAGGTACATTTTTTAAAATGTAACTTTTAATATTAAAAATTTTTTCATAGTAGCCTAAATTATTTTTTTGTCATTGTCTTTAGTTATTTGATTATAAGTCAGTTTGTCATTGAATAATGCAGTTATACAGAATTACTACCTTTCTTTATGTTTTGTTTATAGGTGACCAAGTTAGTCATCGGGGTGCTCTAACTGGAGGTTATTACGACACAAGAAAGTCTAGACTTGAATTACAAAAAGATGTTAGAAAAGCAGAAGAAGAACTAGGTGAGCTTGAAGCAAAGCTCAATGAAAACCTGCGCAGAAATATTGAAAATATCTTTTTGTCTTGTACTGCTGCGGAGAAAGAATTGCATTTTGGTTAGAATATATAATTTTTGCACATTAAGTGTGTTTTCTCATATAGTGGGAAAAAATTCTGTGTTATTACTTTGACTTTTATTTAAGCACAAAAAATTACGTTTGCCTATTTAACTTCTGAAGATAGGGAAAAAACAAAACTATTTTAACATGATCCTTTGCTTAGCTGTTAAATAGCTAAGAGTAAGTTTACTTCTGAGAGAAAAGTCAAGAAATCCTAAAATTTAAAGTTATAGAGGGGACCAAGAAGGATCAGTCAGAAAATTGTAGAAGGGAAACTAGGATAGTGTTGCAAGGAAGAAAGGTGGGAGGTGTCAGGAGTGCTGCATACTACACAGACGTTAAATATATGAAAGTTGAAAATGTCCATTCAGATTTACTATCTCAAGGACATTTGGTTCAGATTTAGTATTAGTGGAGGAAATGGCTGCCAAATCCAAGTCTTAGGAACCAAAGTTCTCAGTTATTTTAGGTAAAAATGGTATTCCATTAAGAGTGGCTAGTTAGCTTAACTGAAACAGTTGTGCCTGTGCATTTTCTTAACCATGGTGTAAAACAAGTGCTTTATGGGTATTTCGCATTGCCACTCAAAAATACAAGTACTCAAATAGTAGAAACAGTTAATTATTTTTACTGCTTTGTTAGGATATTCTTAATTGAGACCAGCATTTAAAATATATGCTTTTAGATTCTGTGCTGTCAGCACAGAGAAAAGGGTAAATAAACATCTTAATTTTGACCTTGCAGGGGTCTGTATAGCACACTTTGAGAACTGCCCAAATTTGTCAATATATTAGCACTAAGAAAGCATGGTGAAATATAAGAAAAAGGAGGATATATTGACAGTGTACTCCAACTACCTTCCCGAATTTGATAATCCTGTGAGGTAGAATTATTCTTCCACATTATATAACTCCCTTATATAATGCTTTAAGCATAATAGATTACATAGTAGGTATTTGTTGAATAAAAAGATCCTTTAAATAATACCTTTCTATTTCATTTAGCTTCCTCAAAATCTGAGATTGATTGTATAGCTATTAGTAAAATAGTATGTTATTTTGAATGAGAAATAGTAGGATGAACACCATTAGTGTAGCATTTTAATTCAGCATTGTTTTGGTCCATAAATTTGAGGAAATAATTTTATTTAAGGGGAAAGGAAGGAGATACAAAATGTGTTTATAAGAACTGAAGAGAATTTAGAACATAAAATGTATTTACAACTTGGAAAGAATTTTCCTTAGCCTTGTATATGGATTAATAATGAAATTGATCAGTTGATGAACCAAATGCAGCAGATAGAGACCCAGCAAAGGAAATTTAAAGCATCTCGAGATAGCATATTATCAGAAATGAAGATGCTAAAAGAGAAGAGGCAGCAGTCAGAGAAAACCTTTATGCCGAAGGTTCGTAAGTATGCCTTTTGATGTAGATGTTTTAATTATATAGAATTGGGTTACCATGTTATATCGGTTATCCTTGGATTTCATTGTTCCATTTTTGTTTAGACCTATACTTTTTTGGCTGTCTACATTTACCTGTACCACACTTATACCCATGGGTACCCCAAAGTCTCCTTTCATAGGCCGCTTTCCAACTTCATTAAACAAATAGGTATTTTGAACTATGGCATAATAGTACTGTGTGATAGTAATTATTTTCTAGTAACCATTTTTGTCTGTAAAATACTATTTATGGAGTTATTTGGACATTTGATTGCATTTTGTTTAGAGTGTATTAAAATTGGAAAGTAAACTAGTATAGCTATTACAAGTGATAATACATATTGGTCTTATAAATGTGAAGCCTTTTGGCAACACCTGTTAATTTCGTACATCAGTGATACTAAAACAACAAAGTTGTTTTTAAATTGCTCATAATTATATCACCCTAATATCTTCTAGCAACATTTTTATTCTTGTGAATATGTATAAAGATTTTTGTATACTTTGATCATGAAATATGATGTTCTACATAGCCCCATTGTGTTGCATCGTAAATATTCTTGTTGCTACATAGTTCTAGTTATCATATTTAATGGATACCTAATATTTAACTGAGTTGGTATGATTATTTAGCTTACTTTAATATCAAATATTGACTTTCCAGTGTTTCACTGTTACAAGTAATACAGTGACTAATATCTTTATTAATAAATGAATAATCTGTTTTATAGCAACGTAGCTTACAAAGTTTGGAGGCAAGTTTGCATGCTATGGAGTCCACCAGAGAATCATTGAAAGCAGAGCTGGGAACTGATTTACTTTCTCAACTTAGTCTGGAAGATCAGAAGAGAGTAGATGCTCTAAATGATGAAATACGTCAACTTCAGCAGGCAAGTACAATTGACAGAGAAATTGAGAAACTGTAATAATGAGACTTGGAGTAATAATGTCCACAACGTAAATAAAGTTTTAATAAGTTTTTCTCAACCACTCTGCATGTCAGGATTATACAAGAAATTTTCATTTAGTTCTGTCTCATTTAATGTACATTTATCATTAGTAAGATTGAGCTTGTTAGCTTTGCTGTTATTTATTGATCTGACCACCTTTAAATATTTAATAGTGTTTTGATTAAACATTTTAATAACATTGTATTTTTGAAACATGTAAAAAACACTAAGTCCAAAAAATTAAAAGCAGGGAAAGAAAAATAGTTTTGGCAGCATGCCTTATAAAAAGAAACAGGCTCAAAAACTTAGCATTATAAAGAGACAAAATGAAAAAATAGGGCTTTTTAGAAGTATACAAAACTCTTTCAGCTTATTTGAACACAGATGATGGAGATGACTGATTAACAGCATTCCTTTGTGTGTAATGTGCATGCCTATATAGACAAATTTTCTTTTCTTCTAGGAAAACAGACAGTTGCTGAATGAAAGAATTAAATTAGAAGGTATTATTACTCGAGTAGAGACTTATCTAAATGAGAATTTGAGAAAACGCTTGGACCAAGTGGAACAGGTATGTTTTGTTTTATTTGTGAGTTCCTTGATTACCATAACCTTTCAAAAGTCCTTATGGGAGAGGCTCTGATTGAGAGCATGGACTTGGGAGGTAAAGACTAGCAGTCTTACCACTTGCCTTGAGTTTTAGTTCTAGCACTGCCACCTAGTGTATGGTCTTGCACAAGCCATTTACTATTTCTAAGCTTCAGTTTATTCCTGTGAAAATAATCGTAACAGTAATCCCTGTTTTGTATGATTATCCTGGCACATTCTAGGCACTCAGTAAAAATTATTAGTATTTTCTCAGAAGTAGTCAGATGCTGAGAAGATTTTTAGTAATTATATCATTAGTTTTTTTACCTTTAATGGATAGTTTAATTGCAATTATATGAAGTATTTTTGTTTTCTTGAATGCTTATTTAAACATAACAGCTGTAGAAGCTGTTGGTAGTCACAACAATTTGAAACTAATGAAATTTATATTTTGTGGTTTAATGCTCATAAATTCCCTTTGTGTTGCAGGAACTTAATGAACTTAGAGAGACAGAAGGGGGTACTGTTCTCACTGCTACAACCTCAGAACTTGAAGCTATCAATAAAAGAGTGAAAGATACTATGGCACGATCAGAAGGTGAATTTTCATTTAGTAAAATATTTTTAGATGTTTAGTTAAATTTAGCTTATTCATTTTTTGTAACATTGTTTACTACAAAATGAAATATTCAAATAGGCAAAAGCATCTTTTAATGATTTTCTATGTTTTCCATTATAAACTACAGTGAACGAAATTTAGGGGGTTGATTGTAAATGTAGTATTCTCTGTTATATCGAAATGCTTCTGACAATTTCCAGGCCATAGATTTTTAATTTTGTTGACAAAGATATGAAATAGCTGAATCAAATTTCTTATCACTTTGTTGTTGATAAGAAAATTATTTTTAAGTTTTTATAAGCATTAATAAAAACTATATTTAAGTGGCTCTCATGTAAACTCTTGTCCTGAAATCAATGTTGTATGAATTTTACAGTAAAAATTAAAAATTGGAAAGTCTATTTATTTTGACTTGACCATTAAAATAATTGGTCACATAACACTAAAAGTAAGTATTCTGGCCTAAGTTGTTTTTTTCCCTTCATTTTAGATTTGGACAATTCCATCGATAAAACAGAAGCCGGAATTAAGGAGCTTCAGAAGAGTATGGAGCGCTGGAAAAATATGGAAAAAGAACACATGGATGCTATAAATCATGATACTAAAGAACTAGAAAAGATGACCAATCGACAAGGCATGCTACTGAAGAAGAAAGAAGAGTGTATGAAGAAAATTCGAGAACTTGGATCACTTCCCCAGGAAGCATTTGAAAAATACCAAACACTGAGCCTCAAACAGGTCTATCTTGTTGGTTTTAAATTTGAAGTCTCATTGCAAATTTTTTTCTCTATGAATTTATACATTTTTTTTCCCTCTTTATAGTTGTTTAGAAAACTTGAACAGTGCAACACAGAATTGAAGAAGTACAGCCATGTTAACAAAAAAGCTTTGGATCAGTTTGTAAATTTCTCTGAGCAGAAAGAAAAGTTAATAAAGCGACAAGAAGAGTTGGATAGGGGGTACAAATCAATCATGGAACTGATGAATGTACTTGAACTTCGAAAATATGAAGCTATTCAGTTAACTTTTAAACAGGTATGTTTCTGTTTGTAGTTAATACAAACAAGGCAAAAGCTTCAGCTATTTAGTTTATTCAGTTTGTAAAGATTTTAAAGCATTTTTTCCCCACTGATAGTTGGATCTAATATGCGTGAATAAATCTAGTGGATTGGTTGCTAACATAGTAACTAGAGTGTTTTACACAGCTCTTAAGAGAATCTAATCTGTTATTCTTAGATTAAAAAAATGCTCCTGATTGCTTTTGAATATTTGTTTTAAGCAGTAATATATATAGTTCCAGCTGAGCAAAATTTATATTGGAATTGTGACAACTTAACTGCCTTCCTTCCCTATTTATTTCACCTAAGCAAAATTTATATTTGAAATGACACCCAACCTTACCTGTTTGTTTATTTTAAGGTTTCCAAGAACTTCAGTGAAGTATTCCAGAAGTTGGTACCTGGTGGCAAAGCTACTTTGGTGATGAAGAAAGGAGATGTGGAGGGCAGTCAGTCTCAGGATGAAGGAGAAGGGAGCGGTGAAAGTGAGAGGGGTTCTGGGTCACAAAGCAGTGTCCCATCAGTTGACCAGTTCACTGGAGTTGGAATTAGGGTAAATACCTTCACATCTAGTTTTCCTCAGCGATTACCATAGTGAATTTGGAGAATATTTTGCAAATCTAAATTGGTGTATTATATGCAGTTTAATTTGAAGAAGGAATGGTGACTCCACTTCTTTAGGATATTAATTCAGATGTTTTCTTAGGTATCATTTACAGGAAAACAAGGTGAAATGAGAGAAATGCAACAGCTTTCAGGTGGACAGAAATCCTTGGTAGCTCTTGCTCTGATTTTTGCCATTCAGAAATGTGACCCAGCTCCTTTTTACTTGTTTGATGAGATTGACCAGGCTCTGGATGCTCAGCACAGAAAGGCTGTGTCAGGTACAGTTATGGTTTCAAACTTAATAATGAGAACTTCCTTAAAAATTATAGCTTACCTTTCTATAGTGATTTCTTGTTGCCTCAGATATTAGAGGGGATTAGCCCGGGTATGTATTCAGTAAATAACATTTTTCTTAACAGGTATTTTAAAATTTAGTATTACACTACAAAGGTCAGTTCTGTGAGAAATAGGTATAATTCTTTGAATTAGTTGAGCATCCTACTTCAGTTAAACTTTTATGTAGAAGTCTCTTGTTTTAAAACTTGTTTTTCTCAATGCTTGAGTAGACCCAGTCATAAACAGTGTTGAGTCTGTGTTTAAAGAATCTGTGTCTAATTTTTAGTAAGTTCAAAAGATTGTAGGGGTGGGGATGTAGCAGGAGAAGGTTGTTTTTGGTTTTTTGTGTGAGAAAACTTACCTTGCTCCGACATTTCTAATGTTATGTTAGAAGTTGTCGCTTTTATGTTCTGTAACTTTAAGATATTGGGGTTAAAGATTTATTCCTAATTTTAGGAATCAAGTTAGTAATTTTTGCAGGCGTATACATGAAAAATTTGGTCATAGATTATATTTGAATTTTAAGTAAGAGTAAAGTTTTCAGATCTGAGAAAAGGGATTATTAAATTACCTTTTTTTTTTTTTAACACAGATATGATTATGGAACTTGCTGTACATGCTCAATTTATTACAACTACTTTTAGGCCTGAATTGCTTGAGTCAGCTGACAAATTCTATGGTGTAAAGTTCAGAAATAAGGTAATATTTTTTTTATGTGAAGTTTAAGTTTAGTATGTAATCCATTATATTTGTTGAATTCTTATTTTATGTTGTCATGAAAGAGAACTTAGAAAGTTGTTGTTTATCTGATGATGATGTCTTTGTGAAGAAAAACTTTTATTTCAAATGCCTGTGAAGTTTAGCAAATTTTTTGTGGCATTCATTGCATTGATTTTTTTCATTGGCATTAAGAGAAAATATCTTCCTGTTTAGTCTATTCAGTGCTTATTTAATGCATAGTCTTTAGCAGTTATATACATTTTTTTTAAACCACTCTGAACTCCCATCTGTCCCTGGTGTTTTAAGCTTTCAGATTCTTTGAAATAGCAAAATAATAAAACTTGAACAAAAATGTGATTTAAATATTTAGGCATACATACTTTTGTCTGTATTCTCAGAGCATTAAAGTGCAGAACTGAATGAACATCATTATAAATAAAGGTTTTATAAGTCAGTGTTGTAGAATCATTTGACTTCATGTGTAAAATATATCAGCGATAGTCTACATGCTTTAAATATTAGTCTATATAGTGGAAACATATATTTATTTAATATTTAACAGCTTTTGTTTAATATTTATTCTTTAGGTTAGTCATATTGATGTGATCACAGCAGAGATGGCCAAAGACTTTGTAGAAGATGATACCACTCATGGTTAATTGGAAAATAATGCCCATTGGTTTGGAAGATGTGTATAGTAATATGATTCTCACACCCAGGAACTGTAAATTTAAACCTAAAGATCTGGTCGTTATTAATAGTTTTCAGACTTAGAGCACACGTAGTCCTTTTATATTTCTGTCATTGTATTTTATAAGGTGCTCTGTAATGTTACATTTCTACTTATAGTTTAAGAGTTTTATTTCCCACACAACTTTTTGTAAAGTGTCCTCCTATTTTAAATCTTTTGAAACATGCTAAATATCGTTTCCTAATTATTTTATCAATTATATTGCCTCTTTTTTTATAGCTTCAATTAAATAATTGGTTTTATGACTAATTTTTGTGTTTTATGTGGCTTTTTTGTTTATAGTTGTACAATTAGAAACAAATTTTTCTTAAATATGTATTTTTATTTTGCATAAAAAAAGATCAGCTTTCACCTAGAAGATTAAAATATGGTCTCATATTCTGTTGAATTACATTAGTGGTTCCAAATCCTGGTTATGTGCTTAAAAGCTTTTAAAATTGTAACACTGCTAGTCTTTCCATAGACCAGTTGGGTCAAAACCTAGAGGGGGTGGGGTCCTGATCATTGTTAATTCTAAAGTTCCCCTGGGTGTTCTGACCCCCAGTGAGGGTTAGTACCCCTACTTTTTAACTCCATATAACAGTCCTTTAAAAATTATTTTTAAGATGGCAGCGTCTTTAATAGAATTTGAGGAAGTAGCTTTAGGAGTATCTAAGAACATTTAAGCCAAAAAATTGAGCCATACAGTTTCCTTGTTTTTCTGGATAAGTAGTATTGGAAAACATTGGGGTTTGTTTGTTTGTTTGTTTTTTTCAGATGAGGTCTTTATTGTCTTAAAAATTGTTTCATTGACATAATTCACACATAAAATCGACCCATTAAAATTATACAATTCAATACTTGTGCATTTTTAGGATATTCACAGAATTATGCAACCATCTCTATAGTCTTAATTTTATTACCCTAGAAAAGAAACCCTGTACCTGTCAGTGGTCACACTACATTCCCTCTCTCCTCATCCCCTGGCAACCACAAATCTTTCTGTCTCATGCTGTGAGTTTGCCATTTCTGGACATTTCATATAAACAGAATCAGACAATATGGGTCCTTTGGTAACTGATTTCTTTTTCTTAGCATATTTTCAAGATTCATTCCTGTAGCACATATATATATGTGCACTGAGTAATATCTCGTATAACTATATACCATGATTTTTTTTATCCATTTATTATTTGAACATTTAGATTGTTTCCACCTTTTGGGGTACTGTAAATAATACTGCTATGGATGTTCATGAACAAGTTTTGTGTGGGTATGTTTGTGTTTGGTGGGGTTGTCTACACCTAGGATTGGAAATGTTGCATCACATATGGTAACTAACTGTTTTAACATTTTGAGAAACTGCCGAACTTTCCCAAAGGAGCTACAACATTTTACATTCCCCCAAAAACTGTATGAGGATTTTTTTATTTTTATTTTTTTTATTTTAGTATAGCCATTCTTCTGAGTATGGAGTGGTGTCTTATGGTTTTAATTTGCATTTTCCTGATGACCAAAGATGTTAAACATTTTTTTATGTACTTATTGGTCACTTGTATCTCTTTTTTTGGTGAGATATCTGTTCATATCTTTTGTCCATGTTTAAATTCTGTTATTTGTATTCTTACTATAAATCATAATTTGTATTCTTAGAATACAGATAACAGAAGTTGTAAAAGTTCTTTGTATATTCTAGATACAAGTTCTTTATTAGGTATATGGCTTGCAAATACTTTCTCCCAGCCTATGAATTGCCTTTTTACTTTCTTAATGGTAAAAATTTTGAAAAATAACCATCCATGTCCAATTTTCTCCTAATAAGGCTATCAGATTGGATTAGGGCCCACTCTACAGTTTCAGGGCATCCTTAAAGGCCCTGTGTTCAAATGGAGGTAAAAATGGTTGGTGTATAGTTTATAATCAATAGCTTTGATATAACCAACCTTCCATAATACAGAATTTGATGAGGGATGTTATATGCATAGCATCATTCTAGAACTTAATACTCCTGAGAGTCTTCTTGAGAGCGTCAGTATAATGAAACTGTAAGCACCTAAATGATGAAACATAGAACATAAATATAAAACCCATATTCTTTGCTACATCTTAGTCATAAATTAATAATTAGAATGAAAATTTTAAAAATGAAAATTCTGGGCATACTTGGTCAACCCAGAAATTAGAGAAAAGATAGAAATTGACCCCAGGAATTAGCCAGTGACTGTTTCATAAGAAAATCTAAATCTACTTCTCTGTGGCTGGATGGTCCTGTCCTGATTTTTCTACTTTGAGATTCTTAAAAGGAGTTCCTCCTAATATTGCAACAAAGTATTAGTACATTTGAAGTATATGTATTAGAATTGAAGAATATATATTTTTAAATCACCTTACCAGCTAGACTGCCGCTATAAACATTTTGAGGCATTTTCTTCAAATCTTCAAAGTTTTATGGTTTTTATGTTTATATTAGATATATCATTTCATATCCTAAACTTTTCACTTAGTAATACAATATAAAATATTCCTGTTTAATCTCTTTTAACACAAATTTTAATAGGAATAAAATTCTGTCAAGTAGAAGTAGCCTAATTTACTTAAATATCTCCCGTTGGATGCTTTGTTTTGTCTATATTACCAAAAACAAACCAACCCCCAAACTGAACATTTTAATACATAAAACTCTTTGAAAATATAGGATTATTTTTGCAAGATACATTTCCTGGAAGTCAGAGTGAACATTCATAAAGCTTTTTGTATAATTTGTGCGCCTTTTTCAAAAATGTAAATTTGGAATGATTAGCCTCAGTGGGTTAAGGATCTGTCTACTCGAAATAAGTCAGAGAGCACTAACTTAAAGACAGTGATACAATTTATAGAAACTGCATTTACTATGAATAGTAGTATAATAATCATAAAATAGAAGTATACAAAAAAGTGAAAGATGAGTGGAGGACTCTTTTTTTTTTCTTTTTTTAAAGTAAGCATTAGCAACTCTATTTGAAAACATTTAGTTAATTCTTAAAAGGAGTTCCTAACAACTCGAGATGGGGGACGCACTTTCATTCAGCTCCCCACAAAGGGAGAATACCAGTGCTGAGGAAAACGACAGGTTAAGATTTCTGTCACCCAGCAAATGGTCACCTTACACAGGGAGCGGGGTCACGCTGCTGGGATACTTGCCAGAGAGCGATGCGGACCATGGTGTCAAGGATTTCCCATAGTAGGAATAGTATCCACCTTCACCTTTAACTCATGTAACTCTTGTCTCCTTAACCTGGATCACTAATAAGTAATCTGAATCTGCATGTTTATGCTGAGTCTGAAATGTTCAATGGGAAGAGTCAATGGAAAACATGAACATTAAGGCAGTTAAAACTGGTGACAGCAAACTGGTAACCTACCAAGAAACTAGGTCTTCCTTGAGGATTCTTTTTTCAATTTAAATTATATGTAATTAGGTAGAAATTATCCTCTACTTTTGTGTGACTTAAGAAATAGTAATGCTCTTGTTCCCTAGAGTTCATACTTTGGGAGAGGTAGCTCTTCTTCCAAGAAAAATAATGACAATCTGTTTCAGTTGTCAGTTGCCTAGAGGTGTGGTGTGGTCTTTATTTTGGTCACAGTAAGTAAGTCTTGACAAAATGGGTTGATTCAGTTACATTTCTAGAAGGAATCAATTTGGTAGGAACTCAGATTTTGTAAAACATTTCTTCTGAAATCTAGGTTTTTTTGGTCATTACTTTCTCTAAGCTACAAATAGCAGGATCTTACGTGTAGGGTACATTTAGATCCAGAGATACAAGATCTTCTTAGTTTAATACTTTCAGTTTATAGCTGAGGAAATTTGAAGCCTAGGTTGACGCCCAGGCAAGTGACCCTACTGATCGAGCCCAACACAGTGTCATAACTAACAGCGGGAACCAAAGCCCAGCTTTACTGCCCAGGGACAGCATACCTTCTACGGCACTAGTGCTCTGTCCTCCCTGGTTACCTCTGAAAACGGGGAGGTGGTGTATCACATTCGCAGTGTGGGTCGATCCTCTGTTAGAGTAACATTTTATGGCTGAGTCACCACCCTTCTAATTTACTTTTTCCCTCCCCGTCTTCTCGCTTTGTCATTAGACCTCATCCAATTAGGTACACTCTGATCACTTGTCTCACTTAATATCCTAGGGGGACTGGATTACCCTTGGCTCCCAGTCTTCTGCATGAAAGACGCCAGCATTGCTTCATAAATCTGCCACCATGTGGCACTCGGTCTCCCCTTCCTAGAGTCAGAGAGTCTCCTGGGTGTAAGAGCCCTTGTGGCAGCCAGTGACTGCCCAGGGAGACGAGGGAGCATCGAGGTTAGGTTTGCAAGTAGAACGTGGATATATTTACTCTCTCGAGTTATTGCATCGGTTGGTATAACTTCATTGCAAAGAGAACATTAACATTTGAATGCTACCTTTTAGGGATTTTGTGTGGTTCAGACCAGTGCCTGGCAGGTTGATTATGAAGTACATATTCAAGTGTACAGAAATAGGAAGTCCTGTTTAGCCTCATAAGATAAGTCAAATTAAAAATGATGGCTATAAAGACTGGAAACATGGAAGTATGTATAGGTGAGAGAGAGAAACCACAATAGAAAATTTGAACTTGGAGGACATGGGCGCAAAGCAAAATGATTTGGGTTTAAGGCCACAGAGTCAGTTAATGTGTAACATGGTAAAGAACTATGCCGCTTCTAAAGCACAGCCTTTGCTGGAAGAGGTTTTTCAAACAGGAAATCTCTAATACCACCTCAGAATTAGAAATGATGACTACAAATATTGGTAAGGGTGGCGATTTCCTCAGCTTTGTCTATGCCGCTATTTTTTTCTCACTACCCTAAATCTCAAGTTACTTCACTTACTTCCGGAACCGCTAGAGGGGGCCCTTGACACATGTCAAGCCCTCCATTTTTTTTCCCTGTCTAGTTTTCAAACTAGTTTCTTCTCTAATTCCTTATTAAGTAACAGGAGCAATGAGGTCGACGTGTGATAGTCCTGAGATTTCTCTGTTGTAGGAGTTTATGGGCTAAGTGTTAACTGCTTGCAGCTCAGTCATAAATTAGATGCTTTTAGTCAAAATTCCTAGTGCTTGAAACAGGTTGTATTACTCTTTAGAAAGCTAAGCAGCAGCTGTTTAATGGGGCTTGTTAACAAAATGGCAGCCCTTTCTTGCAACGGCCCTGCTTATATCTCTGTAGAGGAGTAGCTTTTCCTACCTGTGCCTGATTTAAACACATTTACTTTGCGTAAGTGACTTAATAGTTACTAACTACCTACTAAAGTACCAGAGGCCCTCATTACCTCACATAGGGGCATCAGGTGTGAGGTGGATGGTGTTAATCCCAGTCTACAGAAGAGGAAATTGATCTTCCATGAGGACGAAGTTAGATGCCTAAAAATTTCTGCCAGAAAGTGGTGGAGCTGAGAGAGTAGAAAGCCCTGGTCTATCCTACTTTGCCAGACCTCTCTGGCTTCCTTTGTAAAACTCGGGACGATGTCGGTGCCAACGCTTGCAGATCCACCAGCCATAGTGCAGGGCGAAGGCACCTCTGACCAGTTGGCTTCTGAGCTATGGACAAATCGGAAGTGTATCTGGAGCTTTGTTTTTTACTGCAGCCTCCCTCCCCAGTCCCTTACTCGCTGCCCCTCTAACCCCCACCCCCGACCCTCCAGGGATGCCAGGCCACAAAAACAGAAGGCTTTGTTGTAATAAGATCCTGGGTTATGCAGGCTTTCTCAGAATGGTGCCCAAGGGATCCCACATCCTAACTGGGAGCCCCTTTTCCTCATTCTGTGTGACCCACATGCATCTTTGCAGAGTAGGATGCCGGCCAAGTGCTTTTGGGTTTCAAATTCTCTAGCACTTAACTTTCGGCTCCTCTCATGTCCCCCAACCCTCTTCTCTGCCCCCGGTTTTTAAAAAGGTGAAGGTTGCACATGGAGTTCTGCCTTCCCTGAGCAGGGCCTGGGCTCAATTCCCATTCATCCCCTAGTTCTGAAGAGCAGGACTGTAGTCCTGTGCCCATCCTGACCACCCCTTTTCTCTTTTAGTCCTCAAACCCATTTAATAATTCTTCACTTTGTAGTTTGCAGGTACAGGAGCGTTTTAAAGTAGTAACGACATTCGAGAGAGAGAAGGGTATGAAAGTTGACAGAATTAATAGTTCCACATCACCAAGCTAATTAGATACATTAATGCAGCGGGAGGGGTAACAATTTTATTTGTTCTACAGGCTGAAGGCTCCGAGGTCTCCAATTCCTTATTGCAGACAGTAAGCCACGCCCCTTTCCCTGGGACCTCTACACTCTTCTTGCTCCAACAGACTGAAAGGGCAGGACTTTCATATTCTGAACCAAACCTGTTGCTTTCCTCCCGTAGTCCTTCTCCTCTGTCACCTTAAAAACAAGAACCTTTGTCTTCTTTTATTTACCTTAGTTTAGAGTAAAATTCCTTTACAACCCTCTGCCCTGTAAACACTATGAACATTGGGACCACGTCTATTTTTTGTTTTGTTGTTTTGCCATTTTTACCCAGCGAGTGTTTGTTGAATGAATGATTGATCGATAATAGCTTCCTATGTGCCAGGCCCTATGCGGAGTGATTTATATTCCTTATGGCAGACAAGGCTCACAACATCCCTGAGAGAGGAGCTTTTCCACAGCGTCAGGGTACCTCCCTGTCTAGGAGCCTTCCACCTGCCAGTGGGCCATCTCCTGTGACACACCTGGCTGCTTCTCCCCTCAGCGATTCCTCCCGCAGACTCTGCCTTGGCCGTGGTTGTCTCTGACCAGGTTCTCACCAAAGAGACGGGGGAGTGGATGCTAGAGAGAAGCCATGCTCTGTGGGGCTCACCTGGCCCCACCCAAGGGATGAACCTGGTGGCTTTGTGAGAAGACTCTGGAATAATTTAGCCAGACCTTTATCTAGAAATGTATGTAGGACCCATAAACTACCTCGTTAGCAAACCAGAGGGATTCTAATCTACACTACGTCACCCAGGCCTTGCCTCACCATCTAATTCACTTGGAATGCTTGTTGAAGATACAGTTTCTCCAGGTTTCCCCCCTCAAAATCCTAAACCAGCAGGTCTGAGGCAAGGCCCAGGAGGGCCACATGTAATACCAATTAACCAGCAAAATCTAGTGGCCTCAAAGAGTGGGGTCATGCCTACTGAAACCTTTGACCTTTGGAACAAAGGATGCTGAACCTGGGAGAAATCCTTTCTGAGACATCTATGCAAAGGAAGGCACCAGACTTTGGTTTTGTCCAAAGAGAAAGTAAAACTTACATCTGAACTAAGGTAAACAGTGCAGCAGCCGGAGGGGAAGGGATGGTAGGGGCGGTGGGGTGGGGGCCATAACTGGCAGAACTTACCAACAGAATGTGCTTGGAGCTACAGGACTGGATTACGGAGATGTGCAAACCAGAGTCGCCTCCATCCTGGCCAGCCCTGGAAGTGTGCCACTGCCCCCATTTTATGTGGGGGCTTCAAGCAAGTTCCTATCTTGAGTGAGGAGCAGTTTTAAACCTATTAGCTTGACTCATAGGCCTCAACTGAAGGGACCTAGAGGCTCCCGTCGGCAGTTCCAAGTGTGGGATCTGGGGCATAACCACAGCCTTGATATTAAAGTGTATGCAGCTGCAGCTGGAGGGCCTCACAGCCGCCCCCTGCTGCCCTGATACCTCCCTGTGGTTTCTATGGAGCTTTTGTTGAAAGCCAAGAGCCAAGGTGAGTATGATCAACTCAGTGTTGTCTCCTCTGGCCCAGCCAGTGAGTCCAGCCACCAAGAAAACGCCCAATGGCTCTTGCTGGGTGGTCAGCATGAAGACCAGGAGACCCCTGACCTCTGATTCTGCAGCAGGCCCTGTTCTGGCAGGAAGCGGGAGGCCTGCCTCGTCTGTCACGGGCCTGATTATGACACAACTTCCCTTGCAGGTGGCTTCCTGCCCTCCTGCTGCTCTTATTCCTGGTCCTGAGGAGCAGGTCCTAGTGGTCTGCCATCTTCCATACTTGCCCCACTTCCTCCAAAAACCTCTAAGCCTGCTGGAACCTTCGCCTCAGTCTCAACACCTGAAACCTTCCTTTTATCCCCCGAGAATTTCCTCTGAAATCCCTCATCCCTGAGACCCTTTTGTTGGAGACCACGGTTCCTCACCTACTTCCTCTCTCAGGTTTAGGAAGAGGGACCAATAGGCTCCTGGCTCTCTGTTGCCACTTTGCTTCTCCATTACGTTGTTCCGCAGTCACTTCTCTGTTGTTGCACACACACACACACGCACACGCACACACACGCATTTCCACCAACATCCTAAGCATCACTCAGGACACAGGTACACTTCCCTGCCTAAAGCTCCGCCTTCTTTTCCATCCTGTAGTCTATCGTCAGCGGTGGCTTCAACCCTTCCCAGTTTCTACCAACCCCCCAACTCCAACTCTGGCCTCATTCCAAAACGTGAGACCTGTGTTGAAGCATAAATTTTGAAAATTTGCAAACATGATTCTCATACGCGATAGAGTGAGCATATACCAGTATTATTTATCTCGTTAATGAGGGGACTGGCAGTAAAACCATAATCTTTGAGGTTATCTTTCCAGCCTGTAAGAAGCATTTCCAACTTCCCAATCCTCTATTTCGTTGCAGTCAAACATCTCATTTCACAGAGTCTGGGCCCTAATCACTAGAATATCATGAGTCCAACAAAATGACCTTCTCTTAGAGAGTCAGATGCCCCTTAGAGGCCTGTTGGATAGTGCTCTAGGGTGGCTTTTGAAAGAGCATCCAGAAGGCTTTTCGCCTTATTTCAGGTATTAGATACATTTTCTAAACATCTGAGACTGGTCTGACCACCCACTCCAGCCCCCAGAAGTGCAAACATGAGGAAAGTAGCTCCTGGACTTCAGGGGTATGGAGGGGGAGGCCTAATAAAGAGCAACTCAGTCAAGCCTCACTGAGCAGGTGCGGGGAGCCGAGGGTTAGGGACCTGCACCATAGGGAATGGATGGATAGATTTGGGGAGTGACTCATTATATTCAACGAACATTTGGTGAGGCCCTGAAATATAAAAACCATGAGTCAGGTGCTATGATGAACCCATTTTCAAATGAGGACACTGAAGCTTAGATTAGGAGCAGGCCCAGAGTCACCAAATTAATAAACAGTGAAGCCCAAAGTTAATCCCAGCCTGGGGCTCCTGAGTCAGTAGTGTGTGAGAGGCCACTGGGTGGGAGCTGGAGGTGACTTCCTCTGGGTGTGGGTGTGTGTGCATGTGCAAGGGTGCATGTGAGCGCGCCCTGGGTGGAAGGTAGGAGGTGACCTCCCCCGGCAGCAGGTGCAGAGCCTGGGCCTGTGCGGTATCACACGTCCAAACAAAGCCAACTGCAGGATTCCACACGTCCCCATCACAGGGCCCTCATTCCTGCCCCTCTTCAGCACCAGCCGCCTAAGACCCCCGGGAATGAGCTGAGAGCGGGGGCCACAGACGTGATGGCAGCTGGCAGTGCCTCTGACAGACGCGTCCTCCAGCTTTAGCATTGTTCCCAGGCTGGACGGGTCTCTGCCTTCCTGTGCCCTGGGAGGAGGAGGAGGCTGCTGTCGGGAGCTCTGGGGTCTGTAATCGGATCAGAGGCTGTGACGGTGACAGCTGTGGCAGGGGCCTGAGTGGGGGGCTTGGGCAGGTGGAGAAAGGCTGGGTCTGGGGTTTGTGCTCATTCATCATCCTGGAGGCAGCTCTCCTGGGGAGCCGGGACCCTGACTCCAGTGTCTACCCCAGAGTCCCTAGTGCCACCAACACGGCCTGTCCGGCATGGTGTCTCATCTGTGGGGAGGGCCTCGGGGAAGCTCCATCTACCAAGGGAGGTGGTCCGCGTAGAGAAAGCAGGGTTTTGAAATCCCACCCCTGCCTTTTGCTAGTTGTACGGTCTCAGGCAAGTCTGTTAACTTCTATGTCCATTTCTTCCCTGGTAAAAGGGAGGCACTACATGAAACTACCTTAACAGGTGGTTTGTTCTAGAATTGAACGACAGCAGAGTACCTTGCCCTCAGTGGTTGCTCCATAAGAATTAGGTTTAACTTTTCATGCCATTTGGCATCCAGGTCACATTTGTAATATTTGCTGCCAGGAATAGATTTAAGAAAAGCTTGAAAGAAACGCACACTCACAAAGTGTGTAAAATGCCGGGGCGCGTGTGCTCACTTTAGAAAAGACTCACCGGCCAGTCGCTCTGTTCCCTGGCGTGTCCAAGATGGAGAGTGATCATACAGTTATCTGTTCCCGTGTAACGAATGACACCAAACTCAGTAGATTAAGACAACTACCGATTTATTGTATTTCATGATTCTGTGGGTCAAGATTTCGGGCAGGGCTCAGCTAAGTGATTCTTTGCTCCATGGGGCACCAACGACGGCCACCTAAGTGGGATTCTGGCAGATGGGCTAACCCGAAGGGTCCACGGTGGCTTCATTCCCATTTCTGGTATGACGTTAGGGATCCTAGTTGTGAGAGTCTCAGACGCCAATTCCACATCATTCAATTTGTCAAGCAAGTCATAGAGACCAGCTCGATTTCAAAGTGAGGGGAATTGGGGCTCACCTCTTCTTGGGAGGAATAGCCAAGATTTTTCAGCCATCTTTAATCTATCACCATTACCGTCAAATAGGATCTTACAAAGTATTTCTTTGTGTAAAACTTTTCCAGTGGCTTCTTGGGGGAGTAGAAAGAGACATGGGTTTGAGTCTAGCTCATCATCACTTTGAGTCCTGTTATACCCAAGATCTTGGATCCGATGCTGGGAATACAGACTTAGGCAAGGGAGTGTTCCTGGCTTCGAGCGCTTAGCCTGGACATGCTTCTAATGTGAGTGATCTCAGGCAAGTCCGTCCCTGTCAGCACCCCACTCTACTGGTCAGTGGGATGAAGAGGAGGTTGGGCTTGCTGCCCACAGAATCTTTCCCCAGGGTCAACCCCCCGTGGGGCTAACTGGCACTGCTGGGGAAACTGAGGAGCCTGCCTAGCTTTATGCTGACTTTCCAGAGGTGGCTGTGAGCCTCTCACGGTTAGCAAAGTCACAGGAAAGCAGCTTTTCAAAGCTCAGCAGAGAGGAGGTGGCTGGTCTGTTTAGAAATAGATTCACAGCAGGAGTCCTTTGAATTTCCAGCTCTCCCAAAGCTCAACAGGAAAGAGTGCACAAAAATGTGAATTCCTGGCTCCTTCTCAGAAAAGCTGAGGCTTAAAGTGAGCCACCTGCTCTGTGAGCTCCAGTGTGGGAGGGATTTGGCCAGGTCGTACATCTCCCTGCTCACCGTTTCTGGACTGATAGGTCTTACCTGGAGAGGTCCCCAGGCAAGCAATCCAGAGGGGTTCTCCAGAAAGCCCAGCAGACCGCTGGGGGCCTGGCCTCTGCTCTGGACCCTTCTGGACCACTCTGGAGCCTGTGATGTTCTATGGCCTCCCAGGACCTGGGCATCCATGGGTTGGGCCATCTGAGGAAAGAATAAAGCAGCAGGGCTCTTGCTACCAGTGGAAGAGGTGGGGGAGGTGGGCAAGGAATGGTCTGGCTTGGGGCCAAGTCTGTGGGATTTATAATCATCCTGGGGCCTATAAATGCTTGCAGCAACTTTTTTTATTTTGAGGCCATGAATAATTGAGGCAACTGTGTGCCGTATCCCACAGCCAGCCCTGTCTCCTCCCTCTCACACACACACACATGTATTTACACCTGTCACACACACACACACCCCTGCACACACATCATATGAAGTCCTAGGAGAAGTCTTTTGTACGGAGGGTTTGCACTCTGTGCCAGGCATGCGCCAAGTGCTTTTCACGTGCTATCTTACTTAATTCTGACAACTCCCTAAGTCGGGCCTCATCCCTATTTTGCAGTTGAGGGAACTGCCTGAGCCCAGGTGGGATAAGGTAACTAGCTCAAGGACCCACAGCTAGTAAGTAGCAGAGAAAGGACTGGAACCCCCTGTCTCCTCCCTGACAGCTCAGGCCCTTCCCAAGACTGAGCCAACGCTGCTAGACCTTGCCTGAAACCATCTCTTTCTGGTGTCTAATGGAGAGATTGAACTTAAAAATGACTGTATATCATAAAAGAAAAGATTGATAAATTCAATTGCAAAACAAAAAACAAAAGCTCCTACATGGCCCAAAAATACACCATAAGTAAAATCAGATGAGCAACAAGCGAGGGGGGAAATTGCTACCAATATTAAGACAAAAGAATAATCTCTATAATATACAAAGAGTTCCCAGTCATTTATAAGAAAAAGACCAAAATCTAATTTAAAAATAGGCAAAAGATGAAAACTATTCTTAGAAAAAAGGACAAATTGATTGTAAGTATATGGAAAGATGCTCAACCTCCCTTATAAAAAGAATAATACAAATGTAAGATATACTAACATTTATGTCCAACAAATGACTCAATTTCAATATACAAAGAAATCCGACAGTATAATCAGAAAAAAAACAACTCAATTTTCATTTTAAAAGTGAGCAAAGACTTCAACAGGCATTTCACAAAATCCAATACACATTGAAAAGTCTTCACGGAATGTAAATTAAGATTATTTAAGGAGTTACTGCCACATATCCAGTAGTACGGCCAAAATGAAAATACGACACCCCAGAGCAGGTGAGATGCTCATATATTGGGAGAGTAACTGGTATACCCACTCTGGAAAAGGTCTGATGGTCTCATGAAACTACATATAAACCAGCCTATGGTTAGCAATTCTACTCGAATTCATAGATCTCAGAGAAATTAATACGTTTATATCATCCCCAGACTCCTCTCATGCCCCTCTGTAGTTAATCCTCCAAACCCTGGTCCCAGGAGACCACTCATCTGCTTTCTGTCACTATACTAGATTTGCCTTTTTCAGAATTTCGAATAAACCGAAGGATACTTTACGTATGCTTCTGTGTCTGGCTTCTTTTGCTCAACATAATGTTTTTGAAATTTATCTGTGCCATCGTTCTATTTATGTTCTTTCTTTCTATTTATCTATCTATCATCTATCTATCTATCTATCTATCTATCTATCTATCTATCTATGAATCTATCATCAATTTCTTAATATTCCTGTTAGATTTTTATTAATTTTATCAATCCTTTCTAAGTAGTAGCTTTTGGTTTAATTGATTTTAACCTTTTTGTCCATTTCTTATTTCTTTGACTTCTGCTTTTATCTTTATTATTGCCGTCCATCTATTTACTTCCCTTGAATTTAATCTGTTCTTCTTTTAGTAGGTTCTTAAGATAAAAGCTTAGATTATTGATTTTAAATCTTTTTTCTAATATGAGCATTTTAAAGCTATAAATATCCCTCTAAACGCTGCTTTAATTACATCCCACAAATGTTGATATGTGGTGCTTTTATTTTCATTCAGTTCCAAATATAGCTTCATTTCCCTTGTAACGTCTATTCTGACCCATGGATTATTTATACACGTGTTGTTTAATTTCCAAATAAAATGAGCAGCCATCTTTAACCTACCATCATTACCCACAGATAAGATCTGTATATTTTTAATATTTTTATACCCCATGAATATATCACCTATTCAAAAATTAAATTTAAAGTTAATTTAAAGAATGATGACTCTCAGTTCGGGAGTGAGAACCTACCCACAGACTGAGCTTTCCATCTTCCCCTGACTGTTCTCTCTCCTGTGTGCCGCAGCTCACCTCCGCCCACCAGAATACTCAGCATCATTAGCTTCCTACCTCTCTCATTCCTCACATCTAAACAACTGCCCTGGCACATGGCTCTGATGTCCTGAGTTTTACAAACTATGCCCCTCTCCTTTGCCGTATCTCAGTTGAATTCGCCATTGACTCTAGTTTACACAAATGCGATAGCACCCTAATGGCCTCCCCACAAAATTCTTCTTAGTTACACAGGGGGAAAGAGTGACCACGCAGTAGAAAAGTCTGGCAGATGCCACCTTCATCGAGTGATTAAAGTGGACATCTTTGTTAATGGGACAAATAGAAACCACGCACCACTTGATAAAATGCAATCTGAACATATCACTTAAACATTTTTTTGTCAGATGATCCTAATGTTTTAATTTAATTTCTATTAACTTTCTCTTCCTATTGTTTGATTTTATTAGCTTTCTTGCTTAGGGTTAGATTTCTTCCTATGCTTAAGAATCTTGGTTTTCAGGCTCATTTTGAGTAGTCCATGGTGATAGTCATTGTGTTTTTGAGCAAAGGTTAATTTTTAAAATACTTGCTCTCTTATTCTTAGGTGCTTGGAGCAGCAGTAGTGCCTTAAAGTATGAACTTAAAGAGGATCTTTACAATCCAGCATCCTGTGTCCGCACTCTGGTGTAGGAGAAAGAGTCAAACTCCCAGCAGGCCAGAAGCCTCCTTTTGAATTCTGGCTCTGACGTGTGATTTTGTTCAGGTTACTGCATTTCATTGAGACTCAGTTTTCTTGTCCAAAAAATGGGCATAATAACACCTACCTTGCAGAATTTTTGTAAGGATTAAGAGAAAGTGCCTGCCAGGGCTTCCCAAATGTTGTTGACTTTGTAATTGAAACTATAATGGACTTTCCCCTTCAGCATGAATGAAACAGAGAAAGTGGATATTCTGCCAACAGGTGCAAAGGAGGCTGCTGGGCTTTTAAAAGAGAAGGACTCCAAATACATGTGACTGTTTACATTACGTGTGAGTGGTCCCTTAATCCAATTTCTGTCAGTGTGCTCTCAGAGGGAGTAAATAGAACCCACAGAGATTGGAATGTGTGGTATTTCTGGAGTCAGAAAGTGGCAAATCCAGTAGCAGGACTAATGGCTGATCAGCTGCTGGGGCTCTGATAACTTGCAAAAATTGACTAGGCGAGACCTATGTCTTTCTCAGCCTGGCAGTGACAGAATCAAAGGCTCCTGTCATTCAGGTCCAAGTAGCCCATAGTAATAATGGGGGCAGTGGCGGGGAATTGGGGTGGGGGGGAGGGGGAGGCATGGGAGGCTCAGGGATGGGAGGAGAAGCTAGAGTTGTGCCTTTGTTTCCTCTTCCTTGTCATTCCAAGCTTCTTTCTGTGGGTCCCTTCTCCCCGGATGTGCTCACCAGCTCCCCCAGCCTGACCCTGAAGTCGCCGCCAGCCCCGCACAGGTTTTTACTTGAGTTACTGACTCTTCTTTCTTGTTCAGGGTCTTCCTCGTGGCCAGTGCACACTTCACAAGGACACCAGAGAGGGAAATTAAGGCAAAAGACAAAGAACTGAAAAAGGTAGGTGACTGTACTCAAGATACGTTCATATTTCGAAACTCATTTAATTCCCTGAAGTCCTTAAAGCAAGTAGGGCATAGTACTTATTTTTACTGTATTAATGAGGCTCAGAGGGCTGGAAAGAAACCCAGACCCCTTTTACTCTAATCACAACATTTTTGAAATTATAGAAAAAATAACATTATTTAGCTATTTTTAAAAAAATGGTTAAAATCTGTTGTTTTATTAGTCATAATTAGCCTAAAGGAGTTATTGTCATTCTGTTTTGTTTCTTTCACTATCACTATAAATAATGACAACAGAGTGACTACCATTTATCAAATGCATGTTCGTAGTAGGAACTGTGCTAAACATTTTACCTATTTTGTCTCATTTAATCATCACGATGAACTGATACAGTAGATGTTAACAGCCTCATTTTCCAGAGGAGGCCAAGAGGAATTTAACGTGTCCATCACTTCACAGTCTCACATAATGATTTTCCTAACTTTCCACATAATGTTCGTGATTATCATCTTTAATTGCTATATGCTCACAGTGTTTCCTAGTTCAGTCCATCCCTTTTCCCTTGTTAGGTACGATGATTAAAAGACCTTGCGGGGTTGGGGGGGGGGAGCATCATTCATTTATTTATTGACCAAATACTTAATTAGTGCCTCCTATGTTGTTAGGTGCTATGTTAGGTCCAGGAGATACAATGGTGAGTCAGGTAAAAACACTTAGCCTTCACGGAGCAGCTCACAGCCTCCTAGGGGATGTAGCCAGCATGAGGTGATTGCAAGGTGAAGGGGCAAAGTCCTCGGTGCTTTGGGAGCACAGAGCAGGGAGCCTAATCCCTGCCCCTCAGCAATGTCAGAAGAACAGCTGCCCATTAAGGTTAAGGACAGTCACTCCAGGAAGACTAGGATAAGCCAAATGGCCACCAATTTACCATCTGCAAAATTAAGGATGGCCACCACACTTGAACCACTCATGGACCTTTGATGGAACTTGGGAATTCAAGAGTTCCAGGGATTTAGACACTTTAGGATTTGGAGCCCCAGACTATTTTCATTCCATGGTAACCTTCTCAAAGGCATGTTTGTCATTCCTTAGGCCAAAGGGCCTAAAACAGCCATGTCTATGCTCTATTCCAAGTTCATGATTCTGTTGTCCTCGTGGTAACAATGTTGAAGATGACAGTGATGGTGGTGCCGGTGCGGTTTTGACGGCTTTCACTGACTGAGCATCTCCATGCTCACTTTATGAATGTTATTGATCTTCACAACAGCCCTAGAAGGTGATATTGTTACCTTCATTTTGGGGAGAGGGTCAGAAACTAAATCGGAGAGATTAGGTAGCTTGTTGAAGCTCAGGCTGCTAATAAACAGAAGGAACCAGTTCTCTAACCACAACGGTTATACCATTTAGAATGTTCGGAGTAGCGAGAGTGAGCTGGTTTTACCCTGAAGGTGAAGGGCCGGGTTATCGTGTTTAATTTATATATACATCCTGCCCCATTTAATGAAGGGTTTGAGCTTACAATAAAGATATTACAATATGTCTTAAAAACAGGTACTATTGAGTGGGAATTAAAGCCAATATGCTAACTGTTGTTGTGATTGCTCAGGTAAGCACTGAGCTTCCTGGCAGCCATGGTAAAAATAGAGGCATCGTAAGTTGCAAAGCTATTGTTATGGAGATACAGTACCATGTTTTTCCTGGTACTGATTTAGAAAAGCACTAACTTATGTAAAGAATAATATCCTCAATAATTTCTTTGAAAAAGCAGATGACTCCCCATGACCGTATTTTTCTACATATCTTCTATAAAAACCAAATACAAATATCTTCAGTTGGGTTTCCAGGAAGCAGACTCTGGGACTGAGATTTGTGTACAGGATGGTTCCTGGGAGTCCTCTCAGGGACATCTGTGAGGGGTGAGGAAAGCAGGCTTGTGCAGAGGAGAAGTTGAAGTTCAGTGTGGTTGCCACAGAGGCCTTATCCTCCTGATCCTACTGGTCAGCGTGATCAGTTTTCTTAGCTTTTTTTTTTTTTTTTCCTTTGTATGGTGTATAATTCTCTGCTGTGCATGTCATGGCTTGCTCCAGAACTCAGGTGTGTACATAGTGATTCTCCTACTGGGGTGTGTAATAAGTTCTACCCGGCATCTTCTCCTTCCATAAGCCCCACGAATACCACAGGTCTTCTTCACCCCATGACCCAAACAGCAGTGATACTTGTACTCGAGTCCCAAATGACTGCAGAATCCTTTCCTAGTCAGTGCTTCGTTCAGAGCTGGCCGCCTTCTGCATTACTTGATAGACGGGTCAGAGCAGCATCCCACGTGTGAATAAACGTGCTGCCTTCAGAACCCAAAGAGGACAGCAAGCATTCCGCTTCCTTTTCGGTGGTGGATGAGGCCATGCCAGAGGCTCTGTGTTGACATCTTTTTCGGTTGCAAATAGACATTTGCCAGGCTTTCACTGTTCAGCAGCCATTAATTCCTGCTTCCTTTAAATTGTCCACTAGGGAAATCACAGACTCTCTGGTTTTCGAGATGCATGCTTCAGGTGGAGTTGATGTCATATCTGGCACCAGGGTTCAGGACGTGACTCTGGATTAGCCAATAAGATTATCACATTTTCTGGCCATAGATTGGTTCATAAAAGAGGTACATGACCCAGTCAGAGCCAAAGACATGTAATAAGCATTTTGTTAGGGCTATTGAGAAGCACACTCACTTTTCTATTAGACTTGAACCTGGGAGGATGTAGCCGTGGAAATACTAAGAGCCATTTTGCCACTTCTGAAGGGTCAGCCTAGCTTCAGAATTTCCATGGGGTTGCCTGTGGTCTCCACTGAGACTTTATCATGGCCCAACTTCTCTTTTTGCTCAATCCTACTTCCTTCCTTCCCTTTCTTTCCCTTCCCCACGTGTTGATCCCAGGAACAGCCTCCAAATAAAGTCTATCTCTGTCTCAGAGTCTGCTTCCCAGGGAACCTCACTGGCAGGCATGGTGCTAAGCACTTACATAAACGATTCATTCCACAGACGAATTCCGAAGACGGGCTATGGGCCAGACACACAGCACTGTGACTCGCACAGCAACCCACGAACCTCTTTTAACAGGTGAGAAAATGGAGGCACAGAGTAGTTCGTTAACAACCCAACATTATACAGCTATTAAGCAATAGAGTCAGGATTCAAACACGAGTCTGTCTGATTCTAATGTACTGCTACAAACAAACCAATGGCAGAACTAAATACCGTTCCCGATTTCCAGATCTTCGTAGCCAACATTCTTGTGCTGAACCAAATAAACTAAACATTCTGCTGGCCAGATCTCAGAGTCCAATGATGAAAGGGCTGCTAAGAAAGGCCTGCCCAGTGCCTGCAGCTCAGGCATTCCTAACATGGTCAGGAGAACCAGACATAACACATGAAAAATGAAATCGCAAAACAGTAAGAAGGAAGCACATCGTCAAATTTAAAAACACGTGATTTACCGGTGAGTCCAGGATGAGCTGTCAGGGTGAGACGGGCGGACCAGCACATAAGCTGGGGTAGAAGTGGGCTGAGACAGGCAGGGCCTGGAGAAAGCGGGCGCCCAACACAGGCCAAGGAGAGGAGGCGCACAGGGGCAAACGTGGAAGGTGTTTTTGTGGGGCGGGTGAAGGGATTCCACCAGTCTGGCCAGAGCTTTAGTGTGCGAGGGGGCGCGCCCGGAGGCTAGACCAGGGGAAGGCTGTGGCGGCGTGTGGGTGTCAGAGTCCCTCCCCCTTGGACCATGGCTCTTTGCCTCCAGTTCCCTCCATACCTCCAATGCTCACTTGATCCAAGCATCTTGCTTTCCGCAGTAGCCCTGGGATTGGAATTGAGTTTGAGCGCTCCCGGGGTAAGGGGCCGGCGGAGGCGTCCCCGAGGCCCCTCTGGCTGCACGTTCCTCACCTGGCTTCCTGGGCTCTCAGATCAAGGACCAAAATCTCTTAGCTCTTCTCTCACCCCTAGTCCCTTTCCACTCTGTATTAATTTCCTGGAGCTGCCAGGAATAAAACAACACAAACTTATCCTCTCACGGTCTTGGGCCAGTGGTCAGAACCCCAGGTGTTGGCAGGGCCGTGTGGGACTCTGGGGAGACTCTTTCCTTACCTCTGTTCCTTGACTGGCATCTGCCTTGTGCCAGTCTCTGCCTCTGTCATCACATGGCATTCTCCCTGAGTGACCCGCGTTTAAATCTCCCTCTTCTTGTAAGACACCCGTGACATTGGTTTAGAGCCCCACCCTGATGACCAAATCTTAATTCGATTACATCTACAGAAACCCTTTTTCCTAGTGAGGTCGTATTCACAGGTGCCTGCGGGTAGGACTTCAACAGATCTTTTTTGAGGGGTTGGGGGTGAACACAATTCAACCTATAACACGCCCTTAGGTGTTTTACACATGCTAGTTTATTCCTTCCTGGGGTGAGGGGAGGAGAGCGAAGCAGGCACGTGTTAAAAACCCTCGCACACCTTTCACCTCCCTTCCCTGCACTCTCACGGGCGACCTGCTCTCACTGGATTCAGAGCTCTCTGAGCCGCCTGGTGTCGCATGACTCAGCAGGTCATCACTACGGCCACTCAGCTCTGGGCCAGCAGGAAGGAAAGATTTGTTATTCCCCAGTTCATAGATGAGGAAACTGAGGGTGGGGAGCTTACAGAAGTGAGCCCAGGGAACCAGGCTGGCAGGGGGCAGAACCAGGACCCGAACTCAGGTCTGTGAGTCTCTTACCTGCGGTGTGTTCTTCTGACAATACTCCCCCCACCTTTACCTTCCAGATGGTTCTTACGATTATTTCCTTTCCCTCTGGGGCTTTTACATGCAGAGAGTGATTGATATCCTAACTCAGAGCACCCCTCCCTCTATCAAGAGAAGATTCTGTATTATGAGTACTGACTCTCCAGTGGGAAGTCCAGTAATCATCATATTAAAAACAGCCGATGACAGTTTGCTGAGTCCCAATCATACACCAGAATACACTGGTGTTGGTGGTTCATGAAAAAATAATCAGCTTTATTGATGTATAACTGACATATAAAATTGTAGGATACTTAAAGTGTGCATGGTGGTGTTTTGATATCGTACACTTTGTGAAAGAATTCCCCCCATCTAGTTAATTAACTCCTCCATCACCAGACATATTCATCTTTTTGTTTGTTTGTTTGTTTTTGATTAAGGGACCAAAAGTTTTGCCTTTTGGGATATTGATTTTAGGCTATTTATTAAGAAACAAAAGACTCATAAAGAAACTTTGACCCTTCCCCCCATTTCCTACCTAAGAGATTCGGACAGAAAAATCTACTCCAGGAAGGCAATCTTAGGATGTTCACCTTAGCCTCATTTGGATTAAGTATGGTAACTCAGAGGGCGTCAGGCTGGGGCCTGTTAGCTGGATATCCACTGTGTCCCATTTTTTTTAATTTTAATTTTCAATTAGAATTGACATTCAATATTATTTTATATCAGTTTCAGGTGTGCAGCATAGTGGGTAGACATTTATATAATTTACAAAGTGATCCCCCTGATTAGTTTTGTACCCACCTGGCACTATACATAGTTATTACAATATTATTGGCTATATTCCCTATGCTGTACTTTACATCCTCGTAATTATTTTGTAACTACCAATTTGTGCTGTGTAATTCCTTCACAGTTTTCACCCACCTTCTCCAACTCCCCTCCCATCTGGCCATCACCAGTTTGTTCTCTGCATCTATGAGTCTGTTTTCATTTTGTTTGTTCGTTTATTTTGTTCCTTAAATTCCACACGTAAGTGAAATCATATAGTATTTGTCTTTCTCTGTCTATTTCATTTAGCATAATACCTTCTAGGTTCATCCATGTTGTTGCAAATGATAAGATTTTTTTTTTTATAGCTGAGTAATATTTCATTGTATGTATGTACCACAACTTCTTGAGTTGCTTAATAAGAATTTGCCTGCCATGGTTTTCTGCTCTTCCTCAACTACCTATAAATTGTCCATTCTCACTTCTGAAATCTAACACTCCATTCCTCCCCTTTTCTCCTTTGTCCAAAATGTCATCTAAACCCAATGTTGCCTGTCTTTGGAATTTTCATGCATATGTGAACTCCCCATGTATTAAACACTGATTTGCTCCTGTTAATCCGTCTTTTTTAATTTGATTACTAGCCTGGCTAGAAGAACTCAGAATGTAGGAGAAAAAAAAATGTTATTTTTTTTAGTCCCCACAGTGAGAACATTTTTCTACTCTCAGCAAATTTCAATTATATAATACATTATTATCGACGGTAGTCACCATGCTTTACGTTAGATCCCCAGTCCTATTTATTTTACCGCTGAAAGTTTCTACCCTTTTTTTACCAATCTCTTAAGTGCATTTAATCCTCACGACAACCTTATAATGTGGCCACTACTAGTCCCAGATGAGAACACGGGCTCAGGAGGTGAAGTTACTTGCCTAACGTCATGCAGCTAACAGGGCATGGAGATGGGTTTCTAATGCAGCTATTCTGACTCCAAAGACTATGTTGAAAGGGCGCTAGGCAGGGTCTCCCACACGGGGTGGCCCTGGATGACCAGGGGTGCTGCAGAAGGGAGTGGCACCAGCCTCTGCTCCAGGCCAGCTGCATGGGTGCCCACTCAGTGAGGTCAGCACATCACAGGCTCTGACTGTTCCTGGCGTCATGCTGGCATGCAAAAGCCTCCGGTGTTGCCTTCCATAATAGTCACCTGATCCTCAAGCTGGTGGGCAAATAGCCTGAGATGTTTATTTTCTAACGACCAACTGGCCTGACCGACAGACAGCCGGCTGATAAAGAAGACGGGGGAGGTAAGTGGGGGAGGTGCTGGATAAAGGAATCCTCTGCCTCTGAGAAGTCCTGTTTTGCTTGGCTGGGGTGGCAGTCACACTACCGGGTCTGAATGACGGTGACATTCCCCAGGGATTAAGCCTTCAGTGTAGAAGCTGGGTCTCCATGGGGGTGCCGAGCTCCACGGAACTTAAATCATGCAATTAGCCACCAGCTAACATTTCCTTCACATTCATTTCATACCTCCGTGACTTTCCATCCCCCCTCCAAAAAAATTCAGCTGCAACTTGTTTTATGACACCCCTTATGGTACTCTGCTGATTTGCTTTCTCCTGGAAACAGCAAAGGAGATAAAACCATTCTCTGATCCTTCAAAGCACAGCTTAAAATTCTTCTTTTCCAGGAAGCCATGGCAGGTAACCCTGTTATACCTTGCTCTGAAACCCTGGCACTCAATCCATAGTTGTTGGTTTGCCACCAGGTACCAAACAAGTAGTGGAAAGACAGAGCTCAAGCCAACTGGACTTGGGGCAGTGATGCTTCTAGGGGAGGCAAAGATACTGATACCACTCCTGGTTTGGGATAACTTGTTCAGAGCTATTGGATATACCTGGTGATGCAGAACCTACTGCTACTTTGATTATAATATGACACCTGTGCAGCTCGTTAGCGGGCAAGGGGACTGGCTGATAAATCCACAACCAGAGAGATGGAGGCTAAGCCTTTCCCTGTGGCCAATGAGGGACGAGTTGTTAGGCAGAAAAGAACCTCATAGGTCATGTCCTCACTTTTCCTCAGCTAAAGTTCCCTGACTGTCTCCTTCAAATTCAAATGTGCATCCAGTTTCATGAGTAACCACATTATTTTTAAACAGCATCCTTCAGCCACTCTCTCTTCTGAGTTTTCAGAGAGGCAATCCTTTGTGAAGCTAACACAGGACTTTATTTCACGATTGTTTAGAACACCTACAGGGGTTCCCTTGCCTTCAAGTAAAAGATTGTGCTATTACTCCAGAGAGAGGCCAGCATACAGCTCACCTCGGGGTAGGAAAGAGAGAAGCCAGGTGATGTGAAGAGTTAGGAAAACAAAGGGTGAGATATTAGAGACAGCAGAGAAGGTCAAACCAGCCCAGAGTTAGCAGAGAAGCTTCTGTCTTAAAAGCCCAATGACTCCAAGAGACACATGTGGAGTAGTTAAAAAACTCCACTCTAATTGTGATAAAGACTGGGGTTACATCCGCAGTCACTCCACTTACTAGCTGGCCAGGCGACTGAACTTCTTTGAGCCCGAGTTTCCTTATCTGTAAAATAGGCATAAAATAACCACCTAATAAGGTGGTTGTGAGGATTAAATAAGAAATATTATGTGCTCAAGACTGCCTGGCACAGAGTAATAGTCAAGAAATGGTAACTGTTATTATTAATACCAAGAAAACAGTCAATATGTTATGGCTAACTTGATAGGCTTCTTAATATTTATCCATAATTGTCAAAGAAATAGACTAACTGTATCAACATGACTGCTGGCAACTTAGTGAGTAATTACTTAACTGACTTCATTGGAGTTATTAGTGTGTGCAAGGGTAGTCTGGACAATATATTATCCAGTGTGTTACTCCTTCATTCTTCCAGATGAATTTTTGCTTTAAAAACATCCTGTTAATTTGCTAAGTGTTGTTAAGAATTATTAGTAGAAGAAACAAGTTCTGTTGTTAATTAAAAAAAAATGACAGTTCATAGTAAAATATTCAAACAATGCACGTACTTTGGTAAAATTTTATTTCAAATATTTGAACAATATAAAAGGTCAAGGTTTCTGCCCCATCCTTATTTCCAGAGGTAATTAATGTTAATAATTGTTTGCACAAATTCCCAGAAATGTTTTAGTTTCTTTGGCTTAATTGAACTGCAACACTCTTGGGGAACTTGTATTTTCTCCTTAAAGTACATCTTGAAAATCTCTCCCCAACAGCGTATATAGATCTGCCTGCCTTTTTTTTAAGGGCTACATTGTACTGTATACATTGTATACAGGGACCATCCTATATGTAATCAGTCCACCATTGCTTGGTACTTTGGTTGTTTCTAGTTTTGGCTGCCCATAAACCCATAGGATAAATTTCTAGAGGGGTAACTGCTGAGTCAGTTTCCTTTGTTTCAGCTTTGCTAGACAGTGCCAACTCACTTCCAAAGAGTCTGCAGCAACTGACACTTTCCCCCAGGGCATGAGACTGTCTGTGTCCCACAGGTCACCGGCTCTGGATATTATCAAACTACAATTTACTAAGTAAATTGTTATTTAAAAAATAACAGTCATAATATACATACGTGGAATATCAGTACATATTAAATGGGCTCATCTTCAACGATAAAAAATGCTCACAATCACCTTGTGAGGTGGGCTAGTTTCCCTTTGAACAGAGAGCATGCATGGGTTATCGGGAGTCAGACCACTATTTATAATCCCTGTGGCCTGGGGCAGGTTCCTCAAGCTTCTCTGTCTGCAAAATGGTGATATCTAATGAAATAAAGCATGAGAAAACTGGAACTAGTGCCTAGAACCCAGTAAACAGTGATCAATTCTGCATAACATGCCAGAGTGCCCAGAGTCCCTGGCAAGGCTGAGAATGACCCTAGTAGTAACAGAGACCTGGGTTTTGTTTCCTGTTCCTTCCTACCATGTCCCACCGGCCTGCTTAATTTCTTTTTTGTAAGATATCAATTTGGATCCCTTTTATAGATGTACTGATCCGGATAGAAATGAGCGGCAGAGTTGAGTCACCATGCAGGTGGCATTTTACCTCCACTGAAAGATGCAGATAGCATCGCAGTAAAAGAAGACAGGTGGGATCGGCTCCCTATCTGCCACTGAAGCAGTGGAGACAGGTTTGGGGTCAGATTGACCCAACTGCAGTCCAGTCTTGCTTCTGCCCCTTAAAAGTCAGGTGACCTGGGTCAAGTTCTTATGGTTATCTAAGCCTTGATTTCCTCAACTCTAAAACATCCGTAACAGTGGCTACCTCATGGGTTCATTGTGAGCAAGAAATAAGTAATAATCTATGAAAGCGCTGAGCAGGTGACTCCTTTTTAATGTTCAATATATTTATTCATAGACAGCAAAGCCTCCCTGTCTGACCACAGCCTGCTGGTAGGTCAGGAGGGATGGGGTACTTATGCAGACTAGAGCAGGAGAGATATTACCAGCCCTCACTTCCCAGTCACACTCCTTATTTGTTGAGTCAGGTGACTCACATTGCCTTTCTCTCACTTCTGTAACTGTGAAGGCACCCTGGGGTGGTGGGGGTGGTGAGGGCGCAGGGCAGAGAAAAGCAAGATGGCTACAGTTCTTAACTCGTTGCAACCCTAACTTGGGATCTTGTTCATTCTTCCTGGCAGGAAGTGAGGAAGCAAAAGTAAAAAAATATTTTCCATTGGAAATATTTGATACACTGAATGTCACACTTACAAAATGGAAATGCCTGTTCAATATTATCCTGGGTGAAATTTTGTGGGGATCTGAAGTAGGACATGAACTAGCCTGAAGGTTTTTACTATAGCATTCCTCGCTCCCTTTGCCATGTGCTTCCACTCAAATCTGATTTTTACAGAAATTGCAAATATGAATCTTCAATCATGGAAATGGGATCTCTGAAAAACACCTTGCGAATAATTTTTTCCAGTTTTTAGTTTGAAAATTTCAAACCTACAGAAGGGATGCAAGAAAAGCCCAGTGATTACTTAGATTTACCTAGTTGTTATTTTGTTGCATATACTAATACATTATTTTTGAGACGGAGAGAGCCACATTCACATAATGTGGGCTGAGGTTTTTTTTTTCCCCCCTATAAAAGTGTTATGATTTAATTTCATATCGACATTGTGACTTGCAGGCACTCAGCTTCCTGGAGTTTGAGATCTGTGGTTCTTTTTGGCTATAAGATTGGGATATAAGGAATTATGCTTGTAATAACCTGCACCATATACGCAAGATACATTTTTTCTCATCCTAATAGCATTTGTGTAAGCCATGGTCTCCTCACTCCCCATTTACCTATCTGGTAACTGGTGCTCACAGAGGTTGAATCACTCCATTGGTAAAAACAGATCTTGACAAAACCCTTTCACAAAGGTTTTGGAGGATTGTCACAGGGAGATTTTAATGCATACATAGTGAAATATAGTGAAAGTTTTAGTTTAAGTATCTGGGAGTAGCAATGTTAATTTCAGGTAATTTCCCTCAACCAAGTTGGTTCCCGGTGGCGGAAGGTGGAGTTTTATGAAAACCATAGTCAGTACTTTAAGTGCTAGAAACTAAAGATTTTGAACCAACCATCCAGAGAGCGAGAAGACTCATTTTTAGGCAGCCTGTTACTAGCCGCGGTGGGACAAATCACCCTGAAGCTTCATTAGTGAACTGGGGACAACAGCCGATCTCTCTTTACCTGATTTTTTTTTTTGGTGAGACTCGATTTTGCGAACTGTGACGATCTTTATGAATACAGGACCGGCTGTATCATTTTATCTGTGGGAGTAAGGAAGGAGGGAGAGAAAGAGAGATTGAGGGGTGAGCATGGGAGGCGGGGGAGGGCTGGGTAGGGTGACAGAAATCAAACGAGGTTAGTTTCCTGAGGCTGGCGGGGAAGTCCATAGGAACTCACTGTTTGGAAAGAGAAGAAAGCATCTTTAAGGGGATTCAAAGCGTTGCCAGGTCCCAGAGAATCTATCTCCAGAATTTTCCTCCGCGGGAGGACTGGTGGCTCTCGGATCCTCGGCAAACTTCTATTCAGGCCGGGAGGCACCCTGGCGTGTGCTCTGCCTTCCAAGGCACCCAAGGGACACTTTTCCTTGCTTCTCGAGGCTGCAGGTGTCAGGATTGAGAGAGCCGGCGAGCCCGATGATCTCTTGGGTGACTTCTGTGGGCTTAGATGTTTCTTCGGTACCTGTGCATCAGGACATTCAGCTGCCCCTTGCGGGGGGCGCTTTCTCAGCCCAGGACGCCGGCCGCACCCACAACTGTGAAGCGGTGTGTGCAGGTGAACTGGCGCACGTGGGCGCCCGGGCAAACGACAGAGCTTCAGAGGCAGGGAGGTGGCTGCGCACGGTCGGAGAACTCTCTTTTTTCCATCCTTGACAATTTCCACTGAGATTTCGCCAATAAACAAGAATAAAACGTGTGCTTGGTTTTGTCTTTGCGCTCGCAGGATCGTGGCGGGTCTTTTAGAGAAGCGGGGATAAAAGATGAAGAGAAACCGCGGCAGCCCCACCCGCTGCTTCTAGGTACCCCCGGAATCGGCCGCCGGAACAGCCAGTGGGAAAGCCCTCGGGCCTGCTCCTCTAAACCCTGGGGTTGAAAGACCCACCGGCCTCGGGGAGGGGCCGGGCTTTCCACGCGCGGGGCGGGCCCCTCGCCAGCGAGCGGCGCTGGCAGGCCTCCAGCCGCGGGAAGGTGCGGAGCCCCGCGCACTTCGCGCCGGCGACGCGCGCGGACGTCCGGGCGCGCTCCGTGAGTCCCGCTTGGCAGGAGCGCGCGGGGCCGCGCGCGCCGTGCCCGGGGCCGCCCGGAGCCGCCGCCTCCGGAGAGAAGCGAGAGCCCGGCGGCGGGCGGCGGGCTGGCGGGCGTCTGGCCTCCTCACGCGGGTGTGCTGCGCTCGCGGCCCGGGACCCTGAGCGCGCGCGGTGGCGGGCGGCGCTCGCCGCCCTGTGTCCCCGCTCACAGCGCCCGAGGTCGGCGGGCAGAGCTCCCCGGACCACCCCGGCGCCGAGCGGCTCCTGCCCGCCGGGAGACGCCCCCTGGCCCCCACCCCCGCGTGGCCGGGTCGGAGGAGCGAGCGCGGCGCAGGGAGGAGGAGGCGGCGCCGCGGGGACTGCCTCCTCCCCGCCCCTCGCGTCTCCTCCCCGCGCCACCGGGAAGGACAAGGGGACTGGGCACGGGGACCCCGGCCAGTGAGCGCCAGTGCCCCGGGGCTGCCCCTTGCGCGCGCTCTCTCGCCGCGAGTCGGGGCAGCTCTCGCCTCACATGGTGCTGGCCGCAGCCATGAGTCAGGACGCGGACTCCAGCTGCCCCGAGCAACCGGACAGAGATGCCCGCAGTGTGCCCGGTGCCTCGGTGCCCCCAGCACCTTCCGGCCCGCGAGGGATGCAGCCGCCGCCTCCGCCTCCAGCCAGCCTGCCCCAGATCATCCAAAAGTAAGGGGGGGGGTACGCTGGGGGGACACGCCCCAGGCGCCCCAGTCTGTGGCTTCGTCTCTCCAGGTCCTGCTAAACTTCGCTCTGCCGCCTTGCGTTTGAAGTTTTCCTGCCCACTTTCCCGGGGGAGTTGGTGTCATTCTGGCTGTTTGTGAGGTTGGGGACAGGGAAGCCAAGTTATTCGGGGAAAGTAATTTTGGTTTCCCTTATCCCCTTTCCCTTCTCTTCAGGGATGTTACTGGATGTTTTGAACTAAAATCTCTCAGACTGGGGGGAAATGGACCAGAGACTGTATTTCATCCTTCTGGTCCCAAGAGGCCGCTGGAATGTATGGAGGACCGTGCGTGAGTGTGTGTGCGCGCGCGTGAGGGTGTGTAAGCGAAATGCCGCCACCACGAAACCACCCTTAACGGTGCCCCTGAAGTCAGCCAGTGACATTGGGTGAAAAGGGTGGTGAGGGTTTATGAGCAACATGTTTTTGCTTTGCCCTGAAAGACGTGTTTACACTTTTCAAGAAGGCCCTTGCGAGGAGTTCTCAGCCACGCAACTGTTTTCCATTAATGTCACCATCTCGCGATTCGGGGACCCGCGCGGCTTGGTGGTTAATTTTCCAGCCCGCCTTCCCAACGCGTGAGCACGTTGGGGGTGGTCCACAGGCTCTGAGAAGCTCCTTTAGCCCACCCGGGGGGACAAAAAGTAGAACGATGATGTTTTGTTTCTTCTTTTAAGATTTGTTTGACAGTTTGAGGCCTACAATGTTGGTTCGTTTGAAGGATATTTACTCTCCGAAGAGTTTCCCTCTGCTTGTAATGAAGCCCCCAAAACTAGTTTAAGAAGTGTAGGAAAGTCTGGATGATGAGTGCTTGGGCGAAACTAGAGAAATACTCACACGTACAAGCGATCGTATGGGACAGAGCAGAGACGTTTCTTCAGCGCTGCTGCATGGATGCTTTGAGTTACATAAACATTAAAATGTAGTAAGAGAGGTAAACAGCGATGCGATGCAAATGGAAGTAAGTGGCACTTAAATGTTGTTAAGATCGATTTATGCAATAGAAAGAATAGCGAAAATTCAAATTTGACATCAAAGAATGCTAGTATCATATTTCAGAACAAAATGGTTCCCCTTTTTGGACAGACGATACTAAAGCTCCATTTATGACAACTTTTTAAAATTTGTTTTTATATAACTTTCGACTGCTCGCAACTTTCCAACTACATGAAAATTAGAATATTTTATAATATTCTGTTCCTGTTGTTTTACAGAATATTTCAGTTGAGACTTAATATGAGTGACACTTTATGTACATCATTATTTAAAATTTCTCTTTAATAGAGAAAAAAATTTAAAACCTAAAGTTTATTTACTAAAAACCGTGAATTGACCAGTTAATAATTGGGAAAAATCTAATGCCCGGCCAGTGTCTTGTGGTTCGAGATTAGGCTGCACAGTAAATTTATTGAATTTGCTTTAGTATTCTAATCACCCTGCATTTTCCTATCATTTACTTTTAATTAGGAAAAAACTAGGAAGTTTAGGTTCACAGAAAAATCTCTGTAGATGGATGTCTTATTATGAAATGTTGCCAGGGCAAAAATAAATGCCGTTTCGTGGAAAATGGATAATTTAGAGTGTATTTTAGTTTCCTCATATAATAGTAATTTACCCTGTAAATCCATCCCCGTTTTGAAAATTTCATCTCTGGAATATCTTACTTTTAAAAGATAAGACTGAGCTCTTCAAAGATGGCCCCTTCTGCTAGTAGTCCAGGATGGAAACCTCAGGAAGCGCCTGATAGCTCTGCCTTGTTTTGCGCTGGTGACAGATCAGTGTTCAGGAGCCAGGTCCAAGGCCCATGGGATTTGTCGTTTATATGCTTCTATCTTTCAGTCTTTCTTTATAAGGAGGTTTTGGGGTTTGCATTCCCCCTCGTGCCCACTGACATTCTACTGGAACCAGGCATAACATAGCAAATGCTTTGCAGGTCCACCCTTAGTGCGCTGAAACTTGAGCATGTTATTTTGAAACTACGTTTGCATAATTTAATCTGAGCAACCATTTTTCTGTAGTTATGAGGTGCTGTTTGCATCAGCCATCTTTGAGAAAATGTAGTGGGGAGGTTGCCTTCAGCCGCGAAATGAGCTGTCGGCCTCTTGATTTGGGAGTTTTGTGAACCAGAGCTTTGGAGGAAAGTCTCTTCTGGTGGACTACATATGGAATAAATTTTATTGGGGAACCTGTATTTTTTTTCAAGTTATTGTAGTGAGGTTATTTTGTAATTTATAAGGGGAGAAGTTTTGAACTCTTTCACAATGATGAAGATATCAATCTTCATATGCATAGCGTTTAAGGATTACAAGAATTTTTTCACTTCTTAATGCCTAGGTTTACTGATTTTCATTAAAAAATGGCTTTTATTCAGGGTAAAGTCAATGACTTTGGTAAAATAATTGTCATGATCATAATAAAAGCCAGTTTCTACTCACATACCTTATATTTGGTGTTGAGAGAACAGCTGTATACTACATTTATGTCGATAAACACATGAGATGTGATGATAAATAATGAAACCGATTTTGTCGTTTGCTTTGTGGAAGCCAGTATCGGCACTTACGAAGACCACGTCGAAAGTTAATTTGTGTGGAGTACTTTTGTTCTACTTAGGGATATTCGGTTTTCTTATTATCGCATTCTTAGCTTCAGTCAAGAATTGTCCATGACCTTTCTGCACTTGTTAAACCCCTGACTCCTGGCCAATATTGGCATTACCTATAAAGAGTTATCAGCAGTGTTTAGACACATATTACCCCTATCTGTGTAAGATCTTTGTTTTAAATGTGCATTCTTTAGGATGGCCAATGCGGAGGTATTATTGGATAAAATATAAAGCATTATGTAAGCCACGTGGGCAATGAGAAATATAAATAACACCTTAAGAGGAGACTTGGGATGAGTTTATTAAATCAGAATAATTTGAAGACTTAAAATATATCTTCCATATTAGCAGAAGTAAGAAAACATTGGCTCGTGTGTGTCGGTGAATGTTTTATAAAGATTTATCTCCTCAAACATTCACAATATTTTATTTCCAAAAGTGTTTTGTATTTTAATTTTGTGCTTTGAAAGCAACGCTAATTCTTGATTTATAAGAAGTTATTAACCACGATGAACATCAGAAATTGAAATTTTAGGTTGTAAATTTTAAAACTCTCTACGAGATGAAAGCAGAGCCGCTCAATGCTGTGTGAAATGTTGAAGTCAGTTGTCAGATGCAACTACTACGTGTGCCACTAATGACGGCGAAAATTAACCAAACAAGCACACACCCCTTCCACAAGGTGAACACATAGGTGATTTTCTTAAATGACTTGATTTGCAGCAAAATATTCCTGGCTAATGCGTGACCTTGGGCTGCAGACCTTATTTGAATATAGATGACTTATTTTTTTTCCTTCCCAGATTATTAGCCATGAATAAAAGTCAATTCTAAAAACTGAAAAAGTTTTGGTCTAGCATTCGATAGCTAATGTCACCTGCATGTGTTTGTGACTTATGAAGAAATAAAGCCAGCTTTAATTTCGAAAGTTTATCATCTTCTGCATAGCGTTAGTGACGCTGGCCAACGGTGTTTTGGCCGACTGTGTCTTCAGAGCAAAGTGCTCCCTGATTCAGAATAGAAAACGTGATAAGTAGTCATTATGATTATAGATAACTCTATAGACATTCTGCATTTGGAAAGATCTTCAAGTAACTCTTAGGGAGTGATACGCAGGCAAGTTGTATGTGATGTCCACCCGCTTTGACGGAGATGCTCACAATTACCTCCAGAATTGGAGAGAAAAATGAGAATTTGCCAAAAAGGGACATTACCTCACTCATACTCGGTCCTTTTCTGGAAAGAGGATGGAATTTCTAACATATGTGCCAGTTTATAACATGAATTTGAGACCATTTTTAGGGGAAACAGGGGTACAATTGTAGAAGGAATTTTGAAAATTTTAAATACCATCTTAAACTGCACGGAAGACAAGCATTCAGCAGGAGAAAACATCTGAGAGGATTAAGCATTTACCCAAAACAGGCGAGGAGTGAGGGTGGGCTCTTAGCATTCTTCAAAGTTTCTTTGCTTCTCCAGAAAGCCTCTTAAGCATAATTTTTTTTAAAGGCAATTATGCTTGAGGGTTTGTTGTGATTAGTATTTTTAGATAGTAAGTGTAGCCATCCAGTTATGAATTTTTCTTAAATGTCCAAAGAGATCGGTATTATGAAATGTAGTACATTATTCTCATTAGTCATGGTAAATGACTATACATATGGCATACACAGAGCTGTTCTAATGCCAGTGCTGTAGGGATAAGAAAAGAAGAAAAATCTTATCACCTATTTTATTCTTCTACCCACTTACATCTTTGCTACCTCCTGAGCGATTTATCAAATTAATAATTTTAAAAGCCCAAACCTGTCAGTTGGAATGTTAACGCTGATCTGTTAAGATCTCTTTGTCTTTCCTTACAGTTACTGGGAGAAAAAGAAACCCCACCAGGATTGGCTCACAGTGAAATGATCCCACATGATCCAGTTTCTCTCTCTCTGATTTATTTTTCTTGGGGCTGTAGGCTCTTCTCTCCAGTTAAACTAATATTTCTTCCCTGCCCCCAACAGCTAATCCTCAAGGAGACAAACCAATATAACTCAATTTACAGCTTTGATAAACAGGAATCCACAAAAATCTTGGGAACTGGAGTCTAATCAAGCGATAGAATTAAAATGGACTGAACTAAACATGGAAAGCAAGAATGGAAGAACCTTGAGATAGTGGAGTTAAAACTCCAAAGAGAAATCCAGAGTCAGGGCTCCCTTTTCTCTTCATCACCATGGTCCCCCTGCCAGACAAAAGCTTGAAAGGGTTCTCCTGTGCCACAAAATCCCACTTAATCTGATTTTTATTTCCTGCCACAGTAATTACCTTGTTTGGGATGGTCTGATAGGATTTTGTGTTATTTTAACAGGGAAAGTTGCTGTGGATCCGCAGCTGGCGTGAGTGACTGGTAGTAGTGTTTAGAATAGCATGTTGAAAAGTTTTGCAGAAAGTAAAGTGATCCCGTATTCCAGAATCAGAGCAAAGACCATGATTAGTGATTTGTAGAAAGGAGTACACGGCAGTTCTCTTTCTGGTTAATGGACCTGGCTGGATCTTGGTGATATGTGTGTTATCCTGGGAACCTAATATTCCTCGTTCCCACCAGTGAGAAGACTGGGAAACCCTAACTTTAATTAAATAGACACATTTTTGGATCAGGAATGTGAATTTGTTTTCCAATACCACCAAGGGGGTTCTGGCAATGGGCTGATATTTTGCTTGGCTCAGTGGGTGGTCGCTGTTTAAATTCCACCCAACTAAGGTTTCAGTCGTTGACATTTACAGACAGCAAGTTTGGGGACAAGTCATCACTGCCAGCTGTTTGAGGAGGTGGAAGGGAAGGACCCCCTCATACTCCTAAGATTTTGTTGTGTACTTTGGATATAAGATATATTTCTGTGAATATGATGCCTATTCTAATATGGTTACGTCTTTACAGCCGCAGAAGTTACAGCCAAGTTAATCGATCCTTCTCTTTCCTTATATTCTGCTGGATTTTATAAGATAAATCCCATGATGATTTACAAGGCAACTTTTCCAACTCACTGACAGCAGATCTGTTAGGGAGATGGCACATACTGCTGTGAATGTATTTTATGAGCAAAAAGGGAGCCGTTAAGCAACTTGCATGAGGAGGTGTTAATAACGTGTAGCTGTTTGCCGAATAAATCTTTCCATATGTTCAGAAACAAAAGGCCGAGGGTCATGCATATGTTTGGGGGTGGTTGTCACCCCATAAAGATAGTTTTCACGCCACTTTGCCCTTCTTTTAATGTGGGCATTTGCTTTAAGGATGCACGAGGCCATTTGCTGTTGCCTTTTCTTTGCACCTGCCTTCTCTCTATCACGGTAAAGACCCATCACTTATCAGTTGCCGCTTCCCGCTCTAGCCCAAACCTGGAAGCCTCTGTTCGCGGCTGTCTGGACACGAGGAGTAGGCAAAGCAATACATGTTTTAAAAGACGTATTAATTTCACCGAGTTACTTCTTTTGGTTTATTTTGAATTCATTATTGAAGAGAAGGATTTAGGATCTGCCTGGTGCTGTCAAGTGTAAAATGAGCATCTTTGTTCTAAATTAATTATCGGGTTTCTGACCAAGAGGGTTAAGGAGCAAAAGAAAACACTGGTTGGGAGTGGGTGACCCCGACAAGCCTATAAACCTTCCTAATCCAGCCTCTCCAGGGGTTGGAAATGATCGATGGCAGTTCCTTCCAAGAATAAAATTATGTGAACCTCCAGGAATATTGCTGAGTGATCATCAGTGTAGAAGGCTGTCCATCTCCTCCTGTATACCTGACAGAGAATATATTTCATATCAGTTACATTTTAGCAATTGGCACAGGTACATATTTGTGAGATCGATTACTCAGGAAAGAAGCAATAACCACAAAAAGACAATCGCTTTCTCCAGAATTTGCAAAGAATATTTGAATCAGTGCCATAATTTTAACGTCAGAAAAGCAGACGCAAATGTCAGTGAGAAGGACATTTTATGCTGTTTTCTAATGTCTAAACATTTTAATAAATAACAATTATTTTGGAATGTTGAAATGAACACTCGAGTTTGCAAAAAGTTCTGTTTTCAATTCAGGAGAGACAGAGCGGATACTTTTCATATGTCCAAGTCGGCTTGTGTTTGAATAGGCAGTTGGGAGTGCTTTGGTGATATCATTGTTTTTAGAGGCGAAAAACGTAAACACAGGACCTACAGGCGTCTTCTAGGAGCCTGGCTGCCGAGCGGACTGGACTCGGTCAACCGTGACGGCGCAGTCAGTCGGCAGTGCGGGCGGCGCAGCCGGCCTGCCGAGCGCTCATGGCCTGAAATACACTTTGCAGAGAGATGGTGGTTGTCCAAAAGCTGGGCCTTAGGTTTCCCTGTGGCTCCTTGAACTGAAGAGCCCCAGCGTTGTTTCCTGAGCCTCTGAAGGACAGGGTCTCCTTGGGGCCCTGCGTCCCCCTGGGATGGCCTGGCAACAGGGAGAGCTTTTATTTGATATTTGGAAAGATTCATTTTTAACCTTCTGCATAACAAGGGAGAAGAGCTTGTGATTAAAACTTGATTTATAGACTTTATACGTCATATACATAAGAATATTTATTGCAGCCTTGTCTAGTAGAGCAAGCGTTAGAAACTAAATGTTTCTCAGCTGAGAAAATAAATCATTTGCATGAATAACAGTGTGTACCGTTCAACCATTAGAATGCTGCTGTTATTTTATATATGTAAATATGGACTATAAACCATATAATACTGTTAACTAGAAAGAAATTACACACAGCATGTGTACAGAGATCTTGTGTTTTTAAAAAAAAACGTGTATGATTGTGCGAGTGCCTGCAAGCTTGGAAAAACATCTGAAGAACAAACAGGAAGTTGTTAACCGTGGTTCTGACTCTAGGTGGTGCAGTTATAGTGGTCTGCCTTTTTTTTCTCTTTTATACTTTCTGGGTTCTTGGTTTTTTTTTTGTTTTTTTTTTTTTGTTTTTTTGTTTTTTTTTTTTTGCGAGCTTGTATATGTTGGTATTGCACTGTCTTGAAGTCTGACCTGCCCGTTAGCATTTTAGATTTTAGATCTGGAAAGCATCTGAGAGCTGCCGGAGCCCGGTCCCTCTTGTTTTCCTCGTAAGGCTAGTGAGCATCAGAGAAGGCAAGTGAATTGTTCCAGGTCATACAGCAAGGCAATGGTCAGGGTGAGCTAGGAATCCTCGTTTTTCTGTCTATTGTGTTTTCTGCTAGGCTACCCTTTTGTCTGCCTGGAAATGAGGGAAAGTCAAATGGAGAACATTTCGAAACTATCTTTCCACCGGCTTCAGTCTGTTTACATTCCCTAAGGGGATTTTTGTAGAGCATCCATATGTATCTCCTGTCCACCCCCGCAGGTTTCTGTGCGTGGGGTAGCGGCCGGGTCTCCCCAGAGCGCCTCCTGCTCTGTTCCGTCCTGCCGAACACAAGACCAGTGACACATTCCCCCTGCCCCAAACTATTTGAAAGGAAGTGGCATAACCATAATTCTGTTCACAAATCTAAGGAAATTAATCTTACTTAAATAATTTTTTGTAATAAACACTAGATTTCTAACGTGTTCCCATAATAAATAATAAAAATGCCTCTTAGCTGTTTTTAAAAATCCCTGGGTTTGCATTTGTTGATGATGCCTCTTTTAATTTAGCAGCGTGCCTGCCTTTTTCTCTTCCTCATGACCGTAGATTGCAAGCTAGCTGCCTTGTAGAATGATCTGGATGTGTCTACTGTCTCAGATTCAGGTTAAGCATTTTGGCAAGGGTATGCCGTGGGCGATGTGTGTTCCACGAAGTTTGATTCCCTGAGTTAACTTGGTCACCACCAGATCTCTCCACTGTAATGGCACATTTTTCTCTTTGTGATAAGTAACTAGTCTGTGGGAGTGATACAGTAAGACCTTCTGAATATCCTGTCTCCCAAAAAACTTTCATCTAGTGGTTTTGTTTTTTAATTTGACCATATTCTAAAAAAAAGCCGCTTCGATGAAATGTGTGGAACCGAAATGACAATTAAATATCACTTTAGAATGGATATAGAGTTTAAATCTGACAGCCATGCAAAAGTGTTTGTATTGTCCCAGCCTGAACATATTATCTGGAGCTGCTGGATTTTTTCACTCCTGACTTGCTAGGAACTTAACTGATGGGCCTGCCACTTCCTACTTAACCTCTACGGCAGGCGTTCTGTCACAGGCCGTAACACTTTTTAATGTCCATACAGAGTGAATATACATACCTTTTAATGCTGATGGTAATGACTGGATGCTAATGTAATTTTTGCTAGCTCACACAATTTCTTGGCATCCTCTTGAAGCTATGTCAACTCTTTGCAAAAACTTCTTCTCTTCCTTTTTAAAATCACTATATGAAGCCGACTTTAAAAATGACCGATGACTTGCCCTGGAGCCTAAACTGGGTGAGTCCTGGAGCCGGTCTGTGACTACCAGTTTGTTCATGCTTTTTAGGTTGAAGTTAGGTAGCTATTTTTGCCTCTTCCAGATTGGTACTCTTATTTTCATGCAGAAAATATGTACGGGTGGGGAAAGTTGTGTGGAGTCGTGAAAAGAATCCAGAGTAGGCTCTATGTTGTAGAATCAGCTTTACCGCCACTCACCCTGATCATATAAAGTGAATAATATATTCACAATAATATAAAGTGAATAACAATGAACATTCATTGAGGGCTTCCTGTGTTCCAGCTACTAGTCTAAGCACTTCACGTATGTTTAATCCACTTAATCCAACAATAGTCCTGAGGTAAGTGCTGTTATCTCCTCCATTTTACAGATGAGGAAATCGAGTTACAAACTTACAAGGACTCAGTAAAGCTTAAAAAAAATAGTATTTATGAGACAACTGGGGGGCTGGAGCTGGGAATGGGAGAATGTTATCTAAATCCAGGTGATCTTATCATCTCCCTGTAAATATCCGTGTCCTCCAAATAATTTCTAGAAAACCCGTCATTTACAAAGAAAATATTATGCAAAAGAGTTGCTGAAATAAATTTGAAAGCTGGTCGAATTTGAGATAAACTAAACGATCTAATCAAAACCATTTTTTTTTGGTCTTCTGCCCTTTGTTTTTTTCTGTAATTTGAGTATGCCTTTTGATTTAAAGTGAAATCCATATCCCAATTTAAATTCCACAAGCAAATCTGACTCTGGCATTGATTCACTGCCTTACTCTATTTGTTATGCATGTTAGTCAAGATCTGAATTTGATGCTCACTGAGAGTATATAAACACTTATAATCCTCTCAGCATGTGCTAAAATAATAACAGATATGATCATTTGATTTGCAAAGTGAGTGTCAGCCAAGTTCTACCAGACCCATTTCTGAACCAATTCAAAAAAAAAAAAAAAAAAAAGAAAACCCAAAAAACCCCAAAAGGAAACCTCCCCCCCATTAAGTAGTTATTCCCCATTTCCTCGACCCCTGTTCCCCAGGTCCCTGACAACCACCAACCTGCTTCCTGTCTCTGTGGGTTTGCCCTGGACATTTCATACAATACGTGGCCTTTTGTATCAGACTTTCTTTCACTTAGCGCACTGTTTTCGAGGTTTATCCGTGTCGTAGCACATGTCGGTATTTCACTTCTTCTTGTTGTCGAATGATGTTCCATTGTATGGATAGACAACATTTTGGTTATCCATTCATGAGTCGGTGGATTTGGGTTATTTCCACCTCCTGAATATTGTGAATAGTGCTGCTCAAACATTCGTGTACAAGCTTTTGCTTGAACGTCTGTTTTCAATTCTTTTGGAGATAGCATATCTTGGAATGAAATTGCTGAGTCATATGGTGACTCTACACTTAATTGACTGAGGAAACTCCAAATGTTTTCCAAAGTGGTGGTACCATTTTACATTCCCACTGGCAGTGAGTGAGCGTTCCAGTTGCTGCACAACTTTGCCAACAGTTGTTATTGTCCCTTTTTAAAAAAAATTGTGGCCACCGTAATGGGTATAAAGTGGTATCTCATTGTGGTTTTGCTTCGTATTTCTCTAATGACTAATGTCATTGAACATCTTTTCGCATGCTTGTGTTGGTCATTTGTATATCTTCTTTGGAGAATATCTATTCAGAGCCTTTGTCCATTTTTTAGTCATCTTTTAGTTGTGAAATCATAAGAGTTCTTTATAAATTCTGGATTTGCAGATATTTTCTCCCATTCGGTGTGGTTTATTTCAACGTAATGATTCTAAAGCTCATCTATTTTGTTACATATATCAAAAGTTGAGTCCCCAAACTTACCATAAACCTTTCACCCTCTCTGGATTGTTGGTTTCACATGGTAAACACACTGCACTGATATTTAATCCTCTAAAGAATTCCTAGTGGAGTCTTCTGTCACATCATAGAGCCGTGTAGGGTAGCAGTTCGGGAAGAAGGTGTCTGTCAGTGCCGGGTCCCCAGCAGCCTGTGGAGCAGTGGACAGGATGGAACTGTCAGTTGGAGGTGCCCTGTACACACCATCATCACCACTGTGCTGAGTGGTTCACACATGCTTCCAGGTCGTCTGTTTTATCAGCCCAGCTGATTGGTTTGGGGACACAGGTGCTTCCTCCATCGGTCCCTCCATTCTCAGCCTGAACATCTGTTAGGGAGATAGTTTTCCCCTTCTCATTCTTCTCTTTTGCTGGGGACACCACATTGAGAGAGGAGGAGGGAATGCAAAGCCTCCTTTTTTTTTTTTTTTTTTTTTAAATGTGGACATATCTTTTAGTTTTCTTGGGTAAATATCTGGGCCAATGATACTTTAACCTTTTAGGAGCACAGATGCTGTACATTAGAATCATTTTTGGGGGGTGAAACCACCTTTGAGTTTTTATTATTTTGTCCTTGAACCCAGCATGTTAATGTGACCCTTCTAGGCATCTAAACATGCCTTTTCATTTTCGTTTTCAGCATTAGTCACTGATTAGCTTAGTTTGTTTTCTCTTCTTTGGACGACTCTTCCCTCAATAATTTTTTTATTGGACAAATAATTCTTACCATGGAAGTGGGCCATGAAATGAATAAGATGATGCAACTGTAGAACTTCAAGCTGGAAAGGACCCTAGAGATCATCTAATTCAGTTTTCTCACTTTATAGAAAAGAAGGTCAGATCCAGAAGAAAGACCAGATTCACAAAAGGGCACTCGACTATTAGAGAAGATAAGTGAGCAGGGAAAACGCACGTGCCTGTAAGTGTCATTTGAAGTCTCCCAGCGATGAGGCGTCTACAGCTGCAGGGTGGGTCAGTGATCAGCCCTGTATTCCTGCCATGCTGGGAGGTTCACAGGCTACTGTCTTCCCTCCTGGGTTATCCCATGTAATCCTCCAACAGCCCTGTGAAGTAGGTAGGGATTAAATAACGGTACCAGTGGTTCAGGGTCCCCTAGCCAATGACCGAAGAGCCCAGGCTCAGAGCCAGGCCTCCTGATCCGTTCCAGCTTGTGCTCCCCGCTTCCATGCCCACTGCCACGGCCTCGGTTCCGGCCTCCCAGGTCCTCTCCCTGCCTCCGGCCGGCCCTGTCCTCAGATCTTCCTTTTCTCCACACCCGTGCAGCCTTAATCTTGTCATCTGCTTACTTATAGCCTTGCTGTAGCTTCCTATTGCCTGTAGGTTGAGATTCAGACTGTTTAGAAGCCCTTCTAGACCTGTCCCCACTTAGCTGTCCGGCCCTGAGCTGGTTGTCATGGCTGCCCTCAGTCTGTCTTTACTACACCACCTTCTCACCCCTCAACTCGAATATTTCTTTCATTTTTATGGATTCTGCTTAGACTTTACCTCTTCATCATACAGGAAGGGGGGTTACGGGCCCCTTTCTTGTAATGCCTTGTCGCCCCCACTGTAGCATTTATCCCACACTTATCATTGTCTGTCTCCCCTAAAGATCCCATAAGGTCCTTGTGGGCAGGGCCAGTGTCTTCGATCTTGGTGTCCTCAGCATCTGGTAGGGTCCATGGCGCATAGTTTGTTGAATACATGCGAGAACGGGAAATTTAACTGTAACGTGACTTGATCTAACTGACTTTGTGATGAGAAAAACCACTCAGGATGGTCTCATGAGTGAGAATTGATGTGAGACCAAAGCTTGGTTTTTTCCAACTTATGTTTTATTCAGCCTGCCTATCTGAAAGGGATAGATAGACATGAATACCCTGCCTTCATGTTTGGAGAGGCAGTATAAGCAGAAAGTACAAACCTAGGAAATAAGAAACCTGAGCAGAGGTAAGGCACGTAGTCTCAGGTCTTACATTTGTTAGAACGGGGGTCAGGGTGTAGGCTTGTTATAGAATTTGTGGTTTGTCTTAACAATCAATGAGACCAAACACGAACATACTTTGACAGGAAATAAAGTGCTGAATACATGTGTATTATAATGTAACCTTTTTTGTCTCATTCACTCATCTCCAGCCAGGGACCTGATTATACCTCTCCAAGTACAGGCAAATTCCAGATTGAATTTCTTCTGCGAGATTTGACCCAAGTAGGAGAAATGGTAGAAAGGAACCCTTGGAACACCCCTTAAGTCTCATTGCATCAAAACGTAGAATGACAGGAATTTCTGGAACACTGCTTATTCAAGGAATCGCTAAACACAGTTCAAGGCAACTGCAACAGCAGGAGACTAGATTATTATCCTGATATTTGCTATCATGACAGTTGAATTGTGGCAATGATAATGACAATGGACCTGTGGCAACTTCTTAAAGGAGTTGCACAGATAATAATATATTGCCCGTGATTTCTCAGCGAGACCTAATCTGACCCCCTTATTTAAATTGCATCCTGTACTTTCCCATCCAGTCTCCCTTACCTTGCTCTGTTTTCCCCCATAACACTTGTCATCTTTTAACAGGTGATGTAATTTACTTGTTTGACTTATTGAGTTTTTATTGTCTGTTATAGCCCCTCCCACCCCGCCTGCGCTGTGCAAGCTCTCCAAGAGCAGGGGAGTTTTATTTAGTGATTCCCACCCACCCCATCCCTTTCCTGTCAGTGCCTAAGAATAATACCTGGCACCTGGGAGCAGCTTGCTAAATATTTGTGGAAGGACTAGATGAACAGTTAATAAAAATGCCAAGCTTAAGCATTGCTACATGGTGGCATTTGTTTCTTCTCTGGGCCCACCTAGGATGTGAATGACATGTGACTCCTGGATCTGAGTTTTGTGATTCAGGAAACAAATGAAAGTACAAGATGTTAGAAGATTGTAGCCTCTGCTCCGGTGTGATTCTTGGCAGTAAAAGAAGGTGCCAAACCTGGGCTGCTCCCCCAGCCCAGGCGTCAGTGACCCTTAAAGTGGCCTGGCTCCAGCAGCAGCCAGTCTAACTGGGCTCTCCTTGCAGACATCCAGGCTGTGCATTTAATGAGATCTTGGTGTTGAATGAAGAAGCGCCAGGTTTCACTCAGTCCCTTAAAATCGGGGCCCAAAAGACTGGGACAATCCCTTGTCCAGTAACAGGGAATTAGTGAATAAATTTGGCTGCATCCTCCTCTACTATGAGGACCATCTCCGTGTGCTGGCACAGAGAAATCTCAAGGATATGGGGAAAAAGCGGGGCGCAAAACGTGTGTACAGTTTCTACCTTTTGTGTAAGAAAAGGGAAGAGTGGGACTCTTTATATATTTCACATTTACCTTAGTTGCATAAAAATACTGGAAGGATAAATGAAAAGAACACTAAATAAAATGATTACTTATGAGTGCAGGTGGAGAATGCGGTTGAGTGGGTTGAGGCTGTGAGGTGAGACCCGTGTTACAGCAGGTGACGGAGGGTGAAGGAGGAGGCTCAGGGAGGACAGACCAGCCGTCTGCAGAGGTCAACCTGAGCTGATTTCAAATCCATACCTAGAGGCTTGCCAGGTGGATGGAGGAGGGCAAGTCTAGATGGAGGTGGGAGGAGAACATTCTAGGGGGTAATGCATTTTCAGAGATGAGAAAGACCATGGTGACCTGGGAGCCTCATGAGTAATTCTACTTGACTGGAGGTCAGAGTGTATTTTTAATTAAGGGACACAAACATGGGATGGGTAGCTGGGGAATGGTGAGAGCTGAGGATGTAAAATAAGGCAGGATGCTGGTGACGCAGAACCGTGTTTCTCAAGGCAAGGCGTTTGGATGTTATCTTTTGAGTAGCCATTTGTAAGCAGGGGCCTGATGTAATGCGATTGGTGTTCTGGAAGATTGCATGGGTATTGGAGAAGAGAGGATAATTGGGAGGGGTGTGCGTGTGTGTGTGTGTGTGTGTGTGTGTGTGTGTAGGTGTGTACCTAGGAGGCCTCCTGCACTCAGGTGATGAGCATCTGAAATGAGTGAGCACCATAACATGACAGTTAAAGGTAGGTATTGGAGTTGGAATGCCTAGGTGTGCATCCTGGCTGCCTACTTGCTTGCCAGGGGTGTAGCCTTGGACAAGTCACTTAACCTCTGTGCACGTCCATTTCTTCGGGTGTAAAGCGGGGCTGATAGGGCATCTACCTCAGTGTTATTGTGAGGAGTGAATGAGATTATGTGTGGTAAGTAGCCTTAAATGTTGGTCACCTGTATTAAGGTGGTGGCAGTGGTGTTGGTGGGGAGGGAACAGGCCAGAGAGGTGTTGGAAGTAGAGACGAGTAGGAAGAACCAACGAAGTCTCCATGCTGCCTAATCCGAGCTGCTGGGAGGATACAGTTGGGAAAGGGAAGCTCAGGGTGATGCTGATCGGTGGTGTGGGTGTGGACAGGAGCCAGCAGTCAGTCCACACCAGATCTGTGATTCGTCGAAGGGATGAAAGGGCATCAGGAAAGGAGAAAGCACTGAGAAGCCCCGCCCACCCCCGCCACTTTGATGTCCCAATTCAGGGAACTGCTTGTAGTTCACAGACACCCAAACTAATCCATGATATTTTCAATCTGAATATTTCATATTGTGCCTAACTTCTTTATTAGGGGAGAGAGAATTATGTATAAGGTGTGCATATAAGTCAGGAAAGGCTGGGGATAAAGGCATTTCCTTGAGCTTAGTACTGCCTTTTCTCAAAAGAAATTTTCTTTGTTTAAAATGTAGAGAATTGAATTAGATAGTTTTAATCAAAATCCTTCTCAGGGATTGTTAATTAAGCCTCTGAGATTTCAGAGACTTGTTTTTCCTTGTTGAAGTCAGCATGTAAAACATATAACCTCATGGGGAGAATGTAAAAATGGTATCACTTCAAGGGAGGGGAATTTGACAACATCTAGCAAAATTACCTGTGCATTCTTTTTTGACCAAATAATCCTTTTTATGAATTCTATGCCAAAGATACACAGGCAAAAATAAGAAATGACATGCACAAGGCCTTCCGTGGTGGCATTATTTGTAATAGCAAAAGACTGGAAACAACTCAAATAAATGTCCAGCGATAGAAGAAACCACAGGACATCCATACAGTGGGATTCTACGTAGCCGCGAAAAGGAAGAAGGACCATCTCTATATACTGCTATGAGATGATCTCCATGACACACTGTTAAGTGAAAAATTTGGGGTGAAGAAAATACAGGTAGTATGCTTCCATTTACCTGAGAAGTACATATGTATTTGTTTATAATGAAAAGAAATGGAAGAGTAAACAAAAATGATTACCTGTTATACATGGATGGAAGAAATGGTCAGGGATAGAGGCCAGGCTTTTCTGAATGCATTTTTTTTTTTTTTTGTAGACTTGACTCTGGAACCCCGTAGATGTTTTTCTTAACTATAAACGAAGTTTAATTAAAATTTTAAAAAATCACCCCAAATCAAGAGCAAAATGAAGCATATTTTATGTATCAAATTTGTAGTTTAACCACACAAAAATACTTCGAATGACTTTAAAACACAATAATATGATTATCTATAGTAGAATTTATCTTAAGGCAAAAAAAATTTCAAATAAATCTTAAGCTGTTTTCAAAAATATTGTAATAGTCTTGGTATTACTATTCTGAATCATATATATAAATTATGGTAAAATAATCAGAAACCAATGTTTTTAGTATATAAAAAAGAAGTTTATAATCAAAGATGTTAACTAAAAATCTTATAAACTTAAATTTGAATTGGCAGTGTCAGTATGAACTCCTGATATATTTTCTCTTTAACAAATGAAGTATTTCTTAATTTTGTCCACTGAAACGCCAAGATATAATGACCAACTCAGTAGAGGTAAGCACCTGTAACACCCAGATTGTGGCCTCTAATGTTTAGAGATCGAAGATTTCTGAGAAAAATGGTTGATTGCAGATCTATAACAGGACATGTACAAAATGAATTGGAATATCTTGTTACATGAGAAAGTGAAAAAGCTATCAAAGACCACTTGTGCCCTCTCAAAAGGACTCAGTAGCCAAGTTAAAGGGCTTCCCAGTTCCCAAATATGGAATGATTTGAGCATTAAAAAGAATAACTATACCGGATTAATGTACATTGTACATCAAATGTATTACATTGTGCAAAATCCCTGAGTTAAACATTCAGTGGTCTCCCCTGGAAGATGTTGAGGACCCAACTCATTCTGCAAACTGGCCAAGGAAGGGAGGAATCACATTTATTCTGTCCTTTCTTATTGGTTACCTTAGGGTACTCAAATCGTTGATGAGGAAAAGTTCTTTTTTTAATAAAAGAATTTCATCTAGTAGTCACAGAAGGAATATTAGAGTTGGGACATCAACATTTTGCATCTTCTAGTGAAATAATAAATTTAGATAATGTGGTTATTAAGTGGTTGCTAAAACACTAGGTGAAGCCGATGGGAAACTTTATCATGGTTGGATCAGGCTGATGACATTGAAACCCACTGATCAATCTTAACGTGACAGAAAAGAAAGACTCCAGGCATCATGTGCCTATTGAGGTGATGTAGTAGAAATGTGCGGCACTATCAGAAATAGAACCTGAGTCTTTGCCAAGCGCAAGATTTAACTACCAGTTTATCGAAAATACAGGGGGGCAGAAGAACATGTCAGAGTAATACCATGGAGATAAAAACTGACCAACTGGACTTTGAGACATTATTCAGGCCAGAAACCTGGTTTCTTCAACAAGTAAATTTTTGCAAGAATAAGAGTAGCAGGAGGGGTTATCTGTAGATTAAAAGAGACCTAAAATACTTAACAGCAAAATGGATCCTAGCTCAAACAAACCGACTAATCAAAATTATGAGATTAATTAGGGCATTTGAACACCCTAAATATCTAGGCTAAAGAATTCTTTATTAATATATTAATTAATTTGTTATTTATTTATAGTTGTGATGATATTGTGATTATGTTAAAATTAAAAAGTTACTCTTTTTAGAGCTATATACTAAAGTATTTATAGATGAAATGACATATCAGGGATTGGCTTCAAAATGATAGTGTGAAGGGTGGGAATGGGTAGCCGGTACAGAGTAAACAAGATTGACTGAAATAAATAATTGTTGAAGCTGGGTAATGGGTACATGGGACTTCATTATACTGTTTTCTTTACCTTCATATAGTTAGAAAATGTCCATAATAAAAGTAAAAAAATAAAACCCGCCAGCTTAGTCAGTTTCATCTGCCCCTGAATTTAATTTTGGGCGGTGGAGTATCCTCTTGAAATCACCTGGGTAGCAGTTAGAAGGGCTAAGATGCTACTCACATCTGCCTGGCCCCACAGCTCAAGGTCTTCCCATTTTCCTCTGTAGAATTGATGACCCTCTGTGGCTCAAACTATCGTGGGATTGTTTATCAGGTTTCACTAGCACTCATCATGTAAACTTGGGAAAACGGAGGCAAAAGCAAAACAAGAACCCCAAATCAGAACTAAAACATGAAAGTTGGTCTTCCTCCAAGGGAGAGAACTTTTACCCAAGGTGGAAAGACTGCAAACCTCCCACCTTGACCTGGTTGGGCTTCTCCTGTTGTACCGCCTTGGGTTTGGGATTGAGAGACCTGGGCTAAATAAAGTAGCATGGCCTGTCCCTTACTAGCTGTATGACCTTACTGTCCTGTGCTTCAGTTTATTCAACCTCATCTGGTTGTTGGGAGAATAACATGAGCTGGTAAGGCCTCAGGTGTTTATTTAGAAGAGAAAGCGGAAGCACAGCTCACTTGGACCCCTCCCCCCCGCCCCCGCCGCCCCAGCCCTAGCACATTCTCCAGGACCTGGGGAGACAGCCTCACCTCAATTACCATTTAGGAGGCTCAGTGCTCTAAGGATGATCATTTTTCTACATGGTCATGTTTTGATGTGGCCCAACAGCCAAGGACGGCTGGAGAAGATCATTCTTCAGTGGGTCCGCATGAAAGCTGGAGGCCAACTTTAACTTGCCCATCTTTGAGATTGGGAGGAGAAGGTGAAATTGCTTGTCCTTTCTGAAGGATACACCGCACCATTTTTTCTCCCTTTTTTATCTCTTATAGCCGCACCCTGTCCTACTTTCCTCACTAAATTTCTTAACACACAGAGGGCTCCATCTAGCAATGTGGATCTTTTCTCGAGCCCTTTAAGAGTTGCTGGCCAGTGCCCTTGGTTGAGTCACTTGGTCACCTGGGAAATGTCCAGAAGCCATACCTTGTGGCCTTTGATCCCTGGGTGTCTGGTTCACTTTCCCCCACTGCATGTGGCCTGCCCACCACTTGCCAGGGCTTGGGTGTGAGAGAGCCAGCCGCTGGCCTGGCTGAGGCAGCTCAGCCAGAGGGAGCCCTGATTTACGAACTGTCCATATTTAACCGAGGCTACAGCACTTTTATTAATAGAACATGCTGCATTTCCTTTTTATAAAAATATAAAGATCACTGCACTCAGGAAAATGCCTGGTGACTTTCTGTCTTTGGGGCATGTTCATCACCAGGCTAAAATTAAAAGTGAAGTCAGGCCCTTCTTGAGTCTATTTTTAACCGAGTTTAGCATATGAATGTGAACGTGAAGTCTTTCTTTAGATCTCACTTAACTCAATTACTTACTTATGCCAAGCATCCCGCCTGGAATTCTGAACTGGTTGGGTCTACCTAGAGTAGGAGGCCCAAAGGGAAGTTAGGGACAACTAACCATATCCCCTGCTGAGTTTGTGTGTCTCTACCCATCCAGGTTCACTTATTCCAGAAGTTAAGGTGGAGCTAGTCATCATACTGAAAACAAACAAATAACAAACACAAATAACTTCTGAGAGAAACCAACCAACTAACCAAACCAACCAACCAACCTAAGGCCATCCTGTGATGCTTAGATATGTAACAGCCCCTACTTGGTACCTATTTTCCTAGGGGCCCCAATTTAGAAACAGCCACTTGGGTTGAAGGAGAGACTTTGTCATGCAAGCAGAAAGTGCGAATGGCCCTGGCATCCCACAGGAGACTTGGGACAACAGGTGGAGGGAGGGAGAGAGGGGAAAAACATAACAAGTGTCATTCCTGCCCGAGAGTCACCGTGAGTGATGGGAGTGCGAGGGGAAACTTTCAGAAACCCTCTTAAATTCCCTCTTTGAAATCTTTTTAATGTCTGCTCTTTGAGGCCTGTGAACAGAGGGGAGGGCAGAGGGCAGACTTGATCCTAAATCTTAAGATTCTTTGGCCTAAAGTTTCACTTGAAGGCAGGGACTGACAAAGGCTCTTTTTTTGAACTTCTGAGGGTGGTTCCCTGTGGACGTTTTTCAAATAAACCACTTAAAAAAAAAAAAAAAGAAAGAAAGAAAGAAAGAAAGAAAGAAAGAAAGAAAGAAAGAAAACCCTGTCTATCATGATAAGTCTTCACCCTTGTTTTGTTTTTCTGAAAAGTGATTTTAAAAATGGCGATCTTATGTTTTATGTATATTTTATGTATGAAAAATATTGGTAGTTTGTTCCAGTTGTGTCAATTTTCTTCCCACTTTTACGTGAATGTGTGTTTAGCTTACGTTGTCCTGAACCCCTTTAAGGCGTTGCCACTTTGAAGCAGGAGAAAGCTCCTTCTATATTTTTGGTATGGCCCCAAAGCCATCACTGAGGACCAGTGGAAGATTAATTTAGAATACCAATTACTTTTGCTAATCTATTGATAGTGAGGTTGTTTATGGCTAGAAAACCTTGAAAATGTTGCAAGAGTCTGAGCAGGGAGCATGGGGAAGGACCCGGTGAATAGGCAAACCCTTGATGAACAGAGTTGCTAAATTCAAAGTAATAAGCCATTTCTTTGAAAGCATTCAGTTTCACCATATTTAGTTGTTCAGATTTTTTGTCTTGGTTTTTATCTTGACTCTCCCGAGTGAATCTAATGATTCATCTCTTTGAAACCTTTTTGTTTCATCTTACTGGGTTGTTCATACTAAGGAGAGCATTTTTGTCTCCCTCCCCGCCCCCCCTTATCTCAGCTTGACCCTTTAGAGAGTCTAAGTATTTCACATCTTGGCATTTCAGAGTGGATCCAAAAAATGGTCAAGATCATTCTCGTCTCTTTCTCAGAGGCTGTTGGGTGGCACCTGGCACAGATAGACAGATAAGGAAGTGAAGAATGTGGCACATCCTTAAATTGTCCTCTGAGGTGAGATCTGAGCCTAAATTTCTCATGACTGGGCTGAGCGAAAAGCCCCTGGCATTTGCCTCCGCTTCTTTCACTGCTTTATGATTTGTAGGACTGAGGCTAGGCCTGGAATCCCCAGAGTTCCTCTCAGCTGGAGTTCCCTCGCACAGCACCGGCGGCTGGTGCTAATTCCAGCTGCCAGCATGATCCTCCTCCTCCCCTGGCAAGTCGGAACCGAGCTCAAAAAACACACCAATACCCTAGAACCATCCCTGCTGCAGGTTTTCTTCGGAATGCTCGGAGCTCGTGAAAAGATGTCTTACTCTCACAAATCCTTTTAAGATATTCTCCCCTTTCTCCAGCTTTTATTTATAAAAGCTCTACTGTAAGACATAAAGGGACATTTTTGAAAGGAAAAATAATGATCAATAATTCTTTTGTCAGACTCGATAATTTGCCCATTTTTAGGTTCATTCCTTTTATGGTTGGACATACACATATATTTTGAAGTTTACATACTACTTTATATTCTGGTTTTCCTACTAAATGTCTTGTAAAAATATTTTTTTGCAGTTGCATCATCTTCAAGATTTAATTTTCTGATCACTTTATATTCTACTGTGCTGATTTACCAACATGAATCTAATTGCTTATCAACCGATGAACAATTTCTATTTCAGTTTTTCACTCTGATTAATGCTACGGTAGTGATATCTTCATGCATGTAGCTTTGGAATTTCTCCCAGGAATGGGATAACTAGGTCCAAGGGTATGAATATTTTTATTGTTCTTGATATATTTGCCAAATTGCTTTACAATAAAATTATACCAGTTTTAAAGTCAGCAGTACCTTATGAGGGTTCAGGAGTTTCACCATGAAAACTGAGTTTCATGAGAGGAAACGAGAACCACTTTCCCTGGTTCGAATCCCAGCTTTGCCACTTACCAGCTGTGTGTAACCTTGGAAAAGTTGCTTGACCTCCCTGTGCCTCAGCTACTGCCTCTGTAAAATGTGGGTAACCACAGTATCACATAGATACTATGTGAGTTAATATTTGCATAGTGCCTTGCAGGTTGTTACGCACTGTGTGTAACACATTTCTCTAGTTCAAGAGTACAAAGAGTAATAGAAATAGTGACTTAAAAAAACCTTTTTACATGTTTATTAACAGTATTCCTAAGATGCCCCCTTTTAAATCTTTTTTTGGAAAAGATGAATTCTAAATGTTAATTTACAGAACATCCACGCTGGTGGGATTATTCATATTATTTTTGGACTACTTCTTTAAACTTTTCGGAGAGCCCCTAACCCCTTTAGGCTTAGGTCTGAAGGTCTGTATCAGCTAGCCTGGAGGTGCAGAGGCTGACAACTGCTCATCTCTGAGAAATTCGAATGCTTAAATCTGGTCTCCCCCATCTCATCTCTCTGCGGGGCAAACGTGTGTGTACGTTAGGACTTGTATCAGGTGTTCTTCTACTTGTCTGGTTAGATACCTGTTCATGCAGAATTCTGGTTCGATGCTGAGATTGCTTTTACCCGAGGGACCGCGGGGGACCATGCTCGCTGCTTCCTGCGTTCCTCGGCGCACGTGGAGCGGGTTCTCCAAGCCTGGTGGCGATGCCCGGGCCCCTGCGGGTGGGGGCAGTGGTGAGGCTTCAGTCGGCCGGGCAGCCGGGCTGGAGGGCGGGAGAGGTGGCAGCCCTAGGCACGTTACGGATCGGTCAGCTTTTCTCTTCTTAATCCTCGTTCTTTCTGCTGAGCTCTCCGAATAATTCAATCCTCGTGTGCGTTTAAAAACTCTAGAAACCTGAGAAATCACAGAGAGCCGGTCTCGGGGGAGTCTACCCGCGTGCCGTGTGTCTCCTGCGCAAAGACCCTGCGTCTCCACCTCGCGGAATCCACCTCTGCTGAATGAATGGCTGTCGCCCTCTCTCGGACCGCAGAGCTCCCAGGTTGTGGGCCGAAAGCCCCGGGGCGGGTGAGCTGCACCCCCGCGATCTTCCTGCAGGGCGTGGGGAGGTGTGAGCGCCCGCCCGCCCGCGCGCCCGCGCGCCCGCGCGCCGCGGTTCTCCCGCGTCCCCAAAACTGCGGCCTTGGTAGCTTCTGTCCTCTGTGTGCAGACTTTTCCAGGGCTGGGCCATCACAGCGGTCCCCCAGGGAGATGATCGTCTCTCTTGAAGTGAGATAGCGGGCTGCTTGCTCTTGGAGCGCCAACGCCCCTAACATGCTGGAAGGACTATGGACCAAACCTTCTCGGCTTTTCAGATAACGTTTAACGCGTGCCTATTATAGGAAGTGGAAAAGTAGGGAAAAACCTCTCATGGGTCCACTCTCCAAAGTCGGCTACTATTTGGGATGGTCCCTTTGCCTTCTTTTTCTATAAATTAATTTTTTTCTTTTCTTTTTTCTAGTTTGCATGATAATGTTCACTTTTGAAGTCTTGTTTCACATTATTTTACAAACATACATCCTGGCATAATATTTTATTAAGTGTACACAGTCATTCAGGGGAATGTATGTTAAGATGGTTGGGTTTTTCTTCTTAAAAAAAAAATTTCTGGAGTAAATATCTTTTTGCCTAAAGTTTTTTCCATATTAGTCTCATTATTTGTGACAAAGTGTGGCTGATATTTTTATTTCATTTCTCTCTTCCTCTCTCCGTCTCTCTCGGTCTCTCTCTCTCTCTCCTTCCTGTCCTCTCTCCCTCCCCCCTACCTCTTTTTCTCTTTCTCACTCTCTCTGTCGCTCTTGTTAGCTATGCTGGAGTGTCTGTTTTGTGCCAGCCTCACCAGTGCTGGGTATGGTCAGAACCCCGGTGAGGTACTGAGGCCACAGTGGGGAGAACTAGGAGGTACTGACTGTGGAAGCCTGAGTTCTGTAACCCATTATTTCCATCTCTCTGCCTTTTGAGCACAATGGCCTCTATTGAAACTGGGGGAATGAGGTTTAGTTACGTTTCAGGAATTGGGGTGGTTCTAGATGAGCGGTCTCCAACCTTCTTGGCACCAGGGACCAGAGCTCCTATCAGAAGCTGACACCCGATGATCTGAGATGGAGCTGAGGCAGTGATGCTAGTGCTGGGGAGCGGCTGCAGATACAGATGAAGCTTCTTCGCTTGCTCTCCCGCCACTCACCTCCTGCTGTGTGGCCCAGTTCCGAACAGGCCACAGACTGGTACTAGTCCCTGGTCCGGGGCTTGGGGACCCCTCTGCTAGAGGTTATCTTGGATCAGTGTGTTTATAGTTAGTAGAACACTATCTGAAACTGTCATGCCTTCATAACTCGTGCGCTTGAGTCACACGTAAAGAGAATACCACTATCTCTGTGTAGCACACCTTTTTGGGGTTGGCTTCTGTTTTGAGGAGAGTGAGCCCACATGGAGGGACTTTTTCCTTGGCTGTGTGCGGGTGTGTCTTTCTGGGCAGGGACTAAACCCGACATTATTTTTTAGACTTCCCCTTCCCCCGTAACTTTTATATTGCAGTTGTTTGTTAGGGTCGTTGCTGGGAGAGACAGGGTCTTTCTTCAAAGGTTTGTTTCAGTCCCTTTGTGAGTCAGGTGGATGGGAAGGAATGCAAAAGTCACTTGTTATTATTATAATTAGTAATTATTATTAGTAGTAGTCGTCTGCAGATATATTGGAAAGGTTGAGTTTTAAAAACAAGTGAACTGTGCAGGGTGATGTTCATGTTTGAGTTGTTCAAGGTCAATTCTTACATTCTGTGGCTATATCACCAGGTCACTATTCTTCGCCTGCCTCACGTTCCTGGGGCTCTGCTGACAATCGTGAGCTCTTCAATGCAAGGCTGCTGTCTTTGCTCAACTGCTTTTGAGTGGGAGCAGAATTTCAGTCTCCTTCAATTTAAACAAGCTCTGAGTATCTCCTTAGAATTATTCTCAACTCCCAGCCCATTTCCAGAGAATGGGGCAGGCTTAAATTACATAACCAGTAGCTGGACATTTGTATCATGACCGCACCAGCTCAATCATGGCTTCCAAGTCTTTGTGGATCACTTAGAAGCTCACTGGATTAATAGTGTTGGAGCTTTTTAATCCAAATAATTTTAATTGCATTAAGAGGCCTGCATTTTAACAAGCTGGTAGTAGGTGTGAGCATTAAGATTGATACTGCTTAAATCTTTGAGATCAAATCCATGGTCTGGTATTTTTGAGCATGTTGATGGACTGTATGTATTCTTTAGACTTTTTCTTGAGTTCATTCTCTACTCTTGTAGATAATTTATCCCAAATAATTATTTTAAATATCTTAAAATAATATAAGCCAATTACTTTAGGATTCTTCCACCAGAGGATATGCCTGTTTTACATGGCTCTGTGTGTGTGTGCATGCACACGCCAGCTCTGTGTCATTGTTTGCAGAGGATATAGAAATAGCTCACGTACTGTCCTCAAGGAGCTTGCAAGCAAGTTGTGGGGCAAAGACAAACAAAGCTGAACTATCTAATGAAAGTTTCAAGTCGGGATATAAGTCTGTATTCACAGTGTATTGCTGATTGCTGATGATGTGCAAGGTGCTGGCCTTAGGCATATGGTCAGGGAGGACCAGTGGGCTCTCAGTGTTTGAGGAAGGCTTCATAGAGAGGGTAAGATTTGGAGGGGCCCTGGAGGAATTAGCAGGTTTAGTTGGAATGAAGTTATTGAAGTTACACCCCAAGGAGACTTGGAAATAGAGGAGAAAGAGAGCTGAGTTAGGAGAATAAGATTTTTGTTGAATTTTGATGGGTAAAAGGTGAGATCGGATGATGGGTCTAGGCTTGGGAGGAGCCCAAAGTCAAGAAGAGAAGCTGATCCTTTAAACCACTATTGTCGCCATCATCATCAGCAGCCTATTGTTAGCAGCTAACCTTTACTGTGTGCTTACAACATGGTTCTAAGGACTTCACATATGTTATCTTATTTCATCCTCCAACAGCCTTACGAAACAGATATAATTATTATGTCCTCTTCGTAGCAGAGAAATTGAGTCATAAAGAAGTTAAATAACTTTTAGCTGGTATGTGGGTAGAGTTGGGGTTCTTCAGATGGACTGAATTGGGGAACCTGGTGTCACAGTCTGTGTCCTTCACAGTGTGTTACTGCCTATTAGTCGACAGCTCTAGGAGAGTGACGTGGTCCCCCTCGGGTTCTGGAGGAGTCCAGCCTGTCAAGTCAGACCTGGGCTCACATTTTGGCTTTACCATTCATTAACTATGACCTTGGAAGTTATTTCTCTGAACCTCAGTTTCATCATTTATGAAAAAAGGACAATAATAATACTTCAGGATGTGTGGGAGAATTAAATGAAATACTGTATATAAATCACCTAGTGGAATGCCCAGCAGGGAGTAAGCAGACAGGAAATGACAGCTACTATGGGCTTAAATTTCTCTAATACACCCGGGACTATAAATGGGGTCTCTGAGAAAGAGAAGGAATGAGGGTAAGACATAATTCGGGTAGAATTTATTTGGTGTCACTTGCAATAACAATTAGCCAACACAGATACCAGATGCTTGATTCCTTCTTCTGCAGCATTCCAGGAACGGGCTGTAAATTCCAGATGTGATTCTGCATTGCTCCAAGAACTGACTACACTCCGCTTTGTCCTCCAAAACGTGGAGGGTAAAACCAGGACATTGTCGTTGCACTGACATTTGGCATAGGATCTGGTGCCAGTTTTCCATTCCAGGGGCTGCAGTTGGGATTGTTGAAATGATCAATGTCCTCCCTCTGCTGTTTCCCACTTACCAATGGTTCCAGCCGGAGATAACTGCCCTGCATCTCAGGGAGAAAAAGAGAGCTTTGAAAGCAGCTTATTTAACCGTCTATAAAGTTAAACAATATTTGGAATAATTATGGCTAAGACAGACATTTAAACAAAACATTTAGAGAAGAAAAAAAAAAACAGTTGAAGAAAAACCGTGCTGAAATGCTAATTAGAAATACCGCTCTCAGAATTTCTGGAGAAACAGCGCTCAGTGCTTCTCACACTTGAGTTCTTGCACATTGCAAACTGTTCACGTGGTTGGTTTTCTCTGTGTGACGTTCTGTGGTTATAGAGTGCTTCTTAACATTACTTCCTTCAAGAATTAAAAAAAAGCCACTGGGCATGTGTCTACAAAGAAGAACCATTTTTAGTCCTAATTTTCAGTCTTCTTGGTTGCGATAACCTATTTGTTTTTGTCTTTGTGTCCTTGGTATAATCCAACTTGGCTTCCTTGGAACTACGATGCTCTTTGTTCTTCTTAATCCAATATTGATTTTGAATTTGGGAATGTCAGAAGCTATATGGCAAAATAAAGGTTAAAAAAATATGTGTCTGAGGATGTGAAAATTTATTAAATTCCCAGAGTCACTGTAGAATTTTTAATTTTTCAAATAAGGGTAGAAAGAGCTACTCGCAAATCTATTTTGCTAAGTGATATTTTGGAAAAACTAGAGTGTTGTCCATTATTTCATTTTTCAAAATATTAGCTTTCCAAATTGTTTTGCTTGAAGTAAAGGGGGTTCACATCCTCCAGAGCTTGCAGCTTCCTAGTCAGACACATGGGACACTTCAGTCTCTGTTCATTCAACTAAGAGAAGTATTTATTGAACAACTAATGTGTAGTAGGCACCGTCATAGGTGCTGAGTGACGAACAGAACAGATTCTTATGGGTGAAGCCTACCGTCTAGTGGAAAAAAACCAAACACTAACCAAAAAACATACATATAACCAAAAACATATATCGAGATAAATAACATGAAGGGAAAGAAAGGATTTCTCATGTGTAGGTGTCAAGGCATTTAAATACGTCAAGTGGCCATTAATTGTCCAATGAGGTGTCGCTAAATGGAATTCTGTTTCAAGACGCATCTGAGCTCACGGCCATGCTGAGGCCATGGATAGTGCATCTTCTAGTAATTTGGTTCACTTTAAAGTGTCATCATACCCACTGCAGTGTCACCGTAGAGTGGATTTCCTGAGTCAGGGCCACCATGGAGGATGTCTGATAGGGTGACTCTTCTCTATTCCTCTTTTCCGGTAAGGTGCAGTTTGCTCCTGGAAAGCGTCCTTGAGTGTGCAAGGCCAGCGGGATCTGGGTTCCACCCTGTGTTCTGCTGCCAGCCCCTTTGGTCAGCTTGCCTTCCTTGAGACTTAGGGACTTAAAATATGAAGGGGTTGAGCTTGATGACCTCGAATAGTTTTTCTAGGTCCAGATTTTATTTCAGAAGACATGGCCAGTGGGAGAAGGTCTGGAGCAGAATCGCTTCATGCTTAATCACGACGTGACATTTTAATGGTGTGATGTGATAGGAGCACTGGACCAGGAGTCTGAAAGGTGCAGGCTCGGCAATACCGCTGACTCCCGGAACAGCTTGGCTTACGCCAAGGCCCAGAGCGCCGATGGGGTCCTGGTCTGCTGCAGCCCTTGTTCAGAGACAAGGAGGTTCCCCAGTGGGCGAGCATGCAGGTTCTGGATTCGAATCCAGACACTCCGCTAAGCGGTCTCGTGCGCTAGGGCTGGAAACTTGGCCTTCTTGAACCTCAGTTTTCTCATCTATAAAATGGAGCTTCTGTTTCTCATCTACAAACATTCCTCTTCTCCTCCCAGGGTTGGAGCAAGGAGGGAGGTTGTGTGAGGTGGTTAGCGTAGTACTTGGCACATAGGAAGTACCCATGAAGTGTTTCCTGTCACTGTCACTTTTCTTATTAAATTATTATGGCTTCTGTTATTGTTTTTCTTCGGTTGGGCATGTCGTCTGTAACCCCTGTGTCTTGGTGTCCTGCCTTTGGTGCCTGCCTCAGAGGGTTGTTTTGAGCATCATGTGTAATTATGAAAGTGCTTTGTGAACCCTCACATTGTCTCCGATGGCAAGGTGGCAGGCCTGAGCAGGTGGAAGCAGAAGGCTGGAAGTCTGTCCGTCTGCAGCCTGGCTGTTTTCCAGGGGAGACAGACGGGTCCGCCTTCCTCCGGTCCTGACAGACTGAGGCACATGCACACACATTTCCCATCCAGGCGGACGGGCTCAGCCTGCAGATGGCCACAGAGTCAGTCATTTGGTGACTGTCATTCACAGCTCGCGCCATCTCCTGCCAGAGGCCGTCGGAGGGCACCTCCGATCTGCGCTTCATTTCTCCACGGACCCTGCCCTCTTTCAGCTTCCTTGACTGAAATGGCAGGCGCAGGGCATACACAGTAACAAATAAACCCAAATGCAATTTTAAAACGATTTTAAAAACAATTCCATAGGCTAATTAAAAACAGTCTAAGATCCAGAAACCGCGAACGGTGGTGTGAGAGCCGGCACCTGTTGTCACGCAGGCCGCCCCGAGGGAGAGCAATTAGTTTGGCAAAACTGCTGGAATGTTCTCGGTGGGGGCGGAAGCCAGGAGTGGGTGGTGGGTTTGCTCCCCGGGTGTGTCGCCTCCTTCGAGCAGATGGGGCTGAAAGAATTTCCAGAGGGCGGAGGGAGGCACGGCCGGGAAGGGCCCAGGGCCTGCTTTCCTGTCCAGATGGCCCATTCATAAAACGCCTGCTCTTCCTTCTCCAGATGGCACTGGCCGCCGCCTGGTTTTCCCCACCTTCAGGGGTTCATTTCTCTCAAAGGAAGGAGGAGCAGCACTGTCAGCTAAAAAGGTGGTAGGAGCCTCCTTCTCTGAACTCCATCTGTTTTACTGGCTCTGTGTGATGGATGGCCTCGGCCACTCTGGGTTGCGTGTTTAGCTGTGAGCCAGGATCTGCCAAGGGTGTTTGGCCAGCTCGGACTGACACATATGGAGGACAGCCTGGGCTCTGGTGTCTGTCGCAGTGATAGCTCACCTGGGGGCCAGGAACGGTGGGTGTGTGGGGGAGGCTGACGGACCTTCCATGGCTCGGGTTGGTGGGGCCTTCCTCTTCACTCTTCACCCCAGCTTGGTTTCCTTAGACTGGGGTGATCAGGAAGGCTTGGGAGAGACAGATGTTTCCTGGGGGTCAGTTTGCCCAGCTGCTCCTTGCAGGGGAGAGCTGCACCCACACTTTAACCTCCTGTTCCTCTTATGGGCTCCCCACACCTGGCCCCGTTACCCTTGCTTCTTTTCTTTCCATTTCTTTCTTGCAACCTCTGTCTTTGATTCTCTTTCTCTCTATTCTGGCATAATTGTAGATGTGATTTGCTAATCTTCCCTCAGTGCGGCATGTTTCTGTGTGGGCGCAGCTGCTCGATGGAAGAGAGGCAGGACTGCCTTCTCTCAGGTTTCTTGCTGACCACTCAGGAATAGCTCTTGAGTAAATGAAGAAGGGACACCTCTTCAGAAGGCATTTCACTCCTTTGTCAGGGCTGCAGGAGAAGCTGGTGGCAGAGCTGGCCTTGCATCCGAGGAACACACTCTCCCCCTCTGCTACTCCCCTGGCAGACACTTCCAAGAAAATCCTCTGCCCACCTGTCTCTTAGGGTTGGTTTAGACTTTGAGACACCTCAGGGGGCTTAAGAGTCTGAGTTCATCCTTTTACTACTTTTTCTGGTAAGTACAGGGGTCCCCAAACTGTAATATGTATAAAACACATAATATAAAATAAAATATATAAAAATATATTTCAATTTAATTTTATTTTAAAAAATTAATTAATTATTATTATTTTTTATGGCGAAGTTGGTTAATGAAATCTGGTACGTTTCAGCTGTACATTTTTATAGTAAGGAATATATACGTTTACATTGTGTGTTCACCTCCCATAGTTAGATTTCTTCCTGCTGTAATATATTTTTAAAGGCGATATTGGTTGAAGCAAGATTATACTCTCTGCCAGTCCCGTCTGCCTTTGGTTCACTGGTGTGGATCGTCAGTGATGCTGGAATCGTTTTCACCATTGCCTTTAAGCCCCATAGAGAGAAACTTCGGGAGGTGATACCAGCCTGGAGATGGCTGCTGCTGCTCCCTCAGCCTCAGACCCGGCCGCGGAGTTTCATTACAATTCTTGTTAACCTTATATTTTGAACTAGTTTTAGACTTATGGAAAAATTGCACAAAAAGCACAGAATTCCTGTATACTTTTCCCTCAGCTTCCCCTAGTATATTAACATCTTGTAAAACCACGACACATCCATCAAAGCCAAGAAGGGAATATTAGTACAATGCTAGTAATCACACTGCAGACTTTTTTTTTTTTAAACAGTTTTCCAGTAATATTTTTTTCTATTCTAGGATCTCACATGGCATTTAATTGTCGTGTCTTCATGGTCTCCTCCAGCGTATGACAATTTCTCAGTCATTCCTGTCTTTTATGACCTTAACACTTTTGAAGAGGACTGGTCACTTGTTTTTTAGAACAAAGATCAGCCAATTTTTTTCTGTCAGGGGCCAGATAGTGAATCTTTTTTTGGCTTTGCGGCCCACGTGATCTGCGCGGCAGCTACTCCGCGTTATGTCGGAGCACGAAAGCAGCCTCAGACAACACGTGAACGAACGGGCATGGCCGTGTTCCAGTATGAGCATGGGCGGAGGTCCTTGTTTGGCCCTTGAGCTGTAGCCGGCCAACTCCTGTTGTAAAGGGACCCTAGATCTAGTTTGTCTGATGCGTTCTCATGACCAGACTGAAGTTACGCATTTTTAGGTAAGATTCCCGTAGGATGCTCGTCCAGTGCCTCACTTAATCCTTTGGTTAAGGAGGTTTTAATTGTAAACATTAAAAGTTGCTTTCCCTCCTGTGTAATTAAGAATATCTTGAAGGAGAGACCACAAAATTATGCAAATATGGTGTTTCTCCTGAAACTTTCACCCACTAATTTTAGCACCTCCCCGTGGAGCTGGCCGACAGTAGTTATTGCTGTGGTTCTGATGCTGAATTTCTGTCACTCATCTCTTCCAGATTTTTTAAATTGGAATTCTCCTGTAAGGAAGAGCAGTTCCTTCTCTACGATTAACTTATTTATATCAATATATACTCACAAATATCTCTTTTATTTTTTTTTTTTGCATTGTGATGTTAACAGTTTTTGAAGTGGATGCCAAGTGCCAACTCCTTTAGATTTCTTTGATCTCATCTAATTCTTGACCACCTTCTTGATTGCATAGTTATGAAATCCACACTTTATTTTAATTCCAACTTTGTGGGCATCTGGGGGCCTTAGATCTAACAGTTTTGCCTTTCATTAACTTGTTAATGGCAGAAGGCAGTGTTATTTTTCTAGCCTAAGCGCTGGCCAAGTTTACACTCTCCATCCATCACACAGAGGGTTGAGTTGCTCTGGGAGGTCAGCCTTGGGGCGATTGGAACCAGTTGGGTGCTGGGTAATTGGTTTTCATCAATCTTGTTGGGCGGAGGAGATTGTAGTAGTTTCTGGTACATGCCAGGTCAGGTTTGAATTGTGAGTGTGAGAACTAGAAATTACTAGTTCTTCCTCTCTCCTGCTCTGTAAGAGCTTTTTAAAAATTCTGTTTGCTGAGAAATGTGAAAGGTAAAAACTTGGCTTAAGTGCCCAGTTTAAAGTCAATAGAACTTCACTGCTTCTGTATGCATATTTCTGGATTAAAGTAAAATGTCAGTTTAAATGGCTCAGTTAGAAAGCCAAATAGGTTTCTAAAATATAGGCCCTCTGATCTGCTTTTAAACACAAAATGATTATGTTGACTCAGCTTTCTGAAATAGAAGAACCTTCTATTACTGCTGTAATTAAAATTATTTCTTTAGTAACCACATGGAAGATTAGGTGAACAGCCAATGAATGTGACTCTTAGCTTTTTGTTAGCCCTTTATGTGATTTCAGAAAATATCCTTTAATAGGGCTTTTTGATGATGATAGAAGAAAGAGAAAAATCAAGGCATGCCCAGTGATTTAAAGGCCGGATCCCTCACTTGGAAAGATTAAAAACTAATAATTAATTTTCTAGAAAGGGTGAGTTAATTCACTCAGCTTTTAAAGAAATTCATAGAAAGAATTCTCCCAGGGGATCAGTTAAGGGGGAAAAAAAGAAAGAAAAGAATTCGCCCAACACATTGTTAGAATTAAAAAAAAAAAAAGGGTCGGTGAGGGGAGTGTCAGATCTTGTTCTGGTTACAGAACTCAGTAAAAGAGCCTCATAAATTGCCGCTTAATTCCTGTCTTCTTTAAGGTAGAAATATGTGTGCTACAGATTCCTGTGGGAGTTCAGGCAGGTTTCCATTAGTAACTAAGAAATTGCATCCAAAACTCTGGCAAGCTGTTGATACACACCTTTTTAATTTCTCCCGAGATGTAGAAGTGGGTGAAAAGCCGAGCTACTAATACTAATAAAAAACAAAAAAATTGATAACAGGGAACCATGGACTTTGCTGTTCTGTGTTTATTTCACTCTCTGCGAGGCAGCCTAATGAAGTCACATGCTTGAGTCAGATGTAGATCTCTTAAGCTTAGGGCTACCAGAACACTCACTCCCAGAAAACATGCGAAGGAGACGGGTAAAGAGAATGGCTGGTGACATCTCTGGATGACTGTGGTAGATTCTGGTCCTTGAGAAGTGAATTTGTTATGAAAACTCTAGCTTTAGCACAGGCCCCTGGATCAGAGGGCTCCACATGCTGGAAATGAAGTGAAGACTGGGTTTGCTCATTTGTAAAATGAGGCAGTCGGACCCGCTGTTGGTTTGGGGAAAACGTCGTGTGGGCCCTTCCTGTCCTTCCTGGGGTTTGTGATCCCTGTGGAAGCTCAGCGCTTTCACATGTGACCTTACAGAGTCATTGTCATCTTGTCCTTGGCGGGCCTGTCCAAAAGAAGTTATTTCGAAAGCATGTTGCTGATTGTACATTTCATTCCATCGAGTGCTCGGTGCATTTCGCGTAACTGCTGGAGGCCTCTGAGATAAGAGTGGAAAAGTGCCCTGTGCCCTTCTGAGCGGTGGGTGATCTATTTTCGACTTGGAGACTGGTGACAAATCTGTCTTCTGTCAGGTCAGACTCACAGGGACTTTCTTGTTTTCTGGTCTTCTGTTGACAGCTGTGGCCGTGTCCAGAATGGTCATAGGGTAGCTGGAAGATAGCGCTGGCATTTAAACGCCTAGATAGGAAGGGGCGGTGGAATGTATTTTTCCTTGCTATTTTGGTTAGCAAGTCCCTACTAGTCCATCCTGAGAGGCAAAGAAGTGAGGAGAGACCTCCGGGAGGGTGGGCAGGAAAAGACGCCCAACTTCTGGTTTGGAAGAGGCAGAAAGAGAGACAGAGAGATTTCTGCCACTGATGGGTTTAGTGCCCAAAAAGGGAATGGCTGGAAGGAAGATGGAAAAGAAAGTTTGAGTGTGAGCTAGCCATGGGTGGAGAGAGCAGATAGAGGTTGGATGGAGAAGAGAAAGGCAGCGTTTTTTTTTGTTGTTTTGTTTTGTTTTCCTCCCATGCTGTATAAAACATAAATTAAAACTCATGCACTGAAAATTGCCTTTCTATAATTCTTTCACATAATGTAAGAACTTTGTTTTCAAAACACAATGGTGAAGGCCGACGACGGGAGAACTTTTGAGAGACCCTTTTAATCTTCGACAGTATTTAACGTAAACGTGCATGCAGCTTGGTTTAAATGCAGTCTGAGTTCCCAGCGTCTTGCATCCACATTTTTAGCCATCAAGCTTTGACGAGTTCTGTACCATCCTCGTCAGCAAAATGGAGGCAGATCTACCTGCCTGCCTCACCGGGCTGTTCTGAGCGTCCAAGACACAAGGGCTATGCTATGTTGTCAGCGGTCTTTAGATATTTTGTAAAACCTGTAATGGAAACTAGGGGTGTTGCTCCCAGACCTCACTTTACTTATTTATAGTAGCCAGTGATTCTTCCCCTCACCCCTCCTTTATTTAAGGTCATGGCTCCCTCCAAGAGTCTGATGAAGGTATAGGCCTCCTTTCCACAAAGCACACATACAATTTAGGGGTTCACAGTCTGAAGCCCAGTTGATAACCTTTGATTCGACTGTGGTTTTTCTTTTATGAAAATTACAGTTTGATCTGAGAGAACTGGGTTTTTACAGATGCCTGGCATTTGGAATTTTCTGCTCATATACAACTTTATCGATCATTTATTTTTCAGTAGAAGAAATCACTAAATTGTGTTCTTACTATAAGTTCAGTGTTTTTCTAGTACTGCCCCAGTTCAGCTATAAACAGCGAGATTGTAAACTGACAACGGCAAGACTAGAAACTCAACAGAAGGAAAAGCTGAGTCATATGTTACAAACTGGGAAGGAAAGTAGTAAGTTATTAAAAGTAGATAAATCAAAAGTATCCAAATCACGTTTCCCTTCTCATTCTTAAAATGTCATAGCTAACCAGAGGGCAACATTTTTTTCTGCGCTGAACCCAATCAATGTGATTTAAATCATTCATGATATATTTATAGCTGAATGATTAAGTTGGATGACGTGACAAAACTCTTAAATCACATTTATGGTCATCGATGGTTATATGCGTTATTAGCAAGAAGCATAGTTACACCAAATTAAACAGAGACATCTGATCCAGACATCAGTTCAGTAATTTCATGGGAAAAAATAAATCTAAATGAGCAAAAAATGTTGTGGTATTAACTCCAATACGATGGTATTACAAGTTTCCCCAGTTAATTAGTAACACATATGGTAGAACAAATGTTTGAAACAGAAATCTCATGTTTTAACGCGACAGAAAGAACCCCGCTCGAGGAGTGGAGCTGGGCGTTTTAGCTCGCCTGCAACTCTGCGGTGTGACCTTGGGCAGATCACTTCACCGCTTTGGATCTGGGGCACGGGAGGTGGGACTGTATATTTTAAGTGACAGAAGATTTCTTGCAGTGTTAATATTTTGTGACTCTAAATTTAATTCTGTGATTGTTGCTTTTGAAAAAAAATACCGTTTTGTCAACTTTTAACATATATACAGAAAAGTGGACAAATCTTTTTTATGTAACTCATTGGATTTTCACCCTTCTAATCAGCCCTGGATTAAGAAATGAAATGCTATCAACATTCCGAAGCCTCCTTTGTTGTCTTTGGGTCTTGAATGCTACTCATAAACATGTGTGTGTGTGTGTGTGTGTGTGTGTGAGAGAGAGAGAGAGAGAGAGAGAGACAGAGAGAGAGAGAGAGAGAGAGAGACTGGGAAAGGGTTAGGGAGAGGGAGACATGTAGGTAGGTAGATTAAGGTGAAAATAATTTTTGGAAATTTGGAAGTCTAACATTAAAAATCAAAAGATTTATTCACTTGTAATCCTATTAATCCAGTCCACAATCCTCTGTCCACTGTTTTGAAATCTGAATAACTCTGAAACCTAACTGAAAGTTTTTAGCAAAATTATTTGACAACAAAATTTGATCTGAAAGGATGGATGATCGTAGCCTTTATTCTATGGAGTCAAGCATCTTGCTGAAGAAATATTCATGTGTTTACTGTTAAGATGCTGCCCCAGGACCGCAGTGGGGTTTAATGTACAGCACGTGTGTCATGCTTCTTCTTTAAAATCAAATAGATTCTAAATTCCAAATCAAATCTGGCCCCAAAGATTTTTGCTGAGGGCTTGCGTAATCAAAGCAGTGTAATTGTTCGTAAGCGTAGAGACCCCCAACCTTTTTTTTATTGCTTAGATAGTTTAACTGGGGGAGAAAAGCAGATGTACTTCTAGTTAGCTACCTGGTATGTTATCGGATGTTTCTCTTCCAACTCTACATTAAAAAAAACTTTCGTTTTGGGGTAGTGTTGGTTGCAGTTACTGCAGAATTTTCATATATCCTTTACCCAGCTTCCCTGAATGTTACCGGCTTATATAACCAAGGTACGTTTGTCAAAACTAAGACGTTAACTCTGGGTACAAGACTATGGACTACATTGTAGACATTATTTATATCTACTTAGTTTTTCCACTAATGTCCTTTTGCTGTTCTGAGATCCCACCCAGGATCCCTCATGCCATTTAGTCGTCATGTCTCCTCGGTCCCCTTCCGTCTGTCACGATTTCTCAGTCTTTCCTTATCTTTCGTATCCTTAACAGCTTTGAAGAATATTGGTCAGGTTGTGACAACGCGGATGGACCTTTGAAGGCATTATGCTAATTGAAATAAGTCAGACAGGGAAAGACACAATACTATGTGATCTCACTTAAATGTGGACTCTCATAAAAACAAACAAAAAACCCCTACAAAGTCATAGGAAGAGAGATCAGATTTGTGGTTACCAGAGGTGGGAGGTGGAGGCAGGGGGAATTGGAGAAATGTCATCCAAAGGAACCGACTTCCAGTTAGAAGACAAATAAGTGCTAGGGATGTAATATACAGCCTGGCGACTGTGTTTAACACTGCCGTACGATGCACCGAGAAGTTGTTTAGAGACTAGATCCTAGGAGTTCCTATCACGAGGAGAAGCTGTTTTCTTTTTATCATATCTATACAAGACGATGGATGCTAACTAAACCTGTTACGGTTATCATTTCACAATATCTGTAAATCGAACTGTTATGCTGTACGCCTTAAACTTGTACAGCGACGTATGTCAATTAGTTCTCGATAAAGCTGGATAAAAAAGAATACAGTCAGATATTTTGTAGACTGTCTTTCAGTCATTTGCTTGCTTAAATTTTTGTTGGTAAGCTTTTTAAAATTAAACCTTTTATTTTTTTAGTAGTTGTAGATTCTTGTGCGGTTGTGTAAAATAATACAGAGAGATCCCGTGTACCCTTTTCCCAGATTTTGCCAGTGGTAACATTTTGAAATCTGTAGTCCAATATCACAACACAACAGTAATACAGTCAAGTTACAGAACACTTCCATCACCCCAGGGATCTGTCATCCAGCCGAACTCTTACACTCTCGGTTCAGTGCATACTGACTGAGGTCTCTTGTGGGTCAGGCTGTGCACAAGTCCTAGGGAGACAGAGGTGAACAAAAGAGACAGACCTGCCTTCATGGAGCTTAGCGTCCGGGAGACAGTCATGAACGAGGAAACACATGCGCTGATTGCAGCATGTCAGCTGGTAAGTGCTACAAACTAAAATCAGGAGACTAAGGACTCAGAGAGAGAAGGAAATGCAGAATTATAGCTTCTCTTAAAAATCGAGAGCCTGGTCATATTCAGCCAGCCTTTCCCCTCAGCACAGTACCCAGTGGGTTCCCTCGCCCTCCCCCCCCCCTTTATTCTGTTAATGTGGTAGACTACATTGATTGATTTTTGTATGGTGAGCTGTTCTTACATTCTGGGGATAAATCCCACTTGGTCACGGTACACTAATTATTTTAATGTGCTGTTGAATTTAGTTTGCTAGTATCTTGTCGAGGATTTTGCATCAATATCTATAGGGCACGTTGGCCTGCAGTTTTCTTTCCTTGTGTCTGTCTGTCTTCGGTGTCAGGGTTATGCTGGCCTCATGGAATGAGTTGGGAAGTGTTCCCTCCTCGCCGATTGTTGGGCAGAGTTTACGAAGGATCGGCATTAATTCCTTAAATGTTCAGTAGAATTCACCTGTGCAGCCATCTAAATTTTGGGGGGAGGTTTTTGATGAAAGCTTCTGTCCCTTTATTCGTTATAGGTCTTCTCAGCTTTTCTATTTCTCCACGGGTCAGTTTTAGCAAATTGTGTGTTTCTAGACATTTGTCCATGTCAGCTGTGACCATTTTAAAACTGAACAGTTGGCAAAATAGTTAATTCTGTCTCTTTGATTTTATTACTTTCTTGCCTAAAAGTGAAACTCTCATTTTAAGTGGCATGTTATTTTTTACAAAGTACCAAGGAACATGAGGGATTTACTCTTATGTATTATTATTGATGTGTATTCTATTTTTTGTTACATATTCAGTAAAATATTTTACGGTGTGTCTTGCGAGCCATTAAAAGTAAGGAAGTATATATGAGATGATTAGGCTATATAAAAATGTTTACAATGCGCTAGTTACTTATGGTTCAGATTACAGAGCTTCTAAGGAGTTTTCGGTAAGGCATTATTAACTGACAATTATCCCTACTCTTGTAAACTGACTTTGTTTTTATATGGTCTTTAGCCCATTTAACTGGTAAAACAGAATGAACCAGTGATATGTTTGTCTCAAGTTTAACTTTCTCAAGTTACACCAACTGGGTCAGCCAGAGCCAGCAGAAGCAACACCTCTCCATGTGCTATGAGAGCTTTGTGATTTTCCCCTGTGTTTTCACCTGATCATCAGGGCGAGTGTGTCCCAGTAGAGTCATTCATTGAATAGTTATTCACTGAGTACCTGTCATGTGCCAAGCACGGTTGTAACCATTGATCTCCCAATGATGCAAAAGTGCAGAAGCACACGAAACAGGCAACTTCCTGCGTGTTGGCAGAACCGAGGGGTGAAACCAGAACCCAAAGGCAGTCTGGGTCCTCAAAAAGTAGGCGATTTGCTTTCCGAACTCTTGGAACCTTGGTTGGAGCTGGGTTGGCCCTTATGTTAGAAGCCCGAGTAGCCACCTTTAAGGCGATTTGGGGCTGTGATGAAACAGTTGGAAAATTTCTGCAGAGCTTTGAAAGCCTCCCAGAATGATATATGAAGGGTGGTATTTGCGTGACAGAGGAAAATATGGCAAAATGGAATCTAATCATTTCATCACAACAGGAGATTGAACTCAAGCTACTAATGCAGGGAGAGACAGATGGGAGAAAAGTCGAAGTTTGCATTCTGAATAGCTCTGCTTGAAGCAAAGAGCTCGCGATGCTTTGGGTTAACGTGGTAATTTATAAGCCACATGCCTTTCAACAACAGCAAACTGGATCTTGCCGTAAGAAGGGAGTTCGTTCTGTTAGAACATACCTTCGCGTTGGATTTTAATGAGACACTTTAGAAGCCGACTGGTGTTTCACTAGAAAGTTCCTACAATTTTGAAAAACACTCTGCCCAAGGAATCAGAGTGACTTTGGCCAGTGGCCTCCTGCGGGGAGTCAGACATGTGCCAGGAAATCTATACTATCAGAGCACCATGCCCATGGTTCAAAGGTTGTGCCTTTATCTCTTGAGTTACATTTTCATTGAGAAGACAGAATTGAATTTTGCAGGTGTCGTCACTTCAAAGGGTTTCCACACATGATTGAATTTCTTAGGACATCCTTAGAGAGTGAGATGATATCCCGGGGCTCCGAAATTGCTAACTTTTCCGGCCCCTGCTGAGTTGTGACAGAATGTCCCCTGCAGTTTCACAGAGGTGCTTTATTCATCTGCAGACTGGAAGCCCGGGACTGGAAATTTAACACAAAATAAATAATTAAATCACAGCTTCCACAGGTGCAGAGGGCATAAATAATCCAACTGCATGCTGCCCGAGCATTCCATATCGTGGGCCATTTAGATTTAATGCCCAGGCACTCACTCGTAACTGAATATGTCAGAACGCGGCTCCTGCCTGGGACAGGGAAAGGGTGCTATTTCAGAGCCGTGTGCTTGCCCGTCTGCTGGCAGGCCGCCTCCACCCTCTGACTCTTCTGGAGACCCTGTGCTGGCTTAGTCTCCAGGGAAATTCATCTGTCCCAAGCACAAAAAAACTCCTGCAACCCACTCTTCTTGTGGTTGGTGAGTGAAGGAGGTGATGTTTTGAAGGGCGACCCAGGAAGACGGCTCATTTAATTGGAGACGTTTGAGGGAAAGGGATGAGTGAGTTCGCCGATAGGTGTGGACCTTGAAAACTTTATTCTCAGTCAGGAGTTTGAACCTGAGCCCATTTGAGCACTGGGGAGTGACCGAAAGGTGGTGTCCTTTTCTGCTTCAGCAGCAAATCCTATGAAGGGCACCGAGGAGTAGCAATCCATTTTCTGGTGACTGAAGGTGAGAGAACATAGCCACCGATTCTAATTACGTCTGCATCGCTTGTGCAGCTTTGCACATGGTAGGGGTTTAATAGAAGTTTGTTCAATGAGCGAATGAAGGCACATGGTGCTTTGCACCGCTTCCTAGCTGTGGCCCTGTCTGGTCTGCCGCTGCTCGCGGGGAGGTCGCCAGACCAGCAGCATCTGCATCTGGGAGCTCGTTCGGAATGGACATTCTCACTTCCACTGATCTGCATCTCTGGGGTGGCCCAGGAATCTGTTTTTAACAAACCCTCCAGTGATTCTGATGCCCACAAAAGTGCGAGCACCCCTGGCCTAGAGTTGCTTCAACCAGGGATGTGAATTGAGAATCGTACACACACTCGCTCTCTTTCTTCTTTTTCAGTAGAAGATCACCGTGGCTAGTTGCAGGAGAATCACGTTTTAAATCCTTGCGCGCACATGTTTCTTCACCGCCATCCCCTCGGCTCGGCTCCTTGCTTTTTTCTCTAGCTCTCGCTTTTCCAGATTCTCTCCTCAGTCTCTTCTAGGAAAATAGAGATGGGATGGAGTGGAGGCCATTCTTCCGCTTGCCGCTTGCCAGGAGGAGGGCGAGCCATCGTGTTAGACACTTATTGTATGTCTGCTGTGTGCTTCGTCTGTGTCCCCGGGGCCTCAGGAGCCCCAAGAGCGGCAGACAAGGAGGTGACGAGTGCCAGGCCAGGCAAAGGCAGCATGCACTGGCCTGTGTCGGGGAGCACTCAGAAGAGCCAGGCTCAGACCTGCGTTAGGGTGGGATAGAAGAGGCTTCCTGGAGGAAGTGCTGCCTGGGCCACCTCTTATAGGATAAGTAGGGTGACGGCAGGGTGCAAAGAGGGAAGGCCAGAAGGGAAAGCACACTCTAGAGAGTCCTTTTTTCAGCTATCAGGGTCTCTATTTACTTACCATTTTACCTTTTAAATTGAGTTACATCCCACATTTGGTAAAGTGGACAACTTTTAGGTTTGCAACTCAGCGAATTTTTAAATATGTCCTCACTCTTATAAGCACCACCCAGATCCAAATATGGACATTTCCAGCTTCTCGAAAGGCTCCCTGTACTCCTTCTAGTCTATAGGACCCCACCCCCAAAAGAAACCCCATTCTCACCTCTGTCACCATAGATTAGTTTTCCTTGGGGACTTTTTTAGATTATAAGCTTATTGAACAACAAGTTTATCCTGGTAGCCAAAGATTGCTAACAGGCTGAATATGGCTCCCAAGTTACGTGTTTTGTTTTTTATTTGTTGCTATCATTTAAAAATTGGAGGATTTCACATAGTAATCAAAAGACCTGGCAACACGGGGCTCAGGTACCTTGGTGGCAGCGCTAAGCTGCAGTTGGGTAGGGACTGTCCCCCGTGAAGAAGGGCTGCCCACTCTAGGAGGCCCCTCTGCTCCCCATCACTCACTTCCTGTTACCCGCCTGGCTCTGTGGGCATTTCAGTCTGCAATCACTGCCTTTAAGGATTGTTCGTGTTTTGGTTTGGGGCCTCCAGCATGGCTGAGGGTGCTCGATGACTTTTATTCATTCACTTCTCAGTGTTTATTGAGCACTGCTCGTGAGCTGGGCACTTGCCAGATATTGGGAACTCAGAGGTATTCCCGGGCAGAAAGACAATGTTATCTGTTGGCCTGCCAGGCAGCAAACCCCACGTGTGGACTTCCTGTCTCTGCGAGTTCCCTTCTCACTACGCTCGGGGATGCCACCCATGCTGTTTTCTAGTCTCTGAACCCACTGTGTCCTTTAATAACTGTCACACTTCTGCTGCCGCCTTCCCCCGTTTCCTCCCTGTCTGGCCCTCACGCTGCCCTGAAGTTTCTGCTCGAGTCCCACCTCTTCCGAGAAGCCTTCGCTGACCATCTGTTCTCTCATGACCTTCTTCCTCTGAACTCCTGTCAGCGTATTTTCCACACCACCACACGGTAAATTCTATCCTTGATTCCCTCACATTAAAAAAAAAAAAAAAAAACAAAGAAAAAAAAGGCCCGAGTGTTGCATGCCCTAAGGACAGAGACTTTGCGTTTCACATCCCGACATCGCTGCCTAATGCCCTGCGTGGTCTGAGCATACAGCAGGCGCCCAGTAAGTGCAGAAGACGAGGCTGCAGATGGCGGCACCGGCGAGGGGGAGGCAGAGAGGAAAGCACTTGAGAGCAGTGCCAGCCTCCTCACCAGGAGTCGCCCTGGATGGCGGTTGTCTGGTAGGAATCCTGCCTGTCTGTGAGGACCGCGCGTCCTTGCGAGAGCGTTGACACCGTGTGAGCAGGGCACAGACACTGCAGCCGCCGGGCCGCAGGCATTCCTGCCGGTGTCATGTGAGGTGGCATTTGAGGTTCTCCCCTTACAGCCTGACAGAATGTCCCTTGCGGTGGCAGGGGGAGATTTGCTGAAGACGGCTCGCGGCTGGAACAGGAAGGTGTCACTTCGAGGGCCATCCCCGCTGCCTTTTGCCATGCTCTGTCAGCCGCCCAGGCTGCCTGCTCTGCCCCACTTCGGTTCCCGACTCAGGGATGCAGACGGCGAAAGGCAGCCCAACGGCAAACAGCCCCACACCTGGTGATGTTGCCTCCTGGAAAAGCACCTCGGATGGTGACCTTTCTTTAGTAGACTTCTGCTCCCAGCCCAGCCGTGCAGACCGCTGCAGAGGAGGTGGGAGAGCTGAGCAGAGCCTTTAAGGACATTTGGCAAAGAGCTGTCCCGTTTGCTCGGGTTCTGTTATATGTCACTTGGTGTGCAGGGTTCCAAGAACTACTTGGCCTCTTGACAGGGAACATGATAGAATGTCAGGACCTAAGCTAATGTAAAATATGTTTTCCCTCGCCAAGTCATGCACAGGCAACGCAAGAAGCCCATCGGTCATTCACACGTCTGCACCATGTGGCCGAGGGGCTCCAGCGACGGGATTTAGCCTTTCTAGAGCCACGTGATGATGGAGATCAGGCACACGGTGGCTTCTTACTCAAAGCACGCTGATTTTGTAAAGCATGAGGGCATCCCTTAAAAAAAAAATGCATTCTTAAAGGGCAAGTGTTTCCTGTTTCTCTTTATTCCCTTATACTTTCCCCTTCCTGTTCCCCCCTTGCCCTATACCTCTGTGTTTATCTGTTGTGCCTTTGGCCTCAACCCCAGATTTCCAGGTGACAAGGCAGGCTGGGCTTGTAGGTGCTACATTCTGTTACTTAGGGGCTTCAGATTTACATACCAGGACAAAGATACCTACAGGTTTCATCCAAGTTTCAGCCTTGGGACAGTTAGGGAAGGTGACCCTGGCAACTGTCGTACAACTGTTGAGCAAAATTATTATGGGAGAGTCGTACCCATGAAGAAGTGTTTAGCTGCCACCAGAAAACCCAACAAGCCATGGCTTAAAGCAGAAGAACATTTAAACTCTACTTAACATGAAGTCTGGAGGCAGGTGGCCCAGGGGTTTGGCGGGGTCTCCGGGGACCCAGGATCTTTCCATCCTCCTGCGCCACCATGCTTAGTGATGTTTTCGGGTTTGAGGCTTCCTCTTCACAGGGTGGCTGACACCAGTTCCGGATTTCACGTACTTTCATGTCCGCAGCCAAAGCGGGCAGTGGAGGATGGAGGGCGGGCAACGAGAAGGTCTCCTTGTTTACCTCTCTCTTATCCGGGAGCCGAACTTTTTGGATCCTTGTTGCAAAGGAAATGCTCTTGCAGTGTGAAAACTGACACGTGGACCCGGGTCATTCGGGGCTACGTGTGGCAGAGTGAAATACGGTCCATTTTCCTGCTCACCATTCCCCACTCCATTCTCCACTGTTCTTTCTCAAAATTACAGAATGTGAAGAATTCTACTTCTGCTTAATTTCTTCCAGCCCTTAGTTCATAGTTGGGCTTAATTCTTATCAACCGATGTGTCAAGGCTTAACTAAGAATCTCCACGAGCTGCTGCCTCAGAAACTACAGGCATACCTTGCTTTATTACACTTCACAGATGTTGCTTTTTTTTTTTTTTTTTAACAAATGGGAAGACGCCACCCTTTACCACCAAAATGATTACGACTTGCTCTATTGCAATACTCACTTTATCGCAGGAGTCTGGAACCAAACCTGCAGTATCTCTCAGGTATGCTTGTAGTAAAGTCTGGCCCCTACTCCCTGGTACCCACTCCTTTTTTTTCTTTCTTTTTTTCTGAATGGTGCATCATATCCGCAGGGACCAGTAACATAGTGTTTGCATTATTTAGCCAGTGGGAACTGTGATCCGGAGCCCTCACGATTTGCATTGAGTGGCAGTGCCCTCTTTTGTCTTGTGAAAAGTTTGGGTCTAGCGTTCCTTGGGCCCTTTCTAGCGTTGAGTCTCGGAAAATGATTTCTCTGCTAAAATAGTTTCGGTTTGCGCACACGCACGTCCGCAGACACACGCAGACACATGTACCCCGGCTCCATGCCCCCCTCCAGTGGGAAAGGGAGACTGCAGTTTCACGGGAGCTGTGTTTTTGATGAATGTCCCCATGTCCACCCATGGGGCCGTGACATTCCTGCCTCCCTATTTGATAATCTGAAAATCTTCCAAGCCAGGTCTGCAACTCTGGAATGCCACATGGGTTCTGCATTTCAATCCCCAGGGCCCACACTGGCCAGCGTGTGTCAGGGCCTGTGGGCTTGAAGCTGATAAGGCGGGGAGCTAATGGAAGCCATTTGGAGAGTGCCAGAAAAAATACAGGGCTCTGGTGACAGGCAGCAAGGCTGCAGGAGCTGGGGCAGGGGTGTGTGAGGCGTGAGCGATTACATGGTCTTGTCTCAGCTTTCCCCTTTCATCTGCTCCCAGATGCATTGTGCTTTTTTAGGGCTCCTCACGCTTTCCCTCCGAAGTGTGCTTCCGGATGTACCCGGGTCCTGTGTCTCCAGCCTCTACTGGCAAAGGTGTCGGAAGGAAGAGCACACTTTCCTCTGTGGCAAGTCGCTCTTCACTGTTGAGAGTGTACGCCCTCCCACTGTGGGAAGGTTTTTGCAATAGAATCTGATCAGTCCATTGACTTCCTTCAAAGCTGGCCGCGTGTGAAGTTTATGATTGGCTTTATGATCCGAAGGATTCGTCATACTTTCGGCCTGCGTTCCAGGGGTCTTCTACAAGAGCCACTGTCAGGATTCAGGGTCTAGTCCACTGGGCCATCTGCCTTCACGGGTGAGATGCTGAGCCTCAGGCAGGGAACTCTGGATCTAGATCGCCTGCCTTGGAATCAGCTTCCATCTGTTAACTTACTTGCTCTGTGTCCTTTGGACAAGTTACTTAACCTCTCTGTAACTCAGTTTCTCCACCCGTAAAATGGGAATGATAGTAGCACACACCACACTTGGCAGTTAGGAGGGGTCAATGAATTAGCTAAAATTGAAGTGCTTAAAACGTTACCTGCCATTCAGGAAGCACCATTCGAAGTGTTTGTTAAACACATAAGTCTTACTAGTTTGAGATATTCTTGTTGGCTTAATACTCTTCTAACTGAGTATTACGGAGATTATTGCACAGTCAGAGGTAGTTGCGAGAAATAATACAGAGAGTTCCCATGTCATGTTTCATTTGTCTAGTTTCCCCAAGGGGTAACACTTTGCAGAACTGTGGTACAGCATCGCAGCCAGGGTATTAACAGTGATGCACTGCTCCTCTCCTGCGGATTTCCCCGGCGTCGCGTGCGCTGGTTCGCCTGCGGGTGTGCCCGTAGTTCCGGAGGTTCGCGTTCGCATCAGCATAGTCAAGATCCTATGGCCGGATCCATCGTCACAAGCATTCCTTCTGTCGCCTCTTTATTACTCCACCCATCTCCTTCCTTTTTCCAGCAACCCCTGGCAATGACTAACCCGTTCTCTGTTTCTAAACCTTTGTCATTCGAAAAATGTTATATAAATGGAATCGTACAGCTGGCAACCTTTTGGGGTTGGCTTTATTCACGCAGCATAATTTCCTGGAGACTGACCCAAGTTGTTGAGCGTATCAGTAGTTCGTTCCTTTTTTATTTGTTTACTTTTTTTTGCCGAGTAGTGTTCCATGGTACGTATGTACCGCTGTTTGTTTAGCCATTCATCTAGGCTTGTTCCAGTTTTTGGCTGTTATAAATAAAGCTGCTATGACTATTTGTGTACAGGTTTTTATGTGAACATGTTTTCATTTTTCTGGAATAAATGCCCAAGAGGGTAATTGTTGGGTTGTGTGGTAATTGCATGTTTGGGTTTACATAGTATATAGGTATTACCCTTTGTTATTTAAATGTATACTTTCCAACACTAAATTTATGTTCAGTTCTTTGACTTATAGTAAGCATTGTTCTAGTATTTGTTAAACAAATTTAAATGGGCCACTGGCTTTTACAATGTATTCAGGACAATGTTAAGTCAAAGGAGGAGGTTCAAATGCTATAGTGATAGTTCTTGTCTTCAGAAATATTTCATTTTGAGTCTGGAACTGAGCAGTTGCACATAAGAGCTGACATAGATTGTGTGCTGTCAGGTTATAGAAGGCTTGAAAAAGCCCAGTGGGCAGCTGACAGGGAGGTGCCGAATGGGGAGAGAGTGGAGGTTTGGGAAAAGGTTGTTAATGCTGGTGCCACCGGTGCCTGAGTTTGAGGATTTGATAGTCTTTTGTGTTTGAGAAAAAGTTTTGGAACTATTTGACTTTGAAGAAAAGCATCGATTTTGTGTGGAGTATGTGTTTTGGGTCCAAGGTAAGGATAATTGTAGAATCCTAAATTCCTTCGTAAGGGCATTCTTGACTTACACAAAGAGAGCCGAAGCTTGGCGTTGCTGGAAAACCAGTTGGATTTAATGTTTCGCCGTTGTGGACAGGCAGCTGGTCTTCTGGCCAGGTCACCCTCTGGTTTTCCCAGGCCCTGGCTGGAGGCCGGTTCTTCCCGTGCTGTGGGGCCAGTTTGATGGAGTGCAGTGGAAGCTCACCTAGCGTGTGTGACACCTGGAGCAGATGCCTTTTCACATTCCTATCTTTTGAATGACAAAATTATTTCCAGTAGACATCATATAATCGGCAGTCATTATTTTCTTGATTTTTTCCCCTTTAGTTTGTAACCAATGAAAGATCGAAAAAGAATACATTTGCTTTAAAGGTACTACTCAGATTTAATAAAATATTTACATCGGAATTAAAATTCGTGCTTACCAAACAAAATGATTACATCTCGCAGTTTGGTGTTTTCACTGTTTTGAATTTTACACACAAATTAAAAGTTCCACGTGATCACAGTGACTGAATCAAAGTAATTTGCATTCTTTTTCTTCATTTTTATAGTCACCATGCTATCTTGTTCCTTTAAAATCCGTTTAAACATAGGAATATGGAGTACTACAGGAATTGAAGACAGGAACTGTCTGAGTGGAATCAAACATTCTGACCTATTACAAATTTATTTTTGAAAAGAGTAGGGGGTCTAAGTTTGTATGTGTCAGCATCACCTGCAAAGCCAAGAGTGCTGTGGATTACCTTTCCCGTAAATACAGTATTCATCAAAGGTATGATCAGTAATGCAAACGTGACAGTTCGAAGCTCACATATATATTATTCAAACTCAACAGTAACCGCAGGAATTGTTTAGAACGTAAGCCAACAAAATATTTGTTTTCCAGGAGGAATAGCTTCTCACTGTCATCGTTTAGAGTTGCTGATACTTGGTGATAAGAAAAAGCAGGTGGCTTTTAGTGGCTTTATTATTGTTTTAAATTCTCGAGAGACAAAGCCCTGCCTCCCTGCCGGCACTGAGGAAGCCCCACATTGGGTGTCACCACTGATGAAAAGCTGGGGCTTCAGGAAGTCGGTTGTCTCGAATGCGAAGCACAGCCTGTTCGTAGCCCTGTGACTCTGAACAAGTTACCTTCTTGGCTGTAGTCAGCTTCCTTATCTGCAAAATGGTAAGCTTCTGTGTGGGTTACTAATACGGTCTGCACAGAGGGCCTGGAGTTGGCTCTGATGCACAGTAGGTTCTTTAAAAATGTGAGCTGTCCTCCCTTCTCCATCCAGAAGGAGCAGCATCCGCGTGTCTCCGGGACTGGCCCCGGAGAAGGGGCTTAGGCTGACCCTTTTCATCCTCTCTGACACTTCCCAGGAAAAGAGGCAGCTCTGTTTCAGCGGTGTTCATTGAGTGATTATACTGAACCCCTAGGGAAGCTTAAACAAGCTCCCCGGGGTTCCAAGATGCATCCCTCAGAATGCGAGCTTGGGTGCGGAGAGCGATTCTGGTCTCTCCTGGGCCGAAGGAGCGGCGAATCTCAGAATGATGTATTCAGCTCCATCTCTCAGAAGGGCAGACCACAGGAACAAAAGCCATTCTCCCTTGCTTCCGAGAGGAGGGGTTCGGCAGCTGTGTCTCCTAATGGAAGAGGCTTGGTTCTAGTCGAGGCCTCTTCCAAACCACTTTCCCCCACATTCTGTGCCTCCTCCTCCTCCTGATAATTGCCAAGGAATGTGGTCCAGGACTTTCTTTAGCTTTTGTGAGCCTTTTATAGCAGCTTAGAGGGAATTCTTGGTATTCTTATCATCTATTAAAGATCAAACTATTCTTATGCATAACCCAGCTTGTGTTAAACATGGAAATACATTTATATGACCCAGGGAGGCGCTGGGCAGAATATGCGGCAATTTTGTTGTTGTTGTTGTAAAATGAACCTGTTGTACTTTAAAGAGGCTAAAGAGAATTCTTAATTTTATACAGTTTGATTTGCCAAGTGATAAGGTTTTCTTTTCCTTTACTTTTAAGGGAAGACTATTTAGCGACAGCTTATTGGGTATAGGGAAAGAAGCACATAGTTTGTCATTAAAAAAAGTAGAAAGCATATTACAAAGTTAATCCTAGAAAACTACCTCATGTTGTAAGTAATCTCAGATGTAGATATTTTGGATGTGAAATGGAGCTTAACATTTTATTCTTGAATGTTTTGTAGTTCTACAATACTAGCTGCATAGCCAATTCATTTTGACTGGAAAATAAATACATCGGCAAATATATAGCTTAATCAAGGTCAAGCTAAAAATGTACTGTTTTTAAACGTTTTTCCTGGCCTTCTCACCTTACCCTTCCAATTTATTCCTTATAGAAAGCTGAACATTTTTATTTTTTATTTATTTATTTTTACTTATTTATTCTTTGAAAGCTGAACATTTTTAGAAAACATCACGAGTGGTCTTAAAGGTCTTAAATATGATAGATCTGAAGCTTTCAAAATGCAGAGTAAACACTGGGTAATCACATGGTTAAGTTAATCTGTATATAAGCAGGGCCGCTTCCCTGGCAAGAGACCTCTGCAGTCACACAGGGCCCTGTGCCTCGAAGGTGCTGGGTTGGAAGCTCTTTTGCTGTCGTTGTGTGATTCTTTATGCTTCTGGAACAGAAGGCTGTACGTCTTCATCTGCACTGAGCTCCACAGGTGGTGTGGCTGGTCCCATGCATTGGCTCTCTGGGAATTCAGCTTAGTTTTGGGCTTTTGAGTTTCCAGATTAACGAACTAGCCTTTTTTTTTTTTCTTTCTTTCTTTCTGTACATGAATGTCAAAGAATCATTCTAATGACCTTTTATTTAGATACATTTCTTTTGAACTATTTTCCAAGTTCTAAATACTATATTGGGTTAGGTGATGTTTTTGAACATTTTGCTGCATATGATATAAAACTAATATCCCATTTCTTTACTGGTGTCTATTCAAATGCGTAGGTTCCACAGTTTTTTGCTAGATAATAAGTGAAATGACACTCTTGTTTCTGAAATTATTATTAGTGGCTATTGCTGGAGGCTGTTTCAGTAGATTTTCACTTCTTCAGTTTGGCAGCTCTGAATTCAAATTCCTGCAATAAATTGTAGCTTTTTCGAAAGGATCAGCTCCTTTGGGTCCTGGCAGCTTGTGAAGCTGGGGCTCTGGGACTCCCATTTCCGTGGGGCAGCCACAGAAGTGTTGGTATAGATTGAAAAATGTCTTGGAGTGAACATGGCTGAGAGTGGGTGATACCGTTTGTGGCAAAAACATTCAGTGGGTGTTCGTAAACTTAGTGGGGGAAGGGGGTCTGGAATTCAATTTTACATGAGGAACTGATGGAATCTTATGTCATTTTAAGTCCTTGGCTATCAATTGTTGTGTTTCCTTGTTTTTCTTGCTTTAAATGCTCCTCTCACTTTTCAGCAGTCCATGAGAAATATGTTGCTTTTGGCCAGAGCTACAGTTTGCCTTTGAACCAGGGCAGGGCTGTCTTTCTTCTGATACGGGGTCAAGTTCAGAGTGAGATAAACAGCTTTGGCGTCTAAACCCTTGTTGACATCTCTCCCTGCTGTTCACTGTGGCACCAAGAAAGCCCTCCCGCTGCGTGCGAAATGGCCAGGATTTAAATGCTGAGGTCGAGAGTAAAAGAACCGAGGGGTGACCCTGGCCTTCTGCTGGACGTCTGCCCTGAGAGGGCACCACCCGCAGGGTACTCTGGGAGGACCGGACAACCTGGGACAAGCCCTGCTCCAGCCAGCTTCTCCGCTAATGGGAATTTCTGCCCTTGTGGTGGCGGGGGTGGGGCGGGGTAGGTGGGGGGGGGTTTGTTACTGGTATTGGGCGTCATCTCTTCTTTTTCCCTCTGTACCATCTTTGGGCAGAAAAGCTTTGACCAAGGGCTTTGGCACATCTTAAACATCACTTTTAAGATAAGTTATAATTTCAAAAATTATAAGGCTCAAAGCAGAACAAAGTGAACGTCCATTTGAGGTTAAGAGAATGTAATGTTTGATCCATTCAGCCAGTTTGCTTGTGTCCTTTGGGGCCCCAGGGGCTGCTGCAAAGGGGGCAGGATAGGGTTAGGGACCCTCCCGGTCCCCACCCCACATCTCCCAGACCTGTTTCGACCACATCTGCATTACATTTTAGTCTTCCGCCTGGTATTTTACATGAAGAAGAGTTCATTGCTAAACAGCGGGAAGTGGGAGAACCATGGAATTCGACCATCTACCGTGCTGCTTGACCCTTAGCATCTATGATCTCTAGCTCTAACATTTGTGCTGATCCGTAAAAACAGACCCCTACAGTTGGTCTATGACCGTATCGAACAATCTTTATATTTGAGGATTTCATCATAACAGGTTGGTGGTCCTGCTGAGCAGGATATTCCCTAATGATCTGGAAATGCAACCGAGACTCCAAAATGATGACAATAATGCAGACACTTCTGTAGCACACGCTGCGCGGTATGCAGGCTCGGCACTGGTCTAAGCACTTCTCACGCATTCACTTGCTTCATCTTCAGTACAGCCCTGTGAGGGGGTCGTCACCCCCCATCTCCCAGGGCCCCCGGGTCTAAGTTTAGAGACTAGCTGAATATCGAGGCTGCCTCGTTGGGCCTCCTGAGGTTGCCACTTTTTCACCTTCAGTTCTCTGCCTCCCAGCCAACCTGCCAGCCCCATCCGAGCCCTCCTCCCCAGTAGGGAGAGGACTGAGGGAGGAGAGAGAAGGTCACGTTTTGAGGAGCGCAGTTTCCTGAAGAGAGGTTGGTCCATTTCTCTCTCTCCCCCCTTTGGAGGGGAATGAATGGGGCTTCCCTTCCCCAAAGACTCTTGTGAAGACTGGGTATTCTGGTGGCTAGTTTCCCAGTTAGACATCCACTTCATCAGTATCTGCTACCTATTCTGGGCTCCTGGCACAGGAGGGGAAGTGGGCAGGGGTAGGAGCCCCACCTGGAAGACAGATCTTAGAATGTGAGAGAGGGCAGGTGACATTGGGGCCACAGTCTTCTGGGACTGCTGTTGCTTGGGAAACAAATATGCTCCCATCTGGGAAGGTCCTCTTGAGAAGCCACCCCTGAAAGAGAGCATCCAGATTCCCAAGATTTCTCTAAAGAGGTGGCTTGGGACAGAGGCTCTTATCAGTGTCCCTGAACCCAAAGACCACAGACGAGGGTGTGTATGTGTGTGTGTCGTAGTAGTCATTACGAACAGAACCGAGTCCTTTTAAACTAAAGGCTTCTGCAATTTAGTAGCTACCGCAATAGGCCAGCCATGGTGTGAGAAGACTTTGTAGAGTTTTCCAGTCTTCATTGATTTAGGATGATGAAAACTGTTCTAGAGACTGCGATAATTACTCTTCTGTTATGTCACAGGTATATACTTTATCACCTGGACTCAATTGGACAGAAATAATAGTCTTTTGTCTTTGCTGTAATTCCCAGCACATCTGTTAGTACATCTCTTACACTGTCTCTAGAGTGTCTTCAATGGTTGTCTGTCCTTTGGGGTCACCCTCACTTTGGCCCCCATGTTTCGAGCATCTCCTCCTTCCCCTTCGAGGACTTCGGGTCCTCCAGGCTGCCTCCTGTGCTGTTCTTTCGTTCTGCCCGTCATCTCAGTTCTGGTTCTTCTTTTCTCTTTGCCCTTCAGAACTCTCACTGTGAGAAACACGCAGATAGGTAGTTGACAGAGAGACTGGACCAATGGGGTGGATGCAGAGAAGTGGACTTATGTCTACACCCACGGACACTCGGGTGCCAGGCCTGGCTGGGCCGCAGTCCTGCCTTGTGGTCCTAAGCAAGTCTCCAGCACAGAGGAACACATCTGAAGTGTTAGCACTATAGCTGTTGTTGGTCATTTGCTTTTCTGGGCCTCAGTTTCCCTCCCTGTTCAGCGAGGGGCGTGGCTTGGATGATGTCCGGAGTCTTCTCCACTCTCATTTGAGGTGCAGCAAGATTAAATTGGAGTATAACCCTGGCTAGGGTAAGTCACTAGGACGGAGGACCAGGCCTTAAACCGCTCTGTGTCCCTGGGAAACTTTGCACACTAACGACAGAGAGTAGTTATTTAGTAATTTAGTGCTGCCATCTGAGCAGTTACGACATCGATAAAAGAGTTTTTATTAATTAAATATATGCATTTCTTACAAATTAAAGAGTAAACGAACAAATACTACCCAGCATTGTACAGTGGTTTGAAAGAGCTTTCACAAGTATTAATTTAACGTCAGGTTTACAACCATTCCCTAAGGTAGGCAGAGCAGATCTAATTCCAGTTTCCAGATGGAGAAGCCAAGACTTAGGAAGGAGGTTATCTTTTTCAGGTTTCCCAGCTGCTCGAGTGGCAAGTCTGAAACCAGAATCCAGGATTCCTTATTCCCGTGCCAGTGTGTTTTCCATCCCGCCAAGGGCTGTCTCGTTAGGCTGGTTGGGAACAGTAAGAAATACTTCCTTGTGAAGACTCACGATATTTAGATGCATTAATCCCTAGGAGAGGCCCACAGGATCGTAACCCAGGAATACATGGAAGCCAAAGTGAGGGCCAAGCTTCCCCACTGACTGTGAGGACCTGGGCTGAGCAGGTCCGTGCCTGAGGTCAGAGTCACGTGTGTGTGTGTGTGTGTGTGTGGTGGTGGTGGTGGTCCTGGTCCTGCGTGGGATGTGGGAAGAGGGCTTTCAGACTTCTTCCAAGTCCACTGTGTAGATACTTGGGCCTCAGCACACGTAGGATTGAAGACCTTCTTCAGGGAGAATGTTCCCTGATTCACGAGGCTCGTGACCCTGGGTCTTGCCCATGCCGGGCAGCTCGACATGGAACCACCTCTGTCGTCCTGGGAGGGCAATGACAAGGTTTTGTGAAGGAGGAGCTCGGTGGCAGATGTCTGCAGTGCCACCGCTGCAGCAGAGAGGGCTGGCCCAGCACGGCCCCGCCGAAGCAGTGCTTTGCGTGCTTGTGAGCATGCCGGGTTAGCCATCTGGCCACCCAGGCTCCACGGAGCTGCTGCTGGGATGAGACACAGGGGACCCCAAGAGCTGCCAACCTGAGGAACCCCCGGACAAGCACATTACCCGAGAGCAGGAACTTCTGCCACCAGGTTTGTTGAATGACCTGCCGATGAGAGCAGTTTCCGGCCACTGATGGAAGGAGCTGCCGCACTCAGAAGGCAGGATGGAGAAGAAGCGTCTTCCATTAGGTGACCTGACTGGAGACCTGGCAGCTCAGGGTGGGGGTTCCAGTTGGCTTGAATCATTTGTCACCTGGTCTTCAGATTCCTGGTGGAGTAGTGACTTCCAAAAAGGATTATCATTGTGATAGGGAGCTTCCCAGATGAACTTAAAAAAGTATCAGCAATCCAAAAGTTTCTTCAATATTTCTATCGTTAATATTCATATTTCTTCTGCTCCATCACCCTATACCGATTAGCTCCCAGATGGAGCTGAACGTTTCCCGGTCTTAGCCTCCCATCATCATGCTGTCTACACCACTTTTATGTCACCAGACATCGGTCGGGTACCTTAGACAGGCCAGACCGATGTCAGCCTTTCTTTGTTGGTTTCGGTTATTCGTGTACATGTCGTACCCGTCTGCTTAGGCCAAGAGCTTTTTTTATTGTCATAATAGACGTCCGCTACAGCCCCAGAATCCCAGAGGCTTAATACAATGAAAATTTATTTCTCGCTCATTCACGGGTCCTAGACAAATTGGTGAGGCGAACACTGGCGGGGCTGCTCCATACAGTCCCTCAGGGACCCAGGATGATGGAGGCTCCACCACCTCATAGCTGCGCTGACTGGAACATGTGGCTTCTTGGTCACTGGGACAGGAAAAGAGAGTACTGAAGGGTCTCACAGCAGCAGGGAGGTACTTCCACCTGGAGGTGGCATCACCGCTACTCAAAGGCCCTCGGCCAGAGCTGATCACACGGGCCCACCTAACTACAAGAGGGCCCAGGAGTGTGATTCTCCTGTGTGCCAGCAACAAAGAACCGGATGAGGGTGAGCACTGGAAGTCTCTACACAAGCTTTTCCTACATTCTGGGTTCTTTTCTTGACTTGAGGCAAAGCTGTCTCTGGAAGTCTCACGATCTTCATTTGCGAAAGGGACGGGATGTAAGCGATGAAGAATGGAGTATCTACTGCAAATCGCCCAGCTTCGAAAGGACCAGTAGTAAATAGTTCAGGCGTTCTCTTTGTAAAAGCGTCTGCCTTTTCTCTTTCCTCGGAATGGAGAATTTAGTGGTTAGGGATGCAAATAGCCTTCTGAGCAGTTCCCAGGTCCCTCCATCCGAGGCGAGATTAATTTTCTTCCATGAACAAGAGCTGAGACTGCTGCTACCAGCCCATGCCTGAGCACCAGAGTGCCTGGCTTCTCTTGTCTATTCGGTCTGGGTGAAGGCAATCTTAATTATGCTGCTCAACATAATTAGAAAATGTACTGTTTACCCTGATACATACATTCGACCACCATTACAACTATGGTTTGGGGTTGGGGTAATCTGGATGATCCAATACCCAGATGTAGGTTATGTCCTAGTTTAGAACGAGAGCCCAGGGGTGATGGGGATTTCAGAAGGCAGTGGGCATTTGAGTAACCAAATGTTTGTTGAATAAATGGCTGGAGTATGGAGTAAAAGAATTAGACAGAATGGAAAATATGAATTTACGACCGTGCCTGTTATCCTTCCTGTAATTGTATTTTCAAACATCCGCTGACTGAGTCTTCTTCCTTATGTGTTTGGACTCTGCATAAAGAAAAGTTGGTCGGTTGTACTGATGTCATGTTTTTCTTGTCTGTATACCCTGTGACAGTCACCTATAGCCGTGCCCATCTTTAATTGCAAACTTCTGAGGACAAAGCTTTAACTCCTAACTTCTGTGGAGGGCTCACTCCTTCCCACCTCTTCCCAATTTGAAACCTCTCTCCAAAAGTCTTCACTGTTGAGAACAGTGTGGGATATACACTTCCAGCCCTTTCTTTTTGCATTCACGTCTATATATCTATATCTATCGATCGATCGATCGATATAGATACGTATACACATGTATATAATTTTGTGTTTTATTTTTTAACGCATGGAGTAACATACATGTGTATATTCTATAACTTTTTATCGGTGGTTTTAAGATCTTTGATGCTAATACGTACGATTCGATAGCATGGATAATTTGCTTAAATAACCTGGTGCTGATGGACTTTAGTTATTGTCACATCTTTTTCTTTCTGTTACAACGCTGCTGCAGTGACTAAGCTTGGTGTGTTTTCTTGCACACGCACAGAGATGTATCTGTAGGCAGAGGCTTCTAGTAAAGCAACAGAGTCGTAGGACGTGCACATGAAATGTTTTTGTGGGTTCCGCCAAATCATCTTCCAAAATGACGGGACTGACTTACACTGTCACCTGCAGAGGAGAGTGAGAGACACTCGCCAAGACCATAGGTAAGTGCTCTTTTTTTTCTAACCCCCAAAGCGAAGGGCACTCAAGCCACAGTCCCCTAGCCCCCGTCACTCTCTGTCTCTTTTTCCTTTTTCAGTTTTTCTCTCAGCATTTACCATTGCCTGACACATTATACGTCGTTCTGCCTTCTTTCTGTCTTCCTGTACTGGAATGTCATTTCCTCGGGAGGAGAGACTTTGTTTTGCTCCCTGCTGAATCTCCAGACCCATGGCAATGCCCAGCATATACAGGTCCTGCACCTATTTCTTGAGTGAATTGTAGAGATGTCCAGCCTGGGCTCCTTCTGATGAGGACCGAGCCTGCTGTTAGGACCGTGGCTGCCTTCTCACAGTCAGCTCGGGGTGGGCAGTGTGGGTGCCTGCTCTTGTGAACACCGTCTCCCGTGGGCTCTGGTAAACTCTGCCAGGACAGGAGAGGCTCGTGTGCGCCTGTGTCCACGTTTGGGTCTGTCCAGGCAGAGTCCTCCCGGCAGTAAATTATGGCCGCACGGACCATGCCTTTACACTTGACCAAAGGGCAAATCAGCAAGCTTTTCAGCAGCCTCCCTAATTGGTGTCGTCTTCAAAAGCAACCTGAAGCTTCCGACTCTGGGTTTGCTCGTGCAAGCGTCTCCCTCCTTCCCATGAAACATCTTAATGTGGCCGGATATTTGGATCTCCCTGCACCTGCTCATTCCTCCAAGCTATAAAACGAAGGCCTAAAAATAGGTGTGATAAACAGATTAAGGCAATTTATTGCAGAGCTCCCCTCCCTGCTTCACCTGCAGCCCAAGGGCAGGGGCAGGAGCACAGAGCAGTCTCTCAGCCTCAGGGCAGGTGCGGCCCCAAGACCTCCGACTTCGGAGACATGTGGCGGGGCCAGTTTTGTCTCTTCTGTAGTTGGGGTGGGGAGGGCTCCCCTCTTGGGCACCTGCCTCTTCCTCACTTTTGACTGCTGCCTTCTCTCAGCCTTTGATGATTATTACTATGATTTTTTTTTTTTTTTTTTTTTTTTTGCAGGAGGTGAGGGTCGTAGTTTGGCAATGAAGTTAATTGTATGAGAAATTACTTTCTTTCGATTACAGTGACTTCCTGGCTCTTGGTTGCTGTCAGTGTTTAATTACGGTTGTTAGACCAAAAGATTTGAATGATTAATAGAAAGATGTATGTCACGCATAGGAGCAGACATTTTCAAATGAAATTTTAATTACACAACACGTAAAATATTAAAACATTACATATAAAACTAAAGTCTCTTTTTTTCCCTACTATCTCCAATCTCAGACCCTGCCCCAGAATCAGTCTCTGTTATCAGTTTGTGTCCTTCCCTTCGTGTCCAGGGAACCGTGGCACACAGGGTGACAGTGCTGCTACCACCTTGAGTAACGTCCACAAAGTAGCAGCAGGGCCGGGCACGTGCCGGGGGCTACACAGCGACTGGCTCACGTGACCCTCCCAGCAACCCTGGGAGGTAGGACGTGGGTCTCCCGTGGTTGGTGACAGCTTTATTGAGAGAGATGTCACCCTTTTCAAGCGTGCAACTCAGTGTTCTTTTTTCGTACATTCACGGTGCTGCACATCCGTCTCCGTGATCTCATTCCGGAAGAGTCCGTACCCCAGAAGAAACTGCACACGCATCAGCAGTCACGCCGCATCCCTGCGTGTGCAGCACCTGCTTCCACAGGTCGCCCGCTGCTCAAGCCGAAGCTGCTCAGAGCTGGGACCCGAGCCCTGAAGTGGCTTCACAGCCAATTGCCACTTCTTCGCGGAAGGACAGAGTCTATAGGTGTCCCGTGGGGCCTCATCTTTTTCACCTGCTGTTCTATAAGACTGATGAATCAGGATCTCCTCAGTTCCGTTTCTGGGGTAGTGGGGGTCGGAGGGGAATCAGTGGCTCACTTTAGAGTTTGAGTGGAGAGAAAAGGTCGGTTATCCAGATGGCCCAGCGTTCTTCCTTGAATCATGGGCTTCTCTTTCCATGTAGTGGCCTTGTGACTTGTAATGCCCGGTAACTCGCTTGCAGCCACTGGTGTGCAGGGTCATATTGGTGCCCTACTGGTGGTCTGGCACTTCGGCAGGGTTTGTAGAAAAGGTACATTCTTTTTTTGTAGCCAAAGCAGATGTTTGCTGCGTCTGAATCATCTGAGGAATGAGAACATTGGACAAGGAAGACATCATCATCCTTATCCCTGGAAAGCATTTATCAAACACCTACTGTGTGTGTGCCTGGCTGACTGTGGTGGTGCCTGGCCTCCCCCGCCCCCCCAGAACCTTGACCTCTTAGACCCTGACCACGCACCTAACGCCTGGTGGGTGTTTGGAGAACCGAGTCTTCATCCTTAAGAAGTTTTAAGTCTTCAGGTTGGAGAAACACGTGTGGGCCATCACATTACTGCAAGGCAGACTGTGATAAACAGTTACTGACCTTCTGATAAAGTGACAGGCATGCCCCGTGAACTTGAACAGTCACTGCCCTTTCCCTTCTGCCCAGTTGGATAATCAATCTTCCCCCGTATAATTCACAAGGATGTCTTGAGAGTAAATGAAACCGAGAACGTGCCAGCTCCAAATGTGCTAGCAGCTCTCACATTTTGGGGTCAGAAACCTCTTTAAGAAGCTGATGAAAGCTCTAGACTGTCACCTGAGAAAAATCACTCTGGAGTGCACACCCACGTGATCTTGCAAACAGTCTCAGTTCCGTGGTTTGCACGGACATCCTGAAACCCATCCGTGGACCCCTGAGAGATTGTAAGCTAAGAACACCTGTTTCAGAGTTTATCCCCCAAAGCGTGTTTTTAAAACCCCAGATGGTAATTCATATTACTATTACTAAGAATACTTACTGTTTCTGAGTTATTTCTGTGTTAAAAAACTTTCTGCCTAAAAAAATTATTTGCTAAATATCCCTTATGACTAGGTATTATTTAGATTCTTGAATCCGAAGGATAAAGCAGAAATAAGGTAATCAGACTGATGAGATTTTTCGTATGTTCTTGTGCACACGTCTGAAATGAAACAGAAAGCGATGGCATGGGAGCAGACGTAAAAAGGATATAAAAGTGGAGCACGTGGGTCTCGATTTTAGGTGTGCCATCTTGCTTGGCTGCAGAGCCCACAGAGCTGTTGGGGGGACAGGTCAAACCCACCGCTTTTATGAAACCAGTTTTATGGCACAGAGCTGGGGCGGTGTGTGTGTGGGAGGCGGAGGGCATCGCCCACGCCAGGTTTCCTGAGACGCGGAGGCAGGATTGACGGGCACAGCTTGGCCTCCACGCTGCGGGGGAATCTGCTGTGTGTGCAGCCTCCTTCCTGCCCCTCCCCACCCTGGCAGGCGGTGATGCCGCGGCTGACTGGGGGCAGGTGTGCCATTGGCCGCCCTGTCTGCCCCCGCCCCCCGCCCGAGTCCTCTCGCTGCACACCCCCTCGCCACCCGCCTGACGCAGTCCCCCGGCCGGCCTTTTCGTGGAATGTCCTGTCCTAAAAGGCATTGCATCACCGCTGTCCAGCCTGCTGCCCCTGAGGGCTCTTCTGCTCTGACCATGAAAGGGCCGAGGTTTGGGTTTCAGGGCTGCTGTGGCGTCTCTGTCCTAGGTGGCCTGTCCCCGAGTGGGATGGAAAGGTCACGACACCGCCCGACACCTCTCCAGCATGGTACATTTTCCTACTAAAGCCCTTTCTGAGTTCTCCCCTGACCCTCCCATGGCTTCGGTTGCTGTTTAAGGCACCGCGTTGAGTGAGACCCTCCGTTCACTCGTCCACAGCCTTCAGGGTGGCCTGAGACGTGGTCTAGCAGACGGAGGCAGGACCGCCACATGCCTAGGTGAGAGTTTCACTGATGCTTCAGCTTGGTGATTAACCCCAGGCCCCCCACCTGCTGGATGTGGGGTCATGGGCCAGTGATGGACTTTCTAAGCGACTCATTCTCCTTGTCTGTGTGGTGGGAATGACAACGCCTACTTCCTTGGGTTTATTTGCGGATTAAATGACAACGCTGAGGAACTACAAAAGTTTGGGAGTCCCTGAGACCACTCTTGCTTCTGATACAAGCTGTAAATTCAGGGGTTCCCAAGATACCACCGTCATGAGAAAATTTGTTAGAAAGACTTGTAGAACTTGCTGGGAGCTGTTATAATCACTCTTACTTTGAAAGGATAAGATTAAAGTGAGCCAAGGAAAGAGGTGCACAGGGCAGAGTTCAGGAGAGCTCTACACACGCAGCCTCTGGTTGCCCTCTCCTACGGGGGTCAAGCAAAGCACTCACTTTTCCTGGCAACTGGGTGACAGATGACGTGGAGTATCACCAACTAGGGAAACTCACTTGAGCCTTGGTGTCCAGAGTTTTCACTGGGTCTCGATCTTGTAGACATGCTTGACTGCCCGAGTGCCCTAACTCAGTCTCCAGGCCCTCTGGAGGCCCAGAGCCCCCACCGTAAATCACATTGTTAGACTATTCAGTGCAGCCCCAGGTCCCCAGGTAAGTAGATGGACACTCTTATTAGGCAGGACAAGCAAGGGCTTGGAGGTCGCCTCCTGGAGCCAGTGCAAGGCAAAGGCTGGACCTCCCTCTGGGCGAGGGGTCTTTACTGCACAGGGACTGTCCCTGGAATGCGGTAGGCTTCAGGGGAATTGCTGAGAGATCTTGTTTTTATGCCCTAGGGCCAAAGAGAGGGGGCGGGGCTTTGATTTCCTTTCGGTCTCTCTTCTCTTTAATTAAGTCTGTGGTCTTAGGAGGGCGTCACTCACCTTGCCTATTTGAAGTTAATATCAGGGTTCCTTTCGCCGGATAATAATGCCCCTCGTTCATGTGGTGCTTTAAATCTGCCGGGTTCACCTAGGCCTGCTTGAACTTCACAACAACCCGATGAAGTGGGGAGACGGGTGCCTTTAGTCCAATTTCACAGGTAAGGCAGTGATGTCCCAGGAGGCTCTCTGGGTCCCCAGTTCTCACAGCTGACTGTAGGGATAAAGGCAGCAGCCCTGGGTATCTTTCACGTTCTTCTGCTGACCGCCTGAGCCCTGCCCCTCTGGTTTCTGTGAATGGCCAGGAACCGTACGGGCCTGGGTTGAGATCCGACCCCTGCCACACCCAGGCTGCGTGATCTTGGGCAGAGTCATTCACCGTTTCCCTGTCCAGTATGATCGTTGTCTGAGTCACATGAGATCAAGCATGTGGAGCGTAGGCTCGTAATGCTGGGAGCTGATGTAAGACATTAGTACTAAGAGTAACACTCTTATTACTACTGCAGCAATGACAGCAATAACTTGAGCATTTTGCTGGGTGTGTAAGAAATTCAGAATGAGAAGATGTCTGGAACACAGAGAAGGCAGTCTGTGGCGTAGTTTTTAATCATTTTTAGATACTTGCCAGATCATTATCTAAATAGTCTAAAAGACAATATTTGTTGCTCCTCAAACTTACTTCCGCTACGGGGTGTCTCTATTTTCAGTTCCTGGTACCTGGCCTCCCCTGCTTGCCTGTCTTGCCTCTCCTCTCACCTAGGAAATGCCTGCACCTGCTTCGCAGCCCGACACTGGCCCCCCCGCGCCCCAGTGGAGGCTCACACCCCCATTTTACTCCTGCCTTTGAAGCAGTTCCACATTGCTTGGACAGTTTGATTGATATCTGGTAGGCCTTGCGCTCTGTGAGGGCGGAACCTGGGATTCGGCACAAGGCTGTGGATCATAGCAGCCAGGTGGGGTCTCTTCTAGGCTCCAGGGGTTGGTTCCCACACTGGGGAGCACTGGCCTTTGTACCCTGGCTGCGGCGTCCACAGCCTGAGAGGAACCGTGCCCACCTGCACCCCACGTAGGAATTCGGAATGCTTGAGTGTCGCTCGGCTGACCCTCTCCTCTCTGGGCAATGCTGGTGTCATTTCGTTTCCTTTTCTAGACGAGTCCCAGATCCGCGCTGGCCCTGAGCTCTGCTGCTGCTCTCCGTGCCTGGGAGGGGCGGGTTCCCAGGTGGATGACAGCAGCGTGGCAGGTGCTCAAAACACGTTCGATCCGGTTTCCTAGGACTTGCTTTCTCCTGGTTGTGCCTTAACACAGCGGCCTCTCCCACAAAGGTTTAAGAACGTCCACTTTCAACCTCATTAATCCTGGCTTGTTGCCCTCCCCCCCGCCCCCGCCCCTGTCACCAGGTGTCTAACTCTGGAACACCCCAGCCCATCCTCAAGTCCTCTCGCAGAAGCGAACCGGAGCACTCCTCCTGCAGCCTAGGAGAGGGAGGCAGCTTTGTGCGGACTTCGGCTCGGCTCGGTGAGGGCAGGTTCTCTTTTGGCTGTGCCGTTCCATCTGCAGCCTCGAGCAAGCTTCAAGCTGTTGGGAACTTCACCAATAGAATGGGCAGGGGGCCTGGCCCACGGCTGGCCCTCAGCTCTTGTGAGTCAAGTCTTGCCCTCAGGAAACCTCTGACTGTGCTGATCCTGGGAACCATCAGCACCCCCGCCACCCCCACCCCATGCCTGGTTCCCCTTAACAGAGCCCAGGAAACCCTAGGAAACCTTCCCAGGAAGTAGGATTTGGTCTGAAATCAGTAATGACCGTCCTCGGTTACCTCTTATTATCAGGGCGACTCAGCAGAAAATGTCCTTTCTTGTCAGTACTTTCCTCATGGAATCGATTCTCATAGGAATCGGAATTCGTGTGGGACATCCTACTTCCGTCAAGACTCTTCACTCCCTTTCCTTCTTGTCTCCGTCTTGGGCTCATCACCACTTAAAACACACAGAGAGGGGGAGCTGGTAGGGCCCCAGAATGATGCCGGCACCATTGACAATGCCCTTTCGGGAAGTGGTGTCTCGGCTACTTGCTTGGAGTCAACGTGGGACCTTTTTTCACCCTCTAGCTCCAGAGCTGGTCACAGTGTGTCCATTCTGTCCATCCCTGCCCCACCCAGACATTTCTTTAGGGGAGATCAGTGGCCCCCTCCCACCCTTCGCTGGGGGATGGTTCTTATGTAGGGATGAGTAGAACTCTGAGACGAAACCATGAAGCACAGAGCCAGGTGCGTGGCTGAGAAAATTGCCGATGTGGTTTTCAAATACCTTCCCAAGGGAGTGACTTGGAGAAGGCTGCCTCTAGATAAATGGTCCCCGGATACACAAAGGAGGCAAGCAGCATGATTTGTGGTTGCTATGAATAGAGTCGCCCAGGCAGGGCCAGCTCCTTGGTGTGCGCATCTTGATTAAGGTCACGGCAAATCCGGGGTACAGCCCCTTTCGTGGGCCCTGGGGATCTTGCCTGTGGTTTCTGTTTAGCCTGAGAAATCCTGGCTTGGCTTTGGCCACACACTCCCTACACTTTCGTGACTCAGCACTTTCCGGCTGCCTTTGATATGCCTGTGACTTTGCAGAACGCCCAAGAACTGCTGGCTGGGCCACTTTCACCCTCACTTTAAAGATTATCGCCTCTAAAGCAAGGTAATGGACAGATTTCAACCCCAGCAATTTGGTTCGCATTTCAGAAGCACTTTTCCACGAGAATGGTCTCATGTGTGACTTCGGCTAATCAGCTCGTGTGAGTGTGATGTCTAACTTTGCTTGTCTTTTTCTTGACTTTTCAGTATGCCTGGGAATGTCTATTAAACCATATTCACTAGATTTCTTCCTTTGTTTTTTCATAAAAATAAAATCACCCCTTCTGTTCTATTAAATGAGGAGGTAATTTTCATCGCTCATTGAAGGTCCACATTCTGTCTCGAATGATTGATCTTTGGGCAAAAGCTTGAAAGAAGCATGCTAATTTAAAAATATTTTCTTGATTGATTTGGTTTTTTTAATGTCATAGAGTGTGATAAGAGGGTCTCATCTGTGCCCTTGGAGAAATTGATTTGTGCTTCCCTGATGCTGATCCACACTACAGAGATTGAGCAAAAGGATGGTGAGATTGTGGGAGAAGAAAGAGGAATGGAGAAGAGATTGGAACAAGGAAAATTGCCTTATCAGCATAGAAATGAACTCAAGGGTTGGCTTCAGGAGCTCATACCCATTTGTCACTTTTAAGTCATTTACTTTCAGGTATAGTTTTAAGTATTCTTTGAACTACAGATGATATTGGAAATGTATGTGTTCAATCTTTTTCTTCCATTAAAACTGGACTTTAGTCTGCTTATAATTTTATGTTTTAGCCTACCTTATATCTTGGGGGTGAACTCATTGTATCCAGTAAGCCCAAATGGTGAAATTTTGGCATAGATCCTACATAAAAATTTCCTCATATTCTCATTCCAGAGGCTTGTAGACCCCAACCCACTGAGATGAGTAACCTTATTCTTAATGGTGGATATTTTCTTGTTTGTAAAATAGGGTTTCCGAGAGGATGGGTGAGGTTATGTAGGTCTCTGGCACACCTCTCAGGAGCTATCGTCGCCGTGGGCTGGTGGCCCTGGGCTAAGCCAGTTTACATACAGAACCTCATTTAACCTTCACAGTGGACTCCATGAGGAAGTGTTTCTTTCTGCACTTTACAGACGAGGAAACAGAAAGGGCCATCTGCCCAATGATAACATGTAGGTGAGTAGGTGGCTGAAAGCCAGGCTTTTAACCTGACCCCATCTGGTTTTAAAGATGTGATCTTAACAAGTCCCTAGAGAAATATATATTTAGTGAATTCAGTAATAACATCAGGATACCTGAGGCCAGGAGAGAAAGTGGCTAAGCTCTTCCACAGGCCGACCAAAGATGTAAAACATTTCATAGATTTATTGTGGCTTTTTGGGGGAGGTAGGGGAGTGGGTGGGATGATCTAATTGTGTCATATCCTTCTAGCCCTTGCTCAAAGTTGACTTGCTCTTGGAGTCCCCAAATTATCCAAATAATGTCCCTTGGCTCAAGCCTTTGTTTTGATGTCTCCTCACAAGCTATGTATATATGCTATTATTTGGCTTATATAGAGTTAGGCAAAAATTAAGTTTCTTCTATATGTATATTTTTCACTCAACACAACTAAATTTATTATTTGAAAAAGTTACATGCATAAGATAAAAATGCAAATCATTCCAAGGTGAATGTAAAATCAGTAGATCTGCCTCTTCGTGAGACGTCCCTCACTTCTCTTGTCTCCCCTCCTCAGTTTCTCGGATCTCTTTCCAGAGATATTTTCTATTTGTAAGAATGTGTAGATCTGCACATGTATCTGCAAAAGGAACATATGTATACTATTTAGCGGCCTTATTTAACTTCGTTTTAACAATGTATCTCTGAAGAGACCGTTGCCTGTCAGCACACACAAAAACACGTTGTGCTTTGGGCTTGGTTGAATAGGACTCCATTGTGTGAATTACCAGAATTCATTTGCCCTATTGATCGAGGTCGTTACTAGTAATTTGCCATTACTGACAGCGTTGCAGCGAGCATCCTGGTACATGTGTCTTTGCATGTATATATGAGTCCATTGGAAAATAAATTTCTATAAGTAGGGTTGCTGAGTTGAAGGCGTGCATGTCTTTATTTTTTGATACAAATACCATCCAGTGTGTGAGAATACCTGTCTGCCCCACGAGTCTGCCATCACCTCTAGGTTGTATGCCTTCTAGTTAAACCCCTGTGGGTACCCATAGTACTCAGTATACTGTCCTACAGACAAAAGATAAGTAAGCAAAGTTGCTAATGAATATGTATTTCAGTAGAAGTTTGAGATATTTGTCAGCTGGTCTGGCTCAGAGAGCACAAATGTATCTGCGTAAAACATTCACACTTTCAGACCCAGAGAGGGTGAAACTCAATCTTTTGGGAGCAAATACTAAATAACATGCACTTGGGATTGTAAAGTCACAAATTCTTCACAATCAGAGAGCTCGCATTGTTCACAGAAATTAAAGAGATTAAAGTCCACTTTCCCAAGTTGTACTCTCTGTCACATGCTTACTTCTCTACAATGCTGTTTGCACTGAATTCCATTGCTTGCTCCCTTTCCAGTCACGCACTCTACATGTTTTTCAACACATTTGTAGCTCTAGAGAACAAGATGTTTTATTTTCTGCTTTAAATTTCATACATTTTTGGATTAGGTCATTCAACAATAATCCCGTTCCTACTTGTTACCGTATCCCAATGTCTGGCACGGTGCCTGGAACGTGAATGAATGAATGACTACAGAGAGTCTATTGACAAGCGAGACCTGGTCCTGTAGTCCCTGGTATGACAACCCAATGACCCAGTAATTCTACCCCAAGGCGTCGACCCAGAAGAAGTGTGTATATTTGTTCTCCAAAAGATGAGCACGACAATGCTGATGATAGCACTATTTGTAATAGCCATAAATTAAAGCAACCTAAATATCCATGAACAGTAAAATGGATAACTAGATTGTTATATTTTTTTAATGGACAGTGAAAAATAATACAGCAGTGAAAAATAATGAAGTACCATTACTCGCTATAACGTGGATGCAAAAGAAAGTCACAAAAGAGAACATACTGTGTGATTCCAATTATGTGAAACTCAAAATCAGGCTGAACCATGGTCAGAATGCTAAGAATTCTCATGACTTTTGGAGGGGGGATAGTGACTGGAAGGGGGCAAAGGGGTTCTCGGGGTGTCGGTAAGGCTCTGTTTCTTGATCTGCGTGTAGGTTTTTAGAGTTATGTTCACAGCAGGGAAATCCATCAAGCTGTTCACTTACCATGTGTATAGGTGTGTTATACTTCAGTAAAAAGCTCACTGAAAAAAGGAAAGACAGTTCCTCCCTTAGATGGTGCCGGATCTCAGCAGGCCAGAGGGTGTTCAGAGCACAGCCTTTAACACTGCTGGTGTGTGTCTGCCCGCCCAGCGCTCGTCAGCAGGTGCAGCCATCATGTGCCTCTCTGTTCCTGTCATGATAGAAGGAAACCCCTGTTTATCTATTTAACCTGTTCTGTAACTGCCACAGGAAGCCTTCTCTAATACTCATGGTAATTTGCCCCGTTCCTATTTCTAACACCTATTATTGTTCCTGGGGACAGAAGTAGTTGTTGGAACATTTCCTTGGCTGGGTAGGCAACTGAATCTCCTAAGGGAGGATTTGAAAAAAACCTACTTAGTATTAAATTTACTTACCATAAATTGATTTTTAACTCATGAGTCAAACTTTTACTTTTGTAATAGAGCCTGTAGTAATTAAAGACAGGCAGATATTCTTGTCTGGTGATTCTTGGTGGGGTGGATAGGTATTAGCATCCATGTGTGGCGGATACTGGGAGATGGAGGTGGAGAGTGGAGACTATGAAAAGATGCTCATAGGAAGATGCAAATTATAACCATATATGAGATACTACTACCTACCCACCATAATGACTAAAATTTTTAAAGACCGAAAATACCAAGTGATGGTGAGGATGTAGAGAAATTGGAACCGTTGTTTATTGCCAGTGAGATTGTAAAATGGTGCAGCCACTTTGGGAAACAGCCTGGCAATTCCTCAAGGAGTTACATATAGAGTTCATATGGCCCAGCAATTCCATTCCTGGGTATATGCCAAGAGAAATGAAAACATATGTCTACGTGTAGGGTTATACGCGAATGTTCATAGCAGCATTATTCATAACAGCCTCACAGTGGAAAAACTCAAATAATGAATGCATGAACACAATGCAATCTCTCCATATGATGGACTATTACTCGGCGGTGCAAAGGATCGAAGTGCTCACGCGTGCTTCGGGAACTCCTACGCACACTGTTTGTGGCAAGGTATCATGGGACAGCCATTTTGGGGGCACTGGCAATATCTACTAACGTTAACTATGTGCCCACGCCCTGCCATGACCATGCCAGCCTACTGCTAGTTGTATATCAAGAGCAGGGCATACATGCGACCACAAAATGACATTTACAAGAACATTCATAGCAGCTTCTTTGACAATAGTTCCAAACCGGAAGCAACTCAGGTGTTTGCATCAGCTGGCTAATGGAGAAAGAACATGTAGTGTATTTACAATGGAAGACAAGTCCGAAATTGAAAAGAACCACCGGCACACAGTGTAAGTCTCACAGTTACGTTGACGGGGAGAAGCCGGATACAAAAGAACATGCACAATGTAATTCCATTGATGTGAAGTTCAAAATCAGGCAAAACTTATACTCTATATGAGAAAAGTGGTTACCTTGTGGGGGAGGTATAGGTCGGGGAGAGAGGTGTAGGAGGGAAGTTTTTAGGTGCTGGAAACATTCTGTGTATCGTGAGCAGGGTGGTGTTTAAATGGCTGTGTGTATATGTTAACGAGACTAGTAGCCTTTATGTACTTTATATTATTTCACAATAAAAACTCATCAAAAGTTATTTTATGAAAATACATTAATTATTTAAAATTATTTTTTTACATATTTAAAATGTTCAGTTAAATTTCAAACGTTTAAAACCAATGTTAAACTTGTCTTGGTTTTCAAATTAGTTGTAAGCAAGCTGAGTCGGGGGCCCTGGCCTGGTCCTGTCTGGGGGTCTCCCCCAAGCTGATAGAGGGCCCAGCTCCTTAGCTGGGCTCTTCCTTCATGTCAGCGGAAACAAGACGGGGCCCAGGGCGCGTGCCCTGTTTCAGCAGGGCCACTGCAGCCAGTCTGTTCTCCTAATGGAAACATGATAAATGGTGCCTCAGGATCTTCAGGCACAGCATATCCTCAAGGGAATCTGACTGAGGAGCTTTGTGGGATGAAGGCTGTCCCATGCATCTGGCATTCCTCGGTGGGACACAGGAGACCTGGGATGGGAGCCCAGACCAGAGGCACTGGATGAATGGGAAGGGCCCGTTCTGCTGCAGAATTAGAAGGAAGTGTTTGCAACGTTCCACGACCGCTCAGAAACCTTCAGGGAGCTGAGGCCTCGTGAAATCTTGCCTCGTTTTTAAGAAGGGTTTCGACCATGAAAACTTGGCAGGAATCTGCAACCTGCAAGGGCGTTTGTTCAACAAGCATTCATTGGGTGCTTTCTATGTGTCAGCTTGTGCCAGGCAGCGTCCTGGACATCGGGCATTCCACGGCGAACAGAACAAAGTCCTCCTCCTCGTGAAGCTGTGTTCATCCCTAGTCTCCTTGCAAAGTAGGATCGTTTCATTGAGCCGCCTGGTCTCTTGACGTCTCAGACCTTTCTACATTAGGGAGATGGGCTTATGTGTAGGCGCAAGGAAGAAAGAAAGTAGAGAAGAAAGCCTTCTAGATAGATGTGGATTAGAAGACTAGTCTGGCCTGGTGGGGCGGAGGGCAGAGTAGTAGAGCCTGAAAGAATTTCAAGGTCGGTGTGAGTCCCAGCCTGGGCGACTTCCAGGAGGGTATGGCTTTGGGCAACTTGACCTGTAAAACTTTGGTCTATAAACTGTAGAGTAACTGCCGCCGGCAGGATTGTTGCAAAGATGAACTGAGACGGCTTAGGTCAAGCCCCTGGCCTGAGGATGGGGGCTGTCTTGGCCATGGAGCTGTGAGGCTCCCCAAATATACCGCACACAGCAGAGAGAAAGCCTCACCCAGCAGCCCCCAGCCCTGGCGTGCACGGCCCCAGCTGTGCCGTCTCCCTCTTGCTTCCGGCCCCAAGCGCCCAGACCTGCTCTAGCCTCCCTTGATCCTCAGCAATGCAGAAGCGTCTGGGAACTGGAGTGCTCAGGCAGCTTGGCATTTCTGGCCAACTGCTGAGCGGAGACAGGACAGGTTTGTCTCCAAGCCCTGGCCAAAGAAGCAAGTCTGGTCGGAGGCCCCAGGGCCACTTGCCCCAGAGTTGTAGAAAGAAGGCTGTGCAGGATTTTGTGGTTTGGGCGTGTGTGTGATGGCCTTGACTGTGGGTTGGGGTGCAGCAGTGTTGACCTTGGAAGGTTAGGATGCTCTTGTTTCTGATGGAATCGTGTAGTGTCGTTTGCTAGGCCTGAGTGGTGGAGAGAAAACTAAATTGTTTTTCTGAGGTTGGGTGTTTTCAAGCCAGTCAAACACAAACGTACTGGGCAGACCTGGGCCCCGGAGTTAGTACCAGGTGGATGTGATTGTTTTACGGGCGAGGGTGGGGTCTGGGAAGAGAAGGTGGCTAAGATCCAGCTGGAGAGGGAGGCAGCTGGGAGCGAGTAGGGGCAGCCCTTTCTGCAGAGCCGGGTTAAGAATCCACCAGAACTGGAACCCACCTTCCCCGCCTGTCCCCTCCACAGCTGCCTCTCCTACGGAGTGGCGGGACTGTGTGTGGGGGACAGTTTGCGGCTACCTTGCCCTCCGCTGGGAGTAGACTAGGGACTCCTTCCTGGGCTAAGGTGACTCGGATCCTGCTTACCTTCATTACTCTTCTTCCTCAGGAGGACGGCAGCAGATATATCATTACTTGTGTGAAAACATGTGAACACATTTGCTCCAGCGGGCAGTGTTCAGCAGATACCTAGGACAGTCACCTTAGCTCTGGTGAGCTCAGAGAGGGGATGCAGAAGCCCGCTGGGACCAGCTGGGAAGAAACGTCCTCAGCAGCCCCCGGTGTTGGGAGCGTCTGTCCAGGGTGACATGGCTCTAATTATCTGGAGTTCAGGTCCTTCTCTACCTTACTGTCTGCACTCACCTGTTCCTTTGATTCTGTGGTATTCAGCTGGGCTTTCCTGAACTTCCTGACCACGGTGGCGGCTCGCACCTCTGCCCCGCTCAGCAGCTCCCTGACCCCCTCCGGCTTGCCTTGCTCCTCCAGCATGTCCCACCCCCATCCGCACATTCTTCTTACTTGCCTTCCATACCAGTTTTCCTCTGGGACCTTTTCACCTCTCCCTGGACCAGAGGCTCCTGTGAAAAGCTGAAAGGATAGATAGATAGATAGATAGATAGATAGATAGATAGATGATAGATAGATAGATAGATAGATATAGATATATATATATTTAAACTTAAGTTAAAATATACTTGACTTGTGGTGTAAATTTAAGGCGCATGACATGTTAATTTGATACGTTCATATATTGTGATATGATTGCTATTGTGGTGATCAGCACCTCTATCAGATCACGTAATTATCCATTCTTTTTAGGGGTTGGAATCATTAAGTTCTAGTCTCTTAGCAAGATCGAAGATTATGATATCGTTCTTTATGTTCATGGTACTACGCATTAGGTCTCTAGAATTTATTTACCATTCATTGTAAGTCTATGCCTTTAAGCAACATCTGCCCTTCTGTGCCACCCCCATTCCCTGGTAGCCACCATTTTACTCTCTTGTTTTACAAATTTGGCTTTTTTAGAGGCCACATGTAAATGATGGCAAACAGCACTTACTTGTCTTTCTCTGTCTGATTTATCCCACTTAGCTCAAGCTCCACCCCTGTTGTCGCAAATGGCAGGACGTCCTTTCTCATGGCCGAATAGTATTCCATTGCATGTGTTTATATACATACCGTATCTTCCTTATCCATTCATCCACTGATGGGAACGTAGGTTGTTTCCATATCTTGGTTATTGTGAATTAATGCTGCAGGGAACACAGAAGTGCAGATATCTCTTCGATATCCCATTTTCATTTCTTTTGAACATACACTCAGAAGTGGGATTGCTGTATCATATAGCACACATATTTGAGATACCTTAGGATGGATTCAGTTAAGAGAAGAAACCGTCTATAGAGGTATCACAGAAAGCACAAAAAATAAGGAAATACGGACTTTCGGCTCTGTCGTCTTCCCAGGCTTCATACGTGTGCATCCAGAGACCCGCAGCCATGCCCCCTGGCACCAAAAACTTTGTGTGTCTGAATCTGAACTTATCATCCTCTTGCCCCCCCCACTTCTCCTGTTGCATGTGACTCTGTCATTGACCCAGAAAGCCAGAGAATTTCCTCACAAGGCATGAGAAACGACAACTTGCTTCCGGTCACGGATACCAAAAATAGAGGAAGAATTTGAATCCAAAGCCCTTCTAGCCACTGTCTACCATCAAGCCACAGTATCTTCCAGATCTCAGTGGTTGCACGGGCTGAGAGGGCGCTTGGGGTTCTCTTACAGGCTCGTCTATGCGGGAGTCCCGTTCGAGCCCTTCGCCCCACCCCGCGCTGTTCAGGGGAGGGCCCCATGATTTTGCCTCTGGCTGAGATCTTGACTCACAGCCAAGGTCTCTGTCCACATAGTTCAATGTTTCTGGTTCACATGTTTGTTGAGATTATCCTTTGAGAATGACCTGTGTCGGGCACAAAAGGAATTAGGTCATGTCTGCCATGATGGCCTTTTGGACCGTCTTTCGTGGCACCAAGATGAAAGATCTTCGGGGACCTCGTACTGCTCCAGGGGTGGGGTAGGGACGGGAGGGACTTCTGGTAGAGAAATGGATGGATGGCATGAAATAATCTATTCACCTCCTAAGTTACAAAGCCCTTTCCACCCACAGCACCCCATAGCACATCGTAAACCTGTTTTCTTCCATTCCTTCCTTGTTCTTCCCTCGCTGTGTTCCGTGTCCCGCGTGCCGATCCCTGCAGGCTGCACCTCCTGCACCTGCTGTTGGGTTTGACAGTGCAAGGCACTGGTGGGAGCTTGGAGGGTGGGGGAAGGGAGATGCCATTTCTGCCCTTCCTCTGTAGCTGATGGCATCTTCGGCAGTGGCTGTCTTCCAGGGCTCGACCCTCCTCCTCCTATCCCCACTACCTTTTGTTTGCCTTCTCACTGGTATATTCAAGACCGTGGATTAACTTTTCTTTGTTCTAAATGCTCGGAGTGGTTTTTCTTTTCTTAATTGGGTCCTGACTAACATAGCCATCCAGAACCTCTCCTCCTGTTCTAACCTGACATACACCACTCTGTTGTTACGATGCTTTTCCATATGTATCTTCTCCAATAGCCATGACCTTCTCAAGGGTAGGCTTCATACCTAATTCCATGCCAAGTCCCTGTTGCCTCCTCATAGCTGTTACTTGTGACATGCTCAGTTAATGTTTGATGAATGAATGAAGGATAATGTGTGGAAGGGTCTGAAAACGCATAAGAAAACCAGAATATGCAACATTTACAATTTGTGCAGTAGTCAGGATTCACCATGTGGAAATATTGAAGTATGCTCTCCACCCAGCCATCAAAAATAGTAATAATAAACTAAGCTTACAGTCCAGAATACAGATTTTTAACACATAAATTTGAGGGTATGTCAGTTATCTACTCTTACTTTGTAAACTGTTCCAGAATTTAGTGGCTTAAAACAATAGTTTACTATTTCCCATGCTTCTGTGGGTTAGTGCTTGAACTGGCTTCAGCTGGCCTTGCCTGGGCTTACTCATCAGTACGTTTGGTAGTGGTTCAGCTGTGCCTGGTTCCGGTTGGTTCAGCTGCGACTGACTGGCTCTGGATGACCTCACTCACATGTCTGGGGCCTCAGGAGAAATGGCTGAGACATCCTGTTCACTCTCTCTCTTCACCTGGAGTCCCATCCCCTAGGAGGCTAGTTTGGACTTGTTCGAGAGGTGGCAGTGTTCCCTCTGAGGCCTCTTGAAGTGAAGGCTTGGAAGATTCGCATCACTTCCTGTGTATTGTGTTCCAGAGCCAGTCACCCGCCCAGCCAGCTGAGATGCAGGGGATGGCGGAAGTAGACTCCACCTCTTCATGGGAGGGGCTTCAAAGATCTGTGGCCATACTTAATCTACCACACAGTAGTGATTTTCATTACAAAACATTCTTCTTTAAAAGATTCAATACAGGCGTACCTTAAATAGAGCCTCCTGGAGCGGATTTAAAATGTGACTCAGTAACTCAAGGCCCACAAAAGAGCTACCCACTATCAGTGATTTTCTTAGTTCTTTGCCTAACCACCAGATGGCGGCATTGCTCAGTCAACCTGGAGTATTTCAAGGTCAGCACCGGATTCCACCTGGAGATGATGACCTTAAAGCTGAGGGAATCCTGTAATCCTGCGTGGGTGGATCTGGGCTCAGCGGTGCTGACCACAGAGGGGGCCTAGGCTGAGGACTGTAATGGGCATTGACTGCCCTTCTGGAAAAGCAAATACCAACTCTTTACCCATTATTCTTATAGAACTGGAAACAAGGATCGATGAAGCCCCTGTAAATATCTGCAAATAAAATGATGCAAATATCACCTCATTGCAATAGACACAATCACAAAAAAATATTGCTCGTAATAAAGTAATGTTTGCACACTCATGAACTGCCTGTCAAAATTACATTGCATCGATTTCATTATAGCATTGTAAATCATTCTATACCAGTGATTTCTCTGCCCTCTGCAGTTGTGTGTAAACTTAAAAATGACAATATATGCAAAAACTGATGGCGTCTGCTGAGATCCATAGTCTAGTTCATTGTATTGTGCCAGTGTCAGGTCCTGATAACATAAGGTGGCTTTATATACGATGTTGCCATTGTGGGAAGCTGAGTAATAGGGACAGAGACCTCCCTGTGCTATTTTTGCAACTTCCTGTGAGTCTATAATTATTTCAGGACAGAAAGTAGAAAACAAATGCTCTTTATAAATAATCTCCACCTGGTTGTGTATTCCTGGTATTTGCATTGTTCTTCGAGGAAAGAAGGTTGAGCATCAACTACAAATATTTTCTTGAGGGGGGTGGTTGTTCTACAAGGGTAGCACCCTCTCCTCCCCCTTCCAGTCCACTGGCCACTCCCACAGAGCCCCCCGCGGACTCAGAGCACCTGCTAGACCAGCAGGTCCTCTGTGCAGAGGACCTGGAGCCAGGCACGGGGAGGTGACCCACCTTCCTTCCTCCCTTCTGTCCTGTGAGCACTTTCCCACTTGGTGTCTAAGATGTCTTAAACACTCCTCGCAGGCTCCTAGGAAGGCATTTTTATTCCCGTGTTGTGGACAAGATGCTAACTCTGAGGGGTTGGGGGTCTAGTGGAGTGATGGACCCAAGGCTAGCAGGCAGGCCTTGACTTTTAACCTAGGTTTCTCTTGCTAATTCCTAAGTGGACTAAAAAGAGAAAAAACTTTTTTAAGAGAAGTAATACAACTTCTTTCGCAGTTTACATGCTCAGACCCTAAGCCACTATTTCATGTGCTTTTATTTATTGGCTTGCACTATGAAAATGCAACCTAGAACATTCACATGGTGTTTGAAGCAGAGAAATGAAACTTTCTCTCATAGATAAGTGGAGAAAATGGTGTTAACTCCCCTCACCCCATCCCCCATCAATGGGAAAACAATAGGTAGCAATTAGTTTAGTAGTTTTGTGGCTAAAAGGCATTTCCTGAGATTGAATCAAGGGCCAAAGGAGACTGTTATGTTTTGCTGACCAAAAGAACAGTGAGAACTTTTTAGATAAAATGCTCGTTAGAACTGAGAAATGCTAATAGCATCCTGCATGCTTTTCAGTTTCCATCACTTCAGTGAAGTCATAAGCCCTATGGGGCGGTTCTGCCCGCGTCCTGCCCGGTCTGGCTGTGGAGACGGAGGCCAGCACGCGTGAAGTCACAGAGAGCAGGACAGAGAGCCGATGCCATTGTGCAGGCCGTTTCTGGACACGTGGGCCACGGAGGCCTGACCCACTCAGTGGAGGGGGCAGGGATGATGCGCTGGACTTGAGCTGGGTGTAAAGATGCAGGGAGATCGCTCTCTGCCGACTCGAAATTGCGGCGAAAAGCTGGGCTCTTCGAATCAACTCTTTGAACCACGCTTGCTAGCTCTGTGCTCCTGGAATAATTATTTCAATCTTCTTGGGCTCGGGGTTTTTATTTGTTTGTTTGTTTTTGTTTTTGGTTTTGGTTTTGGTTTGGTAGTGCGACACCCGTAATATACCACTTACTCTTTTAACCCTGTTAAGATCTACCATTCAGTGTCATTACGTGCATTCTTAATGGCCTGTGGCCATCAACCCCATCTAGTCCCAGAACGTTTTCATTGTCCACAGAGGAAGCCCTGCACTCGTCGGCAGTCACTCCCTCATCCTCAGCGCCCGGGAACCACCAGCCTGTTTTGCGTCCGGATGGATTTGTATGCTGTGGCTATTTCATATAAATGGAATCATGCAATACGTGGCCTCCTGTGCCTGGTTTCCTACACTCCGCACAGTGTTTTCAAGGGTCATACGTGTTGTTTAGCCTGAGTTTTACATTCTGAAAAATTACCACGTCAAAGGCACTGTGGGGCATGGCTAGAGTAAAATAGTTCACGCCCTCAGAGGTGCTTGTCTGCTGGAGAAGAGAGGTGTGTATCTGGCTCATTCTGATACAAGGTGGCGACACTCACGATACAGAACAGAGCACCACATGACACCAAGTTCAGGGATGAAAACCTACCTGGTTGGTTTGGGTACATGCGGGTGGTCTGGGGCGGCCAGCGCATGAGGCCTGTGGGGAGACGAGGTGGGAGATGAACTCAGATCAGAGCCGAATGCCTTTCTGCGAAGTCTGGACTTACTCAGTGAAAACGAGGAGCCGTGGAAGGTTTTAAGCAGAGGTCTGAGGTGTTCCACCTTGGCATTGTGGAACTCCATTTAGGCCTGGGTGTGATGGGAAGGGGCATTGGCATAACCCAGGCAAGAGTGCCGACCTGGGCATTGGCCGTGGGTGTAGCCAGGAGTCGATGCGTTTGTTATTCATAGTGCGGATGACTGAGGAGAATCCGGTCTCTGTGTGGATGTGGGGGCCGAGGGAGACGAGGAGGCGAGGATGGGCTCATGGGATCCGCCAGGAGGCCCTCCTGTCCAGCCGTGCTGTGCAGCCTGTCTCCTTTCTGCTTTTTCCTGCATTGGGCTAGACGTGTCCCAAGACAGGTTGCTAAGTAATAAATGAGTTTTAATGACACCGTAAGGCAAGGCTTTATGGGTCTTCCTGGCAGAGCCCAGCTAACGGCTTATCCTGTCTTCTCAGCTGGCCCTGCTCCTTCAAGCCAACCATGCAGGGATTTTCATTCTCTGGCCTTAGGACAAACTTCCTTCAAGGGCTTCGGACTTTTCAGGGACTAAGCAGACTGTCCCTTATCCCGGGCCCATGCTGCACTAGCACTTGGGACCGTGGACCATTTGCTTAGAGATTGGAAGGTTGCCTGCGATGATACGGCAGGCAAGTGGTGGGGCCGGGATTTGAACCCAGGAGCCCCGCTTCGGGAGGGGCGGGACCCCTCTGCCGCCGGTACCTGCTCGCCGCTTTGCGCTCTCTGCCCCTGGGGGTGCGTCACTGCCTGCTGTCACTCTGGTTTCACCCCGGAAGTGAAGCTTTGCTCATTATCCCTCTTTCCAGCTGTTTGCTTCGACAAGGCCAAGGCAAGTTTGGGGTGGGTGGTGACAGTCTTCTTGTCGCTTGACATTCGCGTTCTTCTGAGTATGCCAGGCAAGTGAGCTGAGTGCTGAGGAAAACGAGTCCAGGGGGTGGCTTGGCCAGTGGCAAAGGGGACGGGAACTTGAGCATGAGAAGGAAGCTTGGGCTGCAGTTCCGTTTCTCTCGTCCCTACCACAGGCATGTTCTCATCAGGACTGAATGAAGGTCCTAGTGGTTTTGTGTGGTACGGCCTCAGGGGGACTGTGCTGGCCACGTTCCCAGGAACCGCATTCCTGCTGAGAAGCCAGAAGGCGTGTGGCATCACTCCAACTGAACTGTGTGAGCGGCCCCTTCCTGTCCCCGGGGTGCTGCTTGGCACAAAGCAATAGGTCCTTGTGCATCAAAAAAAAAAAAAGTCAGTGACCCATTCAGGGGCCAGTTAATCCCTCCAATTAATTCTCGTTCATATGAGATGAACAAGGAGGGAAAGGATAAACCGTCTCCAGAGGGTAGCCAATTCTCAAATCCCTGAAAGAATTCACTTTTTAAAAGTCGGAATCCTTCTGTTTTTTTCATGAACCCCCCAGAGCCTCACTACATGAACCGCCATAAAGTTAAGTATGTACACTTATGTATACTTATGTACACACACACACACACACACACACACACACCACTTATCTTAAAACCAGCAGCTACTGCTTTTGCTAGGGTCAGAGAATCAGGAAGTGTCAAAATAAATATCAGGCATTATCAGACGTTCATTGTGCATCTGCTGCGTGACGGCACTGTGCCGTGGCAGATGGAAAGATGTATGAGAGTTAGGCCTTGCTCTGAAGGAGCTCGCTAGTTGGGAAGATGCCATCCGAGAATGTAAAAAAAAGGCAGCCGCTGTCCTGTGGTCACTACCGTGCTTGGTAGAGGAACCACAGAAACATTCCCAATTAGAGTCACAGATAAGGGAAGGACACTGGCGGTCACCACTGCTGTTCAACTTTGTGCTGGAGAGGACCAAGCCCATGCAACAGGACAAGAAAAAGAAATTAAACTGGAAGGATGGGTAATAAGAGACAAAGTTCTTGTTATGTGAAGATTATATGAGTGCGTACCTTCGAAATCCAAGAATTCTCTAAAGTGTTATATATAATAAAAGAGGTAAGCTGAGGTGCAGAGTATGGTATCGACATACAAAAAGCAATAGCATTTCTGTACAGCAGTGGTAACCTATAGGAAATGTCATAGGAAAACAGATATGTTCATACAACAACTCAACTCTAAGGTACCTAGGGAGAATTAAATAAAACATGTGTAGGTTTTAATGGAGAAAATCTGAGTATATAATAAATGGACAATGATATGTTTATAGACAGGACAACTTATTAGCATAAAAGCATCTCATTTAAGACCATTCTAAACAAAATCTCAATAGGATTTCTCTTAGAATTACACATTTGGAAAAGTAAGCCACATAAATGGGTCTGATATTGCTGGAAAACAAAAAAATAAAAGAGATCAATAAAACGGGTTAGAGAGCAGAGAAACAGACCTAAGAATTCCTGTGAACTTGGCACAGGGTAGCAGTGCATTATAAACCAGTGGGAAAGGCTGAACTCTGCAGTGACTCATGCTGAGACAATTGGCTTTCTATAGAAAAAGATCCTTATCTCGAAGTATACACAAAGATCGATTTCAGCTAACCTTAAATGTGAAAACCAAAACTTTTAGCACTGTTAGAAGACGGCTCCAGGAGACTATCTTTATGATCTCAGGGGTTAAAAGGAATTTCTTAGAAAAGGCCCAAAAAAGCGTGGCTTAAAAGTGAAAAGGTTGATAAACTGGACTACGTTAAAATATTATTGCGGCACGTACTCTAAGCATATAGCTTGGAAGCTGTGCACATGGATGTTGCCTCTGGGGCCGAGAGGATGAGACGTGGAACTCAACATTATCCATAATGGAGAAAGCGAGGAAATGTTTACATTGGTTAATTCCGGATGGTGGGAAGATGAGGGCAACTTGCTCTGTTCATCAATATTTTTGTATTTAAATTTTTTTTCAAGAACACACAAAGAGCGCATGCTTCATCGGCACATATACTAAAAAAAGAAAGCAGAAAGCAACTGCCCACGCAGATCAGCACGCAGTGTGGAAGCTACAGTTATGTTAGGGAAATCGCCTGGCCCCAGAAAGTCTGGTTCCGGTCCCGGCCCTGCCATCAGCAAGCTGTGGCTGTGGGTGGGAACCTTCACTCAGGAAAACAAGAGCATCGGGTTGAGTGCCTGCTGAGGTCCTCTCCCTCGCCAGCTCTCGCGCTTTCTCTTCTCTCCACGGGAGAGGTGACAATCGCAAGAGGAGCAGAGAGGGACGAAGGCGTGGGGACGATGGCTGTCCCGAGCACGCTCTGCGCAGGCGAGGGCATTCACTCCCCCCCGGCCTGACCTCTCAATCGTAGGCCCTGCCGGGTTTCTGTTCAGCCCTCGCCCTTGCTGTTTCCCTTGACAGGGCAGGTCTGATGAGTGTTCCCTACCAGGTCTGATGAGTGTTCCCTACCGAGTGGCAGAGGTTCTTAATTAGCTGGGGCCGATTAGGAGGGGCCTGCTGCTGACATTGTTGTGCCCGCTTAATTGGTCTCCATTATTGCTCTGGAGTCATAGCCTGAAAAAGAGCCAAGAGATACACCTTCGCATGGTGGCGTGGGGCGGGGGAGGCTGGCAGAGGTCTCTGGGGGGGGGGGCGGGTACCAGTGTTTTGATCACGGTGACCATCTATGGACTGGTAATATAGAAACACTAGTCTTAGGCTCTGGCCCCTGGACTTGCTGGCCTATTCTGCCTTGGTTTTCTTACCTGTGAAATGGGGCTGACCAGATGAGACCGGAGCGATAATATGGGGTCATTTCCTTTTTGTGGAGACAGGCGTTGCAATCAGGGGTGGTGGTGCAGCTGTCCACTGGGTCTGAAGTGTTCTTGACTTCAGTTATCACTGCCCTCAATCCAAACAGGGAGTGTAACTGAGTTCTCGGTCATCGTAGGTAATTTATGTGTGTGGACAGAGTCTTCGAACTTTACAGGATGTCCCTGTAAAACTGGTCTGGGTGCTAGGTGACAAGAAAATCAGAGTCGAAAGGCCAGGCACCCTCTAATGGCCCCTCTTTGCTACAGGAATGAATTTTAAGAGACTCAGCTGAGTATCTACATTGAGAGGTAGTCGTAGCAGGATCGGTTTGGGGCTGTAGACACACTCACGCTCCCCTCCACTGATCTCCAGCTTTTCACGGCAGGCACTAAAGAAATTCACACCCTTCCTCTGGCTAGTGCCTAATTCTTATCTTCTCCTCTGCTGTTTCTCTCGCTCTTCACTTCGTTTAGCCATCTCCTCTGTGCGTTTTCCGGGTTCTTTCCCTGGAAGGTGGTTTGAGAAACGAGGGGCCGTAGAGGCTCCCTCCTGTTGTCACGGCAATGTTTTGCAGAATGTGCTTTAGACGTGTGCTAACACGGACCCACTGTGGCTTTATCAATTTGAAAGTGGCCACGCTTTTTGAAACTCATGGTTCCCAAAGTTCTGGCTGTGACTCGAGTTGGTAACTTTCAAACTTGATCGCTAGCTTGTTGACATCCGCGGAGATTGCTCTGATTTAAGAGAAAAGTTGAGAGAGGGACCTCGGACGAGTGGGCATTGCCCAGAGGCACAGGTGACGTTCTTGTGTTTTCAGTGACCGGTGTTGGAAATCTTGTGCTTTACAGCAATTGTTTTAATCTTGTAGGAGATTATATAGAAAATTAGCAATAAACGAAGATGCTCTTTAAATATTTATTTATATTAAGATAAAATTGATTTCTTAAAAATTCTGCATAGATTTATTTCCTAAGCCACTGCTGCTGTTTGTGCTTCTCCTTCTCAACCATCCCTGCCTGTGCCCTGGGCTAGGCACTGCTTCCTCCCAGCTGAGTTGCCTGGTCTGGGGCAATGGCCATCCCCCTCCCCCGCCACCCTCCTCCTCCCCCCCCCCACCCCTGTCCGCTCCCTGCCACACACAGTGCTGTTTTTCTTTGGTATGACGCATGACTCTTTGCGGGTTTTTTTTGGCAAGCGTCTCATTGGGAAGCCACCCTCGCGTCCAGGCTTTATTATGTGTCCTGTTTTTTTTTTTAATCCCTGCTCTCGCACCATTTGAACGCTATCGCTGCATCAGTATTAAGAGTCTTGCGAAAGCACTGTTAATTACAGGCGCTCACACATTTCAGGCCACTAGCCATCCTTCTTCAATACGCAGGATAGTTAGAGGCCAGGGGAGGCAGATGCAGCTCTGGGACCATCCCAGTGCAACCGATGCGAAGGTGGGAAATCTTTCAGATGCTTTCGCGACATATGGAGTGTGTGCCTGGCGGGAGGCGAGTAAAAAGTAGAGTTTGCTTTTATTGGAAAAGCAGAAGTAGAGGTTATGCTCAATTAACTGGATGAAGTCACTCCAGCCTTGGGTAAATCATTCAGCTTCATTAGACTTCGGTCGCACCGTCCGGAAACTGGGTATAATAATTTACTTGTCTGTAGGTAGAGAGATGGATGAGATGGTGTCTGGAGAACTCGTCTGAGGATTTTTGAGATATGAGAGCTGAGATAGAAGAGGCTGGACGTGGAATGTAGTTGAAAGGGATACATGGCTGATTTTTTCCGATCATTTTCCATGGCAGAGTATTGCATACACACCAAAGACACACTTCGAGCGTATATGCAGAGTTTAACAAATAAGGCAAGCACCCGTGTACGTTTCACCGGTGCATGGCGGGGTGCTGCCGGCTCCCGGGAGCCTCTGGGTGTCTCTGACCCGTCCCAGGCCTCTTCCTCTCACTTTTGCGGTAACTTCCTTGCTTTTCTCTTTAGTTTTCCCACCCGTGTTCTCTCTGCTACTTTGAAAATTCTACACTCTTTCTACTCTAAAAATTATAACATTTGCACTTAGAGTTTAAAGGTTGTCAAAACTTTCACTTCCCATTGGATAAGACCAGGTCTTTGGAACACTAAAAATATTTATCCGCTAATCGCTTGTTTTCTCTCAGTGTTTTAATTCTATATCTATTTCAAAGAAACCACAAAATACGTTGTTCTATGTCATCCGCGTAGACTTAGGTCTACTCACGGCATTTGTCTCTGTCTTTGCTCTTCATTCTTTTCTGCATTTCTTGTCTTCCACCTGGGATCCCCTTCCTTCTGCCTGTCGTACAACCTTTAGCATTTCCTTTCAGGTTCTGTGTGCCTCAGACCTCCTGGATTCCACCCTTCCTGTGGAAGGCTAGTTCTGGCCGTCGTATTACTTTCCTACGGCTGCTGTAATGAACCCGGGGAGGACTTAAAGCAGCACAAATTTATTTTCGCACAGCTCTGGAGGCCAGAAGCCCGGAGTCAGTTTCCCCGGGCTGAGGTCAAGGTGCCAGCGGCGTTGCGCTGCCTCCCGAAGGCTGTAGGGGAGAATCTGTTTCCTCACCTGCTCAGGCTTCTGGAGCTGCATTCCACGTGTACCTGGGGCCATGGCTCCTTCCTCCGTTTTCAAAGCCAGCATTGCAGCATCTTCAGGTGTCTGTCTTCTTGTGCCACATGAAATCTCTTCTTTGTCAAATCTCCCTCTGCCTCTCTCTTGTAATAATACTTGTGATGGCGTTTAGGGCCCATCCAGAAAATCGAGGATAATGTACCCCTCTGAAGGTCCTTAACTGACTCACACCAACAGGCCTTCTTTGCCATATAAGGTAGCACTTTCAGGTTATGGGGACTATGACCTGAATATCTTTGGGGGCCATTATTCTTCCTTGGACAGGAGTATATAGAATTATAAGTTGGTCATTATTTTATTTCAGCATACAGTTGAACCTTGAACAACAATGGGTTTGAACTGCATGAATTCACTTATATGTGGATTTTTTAAAATGAATACACAATCAGCCCTCTGTATCCCTGTATTTTGTATCCATGGATCCAACCAACCTCGTATCAAAAACATTTTTTTGACGCATGGTTGGGAATCTGTGGATGTGGAGGGCTGACTATATGCATCGTTCTGTGCCATTTTATATAAGGGACTTGAGATCCATGGATTTTGGTACCCATGGGGGGCGGGGTCCCGGAATCAATCCCCTGTGGATACTGAGGGATGACTGAAGTTTTGGGGGAGTGAAAAGTTATGCGTGGATTTTTAACTGTGCGTGGGATGGTGACAGAACCCCCAACCACTCCATTGTTCCAGGATCGGCTGTCTTAAAGATATCATTCAACTGTCTCGTATTTGATGGTGAGACGTCATCTCTCAGTCTAACCATCATTTGTCTTAAGGTAATCTATATTTTGTCTTTAAACTTTTATTCTTGGTTTTGATCACTATAACTATTGATCACTTTGATGTCTAGGTGTGCATGTGTTTATATTTATTTTTCTTGGGATTCTCTGGGTCTTTTGAATCTGTGGTACCTTTCAATCGTTTTGAGAAATCCTCGGCTATTATCTCTTTATTATATCAGCCCCATCCTCACTCTTCTCTTCTGGGACTCCAGTGAAATGTATGTTGGACCTTTTTACATGTCATAAATCTACTCTTCTCTGTTTTTCATGTTTTTGCTTTTCAATGCTGTATTCTGGACAGTTTCCTCTGATCTAACCTCTGGTTTCTAATTCTCTCTTCTATTGTTTTTAATCTGCTGCCAAACACTTCCATTGAGATTTTACTGTTACTGAATTTTTCATGTTTTTGCTTTTCAATGCTGTATTCTGGACAGTTTCCTCTGATCTAACCTCTGGTTTCTAATTCTCTCTTCTATTGTTTTTAATCTGCTGCCAAACACTTCCATTGAGATTTTACTGTTACTGAATTTTTCCTTCCTAGAAGTTATATTTGATTCTCTATTAGATCTGTTAGGCCATTTTGTACAGTTGTTTTTTCCCTGCTGAGATTTGCAAACTTGTTGTTTACTTACTTTATATCTGAAGCTTATCCAGGTCTGTTATTGCTCTCATTTATTTATGCTGGTTCTCATTCATATGGCCTTATTTCCTTATGTGTCTGGTTATCTTTAATAGTTTTGCTGGCTGTTGCCCATAAAAAATTCTTTGTGGAAATTGCCTGAGGCTTGGAATAGGTGTACTTTCCCTTTTCTGGCTGCTTTAGGGGCACTACAAGTTGGGGACCACTCCAAACCAAATTTGCACATTTATGCTGTATGTACGCTGTGTGAAATGTGTATGACAGACGGCCTATGACCACATCTTTTCAACAGTATTTTTCCCCCCTTTTCCTTCTCCTACTTCAGTTAGGTACAGAGCAACCTTCTCTCTGTGCCGGCGGGGTTCAGGAGAAACAGGAGGTGACCGATTAGTTCTAGTTCATCCTAATGCTGAGAGTGTAGCCTTTTGGGGCTCAGCTGTCAGTCTTTCCATTAAATGTGCTCTGCACCTTGACTTCTGTCACCCTTACCCCTCCAGTGTCTTCAGGGCAAAAGCAATATTAGCACTCAAATAATCCTCTAGTCTCTTTGGGTTCAAGCTTTCCCCAAAATTGGCCTGGCAGGGCTGCACTGTCTTTTTAACTCAGTGCTTTTAAGGTAATTTATCCAGAATTGTTTTCAGTCTGGAAAGTTGAGCTGAATAATCCACTAACTAACCTGCCCTTATGGGAAATAGCTATTACATTTTTATCGTATAAAATTATGCATCTTTGTTTAACAACTATGATATTTGGCTTTGGGAACTTTATAGTGCAAAGAGACCAAGAAAATGTAGTCCCATGAGTTTTTATTTGTTTTAAGAGATTAGTAGTAGCCATATGAAAGACTGATCTGGTGCTGAATTTGGGGGAAAAAAAGATGTGAGACTTTTGAGGGGTTGTCCCATTAATGTGAAACCGAAGCACCCATTTTGCTTGATGCCTCTTGTTCTTTCCTCAAGGGGTAACTTCAATTGGTTGGCCGTTAAGTGGCATCCTTGCCTTGACAAATAACCATTGAAGGAAAACCAATCTTAGCTGGTTTCCCATCCAGCTCAGCCCGGTCATGAGTTACCCCGTAGTGGCCAAGGTCGAGCCTTTTCAAATTAGGGGCAACTGTTTTTGATTCAGACCATCGAGGCAGCATTAGTCGGCAGATTGTTCTCTCACACCCTGGTGCCTTAGCACTCCGACGTGTGTCTGTGACAGCAAAGGTGGTTCCTGACTCTGGCCGTGGATCAGTGGATGCACATGGGCCAGGTATGTGAGTCCAGTCATTGGCTCACCCTCAACAGTCATGTTTTGCCTAGTTGGTCTTGGATCAGACCTTTGAAACTTTGAATCCCAAATATCAAGAATGAATTTTTGACGCTTTGGTCTTCCTCTCCCAAACTTGGATGGAGAACTCTGAAATTATAATCAACATGAGGAGAAACCTACAAATCATTTGTTGATTCAGAAAACATTTAAAAGACTTTTGTCTGGAAAGCACCATGCTGGATATTGTGGAGTCCTTGCCCTCAGAATGCTTATAATCTGGTCCTGTTGCAGAGACCTCAAGGACAGTCACCTAAGAGGAAAACTGAGATTTAGAGGGGCCCCGTGGCTGGTTGCGGGAGTGATCCATGATCTTTGTCATCCCATTGCTTGTGAGGTGTGATTCAGCTGATCTAATTGGCTGGTGTTTTCTTCCTTTCCCATACCTCAGTGAGCATCCCTCACAAATCTGCGCTCGCATCAGTGAGTGTGACCATTCCACCTGGTGGAGGACCATCCTTTGGCCAAGGTGTAGAGGTGATGGTGCTTCTCTCTTTAAGGCTCAACAAAAGACAAAGTGGAGAAAGCCTGAAGATAGGAACCAATCTTGCTTCTAGTCTTCATATAATCTTGAGAAAATAAACAAAAATTAATCCATGAATTATGCATCAGAATAGATTGAATTTCCCGGAAATCATTTCAGAGTGGATATTTGATTAATAAGATGTGGATAGAGTGAAAGATATATTCTCCCTGCTAGTTCTCTCAAAAGTCATTGTTCTGCAGGGCTTCTTCACAAGTAAAGTTGGTGCATTTTTTAATTAGTGCCACCCAGAAAACAGTTAGAGCTTCAGCAAACAGTCGCCATGTATGCCTTGAAGGGGGAACCAGTTTAAGATCAGGTTTGTTTCCTCAGCAAGAATTAGAGGGTATGTGGAAGAAGCTTCTCCACGCTGCCCCTCTCTTTCCTGGCAAGATGTCAGACTGTTAGCTTCCGGCCCTTCAACTTCCTTGACTATGAGGATTCCTTCCTAGTTTGATTCTGAGCACAGAGTCTGCCTGGTCTTGTTTTTGTTTTCTATTTGTTTATTATTCTCCATTCATTGCATGTGCTCCTTTTCCATGCCCTGCTCCTCTGGTTGTATTGCTGAGTTGTTTGATCTCAAACAAGGGTGACTTTTATACTCGGCTTGTTTTGAAAGTTCAGCAACATGTACACGGTGTGTTTTCCAGCTTTTCTATCTTTATACCTGTCTGGTGTTTTCCTGAATATGATGATACTCCTTCCATTCAAATTTTAATTGAAGTAAATAATAAAACACGTTGTGGTAGACCGATTCCTCCTCTTCCACTTCCTCCTTGATAGGGGGCATCAGAATACCAACTCATTAAACTCAGGTTATAGTTCCATCCTATTACTTGCTTTTGTATATGCATTAAAAGAAAAGTGATTTCATGTTGAAGGGTGTATAATACTATTTTAGGGTGTATTTTGATCTTTGGAAAACCAGAGAAGGAAGACAGTGTAAGTGCTGGGCACAGCAATGTTGTCTGGCTGATAGAGGAGATCGGAGGCAACCGGTGTTCTCGGAGGAGAACCTGGACAAAGTTGGGTGTCACCTACTCTGCTCCTACCTGGGCACTCCCACAATACTCACTCTCCCGGATGCTCCTGATGGGGCCCATGCTGAGACATTATCTTTGTTCATGGGAAGGTAAGCTGGAGCTGTCTTGGGTAGCTGGCGTCTTGTGATCTCGAAATGATGGGGTAGACACTACTGTGAGTCAATTATTCCACAATATTTACTGAGTTTCTGCTTGTGCCTGATACAGTTCTGGGCATTGGGCATGCAACAACAAACGAGGAAGACAAGCTCCCTGTGCTCAGGGGGTGTATATTCCAGGGGAGGGACAGGCAATGAAATAAATAAACAAGAGCATGAATGAAATAAACAAGGTAATTTCAGATAGCCATAAAGGTAGGATGAGGGGACAGAGAGTGACCATGTGTCCTGCTTTAGATTCCTGGTCTAAGGTGGCCTCTTTGAGATGATAACAGTAGCACAGGGGCCTGAGATTGGAAAGGAGCTAGTCAAGTGGATATCGGAAGCGGTGCTGTCCAGTAGAACATTCTGAATGCTGGGGATGCTACACACTGTGCTGTTCAGTGTGGTAGCCACAAGTCGCATGTGGCTACTGCACACTTGAAATGTGGCTAGTAGAACTGAGGAACTGAGTTTTGAATTTTATTTAATGTTAATAACTTAAATTCATGGCTAATAGCGGGTGTAGAGGAAGGACTTTGAAGCAGAAGGAACAAATCGTGCAAAGGTCCTGAGGAGATGGTCACCCTGAGAACCTGGCATGGGATCTATGTCTGGAAACTATGTTCAGTCTTTAAAGGGCAAATCTAAAAATCTTAAAAATGCTTCCTGCCTCTGTCTCGTGGGCCCCTGGAGAACCTACAGAGGAACGACAGTTAACCAAATGGGAATTAAAAATCTTTGCCCAACAAAGAACCCATTTCCTTTTCTAGAAGGGCTCATTCCTACATCATCTGACTCAGAACTCTCGACTGGCTTCCTCTGCCAGTGGGCCGGGGCTGGCCTTTGTCTGTGCAGGATGTAGCCGGTACATGGGCCGGGCCTGTTCATTCTGGAAACGAATTCTGTCTTTGTTCTTCCCTTGCAGCTTCCTGTAACAAGAGGCTGGAACCTCTACCATTGCTCTTTCAGGGGGTCACAAGGCAAATTATTTTTACTACCTTCCATCCATCCCAGGAACCTGAGACCTCATCTCTTCTGGCTTAACTTTTCTCTTTTCCCCCATTGCTAAAGATGCCATAGTCAGCTCTAGTTACAAAGAGAAAACAGTTTTTAGAGATAGTTTCACTGTGAGTTACCACTTATGTGAAAGAGTTAGGCAAGAAAAGAGGAGAGGAGAGGAGAGAAAAAGAGTTTCCAGGAACATTTCCAGTGCTTTTCTCACATGCCACACATGCACTGGGATCTCTTAGGTCGTGGAAGCCTCCGTACCTCTTGGCTAAGAAGCGGGCTATTCCAAGCAATCACTAGCTTATCCCGGCAGAGCAGAGGAGGGAGTGGTCATGGCAGGGACCAGCTCTGCCTGTCCAGTGTGGGTAGAGATTCTGCTCCAGCAAGATTCCTGCTGAAAACAGACATGAGCTGGCCTCTCCTGGCTCAGCATGCTGGAGATTAGAGGAGGCCCAGCCACCCAGTCTAATCCTGGGCTAGCCCGGATTAGTCATTGGTTATCACTGTTCTTGGCACTTGTGTACCCAAAAGAAAACACAGTTACCCAGCACCACCCTGAAAAATATACAGAACTGAGCCAAAGGGATCAAGATGTTAAATTGGAGACCCCAGGCCCAAGGCCACTTCAGGGGGCTGAGCAGTGACCCTGCCTTTTCCGCTTGGTCTTGCCTGACAGCAGTTAACTCAGAGCTCAGCTCCTCCTGCCCACCCCTACCATTGTGGTTTGCGGTGGGGCGGGCAAAGGGAAAGCATAGAGGCTGTTGACCTTGAACTGTGACATGTACCAAGAAGCTGTCTCGATGTTGATGACCTTGATCTCTCTGGTGATAAGGCTGAGGTCATAGAACGAACCTTTGTTTGCTCCTGAACAATGTGCTGGCATGCTCTGCCTGTTTTGTGCAAGGTGCCTTCCTGGAATACAAGTGTGAAAACCCATCTGAATCACGTGCCATGAGCAGACGAGCCTGGCCATGCCTTGTGCAGACACCTTTCTTCTCCACGTGCCTTGCCCTTGCTTTCTGGCATGTGTTTCTCCAGGAGAGAAGTGCCTGCTATGGGAAACGGGCTGTGTTAGACAAGTTAATATGACGGGGTTCATTTGAAGGTCCTTATAAGCTAGATGGGGAAGTATTAGCCCAGCTGAATTCATTTGTTCCTAAAAAATTACTTTTTCTTCACTGAAAAATAAACATGTTTATTAAAGAAAAACGAACATTTATAAAAGGAGAAAGGAGAAAAAAAGGACCCAAGATAGCTGCTTTGTTAACATTTCGGTGTGTTCCCTAATAGTATTTTTTTCTACCTAAGGGTTATTTTGCCCTTCACATGTCTGTAATCATGATATATATATGTGATATATATGTATGTTAAATTAAAAAACAGTACACTATATCATATATACATACACATATGCACATACATACATAGTGTGTGTGTGTGTGTGTGTGTGTGTATGGTTTTGTGTTTTGTGTGCTGGTTTTAAATTTGACATTGAATAGTAAGTGCATAGTAAACATCGCTTTTGATGGCTTTGTGGTATGCCCTTGAATTCCTGTGTACTTGGCACTTGGGTCTTTTGAGCCACCAGGGTAACCGGCGAGGTCACACAGTGAGTTGGTGATGAGCGTTCCTTACACTCGTTGATTCTCAGTCTTTCATGGCCTTTATCCCTCGCACATGGGCTGCGTACCCCCGGCAGTGTGTCCCCGCACCCTCCACTGAGGATCACCACACTACCCGCTTTGAGACGCCTCCCTAGGAATGGAGGCCAAATTATCCCCTTCTATTGTGTCTCCTCAAGAAACTCAATATCGTAATAAATAGCAGCATTTATTTGGGCCAGATTTGTCTCCTGCTTCTCCCAAGCCAAGTTCCACCCGCAGACACTTCCAATCCCCTTGCAGTCATGCTAGCTCTGCTCAGGAGAGAGGATTAGCTGGAGGAAAAGGGGGCAGGCTTGGATGCCCGGCAGATGGCCTTGGACTGTGGTGCTCTGGGAACTGCCGCCTTTGGGGTGGAAGGCTGACATGGCTCCCTCTCAGAGTTCTTCCTTCCCATTCGGGACTGGCTTTGTGGGCATGTATTCACACAGGGCCCTCTGCTTAGAAGTGTTCTGTGCTTGGTTGAATGCTCTGCTGTTGCCATCTTGACAGTTTTGATAATTTTTGAACAACAACACTGCATTTTCATTTTGCACTGGGCCCCACGAATTATGTAACTAGTCAGCCCAGCTCTCATTACACTTGGAACACATCTTACCTGCAGCAATCATCTTATGTTACTGTTATTTACACTTAAAACTCGCCTCGAACACTGGGAGGTGTTTTAGTAGGACAGAGTCTTTGGAATCAAACAGACTTTGTTTCAAATGACCACTATACTGACTTTGGGACTTTAGGTAAGCTATCCAGTCATTTGGAGCCTCAGTGTTCTCATCTGTGAAGCGGGAATAGTGATCTTAATTTTTAAAGGCCTGTGAAGATCAAGAGAACGTGTGAAGTGGGTAACGTAATGTCTTGCATAGCCACACTCGGTATCGCCTTGCGTTTCTCCTTCTTTCCTTGCCTGGTACAGTGCTGGTATACAGTAGGTGCTCAACATGCACTCACTGGCTTTTAGTTTGTGATGGTCAGTTTGTGCCTCTTCATTTCCAGATGGGGCCAGGGTTCGTGTCCTGATCTCTAGGCAAGAGCTAGGATCCCACAATGAGAAGGGTTCATTCTAAGAACTGACTTCCCTTCTGGGAGTCATACTCCAGGCCATGTATCAGGGTGCCTATTTTTTCTTAATAATTAAGTTCACCACCTGTTTATCACACTATGGAGCTCATGATAGCAGATCCTCAGCCAGCAGTGAGTGTACCAGGCATTGGGCTGTTAAACATGCACCTACTATAATCCAGTAGGTAGGCATGGACTTAATCCCTCTTCCTGTGGCTGGCTGTAGCTGTATGGCTCCAGGGTCTGTATTCTTAACCACTATACACCAGTGCCTCAGGGGCAAGCAAGAGCAGAGCCTTAGATATGGGGTTGGGAATATGTGTATGGAAGAACACATTTCAGTGAACTATTATTTTAAAAAATTTCAATTTAAAAAAAATTTTTAAAATATGTTTTCCTACAATCCCTTCCACTCCTCTTCTCTTTGGCAACCATAAGTTTATTCTCCATATCTATGGGTCTGTTCTGTTTTTTTTTTTTTTTGACTCTACATGTAAGTGAAGTCATATGGCATTTGTCTTTCTCTGACTTATTTCATTTAACATAATACCCTCTAAATCCATCCTTGTTGTTACAAATGGCAAGATTTCATTCTTTTTCATGGCTTAGTAATATTCCATTGTAGGTATGTACCACATCTTCTTTATCCATTCATCTATTGGTCAACACCTAGGTTGCTTCCATTAATTGACTATTGTAAATAATGCTACAATGAACATAAGGGTGCACATATCTATTTAAATTAGTGTTTTCATTTCTTTAGATAAATACCCAGAAGTGGTATTGCTGGGTTGTATGGAAGCTCTATTTTTAATTTTTTGATGACTCTCCATACCATTTTCCATAGTGGCTGCACCAATTTACAATCCCAACAACAGAGTACAAGGGTTCTCTTTTCTCCACATTCTTGCCAGCACTTGTTATTTGTTGATTTTTTTTAAACGATAGCCATTCAGACAGGTGTGAGGTGGTATCTCATCGTGGTTTTGCATTTCCCTTATAATTAGTGATGTTGAGCATCTTTCGATATGTCTCTTGGCTGTCTCTTTGGAGAAATGCCTATTCATAGCCTCTGCCCATTTTTTAATTGGATCGTGTGTGTCCGTGTGCCTGTGTGTATGCTAAGTTATATGAGTTTCTTTTATATTTTCGATATTAGCCCCTTATTGGATATATCATTTGCAAATATCTTTTCCCAGTCGCTAGGTTTTCTTTTAATTTTCTTGATAGTTTCCTTCACTGTGCCAAAGCTTTTTAGTTTGATGTAGTCCCATCTGCTTGTTCTTTTTTGTTGTTGTTGTTCCCCTTTCCTGAGGAAATGTATTTAAAAAGAGATTGCTAAGACTGCTGTCAAAGAGTTTACTGCCTATGTTTTCTTCTAGGAATTTTATGGCTTCAGGTCTCACATTCAAGTCTTCAATCAATTTTGAATTTATTTTTGTGTATGGTGTAAGACAGTGGTCCAGTTTCTTTCTTTCTTTCTTTCTTTCTTTCTTTCTTTCTTTCTTTCTTTCTTCCTTCCTTCCTTCCTTCCTTCCTTCCTTCCTTCCTTCCTTCCTTCCTTCCTTCCTTCCTTCCTTCCCTTCCTTCCTTCCTTCCTTCTCTGTCTTTCTTTCTTTCTTCTTTTTCTTTTTTTTTTTGCTTGTATCTGTCTAGTTTTCCCAGCACTACTTATTAAAGAGACTGTATTTCCTACATTGTATATTCTTGCCTTCTTGTCATAGATTAACTTACCATATAAGTGAGGACTTATTCCTGGGCTCTCTATTCTATTCCATTGATCTATATATCTGTTTTTATATAAACAGATCTACATAACCTTTATGCCAGTACCATACTATTTTGATTATTGTAGCATAATTTGAAATCAGGGAATGTGATATCACCCACTTTATTCTTTCTCAAGATTTCTTTGGCTATTTGGGAACTTTCGTGGTTCCATATAAATTTTAGGATTAGTTCTAGTTCTAAGAAAAATGCCATTTGTATTTTAATAGAGATTACATTGAATTGGTATATTGCTGTAGGTAGTAAGGAAATTTTAACAACATTAGTCTTTTCAATCCATGAGAATGGTATATCCTTCCATTTATTTGTATCTTCTTCAGTTTTTTTTTTTAGTATCTTATAGTTTTCAGAGTATAGGTCTTTCATATCTTTGCTTAAATTTATTCCTAGGGATTTTATGCTTTTAAATGCAATCGCTTTCTTAATTTTGCCTTCTTATAGTTCATTATTGGTATATAGCAACACAACAGATTTCTGGATATTGATTTTGTATCCTGCAACTTTACTGGTGGAGTCTTTAGGGTTTTCTATATATAGTATCATGTCATCTGCCAATAGTGAGAGTTTTACTTCTTCTTTTCCAGTCTGGATGCCTTTTATATCTTTGTCTTATCTAACTGCTGTGGCTAGGACTTCTAAAACTATGTTGAATAGAAGTGCTGATAGTAGGCATCGTAGTCTTGTTCTTGATTGTAGAGGAGAAAGCTTTCAGCTTTCAGGATATTGGCCTGTAATTTTCTTTTTTTTTTTTGGAATGACTGTCTTTTTTTGGTATCAGGGTAATGCTGGCTTCATAGAGAAGTTTGTAAGCATTTCTTCCTCTTCACTTTGTTGGAATACTTTAAGAAAGATAAGTACTAATTCTTCCTTAAATGTTTCGTAGAATCCACCTATGAAGCCATCTGGTCCTGGACTTTTGTTTGTTGGAAGTTTTTAAATTACTGCTTCAGTTTCATTGTTAGTTAATCAGTCTGTTTAGATTTTATATTTTTTCCTAGATGAGTCTTAGAAGCTTGTATGCTTCTAGAAATTTACTCATTTCATCTAGATTGTCCGATTTGTTGGCATATAATTAATTGTTCATGGTATTCTTTAATAATGTTTTATATTTCTGTAATGCTGGTTATAACTTCTCTTTTATTTCTGATTTTATTTATTGGACTCTCTCTTTTTTTCTTAATGAGTCTGGCTGAAGGTATGTCAATTTTGTTTAATTTTTAAAGAACCAGCAATTAGTTTCACTGATCTTTTCTATTTTTTAATCTCTATTTTGTTTATTTCTGCTCTGATCTTTATTATTTCCTTCAGTCTCCTTTGAGTTTTGTTTGTGCTTTTTCTTATCTTTTTTAGGTATAAAGTTAGATTGTTTATTTGGGACTTTTCTTGTTTCTTTAAGTAGGCCTGTATAGTCATAAACTTCCCTCTTAGAACTGCTTTTGCCACATCCCATAAATTTTGGAAAGTTCTCTTTTCTTTTTTATTTTTCTCAAGATAGTTTTCAACTTCCTCTTTGAGTTCCTGTTTGATCCATTAATTGTTAAGTAGCATGTTATTTAGTTTCCACATATTTGTGTTTTTTTCCAGTGTTCTGATTTCTAGTTTCATGCCATTGTGGTCATTAAAGATGCTTGATAAGTTTTCAGTCTTCCTGAGTTTACTGAGTCTTGGTTTTATGGCCTAGGATGTGATCTAGCCTGGAGAATGTTCCATGGGCACATGGGAAAAAATGTGTATTCTGCAGCTTTTGGATGAAATGTTCCATGAATATCTGTTCAGTAAACTCTTATCTTAAGGAAGTCCTGAGCATAATGAAGCCAGAGAGAGAAGAAGGGCATGACTGGAGTCCTGCCTTGCACCTGGGAAAACCTCATAGCTCATGGGAGGGACCTAAGGCCGGAGCAGAAATGCAGCTGCAGCCAGGTTGGCTGGTTCCCATAGGCCAGGATGGATCTGGGGCCGGCGTCTTTAGGTGTCTGTGACTGCGTCATGGGCAGAGAGCCAGGTGAGCCTGTGGCAGCCTGTGGGCTGTGACTAAATTAGGAAGAAAGAGCCCTTGGGCTCTCTGGGGAACTCACTGGCCAAGTGGGCCTCTGGTGGGCAGCTGGAAACAGGCCATTCAGACAGACATGAGTGGCTTTCACTTTGCCTCTTCAGTGGTCTGCAGGAACATCATACACTGAGCCCTAGCAGAAGTCTCCCCGGTACCAGTGACCATTCCCCACCCCATCTCCAAGGGTGTAAGTAAAATGGGAGAGCCCAGCGAGCTTTAATCCCCAGTCCTTTATATGCTATTTTGGGGAGGCTGTACCTTGTAAAAAGCATTACCTCCTGGGTCATTTTGGGAGGGGATTATATTGGATACTGGGCATCACTGATGAACATCAGACAGTCCAGACAGGACAAACTGGGATGATGGCTGCTTTATGTAACCTGGCAATGAGGTACCTGTGGGCAGCAGAGTTTGATTTAGAAAATCATGCGAAGGTTTAGTTTGGTTTGATTGTATGACTATTACAGTGTGAGATTTGGAAGCAAAGTGGCATGAGAACACTGGCTCCTAGAGAGAAAAGTGATCAAGTTACAGAGTAATTAAATCACAAATTGGGCCAAGCCCATCCCTAGACCCCAGGGACTTCGCTCAGTTCCTCACAGAGAGGGCTTCTTGGCTTTGCGTTCTTTTCTTTTTTCTTTTTATTGCAGGGTATCATAGTTTCCACAAGACTTATGGGAAGGGTTTAGCCTTAGAGTGTTTTCTCAGTTATGGCATTGCTGAAATCTTTGGCTGGGTGATCCCTGTTGGTGGGGTCTGCCCTGAGCATTATATAGGATTTTAGGGGAGCCCCTGACCTTTGCCCAGTAAATGCCAGTAGCAACTTCCAGTTCTGACAAACAAAACATCTCTAGCATTCTCGGGAGTGGGGGGGATCACCTCCAATTAAGAGCCACTGCTTAGAGCAGAAGATAGTCCATATTTCCTGCTGAAAAGTATTGTAGTTACCACTGGACAGGTGGATCTCCCTCCATCTCCTGCTCCACACACACAAAAGAAATGAGACAAGCTGTTCGAGAAGTTCGTTGGTTGAAATTCAGTTTGTCAGTGCTATCTGATGTGGCTATATCACTGCAGGTTCTTTTGGGGACTTTCAGGACCAAACAGTCAACCATGAAAATCCAGCACAAAATAACAAGCAAGTAAACAAACAAACAAACCACCATCACTACCACCACCAACAACAAAAAGTAGGAAAACAAAGGCTTTGGAATTTTATTAAAAATGGCTGCGTGATTAGCCCGAGTCCCCCGCTTCAGAAGCGGTCTCAGAAGCTGGCCGGGGTGTTGATATGCGAAGAGGCTGAGAACATGTGGCGTAAACATCGACTGATATTGTTTGCCATTTACACTCAGCATGTGTAATGCGGCAGGAATGGCTCCCGGCGGCATGTGACTCCCCTTCCAGATGGGCATGCGGGGCGCTGGGACAGCGCTTTCTCTTTCGCTCGCTCCCTCGCTTGCATCCCACCCCACCCCCGCCCCTTCTCAGACTAAGTGGAAGCCTGTCATGATTGGCATGCAGAAAGCTGGTAGAATGTCATTGGAATTTCCTAGGGAGGCACATGCGCGACACCCAAAATGACTCCCGGCTTCGGCGGCCTCAGGTCAGCGCTCCATGCCAGGCGCCCCGGTCTTTTTCAGAGAGGTAAGGTCGCATGACGTCACCCTCCCTTTCCCCAGCACCAGGGGAAGGTCGGGGGCTTCCTTTTTATTCTCTGGTCCAGGCAGCACCTCTGCCCATGTTCTTGGCGATGAGCACTTGTGCATGAGTGTGCGATTTGTCTGTATCCCCACCCCCTCCCGTTTAAACAAAAAAAAATGGCAATAAATGAATCACAGTGGCAGGGCGACATGTGACCTAAAACAGCTCCCCATGACCCCAGTGAAGTCATCGATTCCCAATGTCAGGAAGCCTAGGTGGTCTTTTCACTCTGGCGACTCAACTCTTTTATAAAGAAAAGTCGGGTAGCCGCGGGAAAACAGATTGCATTATAACCAGATCTGAGGGAATTGAGAGGGGACATTTTTGGAATCCCGAAGCCTTATGAATGATGGGGGTGGGGGGGGAGGGTCTCTTAAGATTGACATGTTTTGTGTTAATTGCTGGAATTTGTCGATGATAGAACGTGAGCGTGAAGATATTTGAAATGTCTCCTATCCGTTGGGTGCAGAGTCAGACTCACGAACTGGGTGGCAAAGTGCCGTGTAAGGATTCACGAGCGGGGCATACTTCGCTAAGAAGGAATGCTTGGTCGTTGCTTCTCAGCGCTCTGAAGGAGCCGTGACACGCATTTCAGCAATCATTAGGCGTCTTTAAATAAAGTTCACTTTCAAAGCAAGACGGTTTTAAAGTCCCCAAGCAAACAGGAAAGCAAGTGTATAAACTTCTGTCGTGGGGTTCATATTTGGACGTGAACGTGATGATCCGTTAGCAGGCTCAAACGCAACCAACCATGACTCACCTCGTTTCTTTATCTGAGGCAATTAGAAGCAGCTTCGACACTTTCGGGAGAGGAATGATGGTTTTCTACTTGCGTGTAAAAGCAAACCCACACTTGTACGTGTGAGAAATGGTGTGTGTGATGTATTTTACATCATGGGAATTTTTTTAACCTTAAAAAAAAAATCTGTTATGTAGCTTTCCCCTTGGTGTCTGCCTTATATGTGTTGGAATTTTTTTTTTTTTTTTTTTTTTTTTTTTTTTTTTTTGCCAAGCGTCCGAAAACTGAAGGGGAGAGGGTTAATATTTTCACACACTTGTTTCCTCCCCCACATGCATACCCTAAACAGCTGCCATGTATGATTTTGCGGAATTTGATATTTCGAACGAAATGACTTCCTTATTTTCCATAGTAATATAATAATCAATTTTACCATGAGGACTGTGTACATGTCAAGCCTTGGCTGCTCCTAATTAGCAATGGATGGGGTAGCGGGGGAAAGCGCTGGAGAGCAGGTTTGAGTGAAAAGCCAGCCATCGAGTTTTAATCATTCTTTCTTGCCTCAGCCAAGGCAACTCTCAGTCTCCTTGGATCTTAATCGCAGGTTTAGTTTATGGTGATCTGAGAGAAATATCTAGAATGACACATGCAACTGTAACCGATGGTCCTGTCCCTCTAACTTTTGCTGCTTTGTCTTTTATCTCCTCTGTGTAGTAACTTACATTTGGCCACGGCTTCGTAAAATATAGGCAAAAGTCAGAAGTAGCCCATATATAATATTCTCTGCCTTGGCTGACATCTGTGTTTTTTTTTTTTTTTTTTGGTTATAGTCAGAAAGGTATGTTTCTTAAGGTACCGGAAACTTCCATCTACTTTGGGAGATGGAAGCTTTCTCGAATAAATAGTTATATGGTATATTTATAAAGTTCCAACCTCAAGGTTCTCATTTATTCTAAAGAATTTGAAGGAATTAAACAGTATACATCCTCAATGCAAACACAGAAACATATACCTCATATCGCACAATGAAAAGCTTAGCATTTTTTGCTAAGGTCTGCATTCCATGTGCTTAGTAACAGTCATAAATTCAAGTAAGTGAACAAGTATTTGTTCAGTGCTTTTAATTTGCCTAGCATCATGCCAGACTTTTACTCAAGAATTTGAAAGATTTTAGAACGTGGATGATGTCTTCAAGGTGCTTATAATTTGGAAGGTAAAAGAGTCACCTCCCAGCAAACCTTACCTGGCTCTCTGCAGCAGAAACTGTATGTACACTGTAGGGAAAGTCTTGCTACAAAGCATTTATTTAACTATGTGAACGATGCTTTAATATAGCTAAGAAATATTGCTTGATTGCCCACTGTGACCCTTTGTGGGCTTGTCAAAATTTCAGTGTTTATTCTTAAGTATAATTTAAGACAAATAAATGGTCATGTTGTTTGTAGTGACAAAAATGGCTTGCGGAGCTCAAAGTGATGAAGAACAGATTGGTTCTATTGCTTCATGGTTTGATGAGTCTCAGACTTCACTTCACAGGGGAAGTGGGGAACTATTAAAAATCCTAATCCCTGGAGACGTGGCCCAAGCAATCATATTTTTTACAACCTCCCAAATAATTGCTGTGTCACCAACTTTGAAATCTAGTGATATAGATGATTTTATTTTAAAAAAAATTGCTTTTAGCCTACAGTGAGTTTAGAAGTTGAACTTTCTTAGAATCAAGAATTTTTGGCATTTTGGGGTTTGACCCTTCTGTTCTCTGCATTAGTGTACTCAGTGTGAATGGAGCTATGCTTTCTTCCTAGTCAGCAGCCCTGATAACATGATGCTGAGCCAGTCAACCAATTAATTAAATTATCTGAGGTTTCGTGAACCTTGAGTGTTTTGATTCTAGGAGGCCAAATGTTGAACATGGTGATTGAGGTATAAGAGTGATTCTGTGTGCTGCCCTGAAATTGTTTTTGCAGTGTTTGGAACCCCCATGAAAAAGGAAGCACCTTCTTGATATACTGCGAAGGGTAGAGGTAGCTCATTAAAAACACAGTAGTTAATAAAGTTTTTATAACTCACCATAGATTCTTAGAGTTGGAAAGTAGGTTCAGAGGTTCTCAAGGGCAGAATCAGTATCACCTGAACTTGCTAGAAATGCAGATTCTCAAGCCCCAGCGCAGACCTCCTGAGACAAGAACTGGGTGGAGATGAGCCCAGCATCTGTGTTATAAGAAGCTCTGCTCTCCCGATGCTCATCCAGATTTGAAAATCACTGCTCTCGTTTCACCTTATCATTTTACAGACAGATCTGTTCGTTGGAGGCTAAGTGCCTCTCTCTGAAGCCATCCCGGACTAGAGGAGCAGTAGAGGCTAAAACTCAGATCTCTCAGTGTAAAATCTCTCTTTAGACCACAGTCAGATCTTCCTAACTTTTCCACGTGCCATAAATAACAGCTTGAAGAAAACATCCACCATCCTAAAATTATAAGGCATAAAGGCACTTTAAATGCTATCTCATCTGACCCTCTCATTTTACAGATGAGAAAACTGAGCCCACAGAGTGAGTGAGTGCAGTAAGATGTTACTGGTCGTAGAGCCTGTACAAGAAGCACACTTAGAACCCAAACAGGGCCTCCCCACTAGTACCCGCCCCCCACACTGCCTCTTCGCTTTCATAAGGACTCCCAGCATTTGGCTTAAATCACCTTTATTAAAATGTTTATATTAAGAGTCAGGCAAGTCTAGGAAATGACCAGCTATTTTGATGGAGAATTTTAATTCTTTAAAATTAATCTAAAATTTTATTTTGATTTAAAATGTGCTTTAATTTTGCAACACTGGCCAGAAAAATCTCAGTGATATAAACTACTAAAAAGAAAGTTTAAAGAACATAGGGACCATTCATTCCCTGAGCATATGTTTCATCTCAGAATCATGCAGATTAGAGACTTATATCTTCACAGCTCGCACACTGAAATCGCATTTTCTTCAGATTTAGTTAAAAGGAAAAAATGTGGCAACACGTCTGTTTGTTGAATATTTTAGGATTTTATACTTAATGTGGTTGGTGGTATTTACATAATTTTGACAGTGTTCAAAGACTGAATCTAATCCGTATTCTTTGCAGAACTTCATCTTCAAAGCCTTGAGCAATGCACACATGGGACAGTTACCCAGGAAAACAAATTGAAAATGTGATATGCAACTATTATCTTCACACACACACACACACAGAGTAGGTGTGAACATGTATAGAAATGCTTACTGGTTCCACATACCTACCACGTGCCAGGCACTGCCACATGAAATGGGACGCATAATTCCTGCCTTCAGAATGATGATGGGGCAGTGAGAAAGTCGGATGAGTCGTTAGACAGTTATGCGGGTGGGTGGTAAGAAGAAGAAAGAGTAACTGAGGCCAACAGAGCAGCAGGATGTGCTGGGGATCGCAGAAAGGGCACCAGCACACACTCGATGGGGGCAGGCGTCAGGGAAGTCTGCCTGGAGGAGGTGACATCTGAACTGCGTGTTGAAGATGTAGGGCAGGAGGAGCAGTCTGTGCAACGGCATTCATGTCTGCCTGCACGCTGGCCCTCAGAGGGGCAGTATTGGCCTATAAACCCCTAAATATTTCGTTTGCCTGTACAAACATTAACACGTGGCTTCTTAGAGAACTTGTATAGCGGTTTTAAAACACATTTCAAACAGCTTCTTTTTCCATCTCAGAAGGCTCCAATGTTCCCCCAGAAGTGTTCGTAGTTGAGAGGTCACCATATCTTATGTTACTGAGACACAGAGAGGTCTCTCCTGACCCCAGGAGTCCAACCAACTCCCTGGATTCTAGCCTGCCGCAAAATCAGTGAAATTCTGCTCAATGTGAATTTCCTGAAGAATTGTGTGTCAAACAAACCAAATCCAGCCCTAAATGGATTTGAGCTGCATTTCGCTGTGAAAGCCTGGGGTCTGTCTGTGGAATGGCTTTGTGTAGGAGGGCATCTTATAATGAGGTACTTTTGGTGTGTCTTTCCCTAAATCTTCATGGATAGAGATCAGAGTGCCTCTCTTTGTCCTGAATGGCCTGCCAAAAAGAACAGGGAAAGAAGAAATTAGCGCATGCCGGCTGGCCTGCAACACACGCCTCTGAACCAAGCCGTTTATATAACAACGGTTTCTCTGGAAGCATTTCTGGGAGCTTAAAAATAGCTTAACTTGTGAGTAATAATAATTATTATTATCATTCAATTTTTTTCAATAGTCATTATTATTATCATTATCATGCTTTTGCAGAGCAACTGTACATCATGTTAGATCTTTACAGCAGCTTACAGGGCAGATGTTATTATCTCCATTTGACAGATGAGGAAATTAAACCTTAGAGTTATCAGATTTCGATATCCTTTCATATCTAGCTTTCTCATTTTACAAAAAAAGGGAACTCGACTGACCTGCGTTCCCACGGGGAGTAAATAGTGGCTGTGGGACCAGGCTTGGGTCTTCTGATTGGTAGATCACTAATTTTTTTCACTCTATCACATTGCCTTCAACATTCAGCGTGTTAAAGGAAACTTGGAAGACTATGCATTTGTTTTTTCAGGAGCAGTATTGTTGAAACCAGTCCCACATGCTGTTTTAGGAACATATGCATGTACAGAAAAAGTCTCTTACTTTTATGCTTTTTTCTTCATACAAATAGACACAGACAGATTGACAGACAAATAGGTATATAGTTAAAGAGACACATACGCCACACATGGTTGTCACTGGGGAGATGGAGGTGGGATCGGATCGAGCAGTGGATCAAAGGGGACTTCAGTTTTATTGGTATAATTTTATTTTTTTGATAAAAAATATCTGAGGAAAAAATGGCCTTAACAGTAATTTGGGGTGATGGGCAGTGATTTCATATATATTTGCTACATTCTTCATATTTTTGTAGTTTTAAAATTCAAAACAAAGCAAACATAAATATTAAAAATAATTACCACCTACCCTATTATCATCTTATAAAATAAATAAAGGGTATTTTAAAGAAAGAGAAATGGTATAGAAGGAAAGAAAAAACAACTAATAGATAGTTCTTAACATTAATTCTCTCTTCGCTTTAAGTCTTTCCTGTTTGGACACTGGCAGAATGTATATTATTTTGCCTGCATTTGCTGCATTATCCATTCTCTTGTACATTTTGAGCCCTTCTAATACCTCCAGCAGGAAAGGCAGGCCCTCAGGTGGCAGTTATAAAACTTCTAGCCACCCTTCTGTGACTGCACTCCCCTGTGGAATAAGGTTCTGAGAACCTTATTTGTCCTGATGAGAGTGGTACAGAGTGTAATGGACTAAAAGGCTGGTGAGTCGATACCAAGTGCATTATTTAAAAATCGTATCCTCAATGTGTTAATTGAACTTACTGTGGTAATCATTTTGCAGTGTATCCATATATCAAATCATTACGTTACACACCTTAAATTTATACGATGTTAATAACTCAGTCAAGCTGGAAAGAAATTTTAAACCACTATGATAAATTGGGAGAAAAAAACACAGAACAAAGAATAAAAACTGTATGTTTCAGTACCTTTAAGCAAACAAAACCCAAAACAACCCAAAAAGTTAAATTTAAAGGCCAGGAATGTGGTTTTAGAAGCTCTCTTTAATGAACCTGTACCAGAGGATAGGATATTGGCCTTAGAGTAAAAAAACCCACGTTCGCATCCCAGCCAAGTCCCTTATTTGCTGAGAGCCCTCAGGTGGTTCATCTAAACTTTCTTGGTCTTAACACAAACTAGAAATGGCCTCATTTGACTTAACTACCCACATGGTCATCCTGGAGATCAGATAGCTAATGGGGGAAAAACACTATAAATATGCCAACTGAAAAAACATGAAACAAAAGAGAGATGATAGGATTATCATTGCTGTTATGAATCACTCCAAGAGGTGCTTTGGTGCTGTGAATCACCGTGTGGTGATACCATGGACGACCCAAACGTGGGATGCCGCCGGCACGGACCCAGTCATCTCAAAAGGAATCCAGCCCAGAGGCCTAGCTAGTGGTCATCTGTAGTCCTATTGTTACCAAGAAGACAGCACTATCAAAAAAAGTGGTGATCTCACTCTACTCCCTGAAAAAGAGAAGACTCAGGGGTGAACGTCGGTGGGGACATGTCGGCCGCGTCAGCCCCGGGGAACGAGGGCACCTGGGCTCCAGGCCCTGCTCTGCCCCCTCTAGCCATGTGAGTTGGGTTGATTCACGTGTCATACCAGCATCCTTGGGCTTCATTTCTTTTCTCTGTGGATGGATGGAGTTGGTTAAACGAAATGGTCTCTGAGGCCTCTTCTTCCTCTTATCGGTTGTGATAATTAGCTAGAGTTTGAACTTTAGCCCCAGTTATGACTGTAGTATCATCAACGTCGTCTTGTAACCTGGCGTTTAGAGGCTGTTCCCTGAGGTTCACATCCTGACCTAGCTTCTGAGGGTGTTCCAGTAGAGTTGAGAATTTGTGATTAGAAGCTCAGCTCCCAGGAGATGACGGAAGGGCAGGACCCAGCAAAAACCTCGTCCCGCACATTGTTGTTTATTTGGTTTGCTCACACTGTGGAGGTGACCACGCTGGCCTGGAAAGGGACCTGAGTTGACCTGGAAGTGAATTTCCGTTCCCGACTGGTTATCTCGGAAGGTGTGGTGCCCACACGACCGGGCGGCTCTGTCTAGGCACTGGTGCTCTCTGGGCTGCGGTTCTTGGCTTCTGTTTCTGGCCGGCTGAGCATCATCAGGGCAAAGGTCGATGCGAGTCCGCGCACATTCACACCGCTGAACTTCAGCCGCGTCCTTGTTGTTATTCCACAGCCCTGGACGTGTGTCGTTGACCACGTATCCGGTTGACCAAGCCACTGTCATAACTCTCTGTTCCCCCCAAGTTCCCATCCCCGTCCCTGCTCTCTCCCCTCTCGCCAGATGTCCACCCTTATTTACATCTCTGTGTTTTCCGTCATTCATCTCTATCCGTCTCCGAAGATTTGTCTCTCTGCCTTGGCAGAGCTCACTTGCCATCGGCCCTGACGATGACAATGAGGATGACGATGGTAGTGATAGTAATGGAAGCGATAATGGTGAGATGAGTCGTAGGGAGCAGTGAATGCTTACTGTGTGCCAGGAGCTGGGCAGGACAGTTCGTGCACTCCCTGTCATTTAACTCTCAGAACAAGCCTCTGCTATAACAACGGAGGAGGACCCGGAGGCTTAGAGAGGATAAGTATTTCCCCAGTCCCCAGCTTACGGAGTGGCAAGCTGGAATTTATACCCAGGTTCATGCTAACTCTGAAACCTGAGCTCTCAGCCTCTGGGCAGCGCTCCTTCCCGGCCCCACCCCCCACCTGCGAGGCAGAGCACCCAGCTCGCTGATGTGGCTGCTGCTTCGTGCGGCTGAACTGATTTTAACTCATTCTGTTCTGAATCCTGGCGGCAGTGAGATCATCTCCAAGGGTGTGAGCAACAAACATCACTCCCTCTGTAGAGGTCTGTTTTCTGAAAGGGAAGGGTATGCCGTGATCGTCTCCCTTCTCATAAACTTCCAGACAGCGCCACACCCTTTCACAGGCACAGCGCCTAACTGTGCGGAGCATTCTGACTCTCCGCTTATCTGATCCCACATCCACCTTCGTCCTATAAGTGAGAAAAGAGCGTGACTTCTCTTTTTATAAACGAGGACACTGAGGCTCTGAGGGGTAAAGTCTTTTGCCCACTGTTGACACAGCCGAAAGGCAGCAAGTTAGGACTCGGACCCAGGATGCGGAATTCCTACCCCCAGTTCATCCGAGGCAACTCTCAGCCCAACAGGCACTCACTGTGTGCTCTCCTGTCCTCCAAGTGAAAGAAAACTCAGAACCCATGTATCTTTAATAAAGATCCTTTTCTCCTAGGGAGTTCACTAATGCCTCCCAAAAAGCCAGTTGTTAGTACAGGAAAAGGGCCTGGTAGCTGTTGAAAAATGGAAGGTGTCTCAGTGGTTTAGAAACTGCCCCCTGGTGAGGGCCGGGCCATTGTATTCACCCCACAGCTCACCCTGCAGCTGCCTTCCAGCCGGCAGCTGAGGCATTTTCGCATCTGTAGATGGATTAATAAGCCCAGAACATTTGCACGCCTTTGTTCAAAGTTCAGGGACAGCCTTTGAATTGGCCTTTTTTTTTTTTTTTTCATTTGTTTCATTTCTCTAAAACGTCTGAGGCTCACACCACTTCCTCCTGTGCCTTGCTGTCGTGCTTACTTACCTCTGTCGGAATACTCATTGCTCTCTGGGCTGGTCTGCCTCCTCTCGGGAGGGGATCTCTTTTCCCATCTCTGTGTCCCCACACCTGGCACGTAACAGATGCTCCGTGCATGTGGGCTGAGTGCGCAGACTCGCGGATGCCCCCTCGGTCCCTGTGACAGAGTCCGTGCAGAACAGAGGCTCCGTGGCCTCTGCCTGTGTCTTCGGAACAGGACGGATTACGTCACAAAAATCGTGCTGAATTTCTAGCACCCTGACTCAAACCCAGGAAGGGCACTGCCTCACTCACTCCTTGTGCCCAAATACTAATCCATCACTGCATCCTGCTTGGGACTCCGAATGAAATGTGAAAGAGCTTTGGGACAAACAATGAGCATTGTCAAGGGGGACAGCTGTTGCTCTCTCCCTCCCGGTGGATACAATGTGTTGCACATCCTTTTGCCGTTCTGGAATTAAACCATTAGAAACAGTTTTCATCTGAGTCTCCTATATATCCTGGCATTATAAATGCAACTAGTTCTCTTTTATTCATATTTTATTTTTAAAGCTCTTGAGAGAAGTGCTGCTTTAATGAGGGAAAGAAAAAAAAAACTTTCTAAGCAAGCAGGAAACCCACATTTTTTTAACGTAATAATTTTCACTGTGAATTCTTCGTCACCATTAATGGCTCAGAAAGGAAACGTCCGCCCTGGGGGCAGAGAGCCTCGTGGAGGCCTGGACCAGCCAGCGTGGCTGTGCGGTCTTTCTCCTGCGAGTCGTGTGACTGTGTGGTAGCTTTTCTAGCTCTGTGCCAGATGCCCAGTTTACGTAACTCACCGTGCTGCTCTCCGTCCTCCGGGGTTCGACTACATGGCTGTAAACAGTGTCACTGCACAAGGTTTAGGAGAAGAGGGGACATAGCAGGTGCTGGCTGTCACCTCTGCAGCGTACAGAGGTCCAGTGCCCGGGGAGTGCCTGGCAAGTCAGAGGTAGTCAGTATCTCTCTGAACGGAGGGGAGGACCACAGGTAGAGATAAGTTGGTGATGAAATAGTTCTAGGACTTAGGGTTTTTGGAGACAGGGCTATTTTGTCAGTTGTTAGAAGCTGTTTTGAATGATCTGAGTTCTCACTAAGGTTTTGCTGTTACCCAGCTATGCAGCTTTGGGTGCGTCACTTTCTCTCTTCTTTTAATGAGGGGAGTGGATGAGCCGATCCCTCAGGATGTGCGATTCTAAGCTTTCCCAGGGTGTCATCGCTCTGGCTGGGTAAAGAAAGCTGACTTTGAAAAAGAAGAGACCTCTGGGTTTCCCTGGATCCTGGCGAAGTTCCCAGAGGGTCTTCAGATGCCTGGTCACATGGTCTTTGTTCTCCAGGACCTCTGAGGACATGAGTTCATGCCGACAAGATCCAGCCAATGTCCCCACACCCGACACTGCCTCTCTGTGTGGAAGCCTCTTTTAGATCTAATTTTCTTGGCGGAGTGTATTAGTTTCCTATTTGCTTCTATAACATAGTACCACGAATGTAGTGGCTTACACCAATACACATTTCTTATCTTACAGTTCTGGAGGTCTGAAGTACAAAATCCATCTCCCAGGGCCGAAGTCAAGGTGTCCCCAGGTCCAGTTCCTTCCTTCCTCCATCTTCAAAACCAGCAGCATAGCATCTTCTCTCCTCTCTAGCCTCTGCTTCCATCCTTCCATCGCTCTGGCTCTGATCCTCCTGCTTCCATTTTATGAGGACCCTTGTCATTACGTTGGGCCTGCCCAGATAATCCAGGATTGTCTCTCCATCTGATAACCCTTAACTTCATCACATCTGCAAAATCCCCTTTGTCATGTAAAATAACAGTCACAGGTTCTGGGGATTAGGATGCGGATATCTTCCGGAGTCATTATTCAACCCACCACAGGGATTAATCATCAATCTCTAAAGGGAGACAGGGAGAAGAGTGTGTTGGAACTCCTGCTTTGGAATGGGGAGTTACAGACATTCCCCCCCCGGACAGAGGATTCTGCAGCTGACTGCAGTTTAAGCTGTATCCAACAGCAAAATCTATTTGCTTTCTAGGCAATAGTTAATTCTCCTTTTTGGATTGTTCGAGGGCCTTTATTTGTAGAAATGTGTGCTCTCAAAAGGTGACCACATCTCCTTAAAGCCACCTGGTCCTGATGAGCTACGCCCATTATTTTTCTTCTCCATTCTGGTCGTCATGGCCGTTACTGAGTGCCCACTGAGTGCAAGGCAGTGTGCCAGGGAAATATGACAATCTCCAAGACATGTTCCTTTCAATCGTGGAGCCGATGTCTAGTGGAAGGAGAAAGGAACATAAGCTGTTCTTTTTATCACAAGGCAGGATGTGCTAAGTGAGGTAATGGTTATAAACCACGGTAGTGGGAAGACACATCAGTTCTATTCCCTAGGGGCGTCCGTGCATACACCCCGATTTTTTGGCTCAAAAATATGATTGCTATATGCACCTCAATTTTAAATGATTAACTCTTGTGGGCTAAGAATTTTAGGGCTTTTGAAAGATAGGATGAGGGGTCTTTTCTTCTTTATCTAAAGGTCTTTGGTTCAAAAGAGGTGTCTAGCTCGGGTGATTCATGTGAAATCACTTCTACTCAAGGTTCATTAGAACTGGGGACAATAAGAATTTGCCAGGCACAGCAGAAATTGGGAAGAAAATAGTCTTATTTTTTCATGCTGGATCTGAATGGATAATCTGGAACCTGGGCTGTACCTGAACAACACGTGTTTCCCATGGCCGACCTACAAATACCCAGCGGGGCTGGCCTTTCTAGTTGGAAAGACAGCCTCTCCTCACGTGTCCTTTCAGAGGTGAAGGGGACTCTCCAGCAAGAGCTCCCTCCAGCCCAGGACACAGTTTCAGAACATACAGCTGACTTCTCCTGGAAAAACAAAACCAACCTCTTCTCACTCCGATCATAGAAACCAAGTTGGCACCTCATTATCGCCTTGTTAGCAAGAACAGGCTGTGTCGAGGACAAACCTGGTCAGAAGGGTTGGCCCTGTGTGGGCAGGGTTTTGAGTTAAGCTTAATTGCTTTTCTAAAGCTCCGCTACTTAATAGTGCATGAGTAGAGATACATCATCAGACTCTTGTCCATCCTCCTCTTCCTGCCGTATTCTCGCCTCCATAGACCATTAGCGCCTCTCCAACTCAGCTGCTGCTGCCATGATTTGTGCCTGGGCCCCACTGGGCCACCAAGGCTTTGCTACAACTGGCACACAACTACCCAGAGGAGAATAGGTCTGTAACCGGCGTTAGCCTTGATTCTCCTCGGCACCCTCAACATCTTAAAATTCAGCCACCTCATTCTACCCGTGGAGTACAGCAGGGCTGCTGGCTGGGTGAAGGGTAGTGTCTCTTTCAGGACTTATAGCAAATTCTTGATTTCTCACAGAATGGGAAATCGTAACCCAGAGTCATGTTTCTGTCTCTGAACTATATTTTGTAGTTGTATTTGAACATGAGGGTGCCCGATGTTCTGAGAACTCACTTCAAACAAAACAGCGAGGCAGCCCATGAGACGTACTCAGGGAGGGCTCAGAAGCTGCATGCTTAGCCACCTGTGCCTTTTCTCTTCTTTTTCAAGGCCTAGCTGGCATTCAAATCCCACGTCTGTACTCACCAACCAACCGCGAGTGTTCGTAAGTAGGTCACCTAACCTCTCTGGGCTTTAGATTCTCGCCCTGCAAAATTAGGGTGAAAACTTCCTGCCCCATAGGACGCATGGAGCGATCGACTGAGATAATGTAGGCTACGCACGCGATGCTTAGCGTCATGGGCAGTGTGAGACTCTCCCATTCGCCTCCCTCCCCATGACGCGTCGCCTCCTCCCTGCCTCCCACTCGTCTCAGCCCAGTGCAAAGCACCAGCACAAGCGGAAGCTCGCTTTCCTCAAGTGGCTCAAAAGTGGGAGAGATGCGACATGCCGCCTACTTCCGTGTCTTCCCCCTTTTTCTTCCCGAACCGTGTCTGCCCCCAGCCTCTCTCCTTGTTCCATCGTCATCAGACTTTTACCGTACAGAGCCTATGACAGTGAAGACCTAGTCTACAGTGTCCCGGCTTTGCAGTGTCTTAACTTACACTTCCCTTGGCGTGCTGAACGTGTAGCCTTGGTTGCCCATGGCAATCTCAGTTTCAGATGCTTAGTTCCATCCTCCCCATTCGGAAGTCTTGGGAATTTCAGTTTATCAACATCCCAAACACATTTCCTGATTACACCTACTCCCCAGAAGAGGTGTTTAAGACCCAGGAAATATGGTCTTACAAAGGAGCCCTAACTGTGGTAACCACACGTACCTTAGACTGTCTCAGAAAGTCTGTCCCCTTTCCGGATGACGCTTCCTCATTTTTGGTCCAGAAAACACCATAACCAACTAACAGCGGTCACGAGCAAGGCACATGTCAGACAGAACGCCCCTGTGGTAAGGGTCTGTGAGCACCTCCCACCACCTAAGACGTCAGATTCAGATTCTCTTGTAATCTTTACACTAGTTGTGTTTTGAGAGCGGACTGAGGGAAGCATGATTCTTGCTGCTTTGGGATGTGAAATGAGTCCGGACAGGGGAGAAAATGTGTTCGGCACAAATATTCACACAATTTGTTCTGTATGCAATTCTGAAGCCCCCTTTTCCCCCTTGACATTAGAGGATGTGGATTTTCTCGTGTCGCTAAGTATTTCTGTTGTTGTTGTTAATATCGACCATGCCAAACTCAGGGGAGTGTCGACCGTTGGCAGTGATGGGGGTTAGGGCTGGGTGGGGGAGCAGATACCCGAGGAACAGTTAGTGCGTTGGGATGTTTCCCGTCTCAAGCTTGGTGCCGGTTACACTTTTTTGAACGTCTTAAACACTGCACAGTGAAGTAGAAATTTAAACACCAGTCGTAAATTTCTACTTAACATTTCATTCTGAACATATATCATAATTTACTCCCCTCCCCTCTGTGATGGGGTATTTGTAGTTCTCAACTATGGACTCTTAAATAATGTAGTATTATTATTAACGATCTTTGGTATCAAGTTTTATCCGAATTTTAGTTCACTTTCTTAAAATAGATGTATAGAACTGAATTATTGGGCCAAGGCATGTGGCTGTCATGAGTGCATATTTTGCCTAACGAACAAAGCCATGTGAGTTTAGATGGTCATCGACGTGTCCATTCCGGTTTACCTCACACCAGCACTAAGCGCTATTATTTTTTTAAAATGCCACTTTGCCGGGCAAGTATTTGTTTCTTGTGGTTTTAGCTTGTATCTCTCTGATTACCAGTGAGAGTGAACATTCTGTCATATGATAACTTTTCCGCTGGATTTTTTAAGTTGACGTGTATGTGCGAGCTCAGGATTTTGCAGATTATACGTGGGGCCTGTGTCGGAGGGTCTTGTTTACCTGGTTAGCCTGGGGGACCACAGATAAGCACAGAAAGAACACCTGCCCACCTCTGTGAAAAGCAGCTGTGCATCTCAACCTCTGTCTTCCCGCAGTGCCGCCAAGCTCCTGGACAAGAACCCATTCTCCGTCAGTAACCCGAACCCTCTGCTTCCTTCGCCCGCCAGTCTCCAGCTGGCTCAACTGCAAGCCCAGCTCACCCTCCACCGGCTGAAGTTGGCACAGACAGCTGTCACCAACAACACTGCGGCCGCCACGGTTCTGAACCAAGTCCTCTCCAAAGTGGCCATGTCCCAGCCGCTGTTCAACCAACTGAGGCATCCGTCCGTGATCAGCGCCGCTCACAGCCATACCGGGGTGCCCCAGCATGCTGCAAGTGTGCCCAGTGCCCGGTTTCCTTCCAGTACAATTGCCTTCTCTCCCCCCGGCCAGACGCGAGGCCCAGGACCCTCTGTGAGCCTTCCCAGCCAGCCCCCCAATGCCATGGTGATGCATCCTTTCAGCGGGGTCATGCCTCAGACCCCTGCCCAGCCGGCCGTCCTCTTGGGGATTAGCAAGACTGGGCCAGCTTCTGCTGCGGCAGGATTCTACGAGTACGGCAAAGCCACCTCCGGCCAGGCCTATGGCTCCGAAACAGACGGTCAGCCCATCTTCCTGCCAGCCTCGGCCTCTACCTCAGGCAGCGTGACCTATGAAGGGCACTACAGCCACTCAGGGCAAGATGGCCAAGCTGCCTTTCCTAAGGACTACTACGGACCCAACTCCCAAGGGGCGAACGTGGCAGGCGGGTTTGTGGCTGAGCAGGTGGGGAGCCTAAAAGGCGAGGGGGGTCCACTGCTTCAGGGCCCGAACAGCCAGTGGGAGAGCCCCCATGGGTTCTCTGGCCAGAGCAAGCCCGATCTCACAGCCAGCCCCAACCTGTGGCCTCCCCACACCAGCCAGTCCTACGAGCTGTATGACCCTGAGGAGCCGACCCCAGACAGGACCCCTCCTTCCTTCGGGGGTCGGCTGAACAACAGCAAGCAGGGTTTCAGCGGGGCAAGGCGGCGGGCCAAGGAGGAGCCCGCGATGCTGTCCGTGCGGCCCCTGCAGGCTCAAGAGCTGAATGACCTTCACGGGGTGGCCCCCCTCCACCTGCCACACATCTGTAGCATCTGTGACAAGAAGGTGTTTGATTTGAAGGTGAGTCCCTTAAGACGGGCTGGGAGCTATAGCCAAGCCCAGGTGGGCTCACCACCACCACCCAGCTCTCGCTGTTTATGGGTGAGGAACTGGTACATTTGGGGACTGGGTAAAAAATGTCATTGCCATCAGTACTCTCGATTAAAATAGGTATTAGGACTAATAGGAATTTCGGAAATGTACCAGGGCCAGTCCCTTGCTTTAAAACAAGTAAGAGATTCTTACCCATGTCTACAGCTGAGAAAGCTCCTCTGAGTGAGGGGATCAAGTGGCCCTGCCCAGGTTTACGAGAAGGGACTTGGGAATTAGGGTCCCCCACCTCCTTGATGGAGGTTTTTCCTCTGAGCTACGCCTAAATGTTACTGCTCCTGGCATTGTACTGAGAGCAGAATTTTGGGTCGGGGCAAGAGAATTTCTCACGTGGGACCTAGACAGATTATCATAGAGGACCTCAGCTTCCCCAACTGCATAATGGAGGTAAGAACCTCATGACCCTTTCCGGTGGTTGTAAATTGCTTCGGGCTCCAGCAAACAAAGGTCCGTTATAGTATAAATTTCCCCTCAAAATGTATTGATGATGCAATGAAATATTTGAAAGCAATGATAATTATAATAGCTAACATATATTAAACCTTTTCTGTGTACCAGCAGTAACTCTTCAAGGTTGATACTATTATTATTCTCATATGTGAAACCTGAGGCCCAGAGAGGTAAAACGACTTGTCCAGGGCCCCTAGCTAGAAAGGGCAGGGTGGAGATTTGAATGTGGGTCTGGCCCTCCCAGAGCCTGCGTCTCCTAGCCTCAGGCTACACTGGCTCCTGTCTCTTCTCCCATTTGCATTTCATAATCATCCCTCTTGAGTGTGAGTCACGCCACACTGTCATTCCCCCTCTGCTTGGGTGCGTGCTGCAAGTGTGTCCCTGTCACTTAGCTGGGGCACACCCTCTCACCTCCAGTCTCCAGAAGGGGCTGCTGACATGGGAGGTGGTGGAGCACTTTGTCTCTCCTAAGCCTTTCCTTAAGGCTTTGCAACTCACTGTGAGTCCACCTGTCAGATTCTTCCAGTTGGAAATGGCAATGAGCTGGAGGTGAGGTGGGACTAAGGGGGTCCACCGAGAGGAGAAAAAGGGATCAGGTGTGTGAATCTGGGATCCTGTCCAAGAAGGACACGGCTGTGTAGGAATGAGGGCTGGACGGAAGGCCGGGTTGGGGCAGGAACCTTGGAGGGAGAGCGGAGGGGAGATGTGTCTGCAGGGTTGGTCCAACCTCTGGGCACTCTAAGCTCCCTGTCTGGCCAAGGGAGCCTGCACGCATCCCCTGCGGATTCCATCATCTTTCTTTCCTTCTGGCCCAGGACTGGGAGCTGCACGTGAAAGGGAAACTACATGCTCAGAAATGCTTGGTCTTCTCTGAAAAGTAAGTGCCGTCCAGGAGAACAGGTTCGTGCACGCGCTCAACAAATGTTCGTTGAGCACCTACTGTGTGCTGTGCTGTTCTAGGTGCTGAGGAAATGGAACAACACAGGCAATGTCTCTGTCTCCAAGGAGCATACACTTAACGGCGGGGGCGGGCGGGGGGGAGTGTCAGATGATCACAAAATAAACAGTGAATTATATATCGCATGTCTGGTGGTAAATGCTAAGCAAAAAATAACGTCAGGGCAGGGGCAGGAAGAGGGGGGTATGTGTGTGCGCGCATGTGTGCGCACATGAATACACATTCGCTCACAGGCTGGCCCTTGCATTTTTGGGGGCACTCGCTGAGGACACCTCAGGAGAGGATGGAGTGAGACCGTGGCTGTCTGGGGGACGTGCACTCCCAGCGGAGGCAGAGGGGACAGCAAGTTTGATGGCCCTGGGATGCGGGGGCAGCATCACTATGACCAGAGCCCTGTGCTGGGGGAGGGAGCGGTCAGGGAAGTGCCAGTGTGTTGGGTCGTGAAAACTTCTGTTTTTGCTCTGAGTGTGACTGGAGTGTGGGAGGGACGGGCAAAGGAGGGACATGCTCTGGTTCCGCGTGCTGAGAACAGATGGCGGGGGCGATGGCAGACACCGGAGACCAGTGCGGAGGACGCCGCAGTGTTTTGAAAGGAGCCCATTCAGAAGGCCTCCCTTAGTCACAGTGGCCAAAAGGTGGAAGCAACCCAAATGTCCACAGCAGATGAGTCGGTAAACAAAGCATGGGCCATACGCACGGTGGACTGTAATTCAGCATCAGAAGGAAGGCATTTATGTGCTCACTTGGGTAGCACATGCACTGAAAAAGGAAGGAATTTCTGACACATACTACAACGTGGGTGAACCTTGAGGACATCACGCTAAGTGAAACGAGCCAGGCACAAAAGGACAAAAACCGTGTGATTCCACATAAAGGCCCTACCTGAAGTCGTCAGAGTCATCGAGACAGAGAGTAGAATGGCGGTTGCCAGGGGCGGGGGGAGGGAGCCACGGGGGATTAGTGTTTACTGGGTAGAGTTTCAGTTTTGCAAGATGAAAAGAATTCTGGAGATGGATGGCGGAGGTGGTTGCAAAACAGGGGGAGTGTGCTTAGTGCCCCTGAACTTAAAAATGGTTAAGCTGGTAAATTTCACATCACATGGATTTTACCACAATGTAAAGAAATGACTTCTAAAAGGTCTTTCTCCTCTGGCTCTCTACTTTTGTGTGTGTGTGTGTGTGTGTGCGTGCTAAAATTCACATGAGGCCCACCATTTGAACCATTTTAAAGTGCACAACTCAGTGGTATTTCGCACGTTCCCAAGGTTGTGCAAATGTTCCCAGTATCTAGTTCCAGAACATTTTCATTGCCCTCAGGTGAAACCCCATACCCCTCAGCAGTCACTCCCTGGTCCTCCTTCCCCGAGCCCCTGACAACCTCTAATCTGCTTTCTATCTCTATAGATTTTCCTCTGGGCATTTCATGTATAACATGTGGCCTTTTGTGACCGGCTTTTTTCACTTAGCATAATATTTTCGGGTTCATTCACATTACAGCATATACCGCCTTTTTAGGGCTGAAGAATATTCACATACGTGTATATATATGTGTCACATTTTGTTTATAAATAAATCCTTTGATCTATATTTGGAGCGTTTCTCTCTTTTGGCTATTGCGAGTAGTGCTGCTATGAACATTCGTGCACATGTTTTTGTTTGAACGTCTATTTTCAACTATTTTGGGTCTGCGCCTAGGAGTGGAGTTTCTGGGTCAGATGGGAATTCTTTATTTAACTTACTGAGTAACCGGTTCCCCCTTTTTCACCCCTCTGCAGTGCTGGTGTCCGGTGTATACTCGGTCCCACAGAGGGATCTCTGTGTGCCTCTCCCAACAGCACAGCTGTTTATAACCCTGCCGGGAACGAAGGTGAGCATGGGCCTGCGGGTCAGCAGCACGGACCCGGAATCATCTTCCCCAAGGCTAATTGTGCCACATCTTTAATAACCAGACTTCCATTATGTGGCCTCCTTATGCGTCTATAAAGCATACAGATCCCAGGATGCTAAAATGCATTAGGCCTGCTGTCTGGGGCCTTCAACATTTTCTGACATATTTTAGACATAAAGCTTTGCTGGTCATCAACGTGCCCAGAGATATAATCATACCAGTCACCCAACGATACGTTAAGAGGGAATTTTCATTTCCCCCCTCCCACTTAGGTCCTAATAGTGACTTTTGACGGTAAAGTAAATAACTAGGTTTTCATCCGGTTTTGTGTAATTTATCGTTTAGATTATGCCTCAAATCTTGGAGCATCGTATGTAGCCATTCCAGCAAGGTCATTTACTCAGTCAAATCCCGCATTTCCTTCAGCTTCCCCGGGGACAAATGTGAGTATGGAAGCATTTTCTCCATTGTCATTGTTGTCATCGAGGCACTTGTGTCACCTGCGGTGCCCGAGTGTTATCAGGTACAGAAGAGCTGACAAGAAGCTGGTGGCGGTATGGCTTTGTGCAGAGCAGGAAAACATGCCCCTGGAAAGAGGTTGAGACTTGTGTCCTTCAGTCCAGCAAGTATCGAAACACACAGATGTAAAAAGGCCAACCAATTCTTAAAATCGAAGGCACTCAGAGACTATAGCACACGGCACTGTTTTAGGAAAAAAGCTAAGTTTGTATGCGTGTGTTTTTAAGACGTTGACAGTTTACCAAAGTGGATCGTTTTTCATGAGTGGTAATTCTGAAACTTGAAGCAGAAAGGGAAAATCCGTTTGAAAGTAAAGACTTCGCATGGACGGCGTTTGCCGGCTCCTTGGGGAGATGGCTGCTTCTGTGTTCTTTGCTTTCAGTCCTCTCTCTCAATGACGTGCTCGTTGGTCCCCCAGAGCTCTAAAGCTTCATCCCTTCTTTCCCACGGATCATGACAACACTTTTTCTCTCTTCGGTTTCCCATGGCACGTAGCCTTGTGCCCCTAGGAGCCTCTCTCGTTCCCTGGGAACACATGAAAGGGGGTGGGAGACGCGGAACCGACTGTAAAACAAAATGCATTTGATGGAGGGCGTGTGTCTCTGTGCTTTTGCCTGTGCCTATGTGTGTTTTTTTTTTTTTTCAATGTGTGATGTGAACAGCTACAGCCTCTGTCTCTCTTTTCATGCAGCAAGCAAGTACACGTTCATGACAGGAGCCCCTCCACGTGCCGTCTCCTCCACATGTTGGGGCATTTGTGCAAAACTTAGGAAGGGTGAGATTGTAGGCCCTGGGGGATGAGCGAGTAGGGAGGGAGGCAAGGAGGTCCATGACAGGAAACGAAGCCTGCCTGGGCTGAGATTTCTGTTTGTTTGTATCTGTTCGTTTGTGATGTTTAATGGGGGAAGTGCTTCAAGAGAGAACCCCCAGCTATAAGCCCATGGTTTGAAGAAAGAGGATTTTGTGGTTTTCTTCTCTGTACTCTCCATGCTCGGAGCCACACCCACTCAGTGGCAACTTTAGGTCATTTCCAGGAGAGCAGGGTGGCTGGGTTCAGTGAGCCCTGTCATTCATCTTTGATTTCGTGACTTCTTGTCCCAATGGGGGTGGTGGCAGCTCCAGCACCACCCTCACCCCAGGGCCTCTTTCCCCACGCTGTGGACCATGGAGGCATCACTGTGCTCACAACCTCCTCTGAGACCCCAGCACTGAGGGTATGGGAACTGTCACCCAGATTGGGGAGGGTGGATTGGAAGGCAGGTGAGTCAGAGGTCTAGGTACAGGAAAGAGAGCTGGTGTCAACTGAGCCTCATTGCAAAGGGAAAGAGGCTGAGAAGTGTTAAGACAGGCCAGGGCAGGACAGCTCTGTGCGTGACCCCATGCCATCCTCTGGGGCTGACCAGTGACCCAGAGGCCTTTTCCTATGGTTGTGGAGCCAGGAGCCCTAAGTTCAAGTCCAAGTTCTGGAGCCAACTAGCTGTGTGGCCTCAGGCAAATCACCAAATCACTTTACTTCTCTGAGGCTCTGTTTCCTTAAACGGAGATAATACTCCCCTAATACATTGTATGACTTTTGAAGGTAGAGTTAAAGGAAGCGGCCCGGTGCTCACCTGGCTTGTGTAATTGATTGTTTCGATTATGCCTCAAACCTTGGCATATTATATGTGGCCATTCGAGCAGTCTCCTGACTCGGCGTCAGAGCTGGACAGCAGGAGCCAGGGGCAGGCCGGACCAGAGCTGTCCTGCTCTTGGAAGGATTGGATGAGTCCATGTCCACGATGACGATTCGTGCACCGTGCCGGGTGCGGAAGTAACAATGGCTGTTATTGAGTGATAACCCGCTGTGGGGAAAACTTCCTGTCTCAGGCCCGCTCTGCTCTGTCCGCTAGCCCCGTGACTTGGGCAGGTGTCAGTGTTAGCGTCCCTCGTGCACGAACCTGTCCAGGAATCCCTGTCGTCGTACCTGCCCCGCCGAGAGATGTCGCAAGGCTCCCATGAAAGCCCTTCCCTGTGGGGCAGGCATGAGCAGTCTGACCCGTGATCATTTGTTGGTAAAATTTCTCCCAAATGCCTAGTGATGGGGAGGTATCTGGCCTGAGCCTGAGTGGAAACAACACAAGAAACATTTTTCTTGCTGCAGCGGAGGCCAGCAGGAGGGAGGTGGAGAGCCCCAGACGCTGTAGGGGGATGATAACAATAGCAGACACTACATAGTGCTTAATGCGGCTGGTAAATGGAGGCAGGCCCAGGAGGCCTGGCTCTAGATGCCTCACTTTCAACCACTAAGCCCTGCTGCCCCTCTTGGAGGGTCTCTGAGTTGTCGTTCTTGCTGTGATTTTCTCTTTAATAAGTTCCCTCCCCTCCCCTACTCCCACTCCACAAGCTGCTTGGCAGGGTCTGAGGTGCCTTGCGGGTGCAGGGCCTTGGCCAGCCATCAGCCATGGAGCAAGGTACAGAGGCCAGTTAGACCCAGACTCAGATTCTTTGTTGCTGTGGCAGCATCTCCCAGGATGGACTCAGACATTTGGAGGGATGTTCTACAGACACAATGGAGGGGAAGTGGTATCATCTGACTGCTTTTATTGTTGTAAGTTCTGTGAGGTCTTGGTCAGATGAGCTTTCCCAAGGATATCTGGGGGACAAGGACAAAGCCTGCCCAGCCGTGCCTAATTAGTGGCTAAATGGTCACATCTTTCTGGTCCTCCTGTTTGCCATTTTTGTCAAATGGAATCGAATGTGGGTGTGTTTTTCTTTAGGAAAACCTGAAATACAAAAATATTGATATCTGAAGACAAGCTGAGAAATGAAGGGCTGATTAATCCACTACTAAGAGGTAACTTTACAAGCCTCTTTTATGTAGTAGAGGAGTCCCTTAGAGAATTTTTTTTTTCTGCCTATAATTACTGGCATCCAAAGGAGAGCGGATACATCAAGGGGTGGTGACTCTACTAGCAAAGGACACCTTGCCCAGTGAGCTGCTCATGTGTATACATTTTAATGCTTTTTCTGCTTCCAAAATTTTCGCTTTTTGTGAAAATTCAAACTGAGAAGACATATTTAATGGGAGATTGAAATTTCCCCATTATCTCCCTCTGGCCCCCATGAGACCCCACGAAAGCTTTGACACACTTTCCTCCAGAAGTGTTTCTGTGCTTGGGCTTTTTCTGTCCAATTTCACTTATGTACATCTTTTCAGAAACACATTTGTGGAGGGCCAGCCAAGACTCCGCCATTGTAGTATCACTATTGTTGGTGGAGCAGAGAGAGGACCCTGCTTCTAATGTGCCCCATTTTTAAGCAAGAGTACGCAGGGACCCAGCCCTCTGGGGGTGAGACTTCAGAAGGTCTCGGAACTGCTACACGATCTAAAATGATTGCAGATCCCATCTACCACCTCCACCAAGCCTGGGCTTGGCGGCTAAATTTACACTAGTCCCAACTCTGTGGGAGTGTGAGCCTTTTGTTTCCATGTTTACAATTGACAGAAATGGGACGCTGAATTGACAGTCGTGGGCTGTGTTTGTCCCCTCCTACCCTGGGATTCTGGGAGAGCATGCTCACGTTCACAGGCACTTGCTCCTTGGCTGACAGAGTCATCATAAACAGAGTAATCAGGTTTCTTGAACAGGCCCTGCAGGGCCTCCTCGTGCTGTAAATAGTTTTCTTGTGTCTGTTCAAGATGTACTTGGCCTGCTGACTGTCCCCATTGAACCGCCTTGAAGTTTTCACAGCCACTTGGGGGTTTATTTACTGTTGGCGCCGCAGGTGGGCCTCCCTGGCCTGGGACAATACACACTGTTTTTATGGTTTCTTCTCACCAGGACCCTGTGTACCAGGAAACTTGTATAAATAAGGAAACTGAGGCATAGAGAATCTTACATGTGTATGGAGGGCTACAGGTTTAAGCCATAGGTTGCCCCTTAGATTGCTGGCTGTTTCTAAAACAACCGTTCATCCACTCTGGCCTTCCAGGTTCGTGGTTCAGAGCACTGTGGTCTCTGGACTTGCAGAGAGCACAGAGTAGTAACGGACATGGTGAATACTTCCCACCCCTCCCGCACCAGCCCAGCTCTGTCCTCATTCCTGTCCCCTCCACGGGGGGGTGGGGGAGGGGTGGGGGGGGACCTCATGCATTTTTAAAGAGAGCAAAGAGCCAGGAATAGAAGATGTGGGAGGGTTTTGTTTTCTGGGGTTTTTTCCCTTTTCTTTGTAAAAATTGTTTATTTTTTCTTGTCGCAAACATAGTATACACTGTGTAACAAATTCAAACAGTAACAGAAACACAAAAAAATAGAAAATCGAACCCTGCAGAGAAAACCGACGGTAGATGTCTTTTGCTCTGTGTACCTCTAACTAGTGTACATGAGTATGTTTAATTATTAAAAGTATATATTTTTGCAAAAATCAGAGAACATCATATAATCTGTTGTACCACTTGCGTTTTTTCACTTAGCATAAGCTCACAATGCGTACCGTAATTGATTTCTAGACATCTTCATGCATCCAACATCTACCCTATGTATTTAGCACAATGTATCAAGTCTGTGATTATTCGATGTTTCAGCGAGACCTGAGTTGTAATCGCAAATCTACCACTACTTCATTGCCCACGGATTAAGTTCCTTCTTTCAGGCGTCAGTGATGCACCAGATGACCTCCGAGATTCCATGACTCTAAAGTTTACAGGCATATTAAAATTGCTCAGCAGTGGGAACCACCCCGAGGCCTGTAGGCAAGTCTGGCATCAATAAAAGTAGATTTACTCTAAGTCAAAGCTAATATGCTTTATAAAATATTTGAAAGCGTCAATAGATACCTCTGTGTCTGTCCTCTGAGATGCACACAGGAACCCACGCCCGTCTGCTATCCGCACGATAACGTTCAAAAGCAAGACTGTGGGGAATGAACATTTGCCTTGTGACTGTCATCAGGTGTCTTTAGCAGAGAACCAGCAGAGGCCCGCAGACTGTGTGCCAGATGAAATTAGGTCACACCTAAAGGAGATCAGGCTGGAGCACAGAAGTTTTTTATTAAAGACCGAATGAATCTATATTTGCAGCTCTAGAAAGCACTTTGAGAGACTTCTCTCACCCCGCAGGCCTATTGCCCTAAGCACTATTTTTATTGCAACCCTGGGTTATTTGAACTGGGCTGTTCTTTGAACTCATCTGCAAAGCCTGTTCCCACCTGCATCAGAGGGCATTGAAAGGTCTCAGAATCTCTCTACACAAGTCCGTTTGCTCCTTTCACATTTCCATCCATTTATAAAGAATTTGTGGATGAGTGGCGAGGTCTGGGACACAGCCGCATGAACTAGTAGAAGCATCTGGGTTTAAACAAGTGACCACAGCATGGGGAATGAGCAGCCTGGGCCCATGATTACATGGGGCTTATCCAGGCCTGAGCTGGCTTGAGGTGTCCTCCAGGCTGGGGAGGGATGACTGTCCCTTCAGGTTAGTAATAAGGGCTTTGGTTACAACCCCTGACACCTTAGCTCTGTTAGAGATTTGACCTTGGGCTGGGAAATTTCAAATGCACCTGTCACATGTGTGCCTCCCAGAAACTCGGCAGGCAGAGCAGTGGGTGAGATGTTAACGGGGCCCATCAACACCTCACACCAAAAATTCAAGTTGGCAAGGTCTTGTGATTCTCTCTGAGCCCATCTACTCCTCTGCCGCAGAGCACAGCTTTTAAAGCGTATTTTGGTAACTTTTAATTTTAATGTAATTCAGACTTACAGAGAAGTTGCAAGAAAGGTATAAGGAACATTCATATACCTTTTGGCCAGATTCATTATTCCTTTACATTTTGGCCCGTTTATCATTCTCTGTGTTTCTTTCTGTCTCTCCGTGTGCATCTCTCTCCCTCTATTGTCAAACTGTCCAACCATCTCTATCTGTCTGTCTAATCATCCACTCATCCGTCCATCTGCTCACCCATCTCTCTATTATCTATCTATCTAATTGTGTTTTTGCCTGTTTTTTTTTCTCGAACCATCGGAGACATCGCACCTTTTCACCCCTAACTATGTCAGTAGGAATTTCCTAAGAACCCAGACTTTCTCTTAAATGATCATAGTACAGTCACATCCCCCCACCCCCAGTCTAAGGTCCTCATAGAACATCCTTTAACTGTTGGAGGAAAGGAGACAAACATTTATCAGAGGCTGCTGGGTGCCAGGCATTGCACTCACACACTTTATATATATATATTGTGGCTTTTTTTTTTTTTTCTTCTAAACAGTTCCATGGAATCCATTTTTATTCTCCCTGTTTTATAGACAAGCAAACCCAGGCTTGGAGAAATTCGGTAACTTGCCCATGGTTAGTCACTGGGGAGCAGGTACAGATCCAAGTCTATCCGATGTCCCCGTTGCCCTGGCACATCCATGATGTGTGTCCGTCATCAGAGAGGCACCAGGCTCGTGTGTCCTTAGTTCATCTCAGCATATCACCTCAACCCTTCTAGGCAGTGTGGATGCAGAGTCATTCAGGGAGCGCCAGAGCTTATCAGCAAGGTCCTCACTGCTTGGGGCTTACCTTTAGTCCTGTAAAGATGCAACTGCCACCAGTACACACAGGTGTGTCTGAAAGATGAACATATGCATGCTGAAACAGACGATCACATAGGGAGGGACAAACATTACACTCATTGGGACCGGAGTGGGAAAGACACTGTTTATGTCCCACATCCTGGAAAGTTATCTTCATCCTGGATCTTAGCTTGGTAAGGCTTCTGGGCAGAGTGGAATTTTAGAACTTAGAGCTACATAGCATGGGTATTTTACATCTAGAAAGGACTTTAGACAATAGGCTACCTCCCTCATTCCGGACACTGAGAAACTAAGGCCCAGAAAGAAGAACTAGTTTGTCCTTGTCACCTACCTAATCAGTGGCCGAGATGGGACTTGAATCCAGGTCCTCTGTCTTCTAGGCTTGTTTTTTCCATTACATCAGAAAGTCCAATCTTTTTACAGCCCAAACCCCTTTTAATTATTTACCCCAAGCAGCCACTGTTCTGCATCCTGTGTTTGGAAAAACACCCAACCTGCCAAAGTACTTATATTAGTGAGTAATTAGCTAGTTACCCATTTTTATTGGTGAGAATTACAGACACACCAATCAGACTTGCTAATCAGCCTAAGATCTAACCAGGGTGAACATATTGATAGAATCAAGACTCAAAGTATGATCTCAACTCAGATTTTTTTTAAATGTCAAAAATAATGACCTTCCCTTGAATATTATTACCTCCAAAGACCCTTCAGGACTTATTAGAGAATTCAGGTTGGGAATAGCGTACAGTATCATGCTGCTGCTCGAAGGCACTCAGTGTGGTCTGTACCCCCAAGTGAACAAATTTTACTCTAGATGTCCCACTAAAAATGACATTATCCCTTCCTCTTACCTTTCCACTTTCCTCCCTCCCTCCTTTTCTTCCTCAGCATTCAGATCTCCCATAGGTTACAAGGCAAATGATAGCCATGTTTATATAAAATGTTCGAGAACAGGTTGGAGGGATTATACATATAAACCTATACCTTCTATGAATAATCAAATATGATTTCGAACCTGCTTGAGTTGAACAAAAAGGTATTTTAGATCAATGACAGAAAAGAATGCAGACTGAACTTTCCTAAATCAAATACTTGCAAAGAACATGCAGGCATACCTTGGAGAGATTGTGGGTTTTGTTCCAGACCACCACAATAAAGCGAATATTGCAATAAAGCGAGTCACATGAATTTTTTTGGTTTCCCAGTACATGTAAAACTTATGTTTACAGTATACCGTAGTCTATGAAGTGTGCAGTAGCATTATGTCTAAAAAACAGTGTATGTACCTTAATTTAAAAATACTTCATTGCTTAAAAAAATGCTATCATCAGAGCCTTCAGTGAGTCATAATCTTTTCGCTGGTGGAGCATCTGCCTTCACTTTGTCAAAGACACAGTATGTGCAAAGTGCAATAAAATGAGCCATGCCTGGAGCGCATAAAAAAAAAAACTTTCTAACTGGATGGGATATTTCATGTGCTCTGAAGCCGGACACAACACAAAGCAAAACCTGGACACAGCAACCCTTAGGATTTTCAGTTCTCAAGATTTTCATTTCCTGGCTTACTTAGACGATGATAAATGGGTTAACTGAAGAAGCTGCTCGTGGTCGCTGGAGCAAGTTGGCCTCCACAGCAATATCTGGCAGACCTGAGCCCATTTGTAGTTCCACTTGGGAAGCTCCTAATGAACATCATTAGCTGGAAAGAATACCAGAGGTCTTGTGATTATCTTAACAAGAGAATCCATAAAATCCAGCATCTATTTCTGATTTAAAGTCTTAGGAGAAAAAAATGCATGCATAGAACGTGTTTTGAATTTAAAATTTGAGTGAAAACCTTGAGACCTATTCATTCTAGGGCTTCTCTAACAAGGTCTGCAACGTGAACTCATCTCGCTCCTTGGTGACTGGCAGCTGTGAGTGTTTATTCTCCAGGAGGCATGTTCCACCGCCCCATAGCAGCTTTTGCTGCTCTCACACTTGAATAAAAGCCTCTTGAGTTGCTTTTTCAGTCTGGAGGAGACAATGAGAGAGGCATTGGCCCTCGTACCTACTCACTAGGCAACTGGACAGGCAAGGAGCAGAGCAGGAATCAGCCCAGAACCACTCTGTTGCCCAAGCATACATGAGCCCAGGCCAACCACAGCAAAGTCACATGTGGCATAAACGTGCCCCACTAAGAGGCGCCGAGCAGAGTGTCCAGCCTCAGCCCTCCTGCTGATGAACTCAGAGGACCAACCACGTTGCCTTGTCTCAGAGTTCAGCTGGGTCTCTGTTTTTATGTGGACCACTCATGTTAACATAAGGCACAGGCCCTGCTCCTGTCATCCCTGGAGGACCCTGAGAGCCACCTGGGCCACACACTGAGTCCCTTTGTCCTTTGAGAAAGTGTTTGACCTCCGGACATTGCAGCTGGGGAGGTCTGAAAGGGACACTTGGGTTTCTACAGTTAGGGTTGAACCATAAAAGGAAATTCTTATAAACTTTAATTATCCTCAGCCCAGATGAGACGAGTGAGGGCTTTTCACGGCAGAATGACCCAATTATTAGCTCTTGTTAGGGGTGGGACCTCAGACTCTCCTTCCGTATTACTTTAGCAGAGCTGGACCCACGTCAAATGTAATTAGATGTTGAAGTCGACTTTATTTTAGAAAATAGTGATTATGCAAATGTAGGCTATGCTATTAGAATGTATTTTGGGTTTGAAAAATTGTATCCTTCTCTCCAGGTTGGGTTGTCTTATGGTTACTAATTCTTGAACCTCCTGGAGACTCCAGGCCGATTAAGGTTTTCACGGGCCACACGCACTTCCTTCTCCGGAAGCTTCGATCAGGCCCAGCTCTTGGCTTCCAAACTGTGGTCCGTAGAGGTGTCTTTGGGCCCCTCCCATCTGGAGGCGGCAGCAGGGTGCTGGACCCCAGGATTTGTCTAGAGCAGCTCCTCTTATGTGTTGAATATATTGGGCTGGTGAGCAAGCTTTTGTTCGGAGGAAGGATTCAAAGGCCAACCAAGTTTTGAAAGCCACTGTCCTAAACCACAGGTTGTTACTGTGAATGTCTATGTCTGTGAATTAAATTCTTTCTATGTTCTTTTTTTTTTTCCTTTATTGGGATTTTTTAAAATTGTAAGTCAAATGATATGAGGTATGTAAGAAAAAGGTTACATCTCTCTCCCTCTCCTCCCTTCTAGCTCTGTTCTTTGAAGATAGCTAGTGTTGACAAGTTGAGATGTATCCTCCCACACCTTCCTCTTCTGTGCTGATATCTTTTAAATTTTTCTCTTTGGGAAAAGTTTCAAAAGGACAGAACAGTAGAGACTAGTATCAGTAACCCCTGTATTACCTATTCTCCAACTCCAATAATTGTCAAAATTACAGCATTTGCGTTATCTATCTCTTCACATATGTTCGATTTTTTGTTTCGTTTTACAAAAATGACATCATACTACACGTGACTCGGCAACCTGTTTTTAACTTACTCTACCTTAAAAATGACTTCCTATCAGCTCATCTACCTCCTCCTTTTAATGGCTGTGTAGTTTTCCATGGCATGCTTGAATCGTCGCTTATTCAGTCATTCCCCTGTTTTTGGACAGCCGGGCAGTTTTCAAAATTTTTTGCTGCCTGATAAATTACTGCAACAAATGTCCTTGTATCTAATTATTTACATATTGGTACATTTATTTCTGTAGGGTAGATTTCCAAAAGTGAGTTGGCAGGATCATGGACTATGTATATTTTAAGTTTTATTAAATATTGCTAAAGTATATTCTCAAAAGATCGTAGATACCTCCCACCCGCAACATACGCCCATCTCCTTGTATTTTCAACAGCCCTGGGTATGATTGTTCATTAAAAATGTTGTGAATCTTTTTTGCATAGAGATGGCGTTAAATCAACGTTTTCATATGTGTTCATGAATGGATTCTCTTTCTGCATTAATTTTGTAAATTATAGTTTTGCAATCATTATTTGGGGGAAGATAGCCATTAGGAACATACCCGGAATAAAGACCAGCCACTGTTCTTCGTTTCCGCTAGTTTGCACAGCGGAAACTGGGCGCTGGCCGCGTGGTGCACATCTGCAATCTCCCTGAAGGAAGCTGCACTGAGAATGACGTCATTAACCTGGGTCTGCCCTTCGGAAAGGTCACGAACTACATCCTCATGAAGTCTACCAATCAGGTAGGGCTGGGCGCTTTCACAATGCTGCATGCTGGGTATATCACACATTGGTGGAAGGAAATGATATACATTGTTTTGTTTGTTTTTTTAAGAAGTTCTTCTCTTTTTTTTAATTAATTAATTAATTAATTAATTCATTATGGTAGCATTGGCTCATGAAATCCAATACGTTTCAGCTGTACACTTTAACAGTAAGGCATATATAGATTTACACTGTGTGTTCACCTCCCATAGTAAGATTTCTTTCTGTCACCACGTATTTGACCCCGACTACCTCCCCACTCCTCCCCCACCCCCTACCCTCTGGTAACCACTAGTCTATAGTCCACGTCCATGAGTCTCTGTTTGTTTGTCCTGTTCATTTGTTGCTTTTGGGTTTATATCCCACATATAAGTGATGTCATGTGATTTTCAACTTTTTTCTGTCTGGCTTATTGCGCCTAGCATGATTATCTCAAGGTCCATCTATGTTGTCGCAAATGGCAGTATTTCATCTCTTCTTATGGCTGAGTAACATTTCATTGTAGATGTATGTACCACAAGAAGCTGTTCTTAACATCAAGAGGTAATGCCCAGCTGACTCCCATTGGAACAGCACAGAGGTTTTTGGTGATGGTGGTGTTTTAATCCCCTTGTTTTACTTTACCCATCTCGTGATGGCTTCAGACAGGCCTTTGTGAGTTGCCTAGAGGTGAGGAGGTGCTTTGGAATGAGGTGTTCATTGGAACAGGAAAGCTAACTGGCCCCCAGCATAGAAATCCATGGATTTGAGCCTTTTCACTCTGTCACCAACTCCCCAGCTAACGCTCCAGCCTTACGGTTCTAAGTTTCTCACCGCTGAGGCCTGGATTTGGAACCTGCCAACAATCGACTGGAAACAGATATTTTCACTGATCCTTGGTGTTAGCATCCAAGGCGAGGCTGTGGTCTCACAGCGGGAGACTAGATGGGAATTAATGGGCGCTTGGTAAGTCTAAGGAACTAAGAATTCTTAACCTGTGGGGATTGAGTCCTTTTGGGAGTTCATGTGTTTGTCTTCATTTCTAGCATCAAAGGGGGGAATTTATACTGAGAATGATCAGAAATAAGAATATTTTGCGTTTTACTGTTAATAAATATATTTTTACAGAGGAACAGGCACAGGAGAAATTCTTTTCTTAATTAAGGCATAAACTTCAGAGACTCACAGCCACATTGGATCATCAGTAGTCTTCTCCACTAAACTGGGCTTAAATTGCTCTGTCTCTTTGTTCCTGCTTCTCAGAATTCTATTTTGGGTAAATGTCCCAAATTCAGCTTGCAACATTAATGTGGTGAGATTCACTGAATTAATATTCGCATTTGGCAGTTGAGAAGTCGAGGTGCTAAAACGCTTACATGAACAGAGTCACTTAGAAAGCCGGGTGGCAGAATTTGAATAAAACTCTATGTGACCTTGACTTCTTAGTCTCCCACATTTCTGCCATGACTGTGACAGCATGGAGAAAAGCATATCTGAAATTCAAAAACAAATGTGAGGGAAGAAGGGAAGATGAGCTTCTTCGAGGAAATGGGGGCGGGGAGGCGTTTACAGTAAGGGCCCCCTCAACGTGGAGGAACCAGATCAGTACAAATCAAACAAATCTCAGAAACAGTAACAGTAATGAAACCGCCACGGCAGCTATAGGAAAACGGACCGATTAGTCAACATCGTCTACTTAGACAGTCTCCACAGGCACCAATTGAATGACAAAGAACGTTTCTTTGTAAGTCGTTATTTTTAAAAATCAGAACAGTGAAATAAAGAGGGAAAATGCTGTGGAAACATAACAGGGTTTTCCTTTCTCTTTAACTACAGAGACGTGACCTTCTTTCAAGCCTAGGAAGCACTTGGGATTTTTTTTTTTAGTATATTTCTTTCTTTGCCAAGAAAGTGAGAGCTCAGCTACCCAGGATTTGTGTCCCTGTCTTCTGCTGTTGCCACCACTAAGTAACGAATTTTGCAGGGATCCACCCAAGGTCACTTGTGCAATAAACTCACCCTCCCCTGTGCACCTCTCCCCTGGGAAACTGTGGTTTAATGGACCCTCCCATCCCAGAGGGGCTCCTGTGGCATGACGTAGCCCAGGATGGACATACATAATTAAGAGTAATGTTTGGTAACCATGGAGATCAAGAGGGGGGGGCCATCTTATAATGAGCTCTTTTGGTGAAGTCAATAAGTAGGTCTCTTTGAACAGATGGGATCAAAGAGAGCTCTTTCTTGTACTGATTTTTTTTTCTTTTTATTGAGGTATAAAATACATACTCTAAAGTGCACTCATCTTAATTGCACAACTACATTAATTTTTTACATGTGTACGCCCATGTAATTACCACGCAGATCAAGATACAGAACCTTTCGAGAACCTTATCCCCCTTCCCAGTCAATACCCCACCCCGCCCCACCCCAGAGGGATGCTCAACTCTGACTTCTATCGCCATCAATTCGTTTTATGTACTCTAGAACTTCAAATACATGGAATCACACCTTGTACTGAATTTTAAGACCATGCAAGTCAAGTCCAATGTAGGTCCTTCCTGTCTTTCCTAGGCCTTTTTAGAGATGGCTTACACAGAAGCTGCCCAGGCCATGGTTCAGTATTACCAAGAAAAATCTGCTATGATCAACGGTGAGAAGTTGCTCATTCGGATGTCCAAGAGATACAAGGAGTTGCAGCTGAAGGTAAAACATTCTCTTATTTGTTCAGTCATTTCAGTTGAAAGTCTTATCAGGAAAGAGAGAATAGGAAGAGATCCAAAAATTACCCACTTCCTTTGAGGATGTCACGTGGAAAGGCAAACCATTATAACATAGCAAGAAAAGTGCTCATTGATGCAAGTACAGAATGCAAAGGGATGCCTGAGACAAGATGACTAACTACCTGAGGCCCATGGGATTTACAGGGGAAGTCTTGGAGGATGAAGTAAGGAGGGAAAGGTGGCTGCTTTCCAGAGGTGGGAGTTCCAGGCATCGGCCCTGAATATGACCTTCTCTCCTCATACAGGTCTTCAGTAACTTTCTTCCTTAGTCACCTGCCTTGATCTCTTATTTTTTCCTCCATCCTCTATATTGATGTCTTCAGCCCCATAGAAATCCTTCTAAGCAATACATGGCTAAATTGGCCACCATCAGAGCTCAAGTGAATTCAAATCATTCCAAACAGGACTTTTATTTTTGTTTTAGCTTGTTCTACATTTGTTTCCTCTTTATTTCTTTTCTTTTTGGTGTGTTTTATTTTGTTTTATTATGAAGTACAGTGTACATACAGAAAAGTGAGTAATTGTGTATTATACAGTTTAAAAAGCAATAACAGGTGAAACCCCATAAGTTCCATAAAACCACCACCAAAGTCAATAAATAGGACACCGACAGCACCCCGAAACCCCTCTGAGGCCCTCCTCATGCTTAGCACCCCCCTCTGCACTCTGCTGACTGTACGGATGATCATTTCCTTGCTTTAACTTGTAGTCCCACCCCCATTTCTGCCTTCTTTAACAGTAAGTTTTGTTTTGCCTATCTTTGAACTTTATATGAATGGAATCGTACTATCTGTGTTCTTTCATGTCTGGCTTCTTTCATTCAACATGATGCCATCCATGTTGAGTGTGTCTGTTTATTTTCATTGCTGTATAAGTTTCCATTGTGTGACAATAAATTTAGTTATCCATTCAACTGTTGATGGACATTCAGGGTGTGTCTAGTTTTAAAGTATTAGGGACAATGCTGCTGTGAACATTCTCAAACGTGTTATCCTGGTACACCTGTATATGAGCGTATAACTAACTAGGAGTGTGTACATAACTAGGAGTGGAATTGCTGGATTACATGGCAAATTTCCTAGATAATATAGCAAGCCATTTTCAAAATTAGTTGTCCCAAATTTATACTCCTACTAGTAGTGTCTGAGAGTTTTCCATGGTCCACATTCTTGTTAACGTTTTGTGTGGTCTGACTTTTTAACTTTTGCCTGTCCGGGAGAGTATAATAGCCTATCGGACTTTTATTTTTTATTTTCCTGATAACTAATTGAGATCGAGCACTTTTTGATATGCTTATTGGCTCTTTCATTTGGATCTTCTCTGGTGGGAAGTTTTTTTTCAAATTGTTCCCCGTGTTTCTCTTTTAGATGAGTCTTCTTAATGGTTTGCAGGAGTTAACTAGATCACTTAGTCCATTTGGATTTATTGTAATTAATCCTATATTTGTGTTTAAATCTCCCTTGTTATCTTGTACTTTACTGCTGTCCCATTTAATAGAGATGTTCTAGGTCACTTCTGCTCATTCCACATTTACTTAGGGTCCATTTTGTTTAAGTCCCAAAGCCCTCAATCTGCCTTCAGGGTTGAAGCCAGAAGACAAAGGCTGAGTGGCTGTTTCTGGACAGGACTAGTTCTCACAAATCTGTGTATGTAAATTGGTCATATGTCAACCTGTTGCCAAAGCTCTGATTCCGCTTTGCTTGCAGTGCTGCTGTTGAGGTTCCTTTGCCAACAGTTCTGGCAGAACCTGGCATTTTTTTTTTCTCACTAATGAGAGCATGGGGCTTTTCTCCGACAAGTGCAAGGTCCCACCCCATTCTGTACCCAGCCAAAGTTCCCGTTCTGATTCTCCCCGGGGGCTAGAATTGAATTTCTGCACTGAATTCTCTTTGGAGCTTTGGTCTCCAAATGAAATGTTGTTGTAAGTTCTAATTAGGATTAATAACCATCCTCAGCTTCTTAAATTCAGGTACTAGGCGCTGCAGTACCTTACCAAGGGAGATAGTTTGGGGCGGTGCAAAAACCGAGGGTTCTTTCAGAGGTCCTATGGTCCAGATTCGCATTCAGCAAATGTTGTGCCCACTGTGGGTGGGAACTAGGTCGGTACTGTGGGTGTGGAGGTAGCAAGCTTGCGGAGGGAGCACAGGTAAAGACAGAGCCATCCACAGCCTTGTGACCTGTGCCAAGTTGGAGGGTAGCGGTGCCAACCTAGGCTCTACCCCTTCCTGCTTGATGAGCTTGGACAAGTTGCTTCATCTCTGTGAGCCTCAGTTTCCAGATCAGTAAAGGACTATATCTTTAGAATTTTAGTGGTAAGCATCTTTTTTTTCATACATCGTCTCTTTGAGCCTCACAATCTTTCTTCCTTGTGAGGTACATAGGGTGGATAATAACACTAATTATAAAAGTACAATGATAACAAGAATATGTACCTTTGATTGAATCCTGGTACTCTGGATCAAGTACTGTGCCAAGCACTTTACATACATTTTCTCCTGTAATCCTAGCATCCGCCCTGTTAGACAGGTGTTATTATCTCAGTTTAACAGATGAGGAATCTGAAGCTCATAGAAGTTCAGTAACGTGCCCAAGACTGTAGTTACTGCAAGAGCCATGATTAAAACAGGACGGTTTTGGTTTCGCACTATATTTGCATCTCTATATTGCGTTATTATGATCTTCATTGTCCACTGAAAAATCAGAGAGAAATCAGGTAATTTGCTGTAGTCACCTAGTCAGTAAGCAGCAGACGTAGTATTCTAAAAGAGCATCTCACATTTTAACGTGCAGATCTTGTTAACATTTCTGATTCAGTGTGTCTGGAGCAGGGCTGTGATTCTGCGTGTCTAACAAGCCTCCCAGGGGATGCTGACGGCTGGTCCTCAGCACACACCTTGAACAGCAGGGGTCTAGAACACACTGTTTTCTGACCTTTAGTGAGGGTCCCCTGCTCCCCAAGCTCTCTCACTGCCCCTGTGTGAAAGTATCTCAAAGGATGTTTCATTAACATAGTAATGCATATATTATGGTTCCTATGGTGACATCAGCTAGGACTTTGCAGGTAACATAAATTTGTCTCATTTAAGCATAGTGACTAAAGTTTAAAAAAAAGGAATTTATTGGCTCATGTAAATGAAAAATCCAGCCTTGGCTGGAGGCCCGGCTGGATTCAGGGCCCAAGTGATGTCATCAAGACTTGGCTTCTCTCCACTCTTCCTTCTGCTCACTTGGCTTTGCTTTTGGGGTCTCCCTGGGATGGCCTTTGGCTCTCTCCTCTAGGTGGCGTGATGGCCTCACTGACTTCAGCAGCTCTGGCTTCTTATCCTCTTTTCCTTCAACAAGAGAAAGCCAGAGTTTTCTGAGTAGCTCCCACAGAAGTCCAGAGAGTCACCCTGATCCGGCTGGCTTAGAACACGTGTCCTTCCCTGAACCAATCTCTGTGGCCAGAGGGGGCCGTGCTGTGATTGGCCATGTCTGTGTCACCTGCTAGCTACATCCTCAGAGCAGGGGTGGAGAAGGGAGAATGGCTGCTGGGGAGGTAGACAGCAAAACACCGCATCCTTATGTGTCTCTGTGCCAAAGGGGCCACCACGTGGGGTGGGGGCAAACTTTGCTTGGTTTTTCTTTTGTAGCTTTACCTTTTGTTCACCAGGCAAAGTCGGGGAGGAGAGATTTTAAGGTACTTCTCGTCTCCTCTCTTGAACGTTTCCTCATGCCAGTAATCTTATCTCTCCATACGTTCTTTGTGGCAGAGGTTCTATTCCTCAGGGCATTTAGGGAAGAACCTTTCACATAGCAGGTGTCCAACAAATGTGAGGAGTGAATGAGAAAGATGAAAGCTGAAGGAAAAATCAAAAGCGAGTGTTTTTCTTTCCGCAGACAAGAAGATTGAATCATTTTCTGGTTCTATAGAGACTCCTCCAGAATCATAGCATCTTACATACAGAGGGGAACTTGAATAATCTACACCATTGTCTCCTAGTCACTGCATCAGAATTGTTCAGGCAGTTTTCAGTCCCCTTTGGTAGATTTTGGGTGAGATGGGGGCTCTCAGGCAGTCTGGAGGCAGAGGGCTTGGTTTCAGAGCAACTGGTGTTGCCAGCCTCCTAGCCACAGGGAGAGTCTCTGGCCCAGGGAAGCAGTCTCGTGAATGGTCCATGATGCTCTCAGGAAGGTGGAATCAGCAAATGATGATTGAGGGTCTTCTCCACATATGACGTATTGCTGAGAGCTATGGTGAATACAAGACGTGGTCCTCACTTGGGGAGAGTTTGCTCTCTTAACTGGGGAGACAAGCTATTCTCGTGCAAAATTATATAGGATTTAAACATGAGTGTGTAAGTGCAGGAACTCCTAATAGTTCAGTGGCAAAAGGCAGTTGTGATTTGGTTGCATAAAGATGGGTGGGATTACCGAGCAGGGCCTTGAATGATGAGGCAGATTAGCTAAACGAAGGGTGCATTCTAGGTGGAAGGAGCCAGGTGAGAAGAGATGTAGAGCCTTGGAAACGGCCAGGGCTGGCGAGCTCAGGGCTCATCTGGAAGGTTTCAGCATCTTTCCAGGACTCTTGAGGCACGTAAACTAGCTGTGGAGGGGTCAGAGGGCACGAAACCCTCTAGCAGCTCCTTTTATGTTGGTCCAGCCCGCTGTGGCTTTTATCAAGGTAGCCTGCTATGCCCTGAGGTGCTTGGTGAATGCCAGATGGGCCTCATTATCTCACCTTTACAGATGGGGAAAGTGAGTCTCCCACAGATACCGATCCTTGACCCCAGATGACGCAGTCAGCTGGAGGCAGAGCTGGGGCCACTCTTCCTGGGCTGAGATTTTCAAGCAGCACTGCTTCCCTCTGAGGGTGCCAGCACCTCCCTAGGACCACATAGGGCTTGGCATCTCACCCTTGTCTTAAACGCAGCAGGATGTGTTGACCGTCAGCGCTGCGGATGGCCCCCTGTGGGGTCGTTGGGCCCCATCAGTGTCATCGCAGAATGGATGAAAAGATGCAGTGACTGAGGTTTGCCTCGGAATGCTCTGTGCAGTGGGCGTAGGGTGGGGTGGTGGGGTGTAGGTGAAATAAAATTGGCCAGAATTATTGACAGTGGACATGGATATGTGGGCGTTCAAGGTACCATTCTCTCTGCTTTTGCATATGTTTGCAATGTCCTACAATAAAAAGGTACCCAGAGTGTCTTCGTAGACCTACTCACTTCTCTCCCATTTTCACTTTTCTGCGGTGATTACAGCTTTAGTTTACCTGCCCCCTTTACACCTTTAACCACAGGAGGACGAGGCCAGGCCCGACGAGGAAGACTGAGAGGATTTTCTTAGGGCTGTGAGAAGTTGATTCTGTCATTTAAAAGTCTTTGGTTGCTTCTGTCCCTTTCTCAGTCGGCGGCCGGTGGAGTGTTCAGGCCAGAGAATGCCAACAATTTGGAATTATCACTGAAAGTAGAGGAACTGACCTGCGGCCCTCAAAGGGGTGTCACAATGCCGGTGACCGCCAGCCCTGGCATACAGCTTTAGCAGATTGTCTTAATGTTTCTCTGTCACCCCGCGCCTCCGTCTCTCCAGCCATTGATGCTGGAACGGGTATTATGGAGTACCCGTTCCATGCCAGGCTCTGTGCCGGTGCTGGCTGTGTGAGGACCAGCACCCCAATGCCCTATCTCCCTGGGGACATGGGACCTGGGTAGACGTCACTTCAGAGGGTGCTGGGCTGAAAGGAGCCTCAGGAGGATGTTATGGGTAGGAAAATAAGGGGCAAGGAAATATTTAAGCGCAGAAGAGGCTCTTCTAGCCCACAAAGCACTCTAGGTTTATCTCTTTGACGCCTGGAGGACTGCATGGGACACTAGAGGATATTTTCATCTGTAGTGCCTGATTGGCCCTCTCTGCCCTTCACCAAGTGGCACCCCAGAGGGGAAGGGCATTATCCTCCTCCTACCCAGTGCTTTCCTGGGTCTGGTTTTGCCATCTGTAAAATGGGATATACGATGATACCTAACAATCATATAGTGCTGAGATTTCACAATTTTTTTTTTGTAAACTATACAGAAAAAATCAGGGATAAAAAGAACATTTGATTAAACTTCTTAATCAAATTCTTTGTCAAAAGTTGACTTCACAAACTGAGGGTGTTTAGGCCAGTTTCTTTTAAATGTTGGTTTTATCGAGATAGACTTCATGAGCCCTAACAGTTACCCTGCTCCATACCTTTTCAGGGAGGGGGGCGATTCTGTAGTCTTTGGAAGACACTCATGCCCTTTCTTTTATGCTCATGAAGTTCTTTTTTTCTTTAATTGTTTATTTTTTTATTGTTTTGTTATTGTTGTCCACTCTGGGCTCAGGAGAGGGTTTTGGCTGGGATTTGGGAGCTGGGGTTGCTCCTGTCCTGGCATAGCCCCCATATAGTGACCCCATATAGTGACCTTTGGGTACCTGGCATCCTCAGCTGTGGATCAGGGCTCCCTGCCTACACCGCCTATTCCACGGGTTTCTGTTGAGTACCAATGACTCCTGTGGAAGAACACACTGGAGCCCGGTGTTTCATAGGGCATAGAGAGGATCTTGGAGTTGAAATGCCTGTCCTCAAGTTCTGATTCTCTGACTACCTCTATGACCTTGAATGTGTTCCTTAACCCAGCACAACTCCAGGAGTCATCATCTGCATGAAACACAATGTGGCTGGTGACCCTGGAATTGTGCAGGGCAGAGCTCTGCCTCAGTCTCTCTGGGTCCCAGTTTCCACATGTGCAAAATGCGGAGGCTGCATTCAATGACCTTCAAGTCTATTTCTGACTTTTAATGCCCGGCTGCCTTTCCTCTCTCCCTTTCCCGCCCTCCCTCCCTCTTTCCCTTCCTTCCCGGTACATCTCAGATATTTTCTTTTGTTCAGAAAGGGGTAGGAGGCAGGTATGAACGAATGCTACTTTTTCCAGCACGTGAGTGGTGAGTACCAGGCTCCTTCCTTCCCCAGCCCAGTGGACCCCATATTCCCATGAGTGCTCACCCCACTGTCGTTAGTACTGGACTCACACTCCTCCTCCCCAGGATGAAATGTTTCTCTTCCTTTAAAAGGGCACTTTTCCCCAGTTGGAAGCAATGAACCTGAGTCCTAGCTGCTTCCCTCTGGTGTTTGCAAGGCTGTTTCTGTCTGATGATGACTTTGACTTCTCTAACTTTGCCTAGAAACCTGGGAAAAACGTGGCTGCCATCATCCAGGACATCCATTCCCAAAGAGAGAGGGACATGTTCCGGGAGGCAGACAGGTGAGGCCTTGGCCCTAGGTCTCAGGGAAGATTCTGGGCAGTTGGAAAATTCTCCTGTTTCTCACTCTGAGGTGTGTTTGAGTCATGCCCTTGCCCCCGCCCTGTCCATCAACCTTCCTGGGCCCTACCTTTCCATCGTAATGCATCAGTCCAGTCCAGAAGTGCTGCTCAGGTTAAACCTCAGGAAAATGCAAGATGCTAAGCTTCCTTTCAGCTGTTTTTTCTTTGTTGGAAAGGAAGATGGGGGAGGGGGAGGGGTGGGTTCTGTTGATACTGGGTTCTTAGGGGCAAGTCTATACTCTGTTAAATCAGCGTGTGTGTGTGTGTGTGTGTGTGTGTGTGTGTATTCTATTTAGAGCCAGATCTTGATTTTTTTTTCATGAGCTAAATGTAGATGTAGGAACAGAAATAGAGATGCTCCAAGAAAAAAAAAAAAAAAAAGCAGTTACTTGACCAGTCACTTACTCGGAACATTTTCCAACTCATTTCTTCCAACCGAAGTTGTGACCGTGCCAAGCGGTGGCTGTGGCTGCAAGTTTACCACTGTCACTGCCCTACAAAGACAGTCTCTGTGGAGAGCCAAGGTGGCAAACAGCGGGAGTGGGCACCTGGCAGGCACATCCTGGGGTTCTTGCCCAGGGCTGCCACAGACGGCGCTCCGACCTCACTGCAGAAGCCTGTGCCTGGGCTGTTTCCCCGGCGATGGGCAAGGCAGCCTGGTCCTGGGGAGCCAAACCTTGGGGTCCCCTGGTCAGTGAGGGCTACGTGGTTTTGCTGTATTTGGGAACCATATGAAAATTGCCTATCCTTTTAAAATATTGGGTATGTGACTCAGTTTATCCGCTTATTAATGGAACAACCTTCAGAGTGTGTGCGTATGTGCGTATCTATCTTTGTATGTAAATGTTCAGGTTTGAGATTTTTGTGTCTTTGTTTGGAATTTATTTTTAACCACGGTTATGTGGGTTTCCATGAGACACGTGTAAAGCTACATGGTGCCCCCTGCAGTCCTGTGACAGAGGTTGGGGGTCGAATGACCAGGAGATCTTGCTTAGAACCTTAGGCAGGTCAAGGTCCTTTTTTGGGTTTCAGTTTCTTCATCTGAAAAGCTAGCAGGTCAGTGACCTAAGGCAGTGTGTCCCCAACCTTTCTGGCACCGGGGGCTGATGCCCCTATGAGAACCTAAGGCCTGATGATCAGAAGTGGAGCTGAGGCGGTGATGCTGGCGCCGGGGAGCAGGTGCAGATACAGATGAAGCTTCACTGGCTCACTGGCCGCTCGCCTTCTGCTGTGCAGCCTGGTTCCTAACAGGCCACAGACCGGTACCAGCCTGCGGCCTGGGAGTTGGGGACCCTTGCTCTAAGGTCTCTCCTAATCCAAAATTGCCTTTGTAGTTCTTCGTTTTCAGTATTTCTGAGCCTCTCCTTTTCCTTCTCACCACCTGATAATTAGCCTCCCTCTTCTATGCCCAGAATCTGAGCAAGTAGACATGAGAAAAAAGAAAACAGAGGCCAAGAGATCGTTTTATATCTATAGAGAGATGGGAGGGAGGCTTCAGTCTTGTGGCCAAGAAGCAGGCTCATTGAACCCGAGGGTTAGGCAGCCTTGCCCACCAGCCTAGACCAAGGCGACCTCACCCGCACCCCCACCCACACACCCCCAGGAGGAGGGTCTGCTGCTTCCTGAGCGAGCTCACTTCCAAGAGGAAGGAAGATGGGCCTGAGCTACACCTGCTGGTTATTCATCCCTGTTCCAGAGGAGGATAAGTAAAGGGGCAGGTGGCGGCCAGGGCTGTGCTTAGGGACAACCGCGGCCCCTGGAAGCCCGGTGGGGGGACAGCTTCCTCCTGGGCCACTCTCCATGCGGCCTGTACGGTTGTGGTGAAGAGCGTCTGATCGGATGGGGTTACGTGCACAGTGTCTGGGGGTGTCTGGGTGTAGGGCTGGGGAGGTGCAGATTCTGAAACCTGCTCCTTTGCTCCCGCACAGATATGGCTCCGAAAGGCCACGGTCTCGCAGTCCGGTGAGCCGGTCCCTGTCCCCGAGGTCCCATACTCCGAGCTTCACCTCCTGCAGCTCTTCCCACAGCCCTCTAGGCCCCTCCAGGGCTGACTGGGGCAATGGTCGGGACTCCTGGGAACACTCTCCCTACTCCAGGAGGGAGGAAGAGCGAGACCCAGGCCCCTGGAGGGAGAATGGGGAGGACAAGAGGGACAGGACAGACACGTGGACACATGATCGCAAACACTACCCCCGGCAACTCGAAAAAGCCGAACTAGACGAGCGACTCGAAGGAGGGAGAGGCCACCGAGAAAAGCACCCGAGGTCTGGGTCTCCTAACCCACTCCACTCGGCGTCAGGCTACAAAAGCCGAGAGGACGGCTACTACCGTAAAGAGCCCAAAGGCAAATCGGACAAGTACCTAAAGCAGCAGCAGGATGCCCCCGGGAGGTCCAGGAGGAAGGAGGAGGCCAGGCCGCGGGAAAGCAGACACCTCCACCCGGACGGCGCAGGCAAGGAAGACGGGTTGGAGCCGAAGGTCACCAGAGCCCCCGAGAGCACCACGTCTAAGCAGAGTGAGAAAAACAGAACCAAGAGACCTGACAGAGACCAAGAAGGAGCTGACGATAGAAAAGAAAGCAGAATGGCAGAGAATGAGGTAACGATGTAATATCCTCCCCAGGGAAGGAGAGGCAGGTCTCAAAGGATAAAAATGTTAATGTAATGATCATGAACATTTATGGAATGAATGAAACACTTATTGAATATTTACTCTGTGCCAAGCACAGTGCTAAATACTGTATCTCAATCAAGTCATTTAATCCTCACAGCAACCCTGCAAAGTAATAACAGTAATGATATTATTACTATAGATGAGGAAACAGAAGCACAGAGATCTTAAGTTAGTTGCCCAAGGACACACAGCCGGGAAATAGCAGAGCCAGAATTACACCTGCCTAGGTGATCTGGCTCCAAATGCCACAGCATTCTGCTGCCTTTATTAGAAGTTAGGGAGGGACATGATGCAAAGGCCTTCTGTGGTCCTGTTTGTCCAGGGTGGAGTGGCCTCAAGGTGTTTGCACCAACAGACGCTGCCAAGGGAGATTAGATCTTTGGTCTGCTCAGTTCTCTCTCCTGCCAAAAACATCTACCAGTCCCAGGACGTCAATGGGAGGCAATAAAGGAGAAGCAGCCGCCACCCACTAAATTATACTGGGTGTCCAGGGCTTGATCTGTTTCTCTAGACCCTGTCCACAATGTTTTACTTCTGTCGTAATAAAAATGCTCAGCAGTTGGCTGGCATCTTTCGTTCAAGCACCTGAAAGGGCTTATAACCTGCTGCGCGACTTCAGTTCATGCATTGGGTCACCAGGACTCTGGGTACGAGGTTTATAGTCTCACTTGGCTTATACTCCCTTCTTGCCAGAACCACCTACATTTCAGTAGGAGTGGAATAGTGGACGTTAGAGGTTCTGCATAAAGAACTTTTTAAAATCCTGCATGTATGCATACCTTCTAGTCTGACCCAGGAGTTGGTGACAATACTAAGTCCAAATAGGGAGCCCTATTCTCTAGTTCATGAATACTGAAGAGTCTCACTCTTGGCCACTACCTTAATATGCCACTTTGCTGGGTAGCGTGCTAGGCACAGAGGGTCCAAAGGTGAATGGGACATAGTCTGTGTTATGGCAGAGACCATGTTCTAATGGTGGAAGCAGATGTACAAAAACCATTTGCATACAGTGGGGCCCATGCTGGAGTGGGGTAGTGGATGAGCTGCTTGGTGGTCCCTAACTGCACAGAGGAGGAGACGTTTGAGCTGGGCATTGAAACTGGGGGAAAAAACAGTTTGAGAAGCAGCAAAGGCAAAGTGAAAAAGAAAGACCATTTTGAAGAATCTGGAGATAACTCAACATGACTATTTTTAGGGCATGTTAAAGGACCATGTTTTTAAAAAGTAAAATCTTGACTTTCATGCAAACATAAAATGAATACATGTCAAAGATACTATTTAACTCAATGAATGAGGGAACCAGTAAGATCTAAAAGCCAGTTCAAAGGGGAATCTAAAGACCAGGCAACATGTAGAGGAGATCAGGAATGTGGACATGAATTTGCTAATAGAGGCAACCCAGAACCAACTGCATCTCCACCACATAAAATTCCTTTCATCTCTGTGGACAAGAATCGTTTGCATGACTATCAGTCATGTGCAATTTACAGAGTTGAAAAGTAGCTCGGTTCAAGATAAAGTGCAGACTCCTGTAAAACCAGATACCCTGAAGGGTGTACTGGACAATTACCCAGCATTCCACAGAAAAGGCACCTAGTAATCTTTTTTTTGCCCATCACAAATCTGCCATAATTTTTCCTGACTGGCCCAGCAAGGGGGAAGGTCAGGAAATGAGATTAGGAAGTTGTGATGGGAGAAATAAATGACCTTGTGTACCTCCCTGAGGACTTGACATCCCAGGACCTATTAACTGGTGGGTGTTTTTAAGAAGTATGTGTAGTCTACCTCAGTATCCCTGGAGATTGGTTCCAGGACTGCCCGCAGATAACAAAATCCGCAGATGCTCTAGTTCCCAGGATATAACAGTGTGGTATTTGCACGTAACCTACGCACATCCTCCCAGATACTTTAAATCATCTCTAGATTATTAATAATACCTAATACAATGTAAATGTCATATAAATAGTTGTTATACTCTATAGGGAATAATGACAAGAAATGAAAGTCTGTACATGTTCAGTACGGATGCAACCATCGTAGGCCTAGCTACATAGCACGTCTCAGCAACAACATCACTTTTGTTTCTGAGAATTTCTGTCCGCGGATGGCTGAATGAATCTGCAGACGGGGAACCTGAGGGTACAGAGGGCTGACTCTATATGCTTGAAAGTGTCCAAGGTGCTGGTGACAGGTCAGTGACTCAAGAAAAGGTACAGAGGGACAGAGAGCGAGGGCAGGGCTCAAGCCTGGAACCCTCTGTCCCCATAACAGAGGGCGGGGCCACCCCTTCACACTCCTACTCACTCTTCCGAGACTTCTTTGGTAACCTTATTTCTGCTGTTTACCCACCCTTCATTAGTTTACAAACCCTTGCCCATTTAAGGTGACACATATAATAGGTCACCCCAAGGGTGCATGATGCCAAAAGAGATTCCCAGAAAGCCCTGTGGGTTTCCCCAGAGTTCTGTCCCTCTAGTTGGTTCTGCCTCTAATGGCCCTAAAATGGGGTCAAGTAGGGATCAAGTTGGGGTCTTCAGCAGATTATTTCCATGGGTTTGAAGCCAGGCAGCTCTCCACTGTTCGGTGGAATAGAAGTAGCACAAACTCTGTATCATGATCTCAAGAACATCCCCGATCCCCACAGGGCTGCCAAGGCCTGACAGCATCAGGGACAGGCCTGGGGAATGAAGGCGACAGGGCTGAGGATGGTGTCCTTGCCTTTCTTCTGAGATGCCAGGCACCTGCCACCACAGGGCCCTGCCTAGGAACCACCTCCCCTCCCCGCCCCGCAAGTCCACATGGGTCTCTTCTCATTTCTTTTGTCTTTGCTCATCGTCACATTCTCCACCGGTTTGTCCTGGCCACTACATAAAATCACAGTGTTCCACCGCTGATCCTTCCCTGCTTTCCCTTTCTTGGTGGTACCGACCTCCTTCTGCTGTGCTCACCGCTGTCCCTAGTCCCGAGATTAGAGCGGGTATTCAACACGCTCCTGCTGAAGGAATGGGTGACTGAACCCAGACTCTGGAGGCACAGGCCTGGCTTCTGAGAACCTGGTCGTACCCTGTTCCCTTCTCCCTCAGTTTGCTTAGTTGTGAAGTGGGCGTGGTCACAAGGCCGCGGTAGGACTTTAATGACCTTGTGCTCACTGGAAACCCTCTGGAATCTCCGGAGGAAACGCCCGTGCTGGAGAAGCTGGCGCAGGTGCTGCTCCGTGTTTGTGTGCGGCCTGGTCCACACGCGAGACCCGACTCTGACCACAAGAGCAGAGAAAGGAGGGAAGAAATCAAGTCACTGCCTAGGGAGAACGTGGGAAAGAGGTACTTCTCTACCTTACTAGAAGGGAATTCGAGGGTTACAGACCCACATGCCCAGAGAAGGAAAGACAGGCAGGTGACACCAAACCAGATCATATGAAGGAAACCACGTGGAGAGATGGGACCATGGCGGACCTAAGTGGAAGTTCTTATCTTTTGGGGACAGTCGGCCACTGCTCAGCTTCATTCTGTGGCTGCCCTGGGCTGTCAGATCTGTTTCTTAAACAAGACCAAAGGTTAGATAGCTGTATGAAATTTCCTACTTTTTTAGAAGCTGTATAGCTCGAAGCATGTCTGTGGGCCAGTTGGAGCCCAGGGGTCCCCAGAATGCAGTCCCCAGTATAAACAATTCATAGGAGGGAGAAATAGAAAAACCACTTACGCTCAGTTCAGAGCCCAGCGACGCAGGCACGCTGAGAAGCAGGTGTGAACTCGCTATTCACCCTACCCTCTCCTGCGGATCTCCATTCTTTTCCTGACCAGTATCCACGGAGCACCCAGTACTGGGGCTCAGGTGTGAGTGACGCTGAAATGACCCCTGATCTCATAGAGCTCATAGTCTAGTGGAAGGACATACTCATCGAACAATTCCTCAAATGAGCAGAAGGGGATGAGTGTTAAGTGCCAGGCAGGACATAGAGGCATAAGTGCCATCAGTGCTGTAATGAGTCAGAGTCTTCCCTGGGTTGGGACGTGACTGTTGAGATTTAAAGGAAAGGCGAATATTTGCTGGGTGGAAAGGAAGGAGCACAGAAAGCAGGAACAGCATCTGCGCAGGCCCAGCGGCTGGAGGCCAGTGTGGCTGGAGCAGAGAGAGCCAGAGTTAGGACGGTGGGCAGCCAGACGCATTTGTCAGCAGGGACCGCATCATGCGGGGCCTTGGCGGCAGGTTACGAATCTTTGTCTATCCTAATATTAAGGGTAAGCAAATGAAATGTTTAAGTGAGAAGATGCAATGAGGTTATGATGATGTTTGCATTTTGGAGTGATCATTTTTGATTGCCTTGGGGAGAATAGACTTTGGAGGAGGCTACAGAGCAGAAGGGGGAGACCAGTTATTACTGGCGGGGTGGGGGGAAGACAGTGGTTCAGTGGTGGCCCCAGCCCTGTGGTGAGTGAACCCTGCCTGCACCAGTTGGGATCTAGTGTCTTGACCCACAAGCTGGTGTGGGCGGTGGGCGTTGGTGGCATTTATCTGTTCCTCTTAAGCTGCCACTCTCACCCGGAATTGATCCCAGGGCCAGGGGTGCACTGAAAGGCACTTCTGTGTTTCCTGTGCCTAGAGGCAGGGGCGGCGGGGGGGGGGGGGGGGGGGAGGGGGAGTGCTTCTGGCACAGCCAGGCTGTCCCTGCCTCTCCCAGCTGGAACTGGAGGGGCCTCTTTACTGGACTGCCTGGGAAGGGTGGGGATTATTTATTTTGACAAGGGAGGGCCGTAGATGATTTATTCAGGGAGATAAAAATAAAGAAAAGTGGTCCCCTGTTGGTAGAAGCTATGGCTTCTGATGGCTAAAAAGGCATTTGGAGATGCTTTGCACTTAGGTTAGCATGAAAGGTTGAACAGGGATTTTGGTGGAATCTTCTCCAAATACTGGAAAGGCTCAGGATTTGAGAGTTTGAACTGTCTTCCTCCACCCCGGTAATAACTGGTTAAACCAGTCGGCCCTGAACTCCTGCCCCGCCTGGCTCCTCTCAGCTCAAGAGGGGTGTGTTTGCTCATAAGAAATCAGAAGTAGAGTCATTAACTTTGAGCCAGCCCCAGCCAAAGTGTCCTGAGGAACCCCGGGAATAGTCATTGATCTGGTGGCCAAAGACATGGGAGAATAACCTCCAAAGACTTCTAAAACGGGGGTTGGCCAACTTTTCCTGCAAAGCACCAAATAGTAAATGTTTTAGTCTATACAGGCCAACAAGAGGCATAATTGAGGATATTATGTAGGTACTTTATATAATCATTTAAAACACAACTCTTTAAAAATATGAAAAGTAGGGTTAGTTCACAGAGTGTACAAAAAGGGTCACTAGGTCACATTTGGCTTGAGGACTGCAGTTTGCTGATGACCTCTGTTTCAAAGGCTGGACAGAGATCCCAGTTCTCAAACCAGACGTTTGTTTTCAATCGTTCAATTTCCCAGACATGACCACTATCATGAAGGACTTAATTTGAAGGAGGGACGAGGAAGAAGAAAGAAGGGAAGGGGTGGCTAGTTTGAGTTGTAACACTCTGACAGAGATGGGGCAAAGAGGAGGTGAGAGGGCCCCTGATTGGGTGGCAACCCTCTTCGTACCCATAAATGGCCCAGATGTGATTTTTTTAATGGCCGAGACAGACGTGTTGGGGAGATGTCACCATAATGGTTGTTAACCCCAGGGTTAGTTCACCGTTCTTGGGCCACTTTACTTATCCTCACTGCCTATAGATTTCATAGCTGCAAAAAGTGCCCAGTTTGTGAGGGGTTTCTGGCCTCCTGAAGGCATCAGGCCAGCTGTGAAAACACTTCCAGGCTTTCATTTGTCTGTGTGGCTTCGAACAAGTTATTTAACCTCTCTGAGCCTCAGTTTCCTCATCGGTAAAATGAAGACGATAATAGCACGTGCCTCCGAGAGGTTTTATGAGGGTAAAGGAAATAAGTGTGCAACACACCCAGCGACTGTTAGCTGTGCTCAATACCGTTCATTTTCTCTTGACTCCCTCTTTTCTCTACCACTGCTGACTACTGACTTGGCTTGTTCTGTTCTTTCTTTGGTAAGGCTGGGAAAGAGGGCCTGGAAGGAAGTCCTGCATCAGCGGGCAGGCAAGAGAAAGAAGACGAGTCCTCCGATCCAGAAAACACAAGGACAAAGAAGGTAAAGTGGCTGGGCGGCAGGGCGGCCATGTCTGCATGACAGCCCTTGGGCGCTGAGTCACAGGAGTGCCGTCCTGCCCAGTGACGCCTGCCGCATGGGACGTGTCCCAGACCCCTCCAGGGGCTCCATGAATGAAGTCGTCTTCCCAGCACTTCCTGGCAGAATGGCTGTCTGCACAGTCCTTCTGGGGAGATCCTCGACCACACGCCTGGACTCTGTCGTACTCTCCAGAAACTTGGCTGTGTTCCTAAGAGAAATCATGTCCCCAAAAAAGACCTGAGCTTTGGAGCCAGGCTCCCAAAATAGGAAAGTCCCGTGGGAGAGGCTGGGATGGGAGGGAGGGCTTTGGGTACTCCATCTGGGGCCCTGACCTCAGCAGGCCCAGACCCTGGGATTAACGAGACATCGCCTGTGCTCATAAAGATTATTTTACATAATTAAAATGAAAAACCCAGTTACAGTGCTATGGCTGCCGCAGCCAAAAGAAATGTCCTTGGAACGCGGCCTGCTTCGTGCCTTACCGGTCAGGAGAGGCAGAAAGATGAGTATCACTGTCAGGGAAGCTGATCTCCTAAATCTGGCTGCTGGGTCCGTAGGCTACTGGGGACATGAGTTTCAGGAGGGGCCTACTGTGAGCCAGGCTACAGAAGTTGCACCCTTGCTAGGAGATGGTGCTTGGAGGAATTTTATGGGGACTTTTCCATAGTTACATTTAGTGATGCCCTACGTGCAAGGAAATAGCTCCGGCAAGCTGATTTATTGAGAGTTTATAACGTCATCATTCATTTGTTCATTTAAAAACTATTTATTGAGCACCTATTATATACCAGGGGTTGAAATTCTTTGTGCCACTTTAAACATAGTGGATTAAGCACTAAGGGCTTATTCCAAACCCTGTGCTGTTTTGAGCCTTGTCCTAAGGATGAATCAGTGACGTGGGACTTGAGCAGTTTACAGTTTCTAATTACCCAGTAAGTGTTCCCAGGTAGAAGTAAGGATATCAGGATCTTTCTGGTTTGAGAGGTCCTGTGGCCAAAGATTGTGCCCTCCAGTTGAAGACCAAGACCACTCCGCAGCCACCTTCTGACCCCCATTCTACATTTTTCTTCAGGATCAGGACTGGGACAGTGGCAGTGAAGCAGAAGGAGAGAGCTGGTACCCCACGAACATGGAGGAGCTGGTTACAGTGGACGAGGTGGGGGAGGAAGAAGATTTTATCATGGAGCCCGACATCCCAGAGCTGGAAGAGATTGTGCCCATTGACCAGAAGGACAAAGTCTGCCCAGAAATACGACCCTATGTGACAGCCAGCTTACACCTGGACTTAGCCAAGGATTTCACCAAGGAAGGAGCCGAAACCATAGGTAACGGAGCTGCAGAAATCAGCCTCACGTCGCCCAAAGCAGTGCCTTCTGCTTCCAAGAGCTGTCCCAGTGACACGGACGTGGAAATGCCTGGCCTAATTCTGGAGGCTGAGCAGAAGCCAGCTGAATTCGAGACAGGCCTCTTGCTGGAGGGTTCGGATTGCTACGAGAAACAGGCAAAGGGAGCAGAGCGCTCAGATGTTCGTCTGTCCCCTACACTCCAGCAAATGTCTTCCCCCAAGCCAGTGGAGGAGAGGGCCCGGCAGCCTAGTCCATTTCTTGACGACAAGAAAGCCAGGGGGACCTCCGACAATGGGGCTCGTGAAGGCAGCCCCCTGGAAGAGAAAGCCAGCCCCCCCACCGAAGCCAGCCTCCAAAGCCAGGCTTGCCAAGAAGTGTCGACCCAGGGTAACGACCTCCCTTTTCTCCCGTGTGGCTGGGTCGATGGGACCATCGCTCACCTAGAGAAATGGAGGGGAGCGGGGGTGGGGTGGGGTGGGGTGGGGTGGGGGTGGCGTGTGCAGGTTGGAACGAACATGTGTAAAGTTTCAACAGGCATTCAGGCTGGTGCAGAAAACAAGCTTCTAAAAGCCTGGCTAAACTCTTAGAGCTTTTAGGCAGATGATATAAAGGAAATCAGATAGGAGGCCACATGTTTTCTGAGAAGCAAACTCAGATAGGACAGACTTCTCTGAATTTACAGGAGCTCAGATGGACTCTGACAACTGAAATCAGCAAAGGTTTTGAGTTATTGGCCAGAGTTCCTCGGGGGGCAGCAAGCAGCCTCTGCTTGCATGACAGAGGACCACCCAGGCCATTATTTCTGTGCGGCCTGAGTGAGGGGCTGAGAGCATGGGAGGCTGAGAATGGAGCAGGCAGAGGGAAGAGTGAGGGGTTCGCTAAGGCGTACAGCCTGTTCCCCTCTTATTGCCCAAGACCCACTTTTCTCCAGAGCCTGATGATAAAACAGGCTTGTCCTGGACTCTCCTCTGCCTCCATGGAAGGTGGTGTTTTGTGTGTGCTCGACACTATGACATCATGAAAGACAGGGTTTAAAATAGGCTAAGCCCTATCTTCTCTGCCAAGTGGAAACTAAGATCCATCAAGTGCACCGGGAGCAGGGAGGGGGAGTAGCCCTGGGTGTTCTTTCTGTGAAAATAACTAAAGATTCATTTCACAGAAAGCTTGCAGCATTCCAGAGGTTAAAGTGAGGGGGCCAAGGGTCACAGGCAGAAACTATAGAGGAAAGCCTTCAAAATAAACATTTCAACCCAGGGCTCTGTGGCTGGCATGAGCTGTTGGGCGAGCTACAGGCTTGGGCTCTCCTCCATGTCAAGCTGACCTGAGCTGTTTTGCACCTTCATGAATCTACGTCTCCATGGAAACTCTGTCATGAGCTGCCTTCTTGTTGCTAGAGAAACGCTGAGGCCTGGGCTGTGGCTAGAGAAGGCGAGAATAAAGGAGTGAAACAAAACATTCTAGAGAAGGCAAAGATAAAGGAGTGAGACATTCACCTTGCGCTGGGGAACCCCTTTTCTTCTGCAGTATCGGCCTCAGCATGCACTGGTGTTCACGGCTTATTAGCTCACCCAGTGTTTGGTGTTCACATTTAATAACACACCTCGACGAGCTTGGTGTGAGAATGGCATGGCCTTTCTTGCCAGCCTCAGGACTCCTGTGGACGTCAGCACAATTTCTGCCCTTTGGTAATGCGTCTGCCTGCGGAGATGGAGCGATGTGGAGTTGGCGGGGGCGGGGGTGGGGAGGTCGTGGGGCTGGATCATCCCAAGCAAAGGCATCAGTAGCCCATCCCCCATGGGCCTGATGCAAAGATTTGCCAAGTTTTCTTATGTGTGCATTCTTCTGGCAGTGGGAAGAGCTGTTAATTATAGCACTTGGGTTCTAATGAGCAGTCCTCACCCTGGCCCCATGTTATTAAGCGGTGCAAGGGATCAGTCCCAGTCACACAGTGCAAGGAATAGAATCGCAGGAATTCTTGGAGGCATGTTGTGTTTCATTTCTTTTTATTTTTTATTTTTTTGCATTGACTCAACATTTTGCAGAAAACTCCAGGTACATGGAAATGAAATCTCTGGACGTGAGGTCACCGGAATACACTGAAGTGGAGCTGAAACAACCCCTTTCTTTGCCTTCCTGGGAACCAGAGGATGTGTTCAGTGAACTTAGCATTCCTCTAGGTGGGTGAACTACACAGTCCTTTCTGAGAAGGCAGCTCCAGGAGATGATGGTTTCCTAGTAACCTCTAAGAGCTTGAGAGGGCTTTTTGTCACTTCGTTTTTCATGCTTGATGCAATAACTCAGATTTGCAAGGTGCTACTTCAATGTCTCTTGCAATTTCAGTCTCCCGTGGTAGAGCAGATGGATACCTCATGCGGCCAGGCCTTGAACAGCGAGCGCCTCACTGGGAGCCAGAGTTTAGAGAGACCATTTTCCTTGTGTGGGCGGGGGTGGGGGGGGGGTGGGGGAGGGAGATGCTTTACTCCCAACCAGGCTTTGGGAGTGGGAGTTGCTGTCAACTCAGGGCCAAGGGAAGGCAACCCAACCAGAGGCAGAATGGAGATCAGCACCCTGTCCAGGGGAGCAGCTGGCTGAGGATGGGGGTGGTGCCAGGGGTGGGGGCAGTTCCAAGGGCGGGAGTGGCTCAGAACGGCAAGGTCTCACGGGGAAGGACAGGTTGGCGGTTCCTGAGCCTTCCGTTTCCTCACTTACAGTGTGAAATTGGACCAGGTCAGTGGCTTTTCAATGGGGGACCTGTCGGAGGCGGAGGGAGGGAGGTCGATAATAAAATCACCTAGGACACACTTTCAAAGAGGAGAGTTAGCTAGAGCCTCAGGGTAGGGAGTGAAAGTACTTTAAGAAAGTCCCTGGGAGCTTCTGACACCATCTCTGACCCAGTGCCTCTTACAGCCGGCAGTCCGGCAGTCCGTTCCTATCTTTGCATTGTCTTTGAAAGGTTGGAAAGCAGTGAGACAAAGGAGCGGCAGCCACAGTGAGAGAGAGCCTGGGAAGGCGTCACAAGGAAGCAGGATAAGTGTGGGTCATGTGATGTGAGGGCCGGTGACCACGTGTCTGCGCAGCCAAGGAGGGCCAGTCTGTGTGGAGGCTCGCCTATTTCATCAAGTGTTTCTGTTTATCTCTTTTCGAAACTTTTTTTTTTTATCATTTTTGTCTTCCAAGTGTACTGTTTTCCTAGAATCGGATTGAAAAGCAATCTTTTTTTTTTTTTTTTTTTTTTTTTAAGGGACAAGTTTGATGCATAGCCTACAGCATGTGCTAGGACAAAAACTAAAAAGAGAAAAGACAAAAAAAAAATACTGACCTTAGAATGAACTTCGGTGACTACGTGAAGGCAAAGGCTGCCTGTCGGAGGTGCCAGCCTTGTCGCCTCATGCATTCTTCATGCATTCGTTCGGTCAGCAACACTTCCTGGGGACCTGGCTCTGTGAGAGGCACTTGGGGGGAACGTCCAACGACTTGGAATCTAACTGACACACGCGGCAAAAGTTAATAGCAAATTCTACTACCTTATCATTTGTCTTTTTTATTATTTGGTTTTCATTGCAAAAAGTGTGAAGGATTATTGTGATGAATTTTAAAAATAAGAACCATCTAAAAGTAAATATTGTCATATCTATTCCCCTCAGCCTCTCCCCAGCTTCAGAGGGAGTGACTGTCATATTCTCGAATAGTTTTTCTCCCACAAAAATAGGATCACGCTATATACATAATGTCCTGCAATTTGCTTTTTTAACTTAGCAGCGGATCTTAGAGATTTCTTCAGTACACAGAAGATGCATTCCTTTTAACCACTGCAAACATTCCATCTTAAAAGATGGGCCGTAACTTACTGAACCATTCTCCTGACGAACATTTAGGATGTTTTTAATCCATTTTCCCTTTATAAAAATGCGATAATAGCTAAGCCTTCAGCTTCATCACTCGCCGCGCGGGCTTTGCTCTCAGTATTTTGCGTATATTATCTCATTTGGCTCTCTCAAAACACCTATGAGGTAGGCGCCATTTTTATTTTACAAATAAGAAATCTGAGATCCGGGGTCACAAAGCTAAAAGGTCGGCGAAGGTTGGAGTCGGGAGTTAAAGCCCCGTAGTCTGGCCCTGGAACCACGCTTCCTCTGTGCTCTGACGCCCTCTCTGTGTGCTGTTACCTCTGTCCATGTGCCCCTGTAGGACAGCCTCCTAGCCCCGGGGGCTGTAGGGACATACACCCTCTTTAACTTTTCACAATTGCTACTAAATTGCATTGCAAAGAGAGTACGCTAGTTTTTACTGCAGCCTTGAGTGCGAGTTCTCATTCTCCGCTTCTTGCCGACATTGCATATTGTCAGTTTTTCATCTTTACTAACCTGTTAGGAGGAAATGGTATCTCATTCTGTTTTGTAAGCGGTTCTGTTGAGGTGTAACAACAAAACACACATATTTAAAGTGTACAATTTGGTCAGTTTGACAAATGTATATACCTGTGAGACCGTCACCACAATCAAGATAGTGAACATCTTCGTCACCCCCCAAATTCCTTCATACTCTTCTGTAATCCCTCCCTCTTCATTCCTCAGTCCCCAGGTAACCACTGATCTGCTTTCTGTCACCAAACACTCATTCTAGAATTTTGTAAAGGGACTCATACAGTATGACTGTTTTTGCCTGGCTTCTTTCACTCGGAGTAATCATTGTGATATTCATCCATATTGCTGGGTGTGTCTCTAGTTGGTTTCTTTTTATTGTGGAGGAGTATCGCGTTGTGGATATGGATAAGCCGTGTTTTGTTTGTTTATTCACCCATTGATGGGCATTTGGGTTGTTTCTGGTTTGGGAACAATAGTAGTTTTGTACAGATTGTAGATTTGTACTGGATCATAGTCTTCGATTAACTTTGAGCTCATTCACCTCTGGGGGCCTAAGGGTACGGTGCTATTTTCCACATTAGACAGATAAGGAAACTAAAGTCCCGAGTTGTACTTAAGACCACACAGGTCAGAACTGGGCATTTCTTACATGACACCACTCTGCCCTCCCGTCTCTCGGTTCAGGCAGCTGAGTGTAGGAGAGGCAGTTTTGTGCAGCGGTTCAGAGGACAGACTAGCTTCTGACTCCCTGTGTTCCAACACCAGCCGGCTCAGGGACAAAGAGCAGCTTACCTCTCTGCTTGGCTTTCTTTGTCTATAAATCAGGCGTGGTAAAAGAAGCCTCCCATGTAGGGTTATTTTGAGGATTAAATGGATGAATAGTTGTAAGGTTTTAGCGTCTTCCAGTAGGAGGTACTTAGAAAGGATTGTCTACTGTCATTATTTGTTCATGAAGTAGTTATTGAGACCTACTACATGAAGGGTTATGAAGGCTGCATAACCCTTCACCCTCTAGGGTCAGTGGCTACTGCAGAGAGACTTCTAGAAAGATGGGTGGAAACTCTCTGGCTTTGTCCCTGTGGAGAGCAGGGAGGTAGAATGAGGGATGCCAAGGACTGAGCATACTATCGGAGGAAAGGGAGATGAAGTCCCCTTGCTCAGGAACTGGAGTGGGCATGGGGGAGGGCACTGTCCTTGTATTTCAGGCCAGCTCTCGGTGACCCCAGCCACGGTGAGCCTGCCGAGGCCTCCTTTTAACCAAAACCAAAGGGCATTGCCTACAAAATGTGAGCTCCCCCTCCACCCATCCCAGACTGTGCCAGGATGACGGAGTTATAATTACCCGCACCAGGAGCTATTATTAGAAGGCAAATGCAGCTTTAATTATTGTACTTAATAGAGGCTGAAAACTGGGAGGACCGAGTGGCTCCAGAACTCTTCTAGGCCATGGCAGTTTTTTTTTGATGCCGCTTCTTCACTTGGCCCTCACCTTCCGGAGGCGTCCTGAGGCAGTGTTGGCTCCATAACACCTGTGGCAACTCCCACTTACTCAGGGGCGCTACAGGCGTTTAGGGATCCTCCCTGATCAGACTTCTCCTTCCCCAGCTCTGTGTTTTGACCGCCTGGTACTTCTGACCAGATGCCAGGTGGGAGCCGGGAAGAGTTGCAGCCAAGCTGTGGAGCACGGGTTCCCCAGCCGGCCTTGGCGACAGCGTGGAGGGTGTGAAGGCCGGTGCAAGGCATTTGGCCTGTGGACGGATGTCTGGAAAATAATATTTTCTGAGCACCAGGCAAAATGATGGATGCTTCCCCATGGCAACATTTGTGGTATTATTATTCCTATTTTACAGATGAGGAAATGACTTCCAGGGAGGTTGAATAATGCAAATGAGGTCACACAGTATAAGTAAGAGCTAGCTCTCTGACTTTAAATTCCAAGCTTGCTCCTTCCTCCCTCCCTCCCTTCCCTCCTTAGAGTGCGAGGGAAGGAGGGCGAAGAAGTGAAAGAAGGGAAGGAAGAAAGAGAAAGAGGTATACAGAATGCCCTGAGCACATAAAAGAAAGAAATCACCCCTCCGGAATTCCTTCAGAAGCAAATCATACCTCCTCCATCTCCTTCCTTCCTTCCTTCCTTCCTTCCTTCCTTCCTTCCTTTCTTCCTTCCCTCCTTCCTTCCTTCCCTCTTTACTTCTGTGGCAGTGGAAGCCTTCGTTCACGTGAAATCTCACCCAGAACACCACAGTTGGCGGCCGCACCACTTTGGTTAAAAGGGGCAGGGCTGCCAGCCACGCCCTGCTTCATTCGCTTCTGAGGCTGTTGCGCCCCTTCCGGGAAACTCAGGACGAGGACTGGAGGGTCTCTGGGTAACCTGTAGGACTCTGGAGGCCTCAGCCGGGGTCCGCAGTGAAAACCCCAAGGCCTCTTTCCTGGTACCACATAATCGTCCCATCTCGCAGGGTCTGCCACCGAGCAGAGGGGGCGGCTCTGATCACAGGCCTGTGTCTGCTCCTGGTGGCCTCCGGGTGGTACTTCTCGTTTTCCACTTGCCTTTGTCGTTCTTGTGTGGGCCTCCGCTCCCTGTAGAGCAGCAGCAAGGGGAAGAACTATTTTGCGGGAACAGGATGAAAGCCGGCCTTGCTTAATGCCTCTCCGGCAGCCATGGCCAGGAGCCAGGGCCCGCTGGTGAAGCAGAGCGGTGAACTGGCCACCCACAAGCAAAGCTGGGGTCATTTTTCCATCCTTTGCAGTGAGGGGGTGGGGAGGAGAAGGGACAGACGCTCAGCCTTCCTTTGGGCAGCTGGGCCTCAGCGAGGTCCCCTCACTTCTGGGAGCCGCTGTAGGCTGCTGAGGGCATGGCAGCGTGCAACGTGGCAGTTAGAGAAAACCGGTCGAGGAGGCTGCCCAGGCCCTAAACCACAGAGAAGCAGTCTGTCAAGGCTGGCTGTGGGCAGGCCTCCTGGGCCCCCTCCTCCCTGCAGGCGTGCCCCTCCCCCCCATAAGTGGCTTCTTTGAAATGAATAAAAAGGTTGTAATTACAAGTCCAAGCTGCTTCTCTATGACAGGGTCTCCTGTGTACTCAGCGCTGTCTCATGGGAGGCGGGAGGAGGAAAGTGAAGGACGCCCCAGACTTGTGGGCACACACAGCCTTGGTGGAGGCCTGGCCTGTCTCCCTCTCTGTAAGAAGCTGCTGTCCCCCTAGTGGGCTGCTTCCACCCCCCTGTCTCCCCTCCGCCCGTTGTGGCCGGCTCTCTTACATCCCCACCCCCACTGGAGCGGCAGGAGCTATCCAGATGCAGCAGCAAAGCCCGGCTGATACAGCAGCAAAGCCCAGCCAAAGTGTGTCAGCGCGCACTCAGCTACATCCCCAGCCTGAAAGCAGGATTTGCAAGCGGCCAGCCCCTCTCTAGTTCCGTGGTGGATCCTGCTTATTACAGCCCTCACACCCTGCTCTTCGGCTGGTACTTTACGATCAGGTGCCTGAGCTAACAGACCCACGAGAGGGTCAGCCAACTGTCCCCAGGTTACACAGGTTCTTGGTGTCTGGTCCGCGCCCTCTCAGACCTGGGCTCTCTCCAGTCTGCCGACTGTGTCTTCAAAAGATGAACTGTGACCCACAAAACTCCTTGGTGGAGGCTGGACCGGCCACCATCCCTTCAAAGATGAATTTTCTGGGCTGTAACACTGTCGTTTCTCTGGCTGTCAGGCCACTGTTTCCTTTCCTTAGAATCTAAAGGCCTCCCAGAATCCTGGGACCTATATTAACAAATGAAAAATAAAATACTATTAATCGGTAGTTCAAATGTAAAGACTGAAGAGGATGGAGAAATGTTTGTGATGTACTACTACATGAAAAAGGGAAAAGGCAGATTGTACTGAGGGTATAATTGAAACTGCCCCTTTCCCATCCCCAAAAGCCTCTATGTATAGGTTGTGTGGAAGAACATGTTTTGATTGGATTGACACTAGGTGATTTTTCCTCGCTTTTGTTTATTTTTAAAAGTTTCTTTAATGAACATAACTCAGATAAACAGAAATGAGAGCATTCTTCCAGAGCCCTGGCCACAGCCGCGGCCCAGAGGGGGTACGATGTGGAGAAGTGAAATGTGAGAAACCTCCTTCCTCCTCCTTTCCCCAGATACGGGCTGCTCACCGGAAAGCCAGGACCTGGTTATCAGAGGCAGTCGCAGAGTGTAGACTTGCCAAGCACTCCATTCCTTACATTCACAACCACCTGTGGAGGAAATAGGTGCTATTCTCTTTGTGCCTGTTTTGCAAATACAGAGAAGCCAGGTAACCAGCCACAGTCAACAGCATCAGTGGGGGACAGAGCTCATTGCAGGACCTGCAGGACCACAGCAGCCATGACCACCGCGGCCTCTCATCACCTTTCTAATTGCCTACCTGTCCATCCCCCATCCTTCTGCAGGGGTGGAGTTCGTGGTGCCCAGGACCGGGTTTTACTGCAAGCTGTGTGGGCTGTTCTACACGAGCGAGGAGATGGCGAAGATAAGCCACTGTCGCAGTGCAGTCCACTACAGGAACTTGCAGGTAACCATCGGCCTTCCTTGCCTGTTTCTGAGATTCCCTCTCCTTCCACCACATGGACAGTTCTTATTCTTCTTTCAGACCTGACTCCATCAGGCCGCTCCACATGTTGGCTGCCTCCCCTGTGCTCTCAGAGCATCTGTCCCCACTTGGGGACTTAAAACATGGTATTGGGTCGGGTTTTCTGTATCTGCCTCTCCCGCTAGGCTGAATCATTCGAGTTCACGTTCACCATGGTTGGGGCTGACCCTTTCCAAGACCTGGGTGTTCCAGATGCAAACACTTCTCTGTTTTTATGTTCCCCTGTACAGCACTCCTGTTTGCTAGAATAAAGTCACTATTATGCTCTAATTACATATTCATCCATATTGCAACTCTTTATCACAGGCATACTATGCGCCAGATAGTGTTCTAGACATTGGGGATACAACGACAAAAAATAAAAAGTACAGACAAAACCCCTGCCCTCATGGAGTATCCATTCTAGTGTGGGAGATAGCAATAAATAAGTTAATTTTTATAATATATTAACAGGCAACAAATAAAAATACTCCGAATACCATATTTCACCCAATCTAAGGTGCCATAAGTTGTAAAACATACTATTTTTCGATACCAGCAAGAAAAAAATGTGGCAAATTAAATGGTGAGACTCCACCAACTGTCAAATGCATCTCAGTTTCAGAGATGTTGATGTCTGAAGAAAGACATCTTAAAATCAATGAAATATAATAATATGATCCATGGTATACACCTAACTAATACATAGCACATTAAAGTGTGGTTTTCATAATTAATTTCTGGTATAGGCTGGGATTTAGTACCCTAATAGAAAGCAAAGTATATCAGAAAGCATGGTAAGTGTCTCCTATTTTTACTACAAGGAATTATAGTAGTTTTTGACACACGAGGCCTCAGGAAGGCCCTAGGGTTGGCAGTGTCCCCTAATTCCAGAGCAGGCATTACTGGTACAGTTAAATTGTTAAAGAGTAGCTGATCTAGTAGTTTTTAACCAGAGATGTAAACCAGAATCACCTGGACACTGTTTCAAAAGTATATATACTAGGTCAGGCATTCAGGAGAATTTGCGGAGACCCAGGAGTATTTAATTTGAGATAGTTCCCTAAATGATTTGAAGTGCGCCCCTAGTTAAGAAACTCAGATATGGGCCAATTCTCTTATAATTGCGGCCCAGAGAAGCTCTGTGATCTGCCCAAGGCCATGCAGATGGTGAGTTACAGGCCTGGAAACGGAGCACCTGATTCTTATAATCACTTTCCTCTTTTTACTAAGCTGGTCTTGCAAACTGAGACCCATAATAGCATGGCCTGGGTCACCAGCTGCAAGGGACTGTCACTGGCAATTCCCAAACTCAGGTCATTTAAGTCTCTTGATTTCCCTCCAGAGAGCAGCTGCTTCGTGACCGAGGATGCCATGGGGTCTGGGGCCCAGGTCCCAGCGACTCCTGGGGGAAGGCAGTGAAGGCCTGACTTGGCCAGGCCAGGGGTTCAGACTGGGCTCCTTAGAGCCAGCTGAGGGCGGCCACCCACTCTGAAGATATCATCCCCCACCCCGACAAGATGAAACCTGGGGAACAGCAGGGCCGGATGGGCTCTTGGAGATCATCTGTCCTTATTTTCCCAAACCTCGGTCCTCAGAACAGCTGGCATCTTTTATAAATGTGTCTTTCTGGACCTATGTTTTATCTGCTTATTCATTCTCTCTAGGGCAGGGCTTGAGAATCTGAATTTTAAAAATCCTTCCAGCAGGTTCTGATCCCTCAGTGTGAGAACCTATGATTTCATCCAGCATTGTCAGTTGGACCGTGTAGACCCTAAGGGGATCACACAGCTCAAGGTCACCCAGGAAGTCAGGAAGAGTGCCAGAGCCTCTAATTTTAAATCCCGTGTTTTTTCCAGAGCAGTGAGCTGCACTGCGCCTGGGCTTCTGGGTCAGGCCCTCAGGCAGACTCACCTCTCCCAGCAGGGCAGAGCCATTCCTGTGGTCCCCAGGCATGTGTGGTCCAGACGGTGGCTAAGCCCCTTACACCTGTCAACCTCAGTTCAGGTTTCCTTGTGCACCTGTTGGGAAGCTAGAGTTTCTCTCAGTGGCCTTGACAGAATGTCTGTCCACACAGCCTCGCCCACCCTGCCCTGCCCCAAGTTACATGTGTGAAAAGTGAAGAATTCAGACCCCAGCAGCAGGTGCTGGCAGACGCTTAAGTCAAGCAACTTGTAAACTCAGCCCCAGCAGGAGGCCTCGAGGTGGGGGTTGGGGATTGCTCTTTGAGGCAGGGAGCGGGTGGAAGGAGCCTCCTGCATTCTGTCTGCACAGCTCCTGCTGTGCCCTACCGCTAGTCGTAGCCCTATGAGAAGCCACCCAGGGTGCTCGGGATTCAGTGCCAGATAGGCAAAGAAGACACCTGCTTGGCTCCAGGTCTGGAGAGGAAAGTGCCCGTGCTCAGGACACTCACTTGTCTTCCTGAGCATGCCCTTCCCTCCCTGGGCTGAGCCCCGCCTCTGCAGCCTGGCCCAAGGGCTCCGTGGTCTGCCCTCTCCCCATCGGTCTCACCCATCTCTCAGAGCCAGCCGCAGCTGCATCCAGAGAGCAGGCAGACCCAGTCGTCTTACGGGCATCACCTCCTCTGACTCTCAGAATCATCCAGGAGGAGGAGGACACCATTTCTTCCACTTGACAGATTAGAGTCTGAGCCTGGCAGAAGATGAGTGACTTCCCTGAAATTAGACCACTTACGCTAACAAGCGGTATTACAGAGTGTTTATCCCGTGCCAGCGCCATGGTAAATGCTTTCTGGCACCTGTCTTAGACATCACAGCAACCTCACGCAGTAGTTCCCATTATTACCCACACTTTACAGGTGTCAGAGATATTGGGTGACTTGCCTGTTGGGAGCTGGGATTTGAACCCAGGTCATCTGACAGTAGCGCCCACACACTTGACCATTCCCCTGGACCTAACTCTGCTGACTCCTAACCCAGTGCTCCGTGCACTGTTCCAGCAGCCGGAGGAGCCAGCCGGGGCCCCAGGCATTTTCTAGTTCTGCCACTGCGTTGAATCTAGAATCCCAGGAGGGGTCTGACGTTAGGCAGGGGGCCAGTCTGAGCGGCGAGTGTCCTGGCGGTGTGATGCAGTCCCAGATGTGGAACAGAAGTCCCCAGAAGGACTCCCAAGGCGCTCCACCTGCCGGCCTGCCTCGCCGCAAACAGGCCGTCAGGGGCCTCAAACATCAGGCTGCGGTTCTGTTCTTCACAACATTTACAGGGCGGCGTTTCTCTCCTCCCTGCTCCTTCACACGGCGGAAATGCAGACTGGATACTGGAGCTTTTTTCTGGAAAATAAGTAGAGTTGTTGTGAGGCTGAAATGAGTTTAGATAAGAAAAGCAGATGGTGCTTGCGTAGGATAAGGCCTATGGAAGGGTTTGCCAGGGCCCGTACTCCCTAGCTTTGCTACGGGAGACGGGAGACGTGTGCTACTTATAAACTAACATAAAGGGGGAACAAGTAAATGCGTTGCTTGTCGCGGGTCCGATAGCTCCAGGAGGAGCTGGGGAGGCAGGCGAGGGGGTCTCGCACCAGGTCACCACTGACCCTCTCTTCCTCCTTTGTCCCTCTCTTCCCGCCACAGAAGTACTTGTCCCAGCTGGCCGAGGAGGGCCTCAAGGAGACGGAGGGGCCAGGCAGCCCGAGGCCTGAGGACAGTGGAATCGTGCCCCACTTTGAAAAGAAGCTCTGACACCCCCGGCACTGTGGGAACAGGGAGAGCAGGGCCCGCGAGGTGGGGCCTCCCTGATCTCCAGGAGCCAAAGCCAGAGAGGGGGAAAAGCAGGCAGGCCTCGTCGCCTGGGCTTGTTCTCAGAGACTCAAGAAAATGCCCCGAAGTGTCTCCCAGAGCCGTCACCCTGGTGTGTCTAGCCCACCGAGGGCCACCCACTCTGTCCCTGGTGACTCTTGTTTCCTTCGGACAATCTTTGACTTTGCTTCTCTTTCTCCTTCCCTCTCTCTCCCTCCTTCTGTGCCAAGGGTCATTTCCTCTTCATAAAATCCAACTTCTCAGGGATTTTCACAGTGTTCAAATTCTTGATGAAATAGGACAGGTCAGGCCAGGCTGAGTCATCCAAGGAAAACATTTCACGGAAACTCCTGAGTCAAGAAGCGCTTCAGTGAACCTGGAGCAGTTTCTCTGCCCTGCATCCTGCTGGGGTGGGGGGCTGAGTGGGATCCCCCAGTGCTGGGGAGGGGGCACCTCAGACGGTTGGTTGACAGAGGCTGGGAGTTCCTCCAGCTGGACCACCTTTTTGAAAAGCCCTTGGTTTTATGAATAAGACTTTTACCCTTTTAGTTATTCTTGATGTCTACTAGATTCATGCCTTAAAGTAAAATTAAATGAATTTTACAAAAAAGGGAAAGAGCCCTTCATTTTGAAAGCTCTGATAAGTTCCCCCCAACTGATTTCTCTCTGCGTGATTTCGGGAGATGCCAGGGTTGATTCTGTTCTGGACAATGAATTTGGTATAGATTCACTTGAATTAAAAATGGAAAAGAGAAGCACCTTCTCCCTCCAGCCAAAACAACGGTTGGTAAGAGCTTAGGTCAAAGGTGGCCTCCCTGCCATGGGTGGCATTAGTTCAAGTGACACCAAAACAAGGAAATGGCATCTGTCCTTCACTTACCCTTGGTGCCTGCGCTCTGGGCTCCAGCAGCCTCGCAGTGGGGTGGTTTTAAATGCTGTCCCAGTGAGGAGAGAAGCTAAATGAAGAGAAAGCCGAAGGACTGTAGAGCACTCGAGGAATTTCGGGTGTTTATAGCTGGGTCCTTTCTGAAGACAGAAGGTCAAGCGCATCTCAGAGTTGACTTCCCATGTGCAGACTTTGATGTCCAGTGTTGTGAAGAACAGAGCCCTGACTCCCATCGGGCTGTCCGATACTGGAGGCCAGTGCCTTCAGGCCCCAGACCGGCTGCTTGGTCTCCAGCCTGACGTTCTGTTGGAAGGGTTTGGGACAGAGGTGCTCAGTGAAATGCGGCCCCACCACAGCCCTAGACAAGACCTGAAGAAGGTCATAGTCGAGCCTGGTGCTGTTTCCACAGCTGAGATCCTTGCCTGGAGGCGGCCTCCTTGGCTCAGCCCCTGGAAGACAGTTCCTGCTGTTTCTATTCCTGACTGCTGGCAGGTGGACTAGGAAGGGATTGTTTTATTTATTTTGCATTTTTCTTTTTCCCAGTAGATGAGAGGATCCCGCACATTCTGTCCTCTCATGACAGAAGAGTAGAGAGATTCCTGAGTTCAACACTGACACAGGAAGGAAAGTGATATAGACAACAATAAAATGATCATGAGTGAACCTTGGGGCATGTGGTCACTGGCAAGGAGAGACCTGTGGGGAACCTGTGAGAGAGAAGCATTAAGGCACCAGAGGACAGGTGTGGTGAGGAGATGCTATAGGAACAGGAGACCTGAACTGGGCACCAGGCCACCTGGAGGTCTCAGAAAGGTTGGTGTCCCAGAGTAGGATTCGAAGATGGTGCCTCAGCCGAGACCTGGTCCCCTGGCTGCCCCCACTGGGTTTTACCTGGCATTCTAGAAACCAGCCTCCTCCATTTCTCAGAGAACCTTTGGCCCTATATGTCTGTCTTCTGCCTGGAGGGAAGTCTAGGGCCAGCTCTCTGGCCTCTTTGCCGAAGCTTGCTGGGAAAAGCCTGCTGCCTCCATCAGAGGCTGGAACTGCGCATCTTCAAAGAGGCTGGCAGTCCTTTTTTCCCAGCAAAGTAGAAGCTGACCCCACCACCTCATCCCTCCCAGCACCGTTTCCATGGAAATCTGGGGGGCTGTTCAAACAGCCTCATTCCCCAGTAATGTAATGGCTCCCTTGCTGACAGACTGACCTCCATATTGGAAAGCTGGAGAGAGGAGAGACACACTCTGCATTCAATCAGAGCCTTCGGTTTAAAAACCATCTAAGAATCTATATTTGCGTGTATGTACATATATTTATTTTTATTTATTTTTATACAATTCCATTGGCATGGTCCTTTACCCCCTCTAGGATTTGCTCTTTTTATTCCTACGTGTGTCATACACACTGCAGTATTAAAGGCAACCAGGAAAATATTGATTTATTTTTTAAAGCTTTTCTTCAGTGTTTGTCAACTATTTCAAAGTGTCTCCCCCAAAAGTTATTCAAGAGCAGCTGCTATCTTGAGCAACAGATTAATTTATACCTTGGGTTAATAGAACAGAAGGCCTATGTAATTTTCTTTTCATTGTAAACCCCAGAAATAAAATATATCCAGACAGTATTCCCAAAGAATTTGGTAAACTCGATGTTGGTGTGAGCAGCTGCCATTAGGATCAGGGATTCCCTTCCTTGGACAGTCCGAGGCTGTGATCTCTTAGATTATACTTGACCTGGACCAGACTTTGTTTTTGAGCTTACAAGAAAAAGATAGAAAAACACTAATTAATTTAAGTTTGAACTTGTAAAGTATTTGAATTTGTTGAGCGTTCTATAAATCGTCACCACTTTTCCTGATCTGTATAACTGACCGCAAGTGTTTGTTTTTACAAAGGAAAAAAAAAAAGATTTTTAATAAAGAGAATTTGAAAGCTTGAGTGAGTAGCCATCTGGCATTCAGGGAGGGACCCCTTGATGCTTGGCTGGGGGAAGCTCACTGAACACAGAGGTTGGGATTGGTCTCTCTGAATCCAGAATATTTCTAAAGGGTAGGAAAGAGAGGTGACAACAGTTTTCCCTTGGGGATCTGGGGGAATCAGAGATTCTTAGGGGTGAATCTCTAGAAGGGCTGAGTCCGGGGAGATCAAATAGAAAAATCTCTTGGCTTCTAAAAACATCTATCCCTGCTACCTACTGCTCTTTGAGCTTCTGGTGGCCGAATCCCTTTGTCCTGCATCCAGGTCAGGCCACTTCTGGCAGTTCCAGACTTTGTGAGGTGGTGGGGGCCTCTCTCAGGCACTTGTTAGCCCTGTGACTTCTTACGTTCCTCTCCCGTGGGCATAAAGGGGGATAATGGTGGTAACTCCTCGCAGGTTGTTTCAGGGTTGATCACTGATGAAAACACTACTTTGCTGCATGGCACGGAATCTATTTACTTTTGGGATGTGTGCTCTGGACAACGGCCCTCTGAATTTCGGTGGTTCCTAAGTTCTCTCTCAACCATTTCTTTTAGCAAAACAATGCCAGTCTCCTGGGCCCAGTTGGCCAATTCTTTGAAGGTCCTGGAAACTTTTCTGAGCCCATCCTTCCTCTTGGCAGTGCTCCTGAGTCAACAGAGAAGGGACTGGACAGTCTGGCCCCAGAGGGCAAAATGAGCTGGGCAGCCTGTAATTAGTGGAAGCAGATGGTAGATCTGAGGAAAGTTCCTGCCGAGCCTGCTGCTGCCCACCCTGCCCCGTTCCCAGCCTGTTGCAGCTACGGTTGAGCTCAGGCCTCCAGTTCCCAGCCAGGATGGGTGGAGAAGTGTTCCTTGCAACTGCTGGCAGCTCCTCAGTGGGTCAAAATAGTGACTGGAGCTTGACCTGCTGTCCTAAGTCCAAGAGCCAGTCTGCCTGGGGATGGCCCTGGTGCATAGCTCCATGTGGCACAGCTCCAGGGGGTACTATGCACATTGTATTATGTAAGATGGCACCCCCTGGTGCAATGGCGATATACTGCTGAGAACCTCCCAAGTTCTACCCCTCCCCACCATGCCTGGGTGTTCCCCTTTGCTCTCCAATGTTCCTGTGGGCCCTAGAACCTAGCTCTGAGCCAGTCTACTGGGCTGGAGCCCTGACATTTAGACCCACCGTCTGTGATCCTCAACCCAGGAATGAGCCTCAGACTGTCCCCGGCCTGACTCTGCCATGGCCTAGACACTGGTGTTGGCTCCTCACAGTCTCCCACTAGGCCAGGCCACTTGGATAATGACCTTGGCCCCCATCTGGCCTGAGACCTCTGTGCCCCTCTGAACACCAGTAGCAATTATCGGCTGTCTACCCAGGCAGTGTGGGGACATTTGGGTTCACCCCCAACAGCTCCCCACTTTCCTTTCCCACCATGCTGGCCTTACAAAGGATCCTGTTCCAAGTGGATTTCCAGGCATGTTTGAGTGTGGTTGTCCCAGGGACCCCTAAGCCCTGGCCCTGCCATTTGCAGGTGAGAAAACTGAGGCCCAGAGAGGGGAAGTGACTTGCCTAAGGCAACACGGCTTATTAGCAGAGGGTCAAGATTAGAATCCAGATCTCCTGGGTGCTCTTGCTGTAGACACACAGGGAGTTTAGGATTTTTGTTAGATTATTTCATGACTTTTCCAGGTCTAGCCCTAGCTGCACTTTGGCACTCAGCAAGGACTCAAGAAACAGGGTTGATGTTTGTGCTTTGTGTGTATCAGAATCACCTGCAGAGCTTGTCAGAAAGCGATTCCTGGCCCCCTCCATGGAGTTTCTTCTCACTAGGTCACAGGGAGGCCCCAGATTTTGACAACTTAGCAAGGCTCGTGAGTGAGTCAATGCAGGTGGAGTCTACTGCCCACATTTTGAAAACACTGCACTGGATGCCAACCAAGGACTTCCCCAGCAGCTCCTGGAATAGAAGGGCTATTTATTTTACTAGGGGGAAGGGCAGGAGAGATGTGAATGGAGACCATTCAAAGTAGGCGAAACTTCAGCATGAAAAAATCTTGAAAATGGGAGACAGAGAGAAAGAGACTAGTCTGGCCATGGCGGATGGAGGTGGTAGGAGCTGGTAATGTTAGGGGGTGGTCATCAGACTGGGTTTGGGATACACGCCAGAATTTTCTTGGTTGGCTTTCTACTAATGTGCTTGAGCAAAATCAGTTTTCCAATGGTCTCGTTAGCCTCATTAATGGCTGAAAGCATTGTGTTTATTAAGCAGACTCCTTGAGATCTGCTGGTAGCTCTGCCCTTCAGGGCAGAGAGCTGGACACAGTAAGCAGGCCTTTTGGGGGGACTGGAGTCACGGGGAACAGGGGCATCCCCACAGGGCCATGTCACTGCCAGCGGAGGAACCCTGGGTGCACACGCACGTCCTCTCCTGCCCTCCATGTGCCACCACTAATACCAGTATCAGCCCTGCAGATCATTGAGCTTGTCTACACAGCGCACTCAGTGTGTACTCTGTAGGGACATTGTCTTGACCACTTCACAACGCTGAAAGACAGGTACTATTATTCTCCCATTTTACAGGTAGGGAAAGTGAGGTTGGAGACCAAAAGTAGTTTTCCCAGGGTCAGGCAGCTGATAAGTTTCAGGGTTGGGATTCAAACCCAGGTTCGCATGACTCAAACCACGCTTTCAAGAACTATTCACTACCTGTCTCAGGACTGGGGGCTTCTCTGGTTCCTTCATCTCCCTAAAGTCTCCACGCTCTGAGCCCTCCAGGAATAGCGGGCTCAGGAGATTGGCCGGCCTCATTTAGCTATACTCAGGTGCTGATGATTGACAGCCCGATCCTTACGTACCTGAAACAAATCTCGACAACACTGCTCCTCCTTAGAAAGTAGTTAAAGAAGGGCCCCCACCCACCACACTGCCAGGAAAACAGGCAGGAAGCCTGAGTCGCCATAGAAACAGTTTCTTCCTTCTCCTCACTCTGGAGACTTTGCCAGGGAGCTGCATCTAGGAGGCGAGAGAGGGAAGAGAGCCTGGGAGCGGGAGCTGCTCCACTTCCTCCTGCTTCTGGGGAAAGGAAAGTGCCCTGTTCTCTGTTCTCGGGTAATCTAGGGGTATAGAGCATGCTCCAAAGGGGATTTCCCATGGCCCCAGAATGCCTGCCAGACTTTACACTTTTAACCTCTCCTTCCTGAGTGAAACCTTTTTATTTACTTACCACCTCTTTGCAACAAAGAGCTGAAATGATATACAATGCAGGCCATGTGTGACCAGATAAGGCCAACAGAAAAATTTGAAATGAGGATGGAGGAAAGTTTAAGGACAGCAAGTATGTGAACAGCAAGGGTTGGTGGAATGGTGGCGAATGAGCATGAGCTGTGACTGGGAGCCTCCTGGGACCCAAGGCAAAAAGGGAAAGCTCCATTATTTGGATCTCCTTGTTAGGAGCGAGAGCATTCCAGTTTATCCGAAGAAATTGTTCGATTTGACTTTATATTCTAGAACAATTCTCCTGTGGAACTATGCATGGTGTGAACAGAGGCACTGAAAGGCTTATAGAAAATTCTTAGGTAGCCGGCAGCCCAATATTGGAGAAGAGCACAGTGAAAGCCCCTCTGGAGGGACATGAGGAGAGTCCTGAGTCTGTGGGAAGTGGCTCCTGATGTCAGAGTGACATTTCCCAGCGTCCAATGGCCTGAGCTTTGCTCATGCCTGCCAAGCCCACCTGAGCCAGTGTGCTGGCTAGAGTTAGTGGGTTTTTTATTTTTCAAACTGTTTTCAACTTTCTGCTGTTACCCGACTGAGCTTCCAGGGGCCATGTTCATAAACAAGGAGGATACCACTGTCATCGCTGCCATCTGCCTGCTCAGCACACCCACCTGACAGCAGAGCACTCTGGGTGGGTCTCTCGCTGGCCTGGTTCTGGGAAAAAACTTCATGGGCATTTACTTTTGGGGGTTCCCCATGGGCTGACTGCAGCCAGGAGGGAACCCAGCCTGAGTGGCAAGCACTGACTCCCTCAGGCTGAGCCTGGGAACCACCTCAAACCTGTCTGATAAGGACCCGCCCTGGGGACGAGGGAAACCGAGGGCACCACCCACCTGCCTGCCCAGATCTCTCGCCCTTACCGTCTGTGCGTCCAGGAGGGAGAGAACTTTCTGGTTCAGGAGCAGGTCCCAGTGCTGGGAATCGGGATCCCTGAGTCTCTGTGTCAAATCTGCTCAGTCTATGAGCCACCTCAGTCTCCTCACCTGCGCATTTGATGGGTGCTCTGTGCTTGTCTGAGGTTCTTGGAGCAGAAGTGAGGCATCAGCAGGGATTTGCTGTCAGTCACAGGGGCGGGAGGTCGTTTCTGTCTCTGCACATCCCACAGCCCTAGAGCTGCATGCCACAGGCCTGCTGGATGATACAGTCCTGCTTCCATCTTCCCACCCTGGCCAGTATAGTCTACCATCTGAGGAGGACATGTCCCGCTCAGGAGCAAACAGAGGAGCATCCGTGAGGCAGGCTTTCTCAGGTGCCATCTGATCTCTGTGCTCCTGCTCCTCGTGTGCCTCAACTTGACATCAGCTGAGCCCACTTAATGCCTGTCCCATCCATCTCCACCCACCTGCTCACCCCATGCCCTCTGGCCATGTTTAATGCCTCGTGGGTCCCCAGACAGGCCCCTTCTCGGCTCTTTGGCTTTGTGTATGGTTGTCTCACTGGAATGCCCTTCCCCTTTTTCTCTACGTGGAACCTATGACTTTCTTCAACATTCTAGGTAAGTGTTACCTTTATGAAGCTTTCCTTGACCTGCTTTGACCTCCCCAGAGGTGTTACTGCTCCCTCACTATGTCCCAGAACAGTCCCCCACCCCATACACACACACACAGGCCTATCTTTTATAGCCCTTATCAGTTGCCTTGTGATCTGTTTATAGGTTTGCCTCTGCATTAGCCACCAAGCCCACAAGGGCAGGGAGCGTGCCCTGCTGCCTCCGTGCCCCCCAGGGAACAGGTATCAGTGACTGGTAGTTGGACAACTAAGCACCTCCCTTGCCCATGCCTGGGAAGCTGGAACAACACAGGCCTTAGCCCCGGCTCTCTGCACAGCCACCAGCTGACTAGAGGAGCAGGGTGTGTGCTCAAAGCAGTGCCCAGGAGCACCTGCCTCACCCCCTGGCCTCGGCCCTGTGTGCCCTTCTCACCCGGGTTCCCACTGCCCAGTCCTGGGAGGCGGCTCTGACAGTTGGTGACATGAGCCCTGCTTGTGTTGCCCAAAGCTTGGCCTTACAACAGTCGGATGCTTCTACGGCCAGGGTGGGGCTTCCTATGCCAGCCTCATCTCTCCGTGTCCCTAGGGGCATCCCCTCTCCAAACTCATCCATCCATACTCAGCTTCCTCACCTTGCCAAGACCACCCACTTCTCAGACTTTCCCAGGCAGAGCTGGGAACAAAACAGGGTTTTTGGCAGTTGTATAAATGCCGTGTGGCTGACCTCGGTTCACTTAGAAACCACCCCTGCCTGCCTGGTGCCTACACCTAATCAATGCCTCCTGAAGACCGAGAGGCTGCAGGGAGGCTCCTGACATGCTTCTCTCCAAAGCCAAGGAGTTTTAGAAAGTGTTGGAAGCTTGGGACAGTGAGTGGGGCTTTTACTTCCCTGAAAGAGAGAAACCTTGGTCTAGATTGATTAGGCTGGCTAGAGGATTAATAATTAAACCTGACCTGTTCCCAGACACACACACACACACACACACACACACCTCCCCCCTCCCCCCTCGTGAAGCCAGGAATCACCAGAGAGCAGTTCTGCGTGACTCCAGCTTCCAAAGCTGCCAGAGAAATAGCCTCTTAAGAATCTCAGGGCTCCTGCTTTCCACCCACCCAAAGTCTTTCAAGTCTACCTCCTGAGTAAAGCCCTCCTGACTTCTCTCATAGGCTCTGATCAGGCCTTGGTCAATTTCTAGGGTGCAGCCAGCCTTAGTGGCTCTGCTCTGGGGTGGAATTTACAGATTAAATTGGACTTTGGCTCCACCTGTGTTGATGCATAATTTTCTCAACCCTATTGTGAATTTCTTCTGAGCATGGCTTCTTCCCTTTCTTATTCATATTCCCCGCCGCCCAGCATTCTGCAAAGGGCAGGGCATACTTAGCAGGCCCAGGCCCAGCTTCTTGTCTGATGCTGGCCCGGGAGTAGTATTCAGGTCAGAGACGTGGGAGTTAGTCAGCCAGGTTGCAGTCCACCCTCATCACCAAGTCCTCCTAGGTTTTTCCAATGGTCCTTCTTCAGCCACAAAAACTCAGAGACCCTGTGGAGCTGCTAGGCAACTTGGAAGCTGAGGACCCAAACACCAGGGCTCAGTTAGGTGGCCAAAGTAGGGCTTCATCTTTTTCTCCCCCCTCTTCAGACTCATCCTTCTAGCTTTTCCCTTATTTTCAACAAAGCCCTAGGGGAGCAGGATCTCCTCTCCAGAGGCCCTTTCCACCTGTCCTTCCTCTCCTAGCTCCCCATCTCCCCGGAGCTCAGAGGCCTTTCCCACCCAGTGGAGGCTACTCTTTTTAGTATGTTGTCCAGACTTTGGTGGTTAATTTTTATCTGGGAAGCATAGGGAGAGGTCGGGTCTCCCCGCAGATCCTGTGGTGCCCTGACCTCAAGCCAGCCTGCCTAACCTCCCTTGCTGGACCTCTTCATCCCAGGAAAACGGGCAATTGTCCTGGCCCCACCTGCCTCCCCTCTGGCGCTACGTGAGGTAGGACAGAGGCCTTGGCCTGTTGTTTAAGAGTGTGTGCATGTGCATATGTGTATTTGTGCCAGTGTGTACGCATGTGTGCGTGCACGCATGTGGGTGAACACGTATGTGAAGCTTCTGGAGAACAGCGGTGACAACTGAAGCTTTTAAAATCTGAACCTTCTCAGGATGTCCCACCGCAGGTTACACTCCAACCTGGCCCCAGCACAGTGCTGACCTTGGGTTTTAACCCACACAACAATCTGCCTGTTCTCGTACTCCTGGCCCAAGAATTATTCCTGTGGGATTATTCAAAGCCTCTTTCCCTTCCCTTTCCCTTCCTTGCTAAAGAAAACCCTAACTGCCAAGCCTTTGCCCTAGAAGGTGGCTGAGATCGAATCCCAGAGAGAAGGAGGGAGTGACGGGGAGAGCAAGAGAGAGAGAGGAAGAAAGAGAACGCACGTCTCTGGGGAAGATGTTAGGTTTGTCACGTTTTGGTGGAGAGTAGAGCATTCAGCATTGGGGGTTGTGGGGTGAGGGGAGGGAGACAGACAGACAGAAACTTCTGGGCAGTTATAGGGAATTAGAGAGTTGGAAACCAAAAAAAAAATGAAAGCAGGGATATAAGGTCACATCGCTATGAATTACAAGTTTGATTTCAATGTTCTTTGAGAGACCCAAATAATATTTTTCATCTAATCTAAGACAGCATTGATTGTAAATTTTATCTTTATTTTTTTGTGTAACTAGGAAAGAAAAACATGGCCAATTAAATCTTAATACGATGTAGTTTTATGAAATCATTTGTTAGATGCAGCCTGCAGTCACGTGCTCTCAAAATGTCTTCATACATTTTCTTCACTTAAAAGACAATCTGATAGATGGATAGACAAATAGGCACGTGCACATGCGTGTGCGCGCGTGCACACACACACACACACACACACACCCCACAGTGTGGACATCTGGATGACCAGATGACCCAATCTGAGTCCTCCTGTGCAGGTGTGGGTTTATGATGGGCTTGGCGCCAGGAGCATACCAGTTGCTCTGATTATCCCAGGCTCTTGAGGAAAGTACAGATGGGGACCTCACCCCCAAAGAATGTGTTTGTGATACTGAAGGGGGAGGGAGCGGTTTTAAGAAAGAAATATGGTAGTCATTGAGATAGATCGGATTGTCTCCACAGAAGAAAAGTTTTATGGCAGAGCCCCCAAAGGCTATCATCATTTATGAATGTGCAAAGGACGCTGAGAAAGAGCAGCCAGAAAATAAGGAACCCGAGAGAGTAAGACACCAAGGGGACCCAAGAAAGAGTATTTCAAGAGGGAAGAGTTGGCCACCATAGTTGAATAGTTGAATTAATCATCTGTAATCCTGATAGATTTTATTAGTTAAGTGCTTCAGTAATTCTGAAGATAAGCAAGCAGAAGATGCAGAGCGTTAAGCAGTGAATGTGAAAAAGTCTAGACAGGTAGAATCATGTTTGAGAGAGTGTCATTTTAAAACTGCAATGCCTGTATCGCATAGTTTCCATTGACTTATGGATAGTATAGAGTCATTCTCCACCCCCAGCTTCTGACATCTGAGTCCCCTCTGCCTTGCCCCACTCCTCACCCCTGAGGGCCCACTGAGTTCCAATAGCTGAGTCAAGCCTGACCAAGACAGGAAATATACACACAGTCTCAGCCCCACCGTTGTTGAAGGGAGCCGCAGAAGGAAGCACTCTGCCCCTTGTAAACACACCGTTTCACCAAACTTGGGATCTTGTTGCCTGGTTCTACCTACAGGGCTGAATTAATGTCCTGCCAAACTGGCTCCAGGACCGACCTGGTACCCTCAGGGGCTAGGCTTCTGCCTGGGAACCTTCTCTTCCTTAGCTTTGATCCGTCCTCCTGCCTGATGCTGGCCTCAGCCACCCTCAGGAACAGGCCTGGTCCTGTAGCCCAAACATCGCTAACTTCTCTTACTCTACTGAACTGTACACTAGGCTTGTGCAGTGCCCCGTCCCTCGTCTTCCTGTGAGAACACTGCTCCTTCTTATGGGAACTCATGCTCTGTGGTTTGGACCAGCTGATCTGTCCCATCCTTTCTGGAGAGGTATTCACTGACCAATCAGAGCACTTCATCCTCCTCTTCACAGTGATGGATTGAGGGAGAGGAACATGACCCAAACAGGACCATCAAAATCTTCCCTGTGACTTTTGCCAGACTTCCTCAGGACTCCCCGCCCCTTCCCCACCAACAAAACAAAACAAAACAAACAAAACCACGCACTCTGATTCTGGGGTTGCTAGCTCTAAGCCAGTGATTCTCCAAGGTCTGCAGATTCCTAGGAGTCCTTGAGAACTTTTCAGGAGATCCCTGAGGTCAAAACTATATTTATAATAATGTCAAGATTTCACATGCTTTTGTACCTGTGTTGACATTTGCACTGATAGTGCAGAAGCGATGGTGAGTAAAATTACTGGCACCATGGCATGAGTCAAAGCAGGGACACCCAATGAAACTTATAGTCATTGTATTCGTTGCTGCCACATACTTGAAGGGCAAAAAAGCTACTTTCACTTAAGAAATCTCTTGATGAAGAATAAAGATTGTTATTAAGCCTCGACTCTTATGTATACATCTTTATAATATTGTGAAGTGATGAAATTGAAAGTGCCCATAAAGCATATAGTGGCCATGAAAAATGTGCTACTCACATCACCTCCTGGGGGAGCATCTTCAGACCTATGGGTCCACCACCACATTTGTGCCAAAGCCACGATGCCCTTGGTCTGCCCTCAGCCAGTGATCTAGTATTGGTGCAGGTTCATTCTTGGAAGACATGAAACTCCTACACTGGTGACTTTGGCTTGAGGACTCATTGGCCTGGCTGAACCTTTATTGATCTATACTGCGGTTTGAGACCTTTCCTATCTAACACTCTTTCCTTTTCTCCCTCCCTCCTCTGGGTTAGGCCAGCATCGTGATCTAAACCAGGGGACCCCAATCCCAGGGCCGCAGACCAGTACCGATCCATAGCCTGTTAGGAACCGGGTCACACAGCAGGAGGTGAGCAGTGGGCTGGTGAGTGAAGCTTCTTCTGTATTTGCAGCTGCTCCCCAGGGCTCGCATCACTGCCTCAGCTCCACCTCACATTATCAGACATTGGGTTCTCATAGGAGAACTGGTCCCTGGTGCCAGAAAGGTTGGGGATCGCTGGTCTAAAGGATCTCCTTACCTTTCCTAGCTCCTGCCTCTTTTCCCTTCACAGGTGTTTCCTCCACCATTCACGTCTACTCTCGCTTAGTATCTGTTTCTAGTACATTCTATATGTACATAAATCATGCGTACTATATTATAAAATACCAAAATGATGTCAAGAAAAACACTCATGTGATGGAGCCATGTGCTGAGCTAGCCACTTTTTTTTTCATGGAATACCATTTTGGCTGAAAGGAATGACTGGTAAACTGTGGTTATTCAGACCTGGTATCTGGCAGACATTTCCTCAAAAAGGAAGGAGGTGAGCGTGCCATTGTCAATGATAAAATTTGAGCTTTGAAGGAAAAATTGGAATTTTGAAGTCTTGTATCCTCTACCATGAGTTTAACAGCTTCCCAATGCTTAAAGTCTTTTCTGATGAAGTTGGTGGTGATATTTAAAAATGTGATTTGGGAATATTGTATAATGAAATGGGTCAACATTGGAAGATCTACAAAACTCAGCGAATCAGCACTTTTTAAATGGCCGAACTCATGATCTTTTAAAATCACGCATGGGTAAAAAATCCATTCAAAGTGCAGGACAGATCAATGAATTTTAATGTATTGAAGTGTGAAAAGTTTATTGATATGGTTTCAGATTCTACATTGCAACTACCCTTTAAATTTTTGAATTTTGGTGTAGTATCAAAAAAGCAGAACCTGCCTGAAAAAGAAGCCAAGCAGAACTAAGAAAGAGAAAGAGAATCAGAGTCCAGATATATACGGATATTTGGACCAAATTCCTAAATGTGACGTACTTGCAACCCTGAAGAAGAGTTTCCAGTTATGAAAGAAAATAGATCATTTTCTTTGCTTCAGCTGAATTGAGCTGGATTGTCACTTGCAATCAAGGGTACTGACCAATAGCTTCATCTGCCTGCTAGGCCGGGCCCCATGGCTCATACAACAATGCTTTCAATATTCCAATGTCCTTGGCTCATACCTGAACTGAACACCCTATGGACATTATACTTTTTGTTGATTTTAATTGATAAGTTTAATTTTTAAATGCTTACAAATGTGACATATAAGTCAACTCATCTCATGTAGATATATACATTTTATATCAATATGGGATTATTATAATGTGAATTAGGACCTCTAAAGCCTGGGAACCCTCAAAACATCCCTCAAATTATCCTCTCGATCCACCACCGCTGACTTTATCATGGGCCTGGAGACAATATCATCTGTCATAGGACCACCCCCCGCCCCCCGCCACACACACACACACCACCACCACCTCATTAACCCTGCAACCTCCTGCCATCCCAGTACAAACTTAAATGTGCAGATGGCTCACCTAGGGATCTTTTAAAATGCAATATGTCTGGGGTGGCACCTGAGATTGTTCATTGTTAACAAGTTCCCACATGATGCCCACACTTCCAGTCTGTGGATATCACCCAGAGTAGTGAGGCAAAAAGCCCTTATTATTCTCGGGTTTGACATTCACAGATTATACCCTTCCCTAGGAGTCTCAAAAGTCCGGAACATATAACGATTTGTCATTTTATTAATCCACGGACTTTTAATTGGGCAAGGTTTGAGAGTGGCAAATGGTATAAGCCACTTAGCCAGTGACGCCCTGGTAAATGGCCTATGATTCCCATTTAAAAAATTGAAGCAATGCATGTATTTAACATAAAAAAATCAAATAGTGCTAAAAGGTTTATAACAAAAACGACAGTCCCCTCTGCTGCCCTGCTCACACCCCCACGACCTCCCATTAGCTCCCGACCAGTCCCCCCCGTTTCAGCTATTCCTTTGGGTGTTTGCCTCCACGTTTCTAAATGTGCGTACAGTGCGTTCGTTCTTGATGAATGAACTTTAGATACTATCCATCGACTTCCTGGAATGGTAAATGAGCGTCTTAGCTTGCTTACGCTCCCCTTTCCAAATCTCCCTTCCTCATTCTAAATAGATATTTGTGTTTTTGTTATAGATATGAATAGATATGAATCACTCCTGGGCCCAGTAGCGAGCTGTGATTCCATGGCTTTCTTATACTTTTTTAAGTTAATAATTACCTCTTGTTGTTGTTAGTTTTTTTTTTTTAACCTCATGGATAGGCATTCTCTCCCACCCTCCCTCCCTCCCTCCTCTCTCCCTCTCTCTTGCCTGGAGCTTCCCTCCAGGATTCTTTTTCCACTTTTGCTATTTCATCCAGTTCTAGTTGGAACTAGTCGCCCTCTGGACTTACCACACAGTTGTTGTCCTTAGACTGCCATTGCCATCACCTGAGGTGTCCATCTGAGGCTCTCTCCTGTGTTATGTCACCTGTTTTCCTGGAATCTACACCTGTCTCTTTCTTTACTTACTTCTGTTTTCTGTAAAGTAGATATTCAAACAGTTCCTGAATAGCATGGGAGATAATATTTTTGAGACTTCGCAATTTTTGAAACACCTTTCTTCTACTCTCAAGGGTGATTGAGAGTCTGGCTAGGTAGAGACTTCCGGGTTGAAAATCATTTTCATTTGGAATATTGAAAGCATTGTTGTATTGACATCGAGTTTCCAGTGCTGCTTTTGAGAACTGTCATACCATTCTTATTACTGTTCCTTTGTTTGTGATCTGACATTTTCCCCCTCTGGAAGCTTTTGGGGTCTTCTTTATAATCTGAGACTTTTATATGTCATTGTATTGTACTTTGGTGTGTGTTTAATTAAATTCATTCTGCTGGTTGCTTTCTGCCTGGAGACTCACGAGTGTTGTGCTTTGATCTACTGGCTACTTTCCCTAAGGCTCCCTCTGTAGCTAGGTCAGTTTTCGCAGCTGCTGAGTGCTGACTCTGGCCTTGTAGGGGACTGAGCCAAGTTTCAGGTAGCTGAGTGACAGCCATATGGATCCTATGCTTTGTCCTGTAGTTATAGAGATGAGGTCAACCACTCATAACACCAGAGCACCATGGGGATGATAGTAGTCTGTGTGAGTGGTCCCACTAACCCAGTGCACAACCTACAAGGCCATACCCAGTAGTCTTGAGAGCCATGCCTCACAAACTACACTCCACGTGACCCTGGCATCACAAGATGCAACTCACAAAAAGGATGCCCAGTTAAATAAGCTTGAAAAGTCTGCATTCAATGTTACTCTCTCTTGGAGAGATTCTCAATGGAAATCTGCATAGTAAGGGATCTGAAGTCACACAATAAACTAACCTGATTGACTTAATCTCTTCTTTCCTAAACCATTTTACCATGCAATCACTTTAATTCAAGGAATATTTAGTAATATATCATGAAATACTGGACTTTAGCAAATGTCTATGAACTGTATTGTAAACTCCATGAAAGCAGAAATGGTGTCAGCCTTATTTTGTGCAGTATGCCCGGGGGTTATTTGCCTAGCAAATAACAGACCTTTGAAAATTATTTGTTGAATAAATTAATGAGTCAATGAATAATGATGCTTTCTCAAGCTCCTGATCTCCTTAGTACTCTCTATTTTTACAAAAAGTGAGGTCCTTTTAGAGCATGATTTAAGTTATTTTGCCAACATTGAATTCTATGCTGTGGTCAGTTGTCTTTTCCAAATGATATATTTTTCAGGATGCAATGAAATTTTAGGCATTCCAATTTGTTCCCTCTGTGCACAGGGCTAAGCAAGCACAACTGTTTCCTATTAACCCAGCCGTTCTGAGGCCTCCCTTCTTTCTGTGGTTTGAGCTGGTGAAGAAGCAAAGGCAAGCCCTTCCCAGTGGTTTTCATGTGATTGGCAAAGACCTAACACCACCTTGGAAAAGGAAGGGCCCACAGCCCCTCTGACTCCACTCCATTCTGGGTCAGTTGGGCAATAACGATGCTCCCGGAGTGCCTTCTCCGCAAGTTGCCAACCTCAGGCTACATGTTTTTTTTTTTTTTAGAAGAACAGGGAACCGAGAAAGGGAGTGAAAGTGTCTTGGAAAGCCCAAAGTTTAGAAAGTGTAGATTTTGGGGGCTGCAGTGAGAGAGAATAAGAATATCTTCCTCTGTATTATTCTCAAATGCAGGAGTAATAAATTATAACCCGAAGCCAAAGCCAGCCCCCTGATTGTTTTTATATTGCCCGTGGAAAAGAAAACATTGAAAGAATAATATTTTATGACACATGAAAATTATATGAAACTCAACTTTAATTTTCAAAGATAAAATATATAAAATCTCATTACAGATCAGCGTTAATGGATGATCATTTGCAATAGATTTTGATGATGGAAGGCACTAATTTTGAACCCCATTAAGCAAAATGTCATTCCTCAAAGAATTTTGTTTTCTTATTAAAAAAACTGTATTTTTTTTAAAAAATTGTATTATTATATTTTGAATTTTATCAATAATAATCTCATAGAAGTTTGTTTTCTCTTTTTCTTTTTAAGTGCCTATGTAATAGCCCCGATTTTGCTTCTTGCCTTTATAGAAAAAGTTTGCAGAATCCTTCTCTAGTGGATTATCCGCTGTGTTGGAATGACTTAAACTGCCATATGGCGCAGGAGAGAAGTGAGTTAAATAGATTCATCCGGTATTCAGTTAGTCAACAAGTTCTAGTGGGAGCCTCCTGGATTCTAGGTTCTGTGTGTACAATTGGTGGACAAGGCCACCATGGTCCCTGCGCACAGGGAGCTTACAATCCAGAGTCAGAGCATTGGAGTTCACCATCCTGCGTGTGCACGCCTGCTGGATGATGAGTCAAAGTGGCGCCTATCAACTTTGGAGTTTCGAATGTGTCAGCTTGTCGGTAGGTCCCTGGCTGCCCAGAAGCACTCCGAAAAGTTCTGAGAGGGGATATAAGGAAGGCAGGATCAGGTGAGCACCATGAGACCAGTGGGGGAAATCCCAGTCAAGGAAAGTCAACCAGGATAGGGTTGTTCTGTCATGTTGGTTCAGGCAAGAGGCCAGAGAGCTGGGCAAAAGCAGCACCTGCAGATGAAAAACAAAGAGGTGAGCTAAGCTGCCTGGGCTAAGGGCTCTTTTACCTTCTGCACAGAGGGTGGCCCGGCAAGGGCACAGGGATCGTCCTCTTGGGAGGCTGAGAGATTCTCAGACTCCTTCCTTCAGATCTGAAAATTCTCTTTTCTTGTGGCTGCAGCCTCCAGGGACTTCACAGGAGAAACCAAAGTGTCCCAAGCTGCTGAAGCCATGACACCCTTGGTCTGAGGCAGCATTAGTTGATTGTCTAGTTCACTCTCTGTATCCAGGTTGGCAGGTAGCAAAACCTACTCTAGACCTGTAACCTTTTCTCAAAGAGAAAAGCATCTCAGAGAGGCTATCTGGGTGCCTCGAGACCCATCCTCAGAGCCTCCCATGGAATTCTGAGGCTCCAGGAATAGGGGCAAAGGTCAGAAGCAGAGTGCCTCCCTGGGACATGCCCATACCTCACCCTGTGTTTCTGTTCTGCCAGAAACCACCTAAGAAATAGTTTCAAGGCTAGTCACAGACTTCCTTCTATCTGCCTGATAAGAGCAGGTGGAATCCTGTGAGCTATTGCCAACCCCTATACCCGGGGACAGCCTGGCAACATGGAAAGAATATGGGCCCTCAGGCCGTGTGAACCTATCTGGAGTCCTGGTATTGTCACTCAGTGGCATCTCTTGTCATTTGACCTTGGCAAGTGACAACTTCTATAAGCCTAAGTAAACTTATATATGCAGAGAAGATAAAAGTTGCACATGTTTAAACGATATGTAAAAAGAACAATAAAAGTTCTCTTCTTCACCAAGTCCCTCTCCCCAGATGTACATTATTAATACTTTGGTTCAAATACTTGTGGACTTCTCCCTAGGTTTACACTGGCACAGATAGAATGTATGTATAACTATGCATATTTTTATAAACCAAATATTACCATATGTACTGGTCTGCAACTTGATTTATTTCTATTCAAGAATCTATCACATATGTCATTTCAAGTTCACACCTGTAAAATATTACTCTTTACCAACTGCATAGTGTTCCCTAATATGGATATGCGGTAGTTAATGCAACCTACTAATGGATATTTAGCTTAGTTCAAAGGTTTTTCTATTACCAACCTGGCTGTAATACATGTTTATGAATCTCATTATTTCTGTAGGAGAAAGTCCTAAGAGTAGAAGTCCTGTATAAAAACTACACACATTTAAAGTACACACATTAGATTCTACTAAAGCACCTTCCTGCCTAACTTGTGTCAATTTATACTTGCACTCATGGTGCATGAGAGCACTCATTTCTACAGATCCTTGCAAGCACTGGGTTCTATTAATTTTTAATTTTTGTGTTTCCTTGACAACAATGAAGTTGAACATCTTTCTACGTTTATTGACCACCTGCCTTTCTCTTGTGAATTTTTTGTTTATATTCTTTGCCTATTTTTCTGTTTGGATGTTTGAATTTTTCTTCTAGGCAAACTTTGTACATTAAGCATGGACATCTGTTGGCAGAATGAAAGGACATTGTGTTTTGAAGCACCTCGGGGTGGGGGTAGAGCATCTGGAGCAGGTACTGGGGTGCCAGAGGTCTGTATTTGACATTAGGGATATTAATCTTCTGTCTGTTAAATGCGGCAATTTTACCTAAGTCTATTATTTGCTTTTAAACGTTATGCTGGTTTTTTGTTTTGTTTTGTTTTTCGTTTTTTTTTTTAATCATGTGAGAGTTTTAAATGTTTCAGTATTCAAATCTGTTATTTTTTTCTTCTGGCTTCTGCGTTTCCTGTCTTGCTTAAGAAGTCATCCCCATCCTGTTGTTGTTACCTAATTCGTCTACTCTGTTTTCTTATAATATTTTTATGGCTTCATTTATTTATATTCATATCTTTAGTATTTTAGGAAGTTCTTTTTGGAGTAAATGAGGAATTTATGTTCCCAGCATAGACAATGTGTTTCTGAAGTTTTCTTTTCTCATCATTCTGAATGCATTAAGGGACCCATAATTTTTTGAGTAAAAAAGGCTGTATGTCCCTGTTAAGGTACTCATTCATATGTAAACAATTCTATAGCTAGGTAATGCTGATTATTAATACAAATGTTAATATTGGTTATTTATGTGTGATGGTATTGCAGATAATTTTAAGTTTTCTGTCTTCTCATTGGTATTTTCTTGTTTTTCTATACAAACTACTATTTTTTGTGCATTGAAGTGTATTTGAAGAAAAAAGTATCAGGAAGAGCACTATTTACCCAATATCTTATATGCGACCTAAGCCCGATCCTTGAAAAGCAACTAGACTATAAGTAAGCTTCTTGAGGTTAGCCCCGTACTTCTGGGATGCCCCTCCCTCCCATGACACAAAGGCAACAGCTGCACTCCTTGAAAAGGTCTTTTCTTCTGGTCAGAAATTTTATTTCCTGGTTTCCCCTCTCTCTTCTCTCACAGTGGGTAAGCCGCATGTGCTTCACACTGTAGATATGAGTAAAGGTAAAACAGATTTACCATTTTAGGCCAACTCATCAACACACATTTGTCAATGTCATTCCTAAACAGTCTTCCGGAATAATCTGAGACCAAGGGATTACCCCTCGCTATCCCAGTTTGAATAATGTCTTATACCTTTTCGGTAGCTTCCGCCTTCCTATTATTTGATTCTATCCCGGGGCCAAACACTGATATGCAGAGAACAGGTATAACTATGCCCTCCAGAGTAATCGAGGAGCATAAATATTTGGAATATTCGAAAGGACATTTTTTTCTAAAATAATATTCTGTAAAGCCCCGCCTTGCGAAGTGGTAGATACAGAGTGCAGTCATTTGAATCTTCCTGGGAAGTCCTCGTAAGTATCAATTATCACAATAGGCTCCTAGGCATGATGGCTGTGGGAGCCATTGATATGTGTAAGCGTGTTTGCCCTCGTACCAAGTGGCTTGTGTTGCTTTTAGAAATCTTGTTCCCGCCCTATAGTTTGTCTTTCTCCTTTCTTGCTCTCTTGGCTGCCGTTTATGTTTCTGTTGGTCATCAGTGTGCCTATCTCCAGCAGCCCAGCTCCTTGCTAATCAACCGTTTGTCATCTGTGGTAGGCCAGGAAGCCAGAAAACCAAGCATATTCTCATTATATGTAAACTAAGGACACAGGCTCCAAGAGAAGATCTAAGGGGCTTTTCTTGGAGTAAAGAATATGAGATAGACTGACAGGTGGAATAATTTCTTTTAATTTCTCAGAAGTCTGGAGATTGTCTTCTTGTTGTTCACGTTGATCAAAGAGTTAGTCCCACTTTACAGATGAGGAAGTAGATGTCAATGAGACAAGGTGACGTGATCAAGGTCACATGGTAGCCGAGTGGCAGAACAAGCACTAAAACCTGGATGCCTTCCTCAGCTCCATGGCCCTGTCAAGTCTGGCCCTCTACATGCTTTCTTTGATGAGCCAAATGACAGAGGCTTGGCTGGAGCAGAACTCACCATTGCTTCTTCTGTGTTTCTCACCAGAAGAATGGGCCAGTTGTAAACCCTTGCCTCTTTGGGAAGTTTACCCAAGCCCACATCTACCTGGCTCCCTTCTGCTAACAAATCAGGCCTCTTTATCGTTGGAAATTAGAGCCTGGAAAACAGCTGTGTTTATTCAGAGGGCTAGTTTATGCTGTTGGATCCTGGAAGGGATTGTTCAAGCTTATCTTCTCTAGATAGTGATATGCTGAGGACTGCACTGTTCTGAACCAGACTGAAATCAGTTGCAAAACACTTAGTCCTGAACACACACACACACACACACACACAACCTCAGGCAACTTAAGCCAATTGCAACTCAGTGACACATCCTTTCCTCAACAGGATGATTCCTTCTCGGAAGGCTGTGAGCTGAGCCAAGGCAAGCTGGCAGAGCAGCAAAGGTCCCAGGTCACTCTCTGTTGAGTTAGGACCACTGCTCTGAGCTGGGGGCCTGCCTCCTGTCCCATATGCCTCATGCAGGGAGATGACTGGGTGAGAGAGCATGCAGGAGCGAGATGGGGAGTACTGGGCTAGGAAACACTCAGGACCAGAAAACAAAAGGCAGCTTTTGACCTCTGCACTTTTTATGCAAGCCCTGAACCATTTTATTCAGGGAACAAAGCCCTTGTAAAAATGGTGGAAACTCAGTGTTTGCCTTTCAGAAATTCCACAGTCTGGTTGCTACAGGTAGAAGAGGACTAACAACAGTTTCCGGCCCCCCATGGCTCTAATCTGCCCACTGCCCTTTCAGAAGATTTTAATGACTTCTAACAGTCTGGCCCCATAAAGTCCAAACTATCATTCAAGATTCTTCATGAACTGGCTACAGCTTTACCTCCTTCTTACCCTGGAATCACCTTCTTTTTGCTATCAACTTTCATAGTCTTTTATCTGTACCCCTCCTAGTACACTTATCACTTTCCACTGCACACAATACGTATTTTTATGTGGCTTATCATTCCTAACAGTCTAGCCTATGAGCCCTTTAAAGGAAGGACTTATGCTTATCTTTGTACTCTGAGTCCTTAAAACGGTACAGGCTGTTTTGGGGTGCTCAATAACATATGTTGAATTAAAATAGGAACTCTCCCAAAGGGCTCGAGAGAAACAATAAGACATCCAATTCCCTACTGTCCACGAACAGGGAGGACACCTGCACCTTGGCCTGCACAGAAAGTATTTTAGTTAGAAACCTCAAGGTCCTGTGGCCCAGCCCTTGCATTTCAGAGACAGGGAGACAGACCCAAGTACTGTGCCAAGGACAACGGATGTTATTTGTTTCATTTATAGCTGAGAGAGTTGAGGTTCAGCCAGCAGAAGCCATTTTCCTGAAGTCAGATAGAAAGAAGGTGGTCGAGCTGGGATTTAAACCTGGTCTGCCTGATTTCCAAACCCATTTTCTGTTGTAGAGGAGCCGCCAGCCTCGGCCCCTGAAAATCCAGCTATTGTGCTGGTTTCCCAGAAAAGGGCTCTGGCTGACCGAGGCCAAGGAGGGATTAAGCACTGAGGCAGGTGGCACACGGCTCTAGTCCGGTCTGAGCTCTATGGTTGGAGAAGCTGTTGATGAGCTCTGCCCGTCCCAGGCCTGGCAGCACAGCTGCCCCAGCTGGGTCTTTTCACAGAGCACCCGTTAGGCAGGTACTAGACATCACACAGAGCCTTTGTCCAAAGGACACAGTGTTTTCCAGTGAGAAGTTTGCATTGGCCATGCTGGGAGGGAGAAAGGAAATAGAGGCCTCCTGCCCACAGGGCACTGCTCCAAGAGGGCAAAGCCTGCAGCTCCCAAGAGAGAAGAGGGCAAAGGGGAAGAGAGGGGCTTAGGCCAAGAGGAACCCAGTTCAAAACATGGGAGAGAAACAGCCTGGGTGGTACTCAGGGGAGTGTATTGGGAGCTGTGCAGGAGCTTGAATCAGGCTTTGTGTTGCCGGGTTGCAGTGGGCAATGGAAACAGCTCAGGCTAATAGGTCACTTGGGTTCAGATCCTCTCCTTTACTGCCTGTGAGGATTTGGGCAATTTTTTAATCTTTCTGAGCCTCTGTTACCTCATCTGTTGTGCGATGGGATGATAGGACTATCTTGTTGAATGTGGTAAGGATCAGACATCCGGAGTTTGCCGGGCACACAGTAATCGCTCAATAAATAATGGTCTTTATGAATTTTGTAACCATGCCCTCAGTTACCTGATTTTTATGAATAAAAGGACTACAGAGAACACAGGGTAATGGTGTCAAATGACTATTGACGGAGAAAAGGAAGTGAAATCACTAAGAGTAGACCGACATTTAGAGGAACTCTGCCCCAGAAATGGTTGGGGGGGTGACAATCTGTTTCCAATTAGGGAGCAGCCAATGGAAGAACTGTGAAATTTGGAGCTGTTGGTTCATAAATGTTTTAAATTTCACATATGTATGTATGCGAGGGTATGTGTGCTGTATATGTATGTAGTGTGTGGTGTGTGTGTGCTATGCGTGTTGTGTGTATTTGTATAGAGTGTGTTTGTATGTGGCATATGTGTATGGTGTGTATGTGTGTGTATACGGGTGGTATGTGCAGTATGTGCACGTTGCATGTGGTATGTTATCTCTACAGTGAAACGTTACCTTTACGCTGGAGGCCTTGTCTTTCACCTTCAATACCACTGTTAAAAAACCAAAATTCGACTGAGTGATTTTGAAGACTAATTGGTTTTATTAAGTGACTCACAAATTGCATCTGGCAGCATCCCACCTAACAACTAGAAGGGCCTTCTGAGGGATTGTCTAAAATGGAAGGTTTTTATAGGGTGAGAGAGCTATGAACAAAAGGGAAGGAAAATTATGTTTAGATCAAGATGTCCTTTTTTGGGGGGGAAGGGAGAGGCAAGGGTTTTTATCATGCAGATTGCTTCTTTCTATTGGGGGATGGAGCCGGCCCACTTGACAGATTACTTTAATGGTGCTTGATTAGAAAAGACCAGACGGATTGATTAAGAGTATATTTTTAGGAAAGGTTGAAACAGCAGTTAGGTCAGCTATTAAATGTAGGCTTGTATCATGGGCTCTGGCACAAGAGACACCATTTCGAGCCTGTAGTTTTCCCTCGAACAGTGCTGAATAATGAAGAAAGAAATGATACATATTTGTTATGTAAGTGGCTGGGTATATGTTTTTTGCTTAAGTCCACCAGACAGGGAAAAATAAGGCTCGGAGAGGTCACTTTTCTAAACTCAAGCATCTGGTTCGTTTCAGAGGCCAACACTAGACGGGATCTGCCTGACAGCAGTCATATTGTTGACTTGACTCCTGAAAGAAGAAACCCCCAAATGCAAATAGTCAGGGTTTTGTTCTATGGTCTGATCTTCAGGCAGCTCTTTTTTTCTTTTTTTTCTTTTTCTTTTTCTTTTTCTTTTTTTTTTTTTTTCTTTTTTTGTGGTGTGTCACCCAAATACCTGTGCTCTGTTCTGGTTCCCTGACCTGCGACTTCCTGTGCAGCGCTTCACCACACTGGTTTTATTTTTGTCAGCTCTTCCTCTGAACCTGTCCTCACCCCAGGAAAGCAGGCTCAGTGAGAGCAAAAACAGCTCAGGGGCTGTTGGGTCTCGCCCCTGGGCTGAGGCAGAAATATCAATCCTGCTTCAGCCAGTGGGGCCAGAGTGTTCCTGAGACAGCCAGAGTCTTATTCTGCGTGTTCTGCCCGGGATCTGGCTTGGCTGGGGTCCCTGGAGAGCTCTAGCTTCCTGCCATTCCTGTGGCCCCTACAAATTGCCACAGTTCCTCTTTTTGGCATGATCTCCACAAACTGCAACCGCTAAAGCCTGCTTAATGTAGTTTATTCTCCTGAGTGACTCCTTGTAGACCCAGAAAATGGGCAGGCATCCGCTGGGCTAAACTAGGAAGTGAAATCCCACTGACACTTCAGACAAACTCCTATACAGAAAACAAAATGGTATGTGTTCCTTTCTTTTTTCACCAAATATTTATGGGCAAGTATCTACCATGTGCTTGATGCAGGGCTGGTTTTTTTTTTTGTTTTTTTTTTTCGCCTTCAGGATTCCACAGTCCAGTGGGGAGCAAACATGAAAACAAAGATCTGAGCCTGGAAGATCAGCATGAAACGAGACTAACATATCATGGGAGACAGACACATCATACTGTACTCTGCCCTAGACCAGGGAAAATCACAGGAGGCATTATTTTACCCAAATCTGAAGGATCTCAGAATTCAATGAGTAAAAATAATATCGATAGCAACCAAAGTATTTTTATTAATTATTTATAATATATCAGGCATCCTGCTGAGCACTTTACAAACATTATTTCTTAACAACAACCCTAAGCAATAGGTGCTGTAATGATTCAGGTGATTGTACAGGTAAGAAAACTGAGAACCAGAAAAAGTGAAGTAACTCACTCAACACTAGGAAATGGAAAAGCCAGTATCTGAATCCAGTTCTGCTAATTCCAGAGCCTAGGATGTTATATTTTTTAATAAGTTCAGAAGTAACAGTATCATAAATACGTATATGCTGAGAAGTCTTCCCCCATCCTGGTCCCTGTATCCCCCATCTCCCCACTGCCCTTATAGATGTAAAAGTCATAGTAGTTTCTTGTACATCCTTTTGGTGTTTATGCAAATGTAAACAAGCTTGAGGGAATATTCTTATTTTGCCTTCTTTCTTGTAATGTAAAGTGGCACATATTAACACTGACTTGTACTTAATGCAGTCTTGGAGAATTTTCCATTGGAGTATATAGAGATCTTCCCTGTTCTTTTATACAGCTGTATCATCTTTTATTTGTTGATCCTAGCCTTTCGAACACAACAAGGCAGTGTGTTCCTAGCTGGGAAGATACGGGTATGCTTTGATAAACTGTTTAGATTTCATGAGGCCCCAAGGAGCAATGCGGTGATGAGAATTCTTTTTGAAAGATTCCTTATGTGAGATACGAAGCTGCACACAGCACAGCCTGCCCCGACATGTCGCCCAACCTGGATACAAGGACACATACGCTGCCACTGAGGCGGTGGGGAAAGCCATTCCGGGGAACAAGTTTCAACATATCTCTGGCCTTGCTGCCTGCAACCCTGAGCCCCTGCTTTTTATGACATCTTCCCTATGTTATGCCTGCAAAATTTTTATAGAGCTTCCTGTGCCGTAGATGCAGAAAAAGCATGTAGTTTTAATGCGTCACCCTGGACTACTTGCCCACTGATTGTGCAAGAGTTCAAGACTTTCATAGGTAGTACTTAAAGCGTTCCCAGGGCTCTGGTATGCCCTGAGAAAGCTTGCTGTCAGGGCTGTTATTGAGGCGAACACCTTTGAAAGTGAGCTACAGTCAGCACTCCTTTTCTCTGAGGGGATGCTCCCAGAGGATAATGATGCCTGTGGGAATAACTTGGGTCCTTTAAAAAGAGGCATTTGCCCTTAAGATCATGCGACCATGCTTGGTAAAACCTTGCTGGCTTCAAAGAGGTTGTGTGGTATCCAAAAAAACCAGCCCCATCAGATCTAACTTTGGACTTACCACATGCACTCATCACAGTGAATAAATCTAACTCCACTTTGTACTGTTGGCTCTATCCTGTGTTGTGGTACCTTGACATTTACCTTATCTCTCCATAAGATTCTTAAGAGACTGGCATACGAGGGCAGCCAGAACCACAGTGTCTCCTGGATGAAAATATGCATAATCATAGAGAATGGCTATAAGCAGAGTCTGAGGTCATTGCCCAGAGATTGTACTGGATGGATCACAGCCCCAGAAAGAATCTGGGAAATCTTTTAAGTTCTACCCTTTCAGAGTAGTCAAATGGCCAAAGGTCATCTGTCCAATGAATAGCAGAGGTAGGACTGGGACCCAGGTCTCTTGCCTTCTAGCCCAGGTCCCATTCTACTATATCAATGCTCTCTGGTGTGTATCCCATAGATGTGAGTAGAGATTATGTAAAAAACAGTGCCATGGTCAAGTAAGTTCAGCAAATATTAGTTTAAAGAAAGTCAAATGAGTTTATATAGAGAGGCTTTTTCAGAGCCTTTAAAACATTGTTTATTGTGATTCTATAACGGGGGAGATGAAATCTTTGGTGGTAGAACATCTGTAAAGTGTACAGTAAGTCCTCACTCAACTTTATCAATAGATAGACTTCAAGCAAAATGATGTATAACAAAACCAAGTTTACCATAGGCTAATTGATATAAACAAGAGTTAAATTCCTAGAGCATGTTACTGGTCACAAAAACATCACCAAACTTCTAAATAAAGACCCCACAAACACTTCTAATATTAAATATTGAAATAAATGTGAGCTATACATTTGTTTAAGAAACATTGATAAAAACAAGTTAAGATAATTCTTCTCCAACCTACGTATTCCAGTTCCGGGTTGCCTGGGGGTGGAGCTGCTCTGGGGACAAGATGGGACCCATCCTGGATGCCCTTACAGTGCATGGCATATTCACATCCACACTCACACTGGGACTATGTAGACACACCAGTTCAACTCACATGCACATCTTTGGGATGTGGGAGGAAACTGGAGCACCCAGAGAAAAGCCACATAGACATGGGGAGAATGTGCTAGCTCCACACAGAGAGGGGCCCTGGGTGGGACTCAATTTTTTTTTTTTTCCCTCATCAACATTATAATGAAAGCACATTGAAAGGACATCGAATAACATCGAACAATGTTATTCGAGGCCCTGCTATATCTTAACAGACACAGTATACTGGTTCTTCTCTTAAATAAGTTCAAAAGTTTTTTAAAGATAAATTCATGGGTGATGAAGCTATGACCTTTGTTTAGGAAATGTTGGGAGGTTCAGCTTATATTTCTGATCCACTAAGGACAACATCATGGAAGGTAGTTGCCAGCCATACCTGACTGAAATGGCATTTGGGATGTTGCCAAATGGCATCCCATTTCTTTTTAAGACCACTGCTATCTTTAAAACCAATTTTGTTTTGTTTCCCTATTGCAGTTACTTTGAAGGCATTTTGGTTCCGTACCTGGTCTGACATACAGAGGAAAGTCTGGTGGCATTTCCTAGTGGAACGCCCACTCTGAAGATGAGCTTAAACTTAATAACATGCTGTATTTCAGAAGTTTTTGATCTTTTGGGGGCATAAGACTCTTTTAGGGCTCTTATAAAAAATGTTATCGACCCCTCGTGCCAGAAAATTCAATTCATAATAAAATTTGCACAAAATTTTAGATGTTCTTGCACCTTTTGAAGCTCAATAAACCACTGACTTAAATTCATGGCCCTCAAAGAGCATCTTCTAAAAACAAAACACACACATCCATTCACATATACTCAACACAAAAAATGGTGGTAAGACTTTCAGTTGCCCCCTCGGGAGTCATTCTTTCTTTTGAATTCTTGGTTCTTGAAGCGTGCCTTGTTGCCTGCTAGTTTCTGTTTGGATGCTGGCTTCGTTAGTTGCGCTGAAGGGCTGCCAATCTTGTTGCTTTAAATGCAGAGTTTAGTCACTTACTGGTGCTGCTTTAAAATATTGGGCCTTATTTTTCTTTCTGGATGTTGTCTTTTTGGAAAGGAAGGAAGGACGGAAGGAAGGACGGAAGGAAGGATGGAAGGAAGGAAGGAAGGAAGGGAGGAAGGAAGGAAGGAAGAAAGGAAGGGAGGGAGGGAGGGAGGGAGAAAGGGAAGAAGGAAGGGAGGGTGAGACAGAGAAAGACCAAGAGATAGAGATAGAGTCAGAGAGAGAGAGACAGAAAGGAAGGAAGGGGGCTGAAAGACAAGATGTGTTTAGAAAACCATATGGAAAAAGGAAGGCAGCTGCACATAGTAGGAAGAGATACTGTACCTGTATTATTTGGCTGGAGCCAGAACTCTTCCCTTCTCTGGGCTTCAATTTTTCATCTGTATTCTGAGCAAGTTGGCCTCACTAGGCCATGTCCCAAAACCTTCAGTTCTGTCTCAGACTTTCTATGGGACTAATTTAATTTTCATTGTAAATAATTACTAATAAAAAGCAATGTATCTCTTGGCTTGCCCCTGTACTCTTCTTATTTTCCCCTACTTTTATTTCTTTTTGTCCAAAAATAAATACAGGTTCGATCAGTTCCTTTCATTAACTACCTCTTCTTCCCTTCGCCCAACTTTGACCCCTTGAGCCTGCCCTCCACCCCTTTCTAGACTTCCCTGCTTGTGTATCCTTGTAGATCAGGCCCGCAACCGTAACCTGTGACTATCCATTCCTCTCTCATTTTTTAGCATGAAGAGTCCGTCATTTCCACATCAGGCTTTGGGGTTCTATTGCCTTGTTTGGGAGACAAGCAGAAATTGTGACTCAGATGGGAGGAGGGCCTAATGGCAGTTTATGTTCCTTTGAGGCTCACTGGAGAAAAGAGGATAAATTCTGATAAGTGTGAGGCCTAGCAGAGGGCCCAGTGTTCCAGAAGAATGCAAATAAAGCCCCCAGAGGTGCAACTGGAAGAGTTCTTCTCTACCCACACAATTAAATGGGTGCAGGGTGTGACAATTGCAGTAAGCACTGAAAAGCATCCGGCCAAAAGGTCCCATGATTGCAAAAATCAGAGGAACTGGAAGTTTCATAGGTTTAAAACTCAGGCCAGGTGTAGGTGATGTGTTCAAATTTATGGGCTTTTGGGGGAGAAGATGATCTGCTGAAGTTCCTCCACCCTAATTGAGCTTGTTTCTAAATCCTAAAATAGTGATTTGATGGGGGAAATAACACAAAGATATATGTACCAAGAAAACCCCTCAAAATTTTAATCGGGGAAGTAAAACCTTATTAGCCTTTCTTGGCACATACTATTTTAAAACGTTGCATCCTCCTCTTGTGCTATGCTTCACTTACTCTATGCTCTTTAGGAAAGAGAGTCTTGAAAATGCCCCCATCAACAGCTTCTAAACATCATGCAAAGCCGCCCCCTACTCCCCATCCTTTCTCACTTCCAGGACCTTAAAATGGACTCACCTGATAGCCGGAGGCTCTGGGGACCAGAAATGTGCTCAAATATTTCCCTTTTATTCAAGAGATGCAAGATTGAGTAGCAGAAAGAATCCAGGCAAAGTCCTGGGTGTCAGAACGTCTGGACTCTCCCTGTTAACATGATCCCTAGCCCCTGCAAGGCTGGGACACTGAGACCTCATTTGCATTCTGGCTCTGTTACTAACTTGCTGTGTGGTTTTGGGCAACTCACTTCTCTGGGTCTCTGATTCTCCATTCGTGAAACGAAGAATTTGGACTGGAGATCCACACATTTCCTTTTAGCATAAAAGACCCACGATTACCAGTGACCTGTTCAAGCCTCATTTTCCTCGACTTTAAAGCAGAGAGAGTGATTACTGTTTCTCTTCTTAGGGAGGGGATAAAAGTGCTCAGTAAGCCTTAAAACACAACACGAATGTCAGCTGTCATCATTATTAATAGGATTCTTTATTCAGCCCTCTCTTCAGAGCATGTTTCATGTCTTTTGCCATTTGTGTAAAGAGCAATTCAGTGCCTTACAGGATGCCTAAGATTCAGTCCTTGGTTTGGTGAAGGCACGATGTCAGCTCAGGTAGGTGAAATTGTTGCAAATGACAGCAGGATTTGAAAATTCTTCGGAAGGAAGTGGGCTAAGGCCTGTCTCAGTTCCACAGAGAGAGATCTTGTTCTCTCTTGATCTTATTCAAGGGTCATGAACAGTGCTTACTAAGGAACTTGTGTTCTCAGATATGGCTTTGCCTAAAGAATGAAAAAGCCTTGGAAAGTTCCAAGGACAATAACAGTAATTTGAGATGCTTATCTTTTGCCTAGCTTCTGTGCATTTCCAAGTAATTTACCCACATTAACTCATTAGCACTCCCAACCCTACAGAAACTTTCTTTGCCTTTGCCTTGGGATTGGAGGGAGGTGACGTTCTCTGAGCTTTGCATTCAGAGGAGGCCTCTGGGTTGAGAGTGACAGTCCCTCTGCCCATATCTGGTGGAATTATCTCCTGCCACCAGTGGCAAACCCTCTCATCTCTGGTTCCTCTCACTACTAGGACTCTGGTGGTGCCATTGTAGTGCATTGCCTAGCATTGCACAGTGTCAGAACTCAAATGGCTGCTGACGGACTCCTTGCAGGCGCCAACTCCTTTTACAGTGCAAGAAACTGAAGTATTCAATTGACCTAGAGAGGGGAAGTGAAATGCTTGAAGCAACACAGCTAGTTAGGGACAAAATAACTTGTCTTTGGAGGCAAAAACTCAAAACTGTCCTCCACCTTCACCCACAAACACACTAACAAACTAAACATTCTTTGTGTCCCTCTCAGCATCTCCATAGTTCTTAATCCTAAAGGACACTAGGCGCAGGGAAGATATTTCTGTCTGTCTGATCACAATGCAGAGTTTCCATTGCCACCTCTAAACAGCTGCCTCAACCCAGATAACACTGGTGGCCCTTCCCCTCCTAAACTAGAACAGGTCATTCTTAAGGAAAATGGAAGTTGTAATTCCAATGTTTTGCATAGAATGAGTTAAGAGGGAAGGGCTCTCTCATTTCCTCTCATCCAGCAGCTAAATAACATGAACTCATAGGCACAGGGCTTTAGGAAACATAAAGTCAATTTGTGAGCAATTGTAATGTAAAATGAAAATGTACATTGTGGCTCAGAAGCCTGGGCAGCTCTATGCTTTGGTCATTACCTACCCTAAGGTAATTCCTTTGCCAAGAAAACAGTTGAATAAGCTCTGTGCTTTTCCCAGAACAGGCATAAAATAAATATTTGTGGATTAATGTGGTGGACAAACATTCTCCAGACTTGATACTTTTCCATTTTCCAGCTTATTCTTTTTATATTTCTTTTTTCATGTTCAGCAAAGGTGCAGCTGGAAGGAATACTGGTGATGGCAGCTGTCATCTATATTTTCCAAACTGGTTTCTAAATAACACTGATTCTGGGTATTTAAAAAAGAGTCTATGTTTAAATCAGTTTGGAGAATGTTACTTAGCTTCCTACTCTGGTTCTCCAAGACTCTCAAAGCAAATTAGCTTATTAAAGAAACTGAGAAGAGTTGGGAGAAAGAAAGTTTTAACTTTATTAAAACAATTTCTTTCTAAGCAGTGTTGATTATGGAGCAGTCCCTCTCCATATTTTCCATATCTGTTAAAGTTCCACACAATTAATGTCTTTTGGAAAATGCCTTGGGAGCTACTAATCAAACCCAATTTCTAAATTTTACTGGTGAGAAAAACAGACATCTGGAGAGGGGCTGAACGTCTTACAGGTAGTTAGTGGGAGAGCTAGGACTAGAGCCTCATTTTCTGAATGCCTGTTCCAAACTGGTTAACCATACTTAACTAGAAGGGCATTCATTAAGGTGGTTGCTGAGATGCCAGGCATCATGTGTAGTCTTTGAGATGATGGGTAAAAAGGATGTGAACATTTTACTCCATAACAGGTTCTTTCGGGGGCGGGGTGGTGGTGGTGGTGGTAATTTGCTAAAAGATAGAGGTTGTTTTAGGTATTTTTAAAAGTGGGTAATTGTATCTCACTCATTTGTTATTGTATAAATCTTGGAGTCCCTGCCCATTGCAGCCTGGATAGTCTACAGGTGTTTAATAAATGAGTAAGTGAAAGAACCTAGCAGGGGTCAGAGGAGGTCGGAGGCAGGAAGGAAGAAAGGGTCGGGAACTAAAAAGTGAGAAAAGGAAAAAGGTGGAGAAAGAGAGGGATGGATAAAAAGAAGGAACAGCAGTCACTGATCTGTAGAGGACAGTTGAGCCCTGGCAAAGAAAGGAGACAGTGGCAGGTGACTGAAAAACAAAACAGAGTGACCAGGAAACTGCTTTGAAAAAGCAAAAGTGACTTATGAGGCTAATTAGGATGCTGACCATGCCAGGAGGTCCCTGCCAGGAGATGGGGATGAGCATCAACTGCTAAGAACCTTTGTAAACTCAGATCCAGGTGTATTTATTCCATGGGTATAATAAATGAGCAAGACATCTTCTTAAGCACTAGAACTATAATAGATGAGTAAGACACAGGTCTTGCTCTCGACAAGGTGACAGTCTAAAGGGGAGAAGAGCCAGGCCAGAAAACGTAATGCCAAGTAGAATGTTATCAGTGCTCCTAGAGGTACAACAAGGCAATACTGTGAGGAATCATGAGACAGGAAGAGCAAATCAAGTCATGAGGCTAAAAAAGGCCTACGTGGAAGAGCAGTGAGGCATGAGGGGACTGTACCAGGCAATGACGGGAAGTAAGAAGAGAGACATTTCAAGGTGATATGATAAAGAACCATGAGGAGGTGGGGAGGCCCATGGTACAGTGAGTGGTCCAAGAGGGTTCCAGCCAAGGGGGTGTGTGGACTGGGATGGGTGTGAAGAGGCATGGCCAGAAAGTCTCGAAGTCACACTGAGGGGCCCTGAATGCCCCGCTGAGGCACTGACACTCAAGGGAAGTCAGGGGAAGGTGCTTTCCTGGTGGGGAGGAGGCAGTTTGGTTCTGGAGAGATCAACAGGCCGTTCAGGTTGCACGTCAGATTATCGGAAAATAGTGCCTGAGTCCTCTCCTGAGAGCACAGAGACAGCAGAAGGTTCTGGTCATCATCTCTGAGGTTAGGGAATTAGGAAGAACGAGAGGAAAAGGCTGGCCAAAGAGAACACAGCCATAAGGAAAAGACACAGACAACAGCCACCTGAGGAAGAGGTTTCAGTAAATTATAGCTATGGTTGAGAAACCCAGTCTTGGAGTAGGGAGTGCGTGAGTTTGGATCCCAGTGGTCTGACTGGTCGTGATTAGCAAAGGGACTGCAGAGTTTTTGAGTCCGTTTCCTCATCTGTGATGTGGAGTGATTTCTAATTCAAACGGTTGAGAGCATTCGCTGAGATAAAGTCCTAAGCATGGGGTTTGCACACACTAGGAGCCAAGCAGTGAGAAGCGGCCAGCTAGAGAAGGAACTGGAAAGATTACGGGTATTCCCTACGAGTGTCCCGAAATGGAGGCAGGGACCCTCAGGGGAGCCCAAAGCCTTTGCTTTAGCCGTTTGCACACTGCCCAGTGAGGCGAATGAGCGAGCGGGTCACGGCAAGCTCAGCCTAGTCTCCGCCCCAAGGTACTGCCCTTTCGCCCAAGCCTCCTCCCCGCGGTGCCTTCCAACCTCCTCCAACTCCAGCTGCCCGCCCCGCTCCCGCTCCGGCCGCGCCGCTGAGCCAGACGCGCATGCGCCCTGCTACGCCCCTACCCGGCTTTCCACGTTTCGCTTCCCTCGCTTTCCCCTCCGCAGCTCCCTCTCCGCCGCCACGATTGGCCAGCCGACCTCCTCTCCTCAGCCAATAAACGCCGGCCTCAAGCCCCCGTGTTACTGGGTAGAACAAAACAAAAACAAACAGAGCGAGAGGGGCCAGAGACGCTCGGCGCCAGCGGTAGAGGCGGAGGAGGGGGCTCAGACCGGCGGACCAGGGATCTGGGCAGGTGGCGGCGGCGGCAGTGGCCGGAGGGGTCAGTACCTGCGGCGCGGCTCGCACGCTCGGGAGAACCGCGCCGTCTCCCCCAGCCCAGGTCTCCTCGGAGGCAGCCGCACGTTGGGAGGGGGAGGGGGCGTGGAGGCCGCGGCCGAGCCCGGTCCGCGTGGGTGGGACAGGGGTCTGGCCGCCTCGTCCGAGCCCCGCAGGCCTGGCCGCGCCCGCCCCAACGCCCGGGCTGCGGAGAGCCGGCCCCGCTTCTCCCCTTCTGGGCCCGGAGCGCGGCGGCGCCGGCCCACACCCCCGTTCCCCTTCCCCTCCCAGCCGGGCGCGCGGCGCGAGCTTCGGCGAGGGGCCCCTGCTCGTCCCCGCGGAGGCCGAGGTTTCATTTTAATTTGGGCGAGGAGGCGTTGGGAGGCGCGTTTCTGGCCTAACCGAGGTTTGCACCCTCCCCGCCCCCCCGGCCTCCTTGGAGGCCCTCTGAACAGGCGACCCCCGGCCCGGCCCACCCAGACTCGGGCCCTGGCCCTTGGCGCCCCGGAGCCCCGGCCCGGCCCAGCACCCCCGGGGGCCGGCGGGGCCTGCGCCCGCCGCAGGGAAGCGGGCCCCGCTGCTGAGGAAGGGGCCGCGCGCGCCGGGGTTGGGGGTGGGGGCGGCGCTGGGAAGTGCACGCGCGCCCGCCGCCCAGCCCTGCGCCAACTTCGCCGCGCCGCTCCTCGGGCAGAGGCTTGGGGTTTTTCCCCCCAGTTTAAATGAAATCTTCCAGAGAAAACAAAGACAGGAAGTGAGCCCCCTTTCTGTGAAAAGCATGGTGGGTCTGTTGCATTTGTCAATTTGGTGCTGCAACGTACACGAGGAGGGTTGTTTTTTTTTTTTTTTTTTTTTTTGCGAGAGCTTCAGAACGGTCTGCAGACGTCAATATCGCCCTTCTCCTCGTGTCCTTGTGAGAACTGGCTACGTAGCCAGCAACGGTGTACTATCTACAGATGATCGAAACGATTAAAAATGCAGCTTCCCGAGGAAAAGAAAAGCCACCGCGTGTTTTGACGCGTGTTTTTACTGTTGAGTTTTAGAATTTTGGCCTCCTTGCTCATGTAACGCTTTTTAGGAAACCGCCACGTAACTTTTTAAAAAAGGAACCACTGCAGATGTGCTCTAAATTTAATTATCGATGTTTATGCTCTAGTCTTCCTTAATAATGTTTATTAAATTCCTTAATATCTCAGCAGGCACCTTTGAATTTTATTTTGATTAGTTTTTCTGTTGTAGTAAAAATAGTTGCTAGGAGTGCAAAAAAAATGACACGGATATTTTCTGTACTCAACTTTGCATCATTCTGGTTAAGTAATTTTAGCTGGTTTTAAGTTGCTGACTAGCTGTGATTGTAGTCCTGGAATGAATACAAATAATTTTCTAGTTAACATGGACTAAACTTGACTCCCAAAACTGTCGGAATGGTTAATCAGGTATAGTTTCAGGAAATAGATTTTTGGGGCAGTGGGATGGGTGGGTCAGTCTCTCTTTAGGGAATGTCTTGGCAATTGAATACTTAAGATTGTATGTTTTTTTGAAACACGTTGGAGAAATGAAAACGGTTTCATTTCAGCCTTAATTTTGTCTAACTTACATTCATAGTTTTGTATTCTTATTGGAAATTAGTTCTGTAACAGTATACAGGATGTGGGATTTAGATTTTTTGCTTTATATTTTCTTAAATTTGGGGCAAAAATCTTAAGGATTGGGCAAAAATTTTCAGGGTTGTTAAACTTTAAAAACCCTACTACTTTGAGGACTAAAGACATGGAACATATCTTTATCCTCTAAACTCTTAAAAAACGTGTTTGCTATCAAGTGTGACTGAGTTCTTGATTGCATTATCATTGCCTGAGGACACAGTTGGCATTTTTTTTTTTAATGATTACTTGATAAAAACAAACTTGGTAAATAATAGGTGATAGTCATTACCTGATCATTTTCTTTGCGCAACTGAATGTCTTCTGTATAATAGTTTAAAATAAATACTATTTTAATGTTTGAAAAGCAGTATTTCAAAATTTGATACAAAAACAGTAGTCTGTTTTAACCCTAAAAAGAATCTTCCTGTGGGATACTAAAATCTTGTATTGAACTTGTGCAAATTGGACTGGATTTAAAAGGTCTAGATTTTAATCCTGATTTTTCCACAGAGCAACTCTCTGTGGACAGATCACCTACCTTCTCAGATCTGTTTAATTGTGTGCAGAGTGGAGTACCTACCTCAAGACTGTTCTGAGAGGTATATGAAATAATGCATGTGAAATTCTTTTTGAAATATAAAGGACTTTGTAAACATCAGTTATAATCACTTTATTTCCTCTATTAGCTAGGTTCTGCAGAAAAATTTTCTCCATTATAACAAGTATGAAAGACTTTAATGTAACAAGTGTACAAAACTGCATACATGTAACATTTTCAGTTTACTATAACAGAAATGAAACATAAGCATTTTCAGCCATGGAGGACACTAAATGTTTAGGTTTGCAAACTATATTTATTCCTATATGTATCTTTACGTATACATTTTTAGGTTTTTTTTCCCCCTTAAATCCAGAGTTGGTGGGAATCACGATATTAAAAGGTATTTATAGCGAATCACATATCTTTATTCTAAGTAGAATTAGTGGTGTCACCATTTTGTTAATTTCTGAAGCAACATATTAACATTTTAGTAGCCTAAGGATTATGCCATATTAAGAAGTTTCTAATTTTAACATGAGGTGTGTTTAGTTTTACGAAATAATACCCTTTTCTGGAGAAAAGGGCTATAAACTTTTAAGATGTTAAAATAGTATATATTGAAGAATTTAAAAGTCAATTTTACTTTTGAGTCCCAGGAAGCATCATAGATCATTTTAAAATGACATTGAATAGTTATATGAGAAAGATATGTTTTTCTGTAGTTCATTAATTTGTATATTCATAAGAGCACACTGCTAGTGAAATGATTGTAAATAACTGTAATTTTTTATATCTAACCTTTATGACTTAAACAGATTAATACTGTAAACCACAGTTTGAAAAATATTTCCAGAGAGATTCTGAAATCATACTTGGTTATAGTTTCTGGAGAATAGTTCTCATGAAAATATATTTTGATAGCCTTTCTTTCAAATAACATTGGGTTAATATCACTGTTAAGTGTCTAAATAAAAGATAACCAATCTCATCAAAATCTTACATCCAGCATTAGTAAATTTTAAGCCATTTTGAAACTGAAGTCTAAAATACTGAGATGCTAATGTCATGGTACTTATTCCTTTCTAAAGTAGGTAAGATTTTTAAAAATCCATTTTTCAAGCTATAACAATAATACTCTTGTGTTGGAAAACACCAGTTAAAAACTTTCTCCCAATCTCAAAGTCTTAGAACAATAATTATAGATACCTACATGACGAAATGTCAGAAATATCTGTCATCAGATATGTTGTAGTTTGAAAAGTAACACAAACATGATATTTTCGATCAAACAAAAGTATGTTGTTTATATTTTGTAGTACTCATAATTCATTGGTAGCAAATTATTTAATATGTATATCAGATTAATTATGAAGCCTGTTATTGCTAAAAATTTCAAGTGTGCGTATACTGCTCTAACTTGAAGTAAACATGTATAGCAATATCTTTTAATTCTAAGTTAAAGGGGTGATTTGCACATCCAGAAATACAGGCTTTTTTTTGGACACAGATACACCTGTCAAGAAGATTGAAACTAAATGTTATTTAGGCTAAGATGTCTCCGAAAGTAAATTGAACTCTTTAAAAAAAAAAATGGAATTATGTGGTAATTTTTTTTACAGTGTAATTAAATTGAATTGACCTTATTTATATCAGCTTGGAATGTATGAAACTTTTTTTTCTTTTTAAAGAAAGATTCCAAAGGAAGATTTCCGTTTGGTAATTTAATTAGTGCAAGTGAGATTAAAGGAACAATGGATGTAGAAAATGAACAGATACTGAATGTAAACACCACAGGTAAGTATTACTATCTTGAACCTTCACTGTATTATGAGCTAGTTTCAGGCAATATGAAATTTTATGAAAACAGGATCTTAAGACTACCTTTACTTTAAAAACCATCTTGTTTATGCTATAAGAAAATAGGTCATGTTATTTTTAAACTTAAATTTGTGATTCTTATTTTTATAGAAATCCATCACATCCTTATTTTTCTGCCTGTCTTTTCACATTTCATAATTCTGTTGTCCACTATTTGTAATAAACTATTACGCAGAATGTATAATAGTGAACCTGCTCATTAATATTTTCACATGAGCTAGTCAGTGATTTCTGCAACATCAGCTATTATTGCTATCTTTTGATATCTTTACTAATAATTTATATTTTAGAAATTACCTATGAGTATTTTCCCTTGTTATGATATTTCAATAGCAGTTATAAAGATTTTTTTTTTAAATAGATGTCTAAATGCTGAGTAACTCAGACAACTTTAAAGGTATTTTTAGCTTTCAGAATCTTTGTAGAGGGTTAATTATGATTTTGAAATATTCTGAATAGTGAGCACTTTTCATCTTAGTATATTTTAGAAAATTCTTTGTTTTATAATTTTATTAATATTGAAAAAATCTCTCATTTCACTTTTTAATACAGCTTCATATTTCAGTTACTAATTCACCGCACTGTTGTGTACAAGTTGTATAGCTTGCTTTGATCTGTAAAAAAGTTTAGCACTAATGTTTTTGCTTTTTTTAATCTTTGAAGTTGAAACTTTTTTACCATTTTGTGTTGACAAATCTGTTTAAAGTACTAGAAAACTATAGTTGAAAAAAATTGCTACAATAATTATTTTGAAGCTGCTATGTACAATAGCTACATGAGTATTGTACCTTTTTTTTAGGATTATAAATGGGTATCATGCTCATTCTTCATTGAGGTGAGGAAGGTAATAATACAGTTTAAGAATATATTTCACATGTAGGTGGTAATTTTTAAAAAATAATTTATATTTTTAAAAAATGTATTGGAGTAACATTGGTTAATAACAGATTTCAGGTATATGAGATTATAGTTGAACATCTGTGTACTTTATTGCATGCTTCTCACCCAAAGTTTATAGTTTCCTTCCTTTACCATATGTTTGACACCCATACCCATTTCTCCTTCCCTAACCCTCTTTTCCCTCTGGAGCCACCATTTTATTGTCTGTATCTATGAGTTTGTATTTGTTAGTTTACTTTTTTTTTTATATTCCACATCTGAGTGAAGTTGTTGAGTTTTTTACCTTTTCTGTCTTTCTTACTTCACATAGCATAATACACATAAGTTTATCTGTGTCGTCATAAATGGCAATATTTCATTTTTTATGGATGAATAATATTCCATTGTACACACACACGCAGACACACATTATATCTGGTAATTGCTGCTTTTCTACACATAGCCATTAGCTATGTGTGCTTATCAAGCACTTGAAATGTGAATTATCTGAATTGAGATGTACTGCAGGTACAAAATACCAAATTTCAAGAGACTAAGTATGGAAGAAAGAAGGTAAAATACTTTAGTAACTTTTTGTATTGACTAACCACATGTTGAAATGATCTAACAGATCTATTAGATTAAATTAAGTATGTTAAAATTAATTTTACCTGTTTTTTTTAATATGGCTACTAGGAAATTTAAAATTACATATTTGGCCTGCATTTTATTTCTGTTAGGTAGCACAGTTCTAAGTTTTATACTTTTTTTGTTTTCTGACTAAAGCAAGTTCTAGTTGTTTGTTCTTGATGCCTCAATAAGTAATACCATAAAATAAAAGACTCACAGTTCTTCAATACTTGCAGTAAATTCTTCCTGTAGCAAATAGTTAAGTTAGACAGACTAGTGTACTAATTTCAACTTCTACTTTTACCAACCTTGTTAATTTGGGGAAGTAGATTATTTGCTATGACCTTCAGTGTCCTCATGTGTAAAACTGAGGTATAAATACCCTCTCCCAAGGTTTGTTATTAAGATATAGTGTCATTCCCATAACACATATTATGTTTGTAACAAAGGAAAATGTGCTAATATTGTTAATTCTTATTATGCCACTCAGTGACCAGTAATTGAAAATGTGATTGGCGCAGTGGTAATACGGGTAGAATTGGTGACCATTGAGATGTCAGAGAATTCAGAAAAATGAGTTAGTACACAGAAAATTTTGAATTCACTGCATTCCATACTCAAGTTTTTAAAAATCTTTAATTTTGGTTTTCTCAAAGAGCATAGTGGTTCTGGAACCCTAAAGCTTAGGTGAGTAGCGAAATATAAAAGAGCAATTGCTATAAACATGGATTAAAAAATGTAAAGTCTAATAGATAAAATATACCTAGATCTGTCTACTGCTTCAGACTCACATACATATTTGAAAAGATACTAAAGTTTTTGAAAAAAAGAAACTCAAGTATGGGAAATGTTTAAATTGAATACTTTAGTACTCCAAAGGACAGTTTAAGTATTTTAGTATCCCTGGCCCAGGGATAACTAAATTAGTAGCTTTGATTTACAGAGTTTAAGAGCAAAGCCTAATTTAATGTCTGTCAATTGATTTCCACAAATATGATTTGATAGTATGGAGGATATTCTCCTAGGTGCTAAGCAGACAAGTACAGCTCCTCTTTTGAGCTTATTTGGAAAAGCAGGACTGCCATATAAAAAGAAAAGTGATTTCTGTGATGTGGTGAATGAGCAGTGTGTGAGCATATTATTGTGGCTAGAATTGCTAGGAAAGTTTTAATGGAGGAGGTAAGACTTGAGCTATATTCTAAAGGATTTTGGTAACTGAAAGGAGCTGTGAGGATGACATTCTCAACGGGAGACCATTGGGAACTTCAGATACGTTGCTGTCTTTCAGGGAGTAATGCACAAATCTTAGTTAGGCTGGAAGATTTTCAGAGGATGATTAATATGAGTCAAGTTTGGAGAGATGAATTAGGACTTTGAGATGATGACTTTGAAAGCAATGAACATTTCAACAGTAGTCATGTGATCACTTTATTTGCCAAATCCCTTTCATGTTCTTCAGATTAGTAATGTTTACTAAATATCTAATTAATCATAAGATGTTTAAGAAGTTATCTAAACATTTTTAGCCAGTTTCCTTATCTGTATAAATGATGTAATAAATAGCTCTCACACTTGTGGATAAATGACAAAGTGCCAACACAACACCTGATAAATAATAGGCATTCTGTAAATATTTGTTTATCTTCCTCTCTTTCAAGTTTTCTTACTATCTCCAATTGCTTAACTCTCAGCTCACAAAAGCCTAAAGGTTTTATATTTAGTGTTTATATTAATATATATTTTATATTTTATGATCTAAGTACGTGAGATAACATGCTGTCATTAAACTTTGTTCATTAAGAGTCAATGCCTTAGTTTACGTTCCACGATAATGTGAAAAGTAATCCTATTTACTTGTCATTTATTAGATTGAACCATATAAAATTGCCAATTTGTGACCATCATTGACCTACAAAAATAGTAATTTCATGTGATTCAACCTGATATAACTAGTATAACATTAAATAGTTAAAATACTTACTTAGGATTTTCTTTCTTCATTTTCCTCTTTAAGATCCTGATAACTTAAGTGACTCTCTCTTTTCTGGTGATGAAGAAAATGCTGGGACTGAAGACATAAAGAATGAGATAAATGGAAATTGGATTTCGGCATCCTCCATTAGTGAAGCTAGAATTAACGCCAAGGCAAAAAGGCGACTACGGAAAAACTCATCCCGGGACTCTGGCAGAGGCGATTCAGTCAGTGATAACGGAAGCGAAGCCCTTAGAAGTGGAGTAACTGTACCAACCAGTCCGAAGGGAAGGTTACTAGATAGGCGATCCAGGTCTGGGAAAGGAAGAGGACTACCAAAGAAAGGTTGGTATATACCATACCTAAAGAACAAATGGGAAAAAAGATTGTCTGGTTTCTTGTAATACAGTTTTCTTCTTCTAGGAATGAGAGAAATTTAAACAATAATGAGATTTATGGTTTGTATTTATTTTTACATGGTAATCTGAGGATCATCCCACTTTTTCTTTACGTTGAGCCTTTCTTTGTGTTTCAAAAGATTTAATTTTCTTGAGCAGAATTTTTTTATTTCCAGCAAAGTACACAGTGATGTTTTTCAGTTATGAATTGTGCATGTACTCTCTAACTTTGCTAGAAAGAAATAGGGTTAGGAATTCATTATATCAGTTGTCTAATGAATCTAATTATGTCCATTGCAAAGTATACATGATAAATTTGATTGGTAATATCTGTATAAGAATTGTAATGATTATATAGTTCTCATACCGAATTTCCTTTAGCTCTATTTATTTTGCGTACTGGAGTTGAATGCTTTGTTTCACTGCCTGATCTCCAGTGCCTGGAGTGGTAACTGGCAAATTAGGTACTTAAATTTTTTGCTGAATGAGGCATTTCTCAGCTTTTGTCTGTAATAGATTTTGATAAAAATTTAGAGATTTCACCAGCTTTTGAATGATAGGAGTTTCAATTTGTAACCTAGAATTCTCGCAAAATGTTTTTTCTGCTGTGTCCAAAATTGTTATTCTTGTCGAATGGCTCTACAATCACTGGCTGGATCAAAATGGAACCTGGTTCTCAGATTCTGTTTTGCTCTGGTGGGACAGACTATACTCTAGGTATAAAATAAATACCTCCAAAAAATATTGGCGATACTGCAAATTTCTTTTAACATAATTCAATATATTGAGACAGAAAAATATTTCAGTAAGTTTATCTAGAAAAGCAGCTTTGAAAGTTGAAATTGTTAAACTTCTGGTCGGCTTGCATGTAGGAGTAGAGAGAAATAATGATTAGTGCTGTTAATACTTAAATAGCAATTAGATATTTTTAACATAGCTAGTTGCAAAGTATAGTTTGAAATGTACTTTTATATTTAAAAAGTATTTGACTTTAAAACATCATGGTCATGGTTCTTCTTCATTAATTTCTTGTTGAGTTTTCTATGCCATCTCTTACTGGCTCAACATACTTTTTTGGTCTCAAGAAATGTCAAAATTTAGAGCTAAACTGTAATATCATCTCTCTTGAGTTCCCTGGTACAGCTGTTTTTCTGATCTTTGTTTTGTTTTTGCTTTTATTTTAAAGTAGCTGCCTTTTTAGTTTGAACTTTATAAGCTATAACTTGATGTTTATGAAATATACAGTATCTAACCATTACTGAAAAAACAGTGATCTGAATAAATAAGGGATTTAAAGTATAACTCTCAACTGGAAAAAAAACTAACAGAAATTAGTTTTTTAGCTGTTATTTTAGTTGACATCTGAACATCTAGAATTATTTCAGATTGCTCTTAAATTTAATTTATGAACTTTGAACTTTCTGCTCTCTCAATTCTAAACTTTTTCAGGCGGTGCAGGAGGCAAAGGTGTTTGGGGTACACCTGGACAGGTATATGATGTGGAAGAGGTGGATGTGAAAGATCCTAACTATGATGATGACCAGGTATTAGTGTTTTTATTTTTTAAACATATATTTAAATTCTTAAAAGTTTTTTGATTTCGTGTTTATAATTTGTTCATACGTTTGTCAAATCAGATACTCTATAACTGTCAAGTCATATATATGACTATAGGTAGTGTGTGTAATGTATATGTACATAGATCAGTATGTGTATGTCACATATATACTTAGTACCATTGGGCTTTTAGGCCAATTTTAGATTAGGAAACCAAGTTAACAGTAGTAACATATGTATAATTTTCATTTGGTTTCTGAAGCGAGTCAAAAGTAGATCTTTATAGTTTACCTAGATTATCAAGTTGAGTATTTTTCAGTAAATTCTTTTGGGTTAATGTAGTTTCTGTAGTAATGAGACTTGAATATATATTTTTTTGAACATCATAAAAGACTTGTAGTTATTAAACTTTTAAATATTACTGTTTAGGATGGTAACTAATTTGAAATGTGAATCTTTTTTCTAGAGCATGCTGAGAATGTAAATTTTTAATAGACTATACATTTTTTAGTTGGAAAATTTCTAACTTATACAGTGGTAGAATGGCATAATGAATCTATTTGTACTCATCTTCCAGCTTCACCAACTTTAATAATTAATGTAACTTGTTTTGTCCTGTACCTGCATTTACTCTTCCTCCTCCCCATTCCCCACAATTCTGCATAAAGTATTATCTGTACAAGATGCGGAGATGAAAATTTTAGACAAATTATCAGGGTATATATTAGATTGTTTTTGTGTATTGTTTGTATGTATGTACTTATCTGTATTAGCTAAGTTGGACTTGGAAATATTTCTAAGAGAGCATGAAAAATATATTTTAAAACTGGTAGGATTTAAATACTATAGAATCTTGGCTAAATATTCTAATTTTAGTATATAGTCTTCAAGTATATCTGTTTAGACTGAAGCCAGCCACTAGTTGCATATGAACATTTCAGTGATTTCACAGAGGAGAAGAGATAGAAGATTAATGGACATTAATCTTTCTTCTTTTTGAAGTTTCAGTTTAATAGTGCTTTTCCTTAGAGCATTTTTAGTCACTGTAACATAGATTTTTGTTATAGGGATTTTTATTATGGTAATAATCATCATGAAGGCTTTGGTTCCTAATTCGTATTTTTAAAACATGAAGTTTTGATGAAAGTACTAGGTAAGATAGGAAGCCGTCTTAAAGCTTTTTGGTCACTCAAAGATTGATTTATGAGAGATAAAGAATTAGGATATGAGGGATGAGGAGCAAGTCATATTATATATATTTGTTGTGGTTAGTGGTTTTAATCTATCTATTGATTTATTGTGTTCACATTTTGTAAAAGAACAGAGACAGGTTCCATTTTTATATAAGTGATCAAAGCATGTAGTATGTCCTCTATCCCTGAATTGGGATTACTAACTAGTTAGAATATAAAATTATAAAACAATTTCAGTTTATCTGAAGGTTTTTTCTTTATTCCCTTCCAGGAGAACTGTGTTTATGAAACTGTAGTCTTGCCTTTGGATGAAACGGCATTTGAGAAGACTTTAACACCAATCATACAGGAATATTTTGAGCATGGAGATACTAATGAAGTTGCAGTAGGTTTAAAGTTGCATATAAATTTATTTCATACAGGAGAGAAAGCACTATTAATAGCAAAACATATCTGAATGATCTTGGATCATTGAATAAGTTTAAGCATTTTCTTTTACATAAATGAATTTCTAACTAAGAAATGGAGTAAAATTTCATGAATTTATACCAGTTCTTAACCTATGTAGGATCTGATGAGGGCTATGTACCATTGTTTCACTGAATAATAACACAACACAATATTTTAATCACTTTTATAATTAATAGTTTATAAAATATAATTTTAACAACTTCAAGGCATTTATGGACTTTCCGAAGTCTCTTGAGGGATCTCTGTTCAAAATGCTTAACTTAGTTCCATTTTTTTGACACTTAGTTTAATGCTTAGGAGTAGGATAAAATTTTTACTCTGTCCAAAAAAGAATACAGATAAAGGTTTGAAAAGGAATGTGTACGGAAACTAAGACTGCAAATGTGATCATTTGTTATGGGAACATTTACTGTGTTATAAATTGTTCATAAAGTAAATCTAAAAGGGTAAAATAAAATTACTGGTTTGGTTATTAGGATTACTAACATAAAATTGCAACTCTCTAGAAGATTTTTATAATTTAGATCCTTTTAATTCAGACTGGGCTTTCTTGGTTTGTCTGATACCATGAGGTACGATATCTTTCGATTTGTAGGATTTGAATATAAAACATTTGTTCAGTGCATACCACGTGGAGAAATTTGTAATAGGTGGCTCTTGCCCTTTTGAAGCTCAGTGAAGTGAGGAAAATTATATATAAACATTATTAAAATGTAACATATTCTATTGTAGAGGAAGAATTTAAGTCTTATGAGAGCAAGACTGTTGGAATCATCTTATCTACCTAGCATGGAACCAATAGTATGCTGTGTTTTTATTAACTGAGTAGTATAGTACTGTGAGCAGAGTGTTCTGGAACATAAAATGGAGAGTAATAGAAGAGATGATTCTGAGCCATCTAAGTATGGTTAGGCGTTTGCCAGGGTAAGACGGCTGGAGAGGGTTTTCCAGGAAGGAGGATTATCGTGTTTAAAGGCAGTGAATTAGCTGTTCAGGCGCAGTCCAGGAGATGAAATGGAGTGGGAAGAGACTACTAATAAGGACACTAGTTAGGTGCCTGTGAAAATAGTTCTGGCACTTCTTTAGTAGTATACCATGATTTAAGTATTCTGAGAAAACTAAATAAAAAGGAAGGCACTTTAAGTAACTGAGTTAGAAATTAATCTCTAGGGTCAAACTGCCTCTGTTCCACTTCCAGCTTGGCTGCTCCGGCTGTGTGCCTTCAGCAAACACTTAAGTTTTTTCGTGTTTTGTTTATGTTGAGTTTGGTGATAATAACTCCTTCAAAGAGTTGTTTTGAGTAAATAAGGTAAAGTAGCTGTTACAATACCTGCCTGATACATTATCAGTGGTTAATAAATATTAGCCACTGCTGTTATATTTTTAATAGGAAATTTTAACTTTATCTCAGCATTTAAAACAATACCACTTAATAATAATGATTTAAGATCTTGTATTAAGCTCTATGTGAAACTATGAAGTAACTTTTGTGTGAAGAGAAAGCTTTAATGAAAAGTAGAATATAAACAGCTTATGATAATGTAAAATGAATCTCTCTATAAATGCTCATAAAACAATATTCCTAGAAATAATATCAACAATTTATAAGGCAGAGGGTTAACTCCTAACACCAAACTTAGTAATAAAACTAGGTGTAATTCACGTTCTTGAGTTTACTTATGTTCAGACAGTTAAAGCTTGGCAAAGTGGGTTAATATTTAATTATATGCGCAGAGTAAGATGTATTTATCCTATTTCTCAAAATGTAACTGCTTCTCTAATTATTTCCAAAGAGGAATAGGTAAGGAGATATAGATCCAATTTTGACTTTTCAAAAATAGAATTATATTGACTAGAGGCAGTGACATAACCTTTTTTTTTTTTTTTTGACTAGGAAATGCTAAGAGATTTAAATCTTGGTGAAATGAAAAGTGGAGTACCAGTGTTGGCAGTGTCTTTAGCATTGGAGGGAAAGGCTAGTCACAGAGAAATGACATCTAAGCTTCTTTCTGACCTTTGTGGGACAGTAATGAGCACAAATGATGTAGAAAAATCATTTGATAAATTATTGAAAGATCTGCCTGAATTAGCATTGGATACTCCTAGAGCACCACAGGTTTGTATAATTCTTTTTGTTCGTTCTCTTCCCCCACTACCCTGCCACTTACAGAAATTATACATACTCCTAGGAAATTTTAGTAGATGAAATAGGAAAATATGGCTCGTATTTCCTACCATACAAAAATAGCCCTAGAACATTGTAGTGTATTTTTTACCAGCTGTTTTTTTTTCCCCAAACATTTTCATCATACTATAATTTTAAATCTAACTCCCCTCCCCCCCCCCGCCTCCATGCTTTGTATAGTTTTTAGGTCACTTTTTGCTGTCTGTATATTCTCTATTCTATATAGTTAATCTCTTTTATGAAATAGGATTTTTAAAATGTAGATTGTTAACTAATGTTTATTATAAAGATAATCATAAAACTATTCCCTTTTGTAGCTTTGTGAGGAAATAATTAGAAAATTCACAATTTATGCTTCTGTTTAAATTCTGTCCTCAAAGCTTTATACTTTTATTAGATTTAATATGTGCTGCCACCATAAATATGACTTTCTGGTTTGAAATTGAAAATGTGTGAAATTGTCGCTGTTTTATTTGACCAAAATTTTAAATCAAGGTAGGAGCACTTAAGCATTAATTTAGGAATAGAGTATAGGTTGGGTAATTCCTAAATGCTGTTTGTATTACTTTCTTATGAAAGACGGTAGTCTCTGTCAGGTATTGAGCTATGATTTAAACCTGGATTTTTTTTTTCCTTTTATGCTAATACTACCTTTAATAAAATGATTACATAAGTTCATATTCATTATAGAATTTTGGACAGATAAAAGCCAAAACAGGCCAGCAAAAATAATCACTATTAACATTTTGGTGTTAAATCTCCCATTCTACTTTCTGTGGGTATATATCAATGTATGGTTTTTATAAATTAGTACACTTTTTGTTCTAATAAAAAATGGAATCATACTGAAAGTGCAGTTTTGTAAACTTGATTTTTCTTACACCAAAAAATATGGTAAATATGTGGTAAATACATTTCCCTGTGGCCATATAGTATACCATGTAACTACCTTTATTTGGACGCTGAAGTTGTTTCTGATTTTTATAAAAAATGCTTTAAACATACTTTAAGATAAATATTTCTACACAATTTTTTATCAATAAGATAAACTTTAATCGAATAGTTTTTTGAGAAAACCTAGTCCATTTTTTTTTTTTTTCAGAAGAGAGGTTTCCCTTGACACTGTCTTTGACTTAACAGGTATTTTTGATCAAGTACTCTGTTTTAGGCAGTGTGCAAGGTGTTGAGGATTCATTCAGTAGTGAACAAAGCAGATGTGGACCTCTCTCCGATGGCACGTAATTTCAAGGTTAAGATACGGGAGTGTATGCCAAGTATAACTAGTAGGTGCTAAGTAGATATTTTTTGAGTATTCCAACATGTCTTAGGTATCGACTGTGTAGCTTAACCAGTTTTAATCATTTATGTATTTAGATATTGTGCCCTATAAAGATTTATGTTAGATTTTTATATATAGCTTTTTTTTTCTTATTATAGTTGGTGGGCCAGTTTATTGCTAGAGCTGTTGGAGATGGAATTTTATGTAATACCTATATTGATAGTTACAAAGGAACTGTAGATTGCGTACAGGCTAGGTAAGTAAATTGCCTACTTCGAATTTCAAAACAATGTAAACTTCTACAGGATTCTGTTGAAATGACACTTGAATTAATCAGACATAATGGACATCTATTTGTCATCTGTGTGTATTCTCCATTGTTAAAACAAAATTAAGAGGTTATTGGCATGACATAATAGGAAGAAGACAGTACTGTGATGCAGAAGTTCTGGGGTTTTCTATTTTCATGTCAAGCCACTCTTCTCTGGGCCTCAGTTTCCTTATTTATAAAATGAAAGGATTGGACTTCAGAGTGTTCTTTAAGGTCCCTTCAGGTTTTAGCATTTTGTAATTATTTAATATTCTAATAAGATGGACAGTTATTAACAAAGGAGCCAGCCCCATTTTCAATTTTGTATTTATCTGCTGTAGAAATCTTAAGAAATAATGTTTTTCATGCTTGTTCTTTGGCATAATTATAAACCAAATGTGATATCTGGGAGTTATGCTATATGATTTTTTATAACTCCTAGAAACTTAGAATTGGACTTAGCCATGTCTAAGGTTTTCTGAGGTGTTGTTAATTTAATTTTCTAGGACCACTTCAGGTCATAGTGGAATGGTCACCTTGGTAGGAAAGCATGGATCTAAGTAAAGTTTTATGTGAAATGTTTTTTCTCAGTATAGACCACTTAATTTCCGATGCCATTAGATTTTTATTGACTGAGGAATGGAAATAATGGAGTATGAGAATATTTAATATGAGAAGCAACTTTTTTTGCCAACTTTTTATTTTGAAATAGTTTATTAAGAATTGTGAATTTTAGATTGCTTTTATGTTATGTGAAAGCTTTTTGTGGATATGTTGTTCTCAATTTTATTCATAATTTGGTCAACCTGAAGCATGTCCAAGTGTCAAAATTACATTTATCTATTAATTTATTTGTAGAGCTGCTCTGGACAAGGCTACTGTGCTCCTGAGTATGTCTAAAGGTGGAAAACGCAAAGACAGTGTGTGGGGTTCTGGAGGTGGGCAGCAGTCGGTTAATCGCCTTGTTAAAGAGGTAGCTATTGGGTATTATTTTTAAGTTAATTTACATGTATTTGTCTAGCTGGTATTTTTGTGGATAGAAATTAGGTTCAGTTTTACAGCTATAAATGGAAAATTGAATAATGTTTGTATGTGTGGCTTTACATTATATATTTTCTGCTATGAATTAAGTAATAATTATATAATTGTTACGAAATTTGTATGGTTTTTCTGACTTAAAAATGAGACTGTTAAAAGGACTTTCTTGAATAATTAGAAGCTGTGTATGAACCTCAAAGGAATGCATGTAGTCTTTTTTCTTATGTTGCTATTTAAAACTTTTCAAATACTATTAAAATAAGACTTTCTATTTTGTAGTTATACAGTAAACATCTCTTTTTATATGAGCAATTCGAAACCAGGTCATCTCAGGTTATAAACTAATGAATTACAAACACTATAGTAGGTCAGGGTGGTAGACTTTTATAAGGAGGTTCACTACAGGTGTGCATACTTTAAAAGAAAAAGTAATTGATTTATTCATTAAAATGCCATTTTTCTCTGGGGTTTTCTTTTCTTTTTTTTTTTTTTGGCAGTAAAATGATATTCTGTAGAAAGAAACCAGAAAAACGAATCTTATTTGCAGATTTTTAGGAAAATTAGATTTATAGTTTATGTGCTTCTGATTTTAGAGTATAATCTTTACTTAATATATTAATAATATGTATACTTAGAGTGTTAAGAACTTAAAATATAGTTAATGCATTGATTATTTTTGCTTTTATGTGTGTTTAGGTAAGTTGGCATTTGTAATATTATGATTTTAATAACTTTTTAAAAAATTAAAAAATTATTAGAAAAATTGAGGTATAAAAACAGTCAAGATACCAGGGCACTTTGGCAGAAAAATGAAATAAAAGTCACCAAGATTGGAAAGGAAGTAAACTATCTTTATTCCCAGCTGACATGATCTGTATACGGAAAGCCAGATGAATCTACACAAAAAAAGCAAAAAACCAAACGATTAACTAATAAATGAATTCATCAAGATAGCAGAATAAAAAATCAACATGTAGAATTCAAGTTCTATATGTTAGCAGTGAATGATTTGACATAAAATTAAGAAAACAATTACATTTACAATAGCATAAAAATTAAGATGCTTAGGAATAAGTATAACAAAAGAAATGAGAATCTTGTACGCTTAAAACCACACATTGAGAAAAATTAAAGACCTAAATGAATAGATATTCTATGTTTATGGATGAGAATACAGTATTAAGATGGTAATACAAATGACCCCAATTTTATGATGGTTTAACTTAATGATTTTTGAATTTATGATGGCACAAAAGCTATATGCATTCAGTAGAAACGGTACTTTGAATTTTGAATTTTTATCTTGAGCTAGTGATATATGTGGTATGATATAATTTCTCGTGATGCTGGGCAGTGGCAGTCAGATGATTTTGCCTAACTAAGCTAATGTAAGTTCTGAGCACATTTAAGGTAGGCTTAGCTAAACTATGATGCCTATAGGTTAGGTGTATTAAACGCATTTTTGACTGAGGACATTTTTAATTGATGATGGATTTATTGGAACGTAACCCTATAATAAGTCAAGGAGCATCTGTACTCCTCCAAATTAATATTTTGAGAAACTGCCAAACTATTTTCTGTTATGTAAATTATCTCAACAAAAAATGGTCCAGATGGGGACTTAGCAAGATGGCGTAGAAGGTAGTAGCTTTGTACATCGCCTCTTGTGACCACACCAGAGTTCAGGTGAAAACCACAGAGCAAGCAGAGTCGCCTGAGGTCTGAATGAAAAGAGGCACTACAACTAGGGAGAGAAATAAGAAATCACCCTGTAACAGTGAGAGGGCGCAGAGATGCAAGGCTTCCCCGTTTCACAGCACTGAGACAGAAGCTGTGACAGGTGCAGCCAGCAGGTGCAGACATTCCTCTTAAAAGGGCCCAGACTGTGAGCAAATTTTTGCAGTGATGGATTTGCACACTGAGCTTCAGTGCTGGGTCGGCTGCTCCGGCGTGGGGGTGGGGGGGGGTGCTAGGGACACATGGGGGAACTTGAGTTGTCAGACTTTGAGGCAAGGGCTAGAGGTGAGGCTTTCTCCCAGGCAGAATGCTGGCAGCATCCATTGTTCCTCTGTTAAGCCCTCCCTGCTCTCAGTATGCAGTCACAGGTGCCCACCATAGCTGAGATGTCATCAAACTGGATAACAGATGGCCCTACCCAGAGGATTTCCTGAAACTCTGCCCTTTCTAACATGCGGCCCTACCCAAGCCACATCCAGTGGTGTCCTCAGTGTGCCCTGTGCCCCTTGCTCTAAGTGTCATATTACTGGCACCCAGCCTTAGTTTCTGGTGTGACTTCTTGAGTCAACTGTAAGCACAGCACGGGTATCAGCCATTTGGAGATTGCTTGCCGAATATGATTAGGTAGCCCTGGAGGGGCACAGGCTGGAATTAAACTTGTACTCCAGCTGGACCCCTCTTCAGGGCTGTACCACTGGATACCTGTCATGGAACATCATGGTAATAAGACCAGGAGACTTAGGAGCTTTGCTTAGTACATAGAAACAGACACAGAAAGGCAGCCAGAATGAGGAGACAAAGAAGCATGTCCTACATGAAGGAACAGAACAGAGCTCCAGGAATAATGGAGTCAAGCAGTCTAACAGATGCAGAATTCAAAACACTGGTTGTAAGATGCTCAATGAATTTAGAAGAATAGATGAACTCATAGCTTTATCAAAGAATTTAACCCATAAAAATGGGGATGGAAATTATAAAAGTGAACCAGAAATGCAGAATATGGTGTCTGAGATGAAGAGTACATTAGAGGGCATCAGTAGAGTGGATGAAGCAGAGGTTCGAATCACTGATACAGAGGATGGGGTAGTGGAGGACAGCCAATCAGAACAGCAACAATAAGAAATCCAAAAAAAATGAAGTTAATTTAAGGAGATTATGTGACACCGTCAGGCTAACAACATTCACATCATAGGGGTACCAGAAGGAGAAGAGAGCAAGAAGTTGAAAACCTATTTGAAGAAATAGATGAAGGAACTAGACATACAACTCCAGGAAGCTCAGAGAGTCCCAAAAAAGATGAATTCAAAGAGGCCCACAGCGAGACAACATGATAATTAAAATACCAAAGGTTAAGTACAAAGAGGATCTTAAAAGTAGCAAGAGAAAAGCAGTTAGTTACCTACAAGGGAGCTCCCATAAGACTGGCAGCTGATTTCTCAAAGAAATTTTGCAGGACAGAAGGGCTTGGCACAAACTATACAAAGTGATAAAAACCCAGGATCTATAACCAAGACTCTCCAGTGAAGCTATCATTTAAGAGTCAAAGAAACAAATAAGGAGTTTCTCAGGTAAGAAAAAGCTCTAGAGTTCATCACCACCAAGTCAGCATTACAGGTAATGTTGGAGAGAGTTCTTTAAGAGGAAAAAATATGTAGCAAAGACATGACTAAAGAATGGCAGCAACAACATATTTATCAACAAGTACTTAAGATGGAAAAGAATTAAGTGCTCCAAGCAATAGATAGGGTGGCCAAATGGATAAGAAAACAAGATTTTACATATACTGCCTACAAGAGACTCACTTCAAATTAAAAGACACAGACTAAAAGGGGTTGGAAAAGGATTGTATGATAGACCTAGATGGTATTGTGCTGAGTGGAGTAAGTCAGATAGACATACCACATGAGTTCATATACATGTGTAATCTAAACAAAAATAGAAACAAATTCATAGATACAGAGAATGTTTTGAGAGTTACTAGATGGGTGGGGAGTCGGGGAGTCGGTGAGAAAGGGCAAAGAGATTGAGGAATACAAATAGATAGTTAGAAAATAGTCATAGAGACATAAAGTATAGCAGAAGGAATATAGTCAATATAATAATATGTTAGAGGCAGAGGGGTACTAGATTTATCAGGGTGATCAATGGGAATTATGTACATGTCTAATCCCTGTGCTGTATAACTGAAACTAATATTGTATACCAACTGTAATGGAAAAAACTTACTGAATTGAACAATGTAAATATGAGCAACTAATTGTCTATTATATTTCAATAAAGCTGTAAAAAAAATGGTCAGGATAAAAATTGAAACAAAACTACCAGTATTTGAGTTTGAGATTGATACTATTTGGATATTCATTTACTTTTATATGGAAGGACTAGTTGGACAAAGAGGACTTTTAGAGATGTATACACGTATTTATAAATCTTGGGGAAGATTCAAATACTTGTTACATAACAAAGTTTGAAAACTGATAGAATTTAATGTATAATTTTAAAGTGAAAATTTTATTCAGATGACATGCTTTAAATATTTATTTTCTGAATCATAATAGGATGTATTCTGTCGGTCAAATTTTACTTTACATTTTATGAAATACATTGTAGAAGTATGAAATATGAAGTAGAAGATAAATGAGATTATTTTTTTTAGTCAACATAGAGCATCCACTAGGTGAAAAGGTGGTTTTAACAGGCACTGTATAGAGAAGAACATTCCTAGTTGAAGTTCTTTTGCTGAAAGTCTTTTCCCTCCTTTCTCTGGAGCCATAGAGATGATACTGTACAAATTTCAACAAGAAAGACAAGACTTGCCTCTTGAGCTGTAACTGGAAGTTGAATTACTGACATATGTTTTATATAATGGGTTTCAAGTCTTCAGTTGTAGAGGAAAGAGAAACTTTATGGAAATCTTCACCCTGTTTAGTAAAGCCTTGATATATCATTTTGGGGGGGGATCCCAGTGCACTTTAAAGTCATCCTGATGGAAGTGTGAGAGTTTGTGCCACTCTAAAAGTTCATTTTGAGACTTTCAGTTAGTGCCCTCTAGTGGTTCCTTGTTTTACAGGGAACATTGAATTATGGTCCCAACTCAGGCTGTGTACACCTTAAGTCTACACGTAGATTTCAGTGATTAAGGCATGTGAACAGTGTATTGTCTTTATAATTATGAACCATTTAAAAATTGGGGATTTACTTTTTAATTATGGAAAAATTGTTATGATAGTATCATGTCAAGTTTGTTCTTAGATAGCTGTTTATATATAAACTATTTTATCATGTAATGAGATGAGGGTAAGTATATCCTTTAGGAAAAGCACATGTTTTTTAAAAAATCAGGAATTCTAACACATCTCCATTTTTAAATGTAATAGATTGATATGCTGCTGAAAGAGTATTTACTCTCTGGAGACATATCTGAAGCTGAACATTGCCTTAAGGAACTGGAAGTACCTCATTTTCACCATGAGCTTGTATATGAAGTAAGATTACTTTGACACTCCCAAGAGAATTATTAAATGTTCCTTTTTGTACCATAGTACTTAATGCTTCTTTAATAATGTATATGTTTTTATTTTTAAAAATTAACATTAAGGGAGAAAGTTTTTAAATTTTTATGACTATAGTTACATATTAGAGAAAAGGAATCTGATAACTCTTTTAGGAGTGGTCTCATAAATTAATGACCAAAATTAATTCATTCAATTTTTAGGCCATTGTAATGGTTTTGGAGGCAACTGGAGAGAGTACATTTAAGATGATTTTGGATTTATTTAAATCCCTTTGGAAATCATCTACCATTACTCTAGACCAAATGAAAAGAGTAAGTATAACATTATTTTGAACAATTTTTAGGCTTATACCTTAAGTATATAATGAATTGTTAATGAAATTATTTTTTATATGTGTTCAGTAGTATCATGCCTATAGTTTTGCTTTAATGGCAGTGTTTATGTTTGAACTTTTTGCAGCCATTTCTTGGAAAGTAATACTTCGATGCTTTTTTTAACCTATATTTTTAGAAGTGTGATATGTTTTCTTACTCAAGAGTTCTATTTCTAAGATATAATGTCTATTTTATATCTAGAAACATGAATTTTTAACAAATTACACTTTAAAGTACTTAATTTACTCCTGTTTAACATTTTATGCATTGTTATTAAAATGTTGGTGAAGTTCTTAGTTGCCTTTTATTTTTTAAAAATGTAGTAAATGTATATAGAGAATTAGATGGGAAAGCCTGATGTGTGCCTGAAGGTATTTTGAGAGAACAGTTTTAAATAAAACATTCTGTAACATATGTACCTATTAGCTGTACTTTTCAAGGTTCAGGTGTGTCTTCAGTCTTACATAAACATTTGGCCTTAATAAAGCTTGATGACAGTGATGAATTGTATGGCATTAGGTATTGTATATGAACTAACAATCCTGTATATAATTTCATTGTTTCAGGGTTATGAGAGAATTTATAATGAAATTCCTGACATTAATCTGGATGTCCCACATTCATACTCTGTGCTTGAGCGGTTTGTAGAAGAATGTTTTCAGGCTGGAATAATTTCCAGACAACTCAGAGATCTTTGTCCTTCAAGGTACTTAGTTATTACTTTCTCAACATAAAATACTGCCTGGGATGCTTGGGAAGGCTAAGCTTATTTTTTATTATTCCAGCTGAGTCAGAAAAATAATGGTATCTTCCTTGAAGGCACTCAAGAGTAAAAATCATCTTTTTTGAGTTTATGGAGAAACAAGGGCAGAGTTTTTTCCTACCCTCTTGTAAGTCTATACTGGACTACCTTGTGAAGCCACTCTAAGGAAACTAGTTCAAAATAGTTTAAATATTATTTCAGTGTAGATGGTATATATTATCACCAATAAGATGAGAAAATTGAGCCATAAGGAGCTGTAATGTACCTTTTCTAAGGTCACACATGCTTGAGGCCCAGAATGAATCCAGACCTTTTCTCGCTTCAGAGATCTAGGCTCATTCATCCCTGTACTCTCTGTTGCTTCCTTTTGCTCCTTCATAGAATGGAGAATTGGGGCTAATTGTATCTTATCTCACTAGAAAGTGTGTGTGTGTGTGTGTGTGTGTGAGATTTTTTGGTGGTATTATATTTGTGCTACTAGGATCTCTCACTTTTTGGCCTTTTGGCTAAGATCAAGTGTAGGACCTAACTCTTTAGTAGTACGATGAATTTTTTTGTTGTGGTTAAAGCTTATAGTGAAGCTTATAATGTAACCAGTATAAAAGTTTCATAATAGCTAAACTTTTTTATGTACATTTTAAGTTTTGTAATTTTTATCAAAAAATTTCTTAAGCTTTGCATATTTCTATTTAAGTGCATTTTGTTAAATCTCAGAAGAATACTTCCTGGTAGTCACCTTTGCTCCAGAAAGTAGGGGCCATTAAGAAAAGAAAAAGAATGGTGGAAGATACAGTTTAATGGCATTGATAAAAATGTTTGAAAATGTAGGTCTGTAATTGCTGATGGCACCCTGTACTGATGTCCCAAGTATACTTATCAGTAAAAACTGCCAATTTTGGCAGGACTTCTTGCCAGTTACTGCTTTGTTCCCCAGTTTGATCTCCTAATACCATAGTCTGTATCTTTATGTTCACGAAAATATAGCTGGTTCTCAGTGTGAAAAGTGGTCAACACCTCAGCACTGGCTTTTTAAAAGTTTTTCAGCCTCTGTTTAGAGGTCTAACTGGTTGTCTAGATTGCTTTACTCTCAAGTATCATTTGAGGAGTTTCCTAAACTTTCTATGTATACCATAGAACTTTAACTTTCTACTCTCTCTCCTTTTGCTTATTTGGGTGCAGTGCACATTTGTGTGTGGTCTTAAATGTTTGTGTGTGTTGGCCTAGGGTCAGAGAGCAAGGGCCAATTCTGCCCAAGCTGTTTTCCACCTACTGCTTTAGGTTGCTGGTCACCTGTTCCTCCTGGGCTGTTGTTACTACATATAGCTAGTGTGGTTACAGTACAGAGCAAGGCTGCTTGAGTTTGAAATAGCTGGAATCTCAAAACGAAGCATAGACTGGAATTAATTGGATTCTGATTTATTTTTTTCATATTCAGATTATGGCTTTTCTACATCTGAAAAATAATTTTTAAAATAACTTAAACATGGATATTTTGATAGGTTCCATAGCTCTCGTTTGCATAATTCCAAATCATGCTGTTTCTACTTGACTCCCTGTTTAGCTTTCAAATATTAATAGCATAGTAAAAATAAATCTTAAATTTCAAAATAGCAAATGATGATTGCCCTATTTATATTTTAATTTTTTTACATGACTCCATTTGGACAGTGAACTTATTTCAGTAAGCTTTTGTTCAACTAAAAAACTGCTCAAATTAGCAGTTCAGTTGATATGCTGACTATATCCTAGGATTATGCAGCAGGGAAAGTCTTTTTCAAAAGATTTATAGGCATAGATTTCTTTTTAAACAAAATCCTTGAAAACAATGAGTAAGCTAGGAAATACTACATTTTTAATTTTTTAAATTGACAATAGTCAGAATTTATGTCTGTTTCATGTTTATGTTCTTTGCATTACAGGGGCAGAAAACGTTTTGTAAGTGAAGGAGATGGAGGTCGTCTTAAACCAGAGAGCTACTGAATATAAGAACTCTTGCAGTCTTAGATGTTATAAAAATATGTATACCAGTTGTAAGAGTTGTTAGCACAGATTTTTTTCTTTTCTTTTTTTTAAGCACTTGTTTTGGGTACAAGGCATTTCTGAAATTTTATAGACTTACATTTAAGGGGAATTGTTAAAGGAAGTTTTTTGTTTGTTTTTTTTGTTTTGGTTTTTTTTTTTTTTTTTGGTATAAAGTAGGGACAGAAAACGTAACCACTTCTTAAGTGGAATATTCTCATAAGCTACCTTTTATAAGTGCCATGTTTATGACCTAATCATTCCAAGTTTTGCATTGATGTCTGACTGCCACTCCTTTCTTTCAAGGACAGTGTTTTTGTAGTAAAATCACTGGTTTATACAAAGCTTTATTTAGGGGGTAAAGTTAAGCTGCTAAAACCCCACGTTGGCTGCTGCTGTTGAAATACTGTGCTTTGGGAGTAAAAAAAAAAAAAAATATTTCTTTGTCTTAAAGAATTTTAAGAAAATGAGTTAGTCATGAGACTTATTCACCTTTCCAGGGAACATATTGATTGGTCTTAAAGACTAGACAGTTAAGTAAATGGTGGCTGGAACATCTATTTTTCTACAAAACTGGAAAAATGAACCCGGTTTTAGAAGAATGTATGACAAAATAAAACATGTGAAGCAGTGTTGATTCTTTATTGGGAGTACATTTATTTTAGGGTTTTTAAAAAACATTTCACACAGCAAAATTTAAATCATGTAAGGGAGCATATTTAAACCTAGTAAATTTAAAACTTTGTTCCTTACAAACTTTTAAATCAAAAGTACAATAATAATTTCTTTTAATATTATACTTGGGAAATGCATGCATGCTTATTTGCTTTTTGATTTTTTATAGTTTTAATGAAATTTCTAAATACATATTACCTTTCATCATTCTTAAATTTATTATGGAATAATGTTTGTGTTATAAAAAATTATTCTTCAAAGACTCAAAATTTTACACTTAGAAAATGGGAGCTACCAAGAACAATTATCTAATGAATGATCACATTTTTAACCTCTTTTGCAAAGATCCTTAATTACTCAGCAAGGCCTTAAGGTCTTTACTAATTTGTCTATTATTGACTGCAGCAAACCAACCAAGAATTATATTCAAAATTTACAAAGGTATTCTTAGGAATATACTTACTACAGGTTTAGGTAGTCTTTCAGAATTAGAACCACAAATTGAATGTTCATATTTACCTCCTGGGCGCTTTCAAGCCCATATAACTTTCCATTTTTAGGATTTTAATTGTGTTTGATAACCTGGATGATAAAGGTAACCAGTAATTCATTAAGTCCTTAAAATCAGCATAATTAAAAGCTCAGGTGAGCGTTTCTTAAAAAATAATTTTAATAGTTTGTCATTACCGGTAGGATTAGTTGGTCGTGCAAGATAAACATGACAGAAAATTCGTTTAAGAAGTTTTAACAATTCCACAATGCAAGATTAGAATGTACCTTAAGGTTCAGTTTTTAATTAATGTGTAAATAGTCTCTGAATATCAAAGTTACATTTAGTCATTTGTGCATAAGAATATTACCGATAAAACTAATAGGAATGATGAACAGTAATTTGCAGTTCAAACAAATTGGGTAAAACCCATAAAATTTGGGTTCAGAGCTTTAAAATTATCTTCAAACCAGAATGTTTAAATTCACAAGTTTCATTAGTCTTGGGTAGTTTTATATTGTTTACATAAATACTATCAGTTTTATTAACATATACTACTTTCAGCATACAGATAATTTTCTTGCTATTGTTAAAAGGTAGAGAGTGTTCTGTAGAAGTGCTAAGTTATCACTCAGTTATTTGCTGCTGTTCCTTTTCTGCCATTTCTTGTTGGCGAATTGTATCCTGTGCTGCTTGCTGCATTTTCTCCAGTTTTTCCAGAGTCAGAGATTTTAAGGGTAAAAGTTTGGGTTTACACAGCACCAGTGTGGTTATATCTTCCACAGACAACTGCCCTAAGTTTAAAAAGAAATAATTAGTTTGAGATAACCCAGTTTGGTGGTTTGGATCTGCAGGTAGAATGAAGGTCTAAAAACTTAATCTACTGTTAATGAAAACCTATTGTTCTCATAGCCCCTGTAACATTACTTCAATATAAAAGCAGCAGTTAGTACTAGGTAGTTATGAGAAAGACAGGTTTTGAACTTTCTACCTATTATTCTAAACTACCACAAGACATAACTTTTTGTGTCAGATGTTTAATTCGAAAAAAGATTTGGGAGAAACACATAGTCCCTAAATATATAGTAAAATATAGTATTAATTTAACATGAATATTCAGATTACTGAATGTTTAACAAACTTTCAGCTTTTCTTACTGTTGCTTGATTTGAGTTTCTTTTTCTCTACTTTCAGATCTTAAGGTGAATTACAATGCTCTCCTTTTATTTCAAAATTTCATATAATCTGCAATCTTGAATATAACAGGATTTCTAGGTTTAAAAAAAAATGCTTTTGTCATCCTTTTACTGGGTAAAAAAGCTATGGATCACTCCTTTACAACCTACTTGTAAAAGAAGCATAGTAGAAATGGAGAGTAAATGTGAGATACAGAAGAGAAAATAGTTTCTGATTTTTAGCTATTGAGCCTACTATGTGACACTGCTTGCCTGTTTATTTTTAGGTATCTAAAATTTTCTATAAGTATTTGAGATTTAAATACCTTGTTTTGGAAGAACTTCGTGGAACATGGACTTCATTTCTGCCATATCTGAATTGTTGAATATAGTTTTTTCCTTCAAATAAAAAAATCAGTTATTAGTATTCTTCACAGATAAATTTCCAAAGCGCATTGCTTGAGATATTTCCATTAATTTAAGAAGTAAAATCACAATTCCTATAAAAAAAGGACTACCTATCCTTGTGTAATTTTCCCCTTAATTTCATGTAGGTTTTTACATTGAAACAAGGTCGAGAGAGTTCATAGGTCTTACATACTTTAATCAGTGGTGGTATTAATTGGAAGGCTGCATTTTGTAAAATTTCCCCTATCCTATCAAAAAATTGGTAGGCTTGTTTTTTAGACAAAGATAATTAGTAGATAACAGCTGAAGAAAACAAAGGCATTTATTGGCAGCCACCTTGGTTCACACTGATAGCATCTCCCTTGAATGGTGGGTGACGTAAATAACATGACCATTTGGGAGGTGGTGGTGTAAGGCAGGTAGTTAGGGAAAGATGAGGTAGTAGGTAAATATTTCCTAACATTCTCACTTCTTTCAATAGCTAACAGCTGGTTTCTACTTTTAACTCTTTTGCTATAACAACAAAAGCGCCCTAAGGATCAGTTACTGGCTGCAGAGCTGCAAGTTATAATGAAGTAACACAAACAGGTGAAACTGGCTCTTGAACAGAAGTGAGGTATGCTTTCAGTTTACTATTTTCCTTAACAGATGCTATATATTAAAAGTGCCAGCGAATACCCTCACAAGTGTTCTGTTACTATCCCAGCATATGTGCCATCTCTGGCTGATGACATTTTTGTTCCCAGTGTTAAATCTCACATCAGTGCTGTGCCATAATATTCAAGGTGGTCTGGACTGTAATTTGTAGCGTGATCCGTTTCCAAACAGATGTTCTCCAAACAGTCCTACCCATTAGTGATATTTCGCCATACTGACGTAACCTTACCGTGTGTCTTTCACAACATCCCCACCACAGAAGATTTATTATTTATAAAGTGGTGATGCTGGCTTGGTGCCTACCTTTACCACCCACTGCAAATGAGTTGTAATCAAGTGAAGCTGCTTCTAGTCTTAGTTATTCCCACTCCACTACTACTTTGACATTCCTAAAAGCTTCCTACTCTTCACCAAGCCCCTTCCTCTTATTCAAATTCCTTTCAGAACATGTAAAGGTCTTGAACCTCTATTAGCTTACAGAACTTTGTCATCAGAATTTACCCCTAAGCTGCTGTGTCTATCACTAACTGGAATCTGAGATAAATGCAATATAAGCAATTTCCTTAGAATATACAGCACCACCTGCCACATTCTCTCGTTACTTAGGCCTGCCAGTGGTACCTAGTGATCATTTCTTCATTCTTCCCTTCCCCTATTTTATGTTGAAAGCTAATAACATTGCAGATTCCTGATTAGCTTGAGTATAATAACACAAAGTCTCTCCATTAAAGATACCATAATGAAAATATTCATTAGACCTTTATTTGGGCCTAATCTGACATATGCTATTGAAAAAGAGGATATGCATTATAGATGTTGATAAATGTGAAGGAAACACAATAACTAAGCATTTTTATGTTACATTTTTTATCACCAAAGTGCTAAAATTGTGGGTGAACATACACTTAACTCAGATGTTTTACAGACTAGCTATGCCAGCTACCCAGAATTCAATCACTATCCTTTTGCTTCTCTGGTCTATACATCTTTCACATCCAGCATCTGGACTGAGGAAAACAATGAAACTTGGTGCAGTACCAAACCTTAGTTTTCTGTTTGACTAAGCTGCCATTGTTACTGGAAAGGGCGTGGGGGGCCAAAGGCCTGGTAAGGAGTGGGTTGGGCCTGGCGTAGGGAAGATTAGGGCCATCACATGCCTGGGTGGAGTGTCTGCTTTAGTAGGGTTGGTTCTTGTTCCTATCCCCCCACCCAGGAACTGTCTGGAGAGAAACAGGAAGGGAAAGGCTAAAATAAGCACGGTGGTGGTTGGATGGTTGCACTGACAAGGGTATATTGTCTTGATAATTAACTGCCCAGGTATTCCAGAGTAGAAAGGGGCATTTATTTCCTTCCCCAGGTGGCCTGCTAGTAGCCAGACATGGATGTTTTGTCTGGTGTAACATGGTCTAGCAGGAGTCCCCAATCCCAGGCCGCAGACGAGTACTGGTCTGTGGCGTGTTGTAGGTACCAGGCCGTACAGCATGAGGTGAGAGGCAGGAGAGCGAGTGAAACTTAGGTTCTTATAGCACCGGTCCCTGGTGCCAGAAAGGTTAAGGAACCACTGCTCTAAAGAGTTGTGGCTCCTTCTAAGGATACTTTCTTATTGGTAAGGTGTGTAACACTGGGGACAGGTGGGCCAAAGAAGCAACATACCAGTTATGGCCAAAATTCATTTATCATACAACTGCTGTATCATTCAGTTCAATAAATATGTGTCTACCATGTGCCAGGCACTCACTGTTCATTTGTGAACAAAGCAGACAAAAAACAAATTTTGCCTTTTTGAAGCATACACTCTAAGTGGAAAAAATAATAAAATGCTAGAAGGTAGTAAGTGCTGCAGAAAATAAAATAAGGGGATTTAGGAGTGCTGGAGATGGTGGTGGGTATTGCAATATAAATAGGAAAATCATGGTCTCATTACGAAGGTAAAAATCATTGTAATCTCATTTTGGTGTGTGTTATGTCTTAAAATTACAAAACAAAAGTCAAAAGCCTGATGATATCTATGGTTATGGAAGGTACAGGAAAATGGATACTCTTGTTGGTGGATGGGTTTGTTGGTACAGCTCTTTTAGATGGACATTTTATAATAGCTATTAATATTTTATAGTATTTACTAAAACTGCGTATTTTTTCTGATGCAAACATTCTACTTTTAGTAATGAGCCCTAAAGACAGAAAGCATGAATGTCTAAAGATAATAAGAATATTCACTAAAGCATTTCATTGAACAGCAAAATGTTCATAAATGGGCAAATCTAAATGTTCAACAATATGTCAAAAATTAAATTATTGAACAGCCATACAGTGGAATACTGTGCCAGATTTTAAAATGATACAGATTGTCAAGGCATTTTAAGAGAAACACGTTAAACTGCAGAAATAAAATTACACTAATAGAACTCAAACTTTTATTGCTTAGAGAATGAGTGTTCATTAATCATTTTTTGAAACTCTTGGTCTAGGTAATTGGAAAATAATCTATTGCTTCCTTTACTCCCATAGTTTTAGTTTGTAATTTCTCCTAGAGATAATGGTTTTAGATAGATGGTGCATTTCAAAGTCATGACTAAGTAAGCAAATCTGTCATAGCCACTTGAGCTAGATGTCCAATATTAATCCAGAAGAACTTGGAAGGAAACCAAATTTTTTGTCATGAAATATTTTACTAAGCTTTCGGAGTGAGACTTAAAAGAGGTATAAGTCTAGGAAGGATTACTATAAACCAGTCATACATACTCTGATAACATAAGTTAATCTTATAACTTGGACACGTTAAAAATCTCTAGAAGGATTTAGTTCAGTAATAAAACTAAATTTTGGGTGTAGGACTGGACAAGAGCACAAAGCATGCTTCTGAACCTTGAGAATATCAGAGGTCCTCAAATTTTATGCTTGCACAACCCCCCAGAGATTTTGAAAACCTAGGTAGAAAAACTAGGTACCCCTTTACACATTTTTAAAGTGACATGTAAACTGGTTATGTTTCAAGTTATAAAGGATATAATTTCCAGCATGTTTAAAAATAACATATCAGTCTGTCTAAAAGTATATCCAATATAATCTAAATACCATAGCAATTTGATAGCTAACATCCGTTAATTTAAAAAATGTATTTTTTAGTCAGACAATTTACATTTTTTTTCTCCCTAGTCTTCTATTTCCATTCTACTTAATTTTACTTTAAGGTAATATATTTTCATGCTTGAACATATTTTAGTGATCATTCTACTACTCTGCGGCAAAAAGTTACAAATTTAAGTGAAATAATTTTAAATATTCTGGATTGAGTTATTACAATTAGTGAAAAATTGGTCAAAACAAATTATACATTAATATTGAACATAAAGTTAATGGCTATATATCTATTAATAAGGATAGCATTTTGGATGTAAACGCTGGACAGTAAAGGCTGGAGTAGAAAAAAGATGCATTTTTAGTGACAAAGGAATTTTTCAGAGTGGACAGTAAATGTAATATAAGAAGAGGAATTTGGGATTATATGTACCTATGTAACCATAATTTTTCTTTCAACAAACAAAGAGTCCAACCTGCCAGCCACAGCTAAATGAGGGAGATACAGTGGATAAGAACCACTTTCTCTTCTTGAAGAATTTGGGGGAGGTGAGGTGGGGATAGAGACATAAATAAATAGTTACAATTTAATACAACTTTAAGAAAAGTATAACTGTTGTGCCTTAAGAAACCAAAACCATGAATGACTTGGTTCAGGATAGGTGACTGGCTGGTCTCTGAAGAATTATTAAAATTAGAACCAGTCCCAGAAGGAAGAATGGGGGTTTACTACCAAGATATATTAAGGGAAGGGTGCTATAGACAAAGGGGAAAATACACTCAAAGAAAGAAGCATTGAAAAATAAAAAAGCCTGAGGGAATGGCCATGAATACAGTGTATATACTGTGGTGGAACTACCTAGGTGGAGGCCAGTTCCTGCTCTCAGCCTTGAATGCCATGCCTTAGAGTTTGAATTTTATCTCCTAGAGACAGGAGGGAGCTAATTGGATGGCTCTGAGTGGTTGTGTGACATAAGATTCAGTTTTTAGAAACATTTTAGACCAAAAAAAAAAAAAAAGGTAAGGAGATTAGTAAGAAAGCTGTAATTGTTTAGGTAAGATGATCAGAGTATGAACAAAAGGAGTGATAATGGGTATTAAGAGAAGATATGAGAGGTACTGAAGGATATACGAAGTTGAATTCAAACCACCACCACCATTCCCCCCAGTCTCTCCTATGCCAGGCACCCTCTGGTTGACAAGGAAATGATCAAGGATGACTGAGATTTCAAGCTGACGTGTTCGAGTGGATGGTGCAAGTATTCAAGTTGGGAACACAGAAGGAACAGGTTAGAAGGGAAGGGTGAAGACCATGATTTATGTTCAGACCTACTGAGTGTGGGAGTCCAATAGGAAAGTAAAAAATACGGAAGACCTTGAAAGTCAATGGTACAGTAGTATAAACTATAGAAATGTATATAATCTCAACTGAGAAGTATGTGGAAAGATGGTACATGGTAGGGTTAGTGGTAAAATGAGATAACAGTATAGTGTAGTGGTTGAGAAGGTTCTGGAGTCAGATTACTTAATTTTCTAAGCCTCGGTTTCATCTATAAGGCTTATAATGACACTGAATTTAGATGGTATATTAAATAACAATTCATGTAAAGCCATTAGACCAGTATCTATCTAGCACATGGTAAGAGCTCAGGGAATTTCCGTGATTCTTACTGTGTTGTACCATTACAATGTCATAAAATTAGATTCTTAGGAAAAATAAGTATTGACATGTTATAGTTACAGGCAAGCAGGTACACTTCAGAATTATCTACTCATCCCCTTTACACTCATATTTTTAAAAAAGTTATCTTAAAGGAAGAATAGTTTCAATGTCCACAAATCTTTAGCTTCTTTCCTGTCTAGCAAAGTGGCTCTTAAACTTTAGTTTGCTTGAATAACAGTACAGTTTTAGTACAAAATCATATTTTAACTGTAGAGATAGTCTGAGGAATTTGTACAGTAATTTTGAAAATAACTTTTGCCCTAAGTGAATTACCCATTTACCAACCTCCCATTGCATCACCTAATATATATATATGTGTGTATATATGTATATATGTGTATATATATGTACATATATATAAAATTAAATTGTACAGACTAAAACCAGGTCTAGGAAAAGGTATCTTGTCCAACATCACATAGGTGGTACGTGGAAAAACAAGATTTGAACTCATGTCTGCCTGACTCCAAAGCCTGGTCTCTGGTTTTCTCTATGCTGCATCTGTAGGGATGGTCTGAAGACCCCAAATGGATTTAGTCTGGTGCCCCATTGTGGAAACATATTCAAGAAGATGTTAGGTAAGAGGAGAGTAGTACGGTGTGTAGAAACTAATGAAGATTAAAGTAACATATGATCTTCAGTTTCTTTTGAAAGGGGCAGTTTCGAAGCCCCTTTGCAAAGGAGGATGAACATAAAATATGAGTCAAACAGTAAATCCTACAAAAGTAAATGCAGCATACTGACTAAAGCACTATTTTTTTTTCTCTTTAGTTTGAGAATTGTGTCACAATCAGACTAATGTATGGCTCTAACCAACGTGTGTTTTTTCTTTCTTACACTTACCTTAATTTGAGGATTCACCATTCCAGTTGTCATGTTTGATACCACCCTGAAAGAAATCCCTTTGCAGGAAAAAATGCTTCTTTTTGTTCATGGATTTCCTTTACAGCATTAATATTATTTTTAAAAGAAGATGCCCTGGAACTTTCAAATCTCAAGCTTAATTAGAAATACATAATTGTTTAAAAGCTTATAAGTTTTGTATTTTTTCTCTCAGATTAGCTTATATGAGAACATGATGAGACCAAGATAATAGGTTAAATAGCTGAACAGGACTATTAGCTTTTCATCTAGCCATTTGGAAAATGTAGGCTATAGTCATATAGGGGGAAGACAGAGAAAGGGAATAGATTACTAAAATCTAAATTTAATTCCTTTTAATTCAGGGCATATACATATGGATCAGCAATATCAAAATGAAAACATACTGTGCATGCTAAAGCCAACTCTTGGTTTCTAAAAATGCTCAGGACAGGATTTGGATATTTTTAAAGCTATCCCAGGTCATACTAAAGTCTCCTCAGTCCATTTTGCTAGGTGCCCCAAGAAGCCATTCTGTGGATCAAAATAGTTATCCTCCATGTGTGCCTACCACTCATTAGCTCTTCATAATTCTTTTTTATCCCTTCATTAATTTATCTACAGCTTATCCTAATTGTATAAAACCTCATTTTTAAAGTCTGAAATTAAATGCTTTAGGGGTCCAAGTATTTTAAATAAGCGGCGACAGTAAAATCCAATGCATGATTTAAAACAAGCTTGTACTGGAGTTTATTTTCCTCTTTTTCTAATCAATCTGCTTCATGGTTATACTTTAAATGGAGTATAGGGCTGTATCCTGCCTCTCCTGCTGTGTGACTTTGAATGCGTTTCTTAACTAATTGGAGGTTTGATTTTCTGATAAAAGATGTTTAGTATCTATCCTGGGTTGCAAAATTTAAGTGAAAGGTGGATGTGAAAGTGCTTAGAAATGTAGTGTGACACTTATTATTCCAGGTTTAATTTTCATATTGCTAAAATAAAGAACTTGTTCTAAATTTCCCGTTAAGTACCTCCTAACTCTAAAAAAACCTTTGAATCCTCATCAATACCAAGGTACCTATAAGATAGTATGACATATTTAAAGGTGTTTTATTTTAAAAACCTGTTTTATTTATTTTTCAAGAGCATCTGCTGCCAAATGGTATTCTTAAATATATTTTTAAAAATATAATAAAGCAAACCTATGTCATAATATAATTCAAGATTGAAAAAATATGGATAAGTTTTTAAGTTGGTGGCAAAGAGTGAAAACCTTTAAAATTGTAACTAAGGGAATAGAAGCTTGATGTACCTAAGAATCTTGTATTTCTGATGGAGGTGACAAGTGACATGTTGCCTAACTACACCAGTAAATGAACCTGAAATATGGCAAAAAGAAAACATTGCTAAAGCATTTTGAGATTCTCAGCCAAAGTACAAATCATGTTTTCATGTGAGAGAGACAGACATAAATTGGTAGCCCTTGGCTCTCTATCCAGTTAAATGTTTTGCTGGCTTGCTAAATGTTTATAAAGTATTTGAACCAATGTTCAAAAGCCAGGAGATTTCATATAAAGTCCAAATTTCAGCTTCTCTTGACAAATGTGGCAGTGTCAAGCTTTTAATCCCACATGGCAAAATTTGGCTGGGAAGTGAGGCCCCTTTTAGATGAGCACAGGGAGTACTCCAGGTTTCATTACTGCTGTTGTTTCCCTTTACCTGCCCAGCTACCAACAGGCACCTGACTTTGCAACTTCAGTAAAATACAGAGCCAATGCAACATATTACATGTCAGACAGTTCTATTTTATCATTGATAGGCATTAAGAAGCAAAATTACAATCTCCCGGAACGAAGGGAGACACTAGAAGCAATCTCATTTATGTACAGGACAGGATATTTTTCTTTTGTGAATATTTAATAAGTTAGTTCCTTTTAAATAAATTCAATCTGCCTACTGCAGATTGTGGGGGTACAGCAAAGATTGTAGGAAAAATATTTTTAAAAATTTATTTTTTATCCAAGACTTGTGGTTGACTAATAGATGAATTTTAAAATGCGTATTAGATTTTTGAATGTAAACTAACATGAGAAAAAGGTAAAAGAGTTTTTCGGCTACAGTTTTACAATGTAATAATACTCCCTCTCATTTAAGTAGCTCCCCACATGCTAAGCAGAGTGCCTAATTTGGGTTGATAATGTTCATGCGGAGATGCTAAATAACGTCATGTGTCATGTATTTGGAAACCATAGTAGATTCTATTCTGTTTGCTATCTAGCATCTGCTAGTAGAAAAATGTTACAACATGTTCAATTTGGCTAATTAATCCAGACTCATGTGAATAAAATGTGTGGTGTCTAGCTTCTGGAATGTGCCTAGGCCTAAGAACAGGAACTGTTCTTGGGTGAACCTGGATGATGCCATTGGTTTTGGTATACTTAAGTAGCAGAAACTACTATTAAGTTTTAAATGACACATCCTACTCATGCAGAATGCCTCTTTCTAATAATTTTTGCTATTTTAAAATTCAATACTAGAAAGTGGTCCTAAAAATGTTAGCCATTAACCTTTAAAAAGTATTTGAAGACCTTTTTACATTCTCAGCATGAGATATATAGCTATCTTAACAGTATGCAAGGAAAGGGAAAGAAATGTTACTTTCCACAGTGTTTCTTAAAGCCTGATCCTCAGATCACCTGCACCAAAATCCTCTGGACAGTTATTTAAAATATAAATTTTTCTGGAAGTTTCCCCAGACCTCTGAATCAGAATCTTTAATTTTTAATTACGTTCTTCATATTAAACTTGAAGAATCGTTGTCTTAGATTCATTTACTTACTCAACAAATATTTAATGCCTACTGTGTGCTCAAATTGGACTGTTTTAGAAGTTATTAATAACTACTATACACTGACTACATACCATGTGCAATACACCAAGCTAAAGCACTTTATACATATTTGATTCAGTCTCTTCAACAATCAAATGGTTTTATGGCTCCATTTAATAGATGATAAATAGAATGAGTAAACTGTCCAAAGTCACCAGCTAGTAAATGGCCCTGTTTTTAAAATTCAGCTCTGATTCTAAAATCTGGTCTTAAGTGGTATATTATTTTGCCTTACTTGAATCTGAAGTCAACATAAAATTGTTTCAGTCTCACATGAGCACATTTCCTTCTACACAAAAGAAGTGACTGATGGAATGCTTTACTTAACTTTCAGTAATGATGGCTAAAAACAATCTATACCAATCTAAGTTTCTGCCCTCCCAGAGCATTTTCTTCCTTTCACTTATCTTTCAAATATAAGTTTAGGATAGGAAGAGTACATGAGCTTGGCAGTTTTAGGGTTTTTCCTTTGTGATTATAAAGTAAATTCTGTTCATAATGTATTAAGTGTTAAGTATAATCTTGATTTTGCAATTTTTAATAGGCTCTGATGAATGTTACCTAACAGCTATCATAAGAACACCAGGACCAATTAGGACTTGCAAGAGAATTTCAGGGAGAAAAATAACATTGCCTAAATTGGAGTGTGGCCAGATGGCCAGCAGTTTTCTTGGTATCTTCTTTGATAACATCAAGATTCATCTGTATATGAATTGCAGGGCCCACACATCTTTCATTAACAGTCCTTAGGGCACCATGAGTTGAAACTCATGAAACTATGCTGACATCAGTACACTTTGCTGCAGATTACATTGCATCAGCTCCAAGTGTAGGAAAAGCAGCAGTAACATTTTATTAAAAGGTAGGCAGTCTATGTCGCCAGTCCAGGGTAATAACACATACTCTACACAGACAGGCGGATTATATGCTAAACTCTTATTTGTAGGACACCACAGAAAGATACATGTGCTGAGAAGTGAGACGGATTCAACTAACTACTCATAGCATGGATAGATGTAGTTGGCATCTGAGAAGGCTTAATCATGATTGGAAAAGTATGAATACTTTGAATTATTCTTGCAAAAAAATGTTAAACAAGCCTCTAGACCAACTTCTGAATTCAGAAAATAAAAAAGGTGGCAAAGACCTGGCCTGAATACTTCAAAATGCCAATGTCAAAGTGAAAAAAAAAAAAAAAAAAAAAAAAGGATTGGGGTGGGGGCACTGTTCCAGATTAAGGCTAAAGAGTTACAATACCCACATAGAATATATAAAACTTTACTGGATCCTGATGATTTTTGCAAGGGGAGTGGGGGAGGAGAAGCTATAAAAGATATTCTTGGGTCAAATGGAAAAATGCACATACTAGATTTTAAATATTACAGAATTATTAATTTCCTTAGTTGTGATGATATTGTGTTTTCCAGGAGAACTTTATAATTCTTAGGAGATACATGTTCGAAATTTTAGGGGTGTCTGCCTATAACAATAGGTGTCTGCAACCTATTTTCAGGTGGTTCAATGACAATGAAAAAGTGTGTGAGAAGGACGAAATACGGCAAAATGTTAACAACTTAGATTTAGGTGAAGGGCATGCGAATGTTTATTGTATTATTTTAACTTTTTAATGTATGAATATTTTTTAAATAAAAAAATTGGAGGAAATACCATATTGGAAAGTCTTCAAAGGGGAAGCCAAAGAAAAGACTGAGTAGTAGGGACTACGCTGAGTTTCTGATAAACCTTAAGTTTCATAAGACTGCTGGCAATGTCTTGGGCATCCAGGAGACAACTCAAAATTCAGTCTTTCAGTAAGTAACAAAATAATACCATGTGCAGGGTAAATGATAGGCAGATTAATCTGATACAAACCATTTCTATTTAGGCATAAACATGGTGAAGCTAAGAACATAAGCAGCTGTTATAATAGTGGCTGTCATATAAGGTACAAAAAGTGCTAGGTAAGCAGAGGGGAAATTACTTCCTGCTGGGGAGAATCTGGATCCACATCTCCAAGAACAAGGAAGACATGGATACAGAATCACGAAAGGTTGGTGCTTCAGTGATTAACTTTGGAAGAAAAAAGAGTAGTTCATTTTGGTTGGAGTATGACTGCTAAGGAAGTAGAAATTAAAAAGGTTGGCTTGCACCCTTGTTGTTGTTTGGCTGTGTGTAAACAATTTTCAATTTACCTTAAAGTTCTCCTGGTCTCTCTCTGCCTCCCCCCCACCCCCGCCCGTCTCCCACAGCTTTAGGCATCCCACTGACAGGTTTTGAGTGAAGCCTACAGAAGGAACTACATGAGTTAATGTGTGACAGGTCTTGTAAAGAGCCATATGTAATACTATATTTTAAGGAATATTCACAAGCATTAAATTGTTTAATAAATCGTAGACTTTCAGGATTCGGACAGTCTACCTTTATCTAGAACTGCAAGTATGCTTACAAACCCCCCAGAAGAGGAGAGAGAATGAAAAGGGAGAAAATTCACAATGTGAAAACATGAGGCAGGGAATTAAGAGGTGTTGCTGCGGTGATGGGGGACCATCCTTTTCCTTTATAGCTGGGAATGGAAAATGATTTCCTTAAGCTCTGGAATTCTCTCTCCTCCGAAGGTCAGGGGGTGAAAGTACTTAATCGGAACTTGCGGAGGCGTGGTCAGGAGCTCCTTGCCCGAGTTAGGGCCCCCGCCCGGCGGACCGCACCCAAGCCCCTCCTGAACCGTCTGGCTGCAGCTGGGAAAGGAGGAGCCAATCGAGCGTCCTCGCCCCAACAGGCAGCCTCAGAGGGGCGGAAGGAGGGCGGGCCGCCGGCGGGCCACTGCCTGGCCGGCCCGGAAAGAAAACCTTCTTCCAGCGGAAGCAGCTCTGAGCCCCGCTCGCCTCCTCAGCGCTGTCTCTCAGGGGCCGTCCGACCCAGGCCTGCACCACGGGTCAAGGCCAAGAGACACTTACCTTACTTCGCGACTCCAGTGGGAATGTGCACTCCCTGGGGAGCGGGGGGCTCAGGCTATTCCTACCCTTCCGCCGTGACCCCATTCAGAAGTGCCAAATGCAACTTCCGGGCAGGACAGGGATTTTCGGAGCCCTAAACTCTTGTCCACCTAGGTAAGTGACCAGACGTCCCAGCACACTAAGGGCCAGGAAATCTGCTTCCTCCTCTCCCCTAACCCAGGCAGGTAGTCCCGACTATTAAATAACTTGTTAAACATGGGATGTCTGGTCACCCCTGGCCCCTTTTTGGGCCTACTTACCGATGCTTCTCTTCCCTGCGGCTCAACTGTTGCCCAGGGCAACGGAGCGATTTGGGTGTAGTGCAATCTACGTCACACTGTAGACGGGAAGCCAGAAGACTCCGTTGCCATTATCAGTTATGGCTGCCTTAGCTTCAGCGACAATTTCCGATTGAGTTGTCACTCTACCCTCCTGGAGGCTTACTCGATGGCCCGCCTAGCCAGCGGCACCCAGTGGGCGGTGGAGAAGGCGTGGAGCAGCGGAGCAAAGAAAAAGGGTTGCTCACTCTGATTGGGTAGCGTCACTGGCGCCAGTGCCTCGCTCTGATTGGGCAGCGTCGGTGTCCACGGCTCCGCCTGTTTTTCTTCCCCAGCTAGTGACCGGCCTGCGCCGGAGGGGTGGGGCGGGGCCGGAGGAGCCGGAGTGTGTGGAGGGGCGGGCGGGGCTGGGCGGGGCGAGTGGGGGAGGGGCGGGCGGGGGGCGGCGGTTGGGCAGCGTCGCCTCTCCGGAGGAGGAGGAAGGAGGGCGAGAGAGGAGGATGGCGGAGTCGGGGCTCCTGACGGTAACCAGGGACCGCTGAGGCGGGAGGGTGCCTGTGGGCCGGTTCTTCCTGCCTTCCTTCCTGCCCGTCGAGCGGTCCGGCTGGCTGTCGGTAGGGGGAGGCCCCGCGCGCCCTGACAGGCGCGAGCCGGCGGGGCCGGGGCGAGGCCCGAGGGGCCGGGGCCCTGGGAGGCGCCGCCGCCGCCGCCGCTTTCCTGGGTGCTGTCGCCAGGAGGGCTGGGCCCTGGGCGCCCGTTTTCGTGTGGGGCCCGGAGTCGAGCTCCAGGAGCAAGCCGGCCGGCTCTGACAGCGACCCGGGCCAGGCCTGCGGTGGCGGGCGGGCGGCCGGGACAGCGCCTGGGCGAGGGCGAGCCGGCGCGAGGGCGAGGGCCGGGGGCGTCTGGGGGGGACGGTCTTGTTGCACTTTGCTCCCTGAGCCCTCTGGCCCAGGCTGCTGGGCGACCCGTGGGCGTCCGGGAGCGCGTGTAAATCGTTAGCGGGGTCCCTGGCGCAGTGGTCGTGGTACGGGGTGGGGTCTTTCCTCGCCCCAAAGCCCACCATGCTCTCCTCGTCTCCTCTCCCTTCGGTGAAGAGTGGTGAGTAGGTTTTGGGTGTGTTGCCTGGTGAAGCGAGTTGTAGACATCCAAGACTGCCCTGTTGGACATGCCTGATGGCATCCTATTTCGCGGTAGCTTTTAGGGATAGAGGAAAAGTACTCTAACCTCCCGCCCCCCCCCCCCCAACCCCAGCTCTACGCTAGAGGCTTCAGGACAAAACGATTTTACTCTAGCCCCTCAGTATCCATTGTTTTGTACCATCCTCCTCCCCCGCCCCTTGCCTAGGTAAAAGAATAATGACTCCAGACCACTAATTGCCCTTCTCGCTGGAAATCAGAGGGTTTGTGTTACTGTGTTAGTATGGATTTACAAACAGGTGAAATGAATACCGATTTGGGAGCTGGAAAGAAGATGCTTTTGTGTGTTTTTAAGCTTTCAGCCCTTACAGTTGCTGATTCGATTTTCTTGTCTGTTGCTTTGTAGCATAATGGGGGTGATGAGAATAAAAGAGGAAGCGACGTTTTGCAACCTACCCAAAGAAATGTTTTCTAAGTCTCTGGGGATGCTGAAGCAAAATTGGGTTGCAGATGTGGACTGTATACTATTTGCCTCCATCATAACTATCAACAGTCTATATCTAAGCTTACACACCTGTGCAGTTTTGTACACTTCTTAAATGTCTGCAGCTTCTAGTATCAACTTAGATTACTGTATCAAAAACTTAATACGTGTTATGTTTTTCAGAATCCTAGAGTACATTCGTGTAACCAGATATTTTTGTATCTAAATGTAGCATCAACACTGAAAAAATTGTCTTAATTTTAAAGGCCTCATTTTATTAGTGTCCTAATCTCTGCCCTCACCCTTCCATGTCATAGCCTTTAAAATGGTTCGTTACTTTGTATTTGAAGAGATTTAGCTATTGGGTACAATTAGTAACATTCGGTAAGCTTATATTTATAGTTTGACTATATCACGTGTTGACGTTTTTCTGTGTGACACTGACAAGAAATTTTAGGAATGAAGAATGTAAATGACCATTTCCTACATGCAGAACTTAGACTGAATCTGATAAATTTTTTATATACTTGTTTGGACATAAGGTACACTGTAAAACTTTAATTATGAACATATATTTGAAATATAGACCACAGACATGAATAAAAGCTTTGTGTAAGGTTTGTAACTTTTAGATGGCTTAAATGTAATATAAAGCTAACATGTACAACAATTTCTTTTTTTTTTCCAGTTATTGAGAATTAATGGACATACATCACTATATAAGTTTAAAGTGCACAGTATGGTAGTTTAATTTACAGATATTGTTAAATAATTACCGCAATAGGTTCAGTTAATCTATCTTCTCATATAGATACAATAAAAAAAAAAAGGGAAAAAAATTCTCTTTGTGATGAGAACTCTTAGGATTTACTCTAACAACTTTCCTATATATCATATAGCAGTGTTAGCTATAGTCATCATGTTGTACATTACATCCCCTACTACTTATTGTGTGACTGGAAGTTTGTATCTTTTTATCACCTTCCTCTAATTCCTGCCCCCAACCTCCCAACCTCCACCTCTGGTAACCACAAGTCTGATCTCTTTTTCTATGAGGTTTTGTTTGTTTAGATTCCACATCTAAGTGAGATCTTACAGTATTTGTCTTTCTCCGTCTGACTTATTTCACTTAGCATAGTGCCTTCAAGGCCCATCTGTGTTGTCGCAAATAGTAGGATTTCCTCTAAAACTATATTCTTGAAATGCCAGTTTCGAGACATGGACCTGGCCTGTCTCTAAGGTTACTACTTTTTCCCAAGGTGTATTTTCAGTTTTTGAAGAAACTACATTTACGTCAGGTTGGCATTGTTTTCTGATTTCTCATCATTAATATAATTTTAAAGTGCTTAAATTTTTCTCTTATATTTATAAATTGTTATGAATTAAAGAGTAATATTAAGAGATACCTTAATAGCTTGCAGCAGGATTGTTTTTTAGTTTTTGAACTACCATATTCAGAAAGTCTATCAGGGCTGTGTTTTGATAATTGTAGCAAGAGCCACACACAACTTGTGAACTACAAACCAGTCAAAAATTTGAAACGTTGCTCTTTTTGAAAAGAACAACAAAATGATAAATTCTTTTGTTAGACTTGCTATAATTATGCTTTTAAAATATTGCCGTTTCTTCAGTGTCTTGGGACAGGGCTTGTTCCATGTTCAGAGAGACATAAACTGGAATTCTCTGTAGAATACTCCCAAAGATGGTTTCTGAATAACTGTTAGTATATTTTTTGCCTTGACTTACCCATGTGGATTGTGGGGGAAGAGTGAATAAATTTGGAATTCTTTATTTTCCAGGCAGTTAAATTGCAGTTATATTTGTTTTGAAGATATGTTGGATTATCAATGTCTGTTGTGTAATTTAATATTTCTGTAGGACTTGTGTTCTTTAAACAATTTAATTTTCAGATTTTTTTAGTAAGATGATATTTAAATATAAAAATAACCTGTTGCGTTTTTTAACTAAAAAATATGCTCTTACCTGTATCTGCAGATACAAAGATTAATATTTTTTGGAGGTTGAAGGTTAAATTTAAATGAAAGAATATATCTTTAGAATTCAGTTTACTATATTATTCATGTATCATTCATATATGAAAAAGCATAAAATCTATGCTTATAACAAAAAGGAATCCCAAAAGAAAACTAGACCCCTCCACCCCCCAAAAAAACAATGAAAGACCGAACAAATTGACCCACAAGTTCTTCATGAGTTCTGAGGTTTATAATTTGGTCTTACCAGAAGTGTTCTTGAACTAGTTTATAAAATATCAATTAGGAGAGGAAACTTAGATATAAAATGAACACTTTGACATTTCTCAATAAGACTAGTAGGAAACTGATAAATATTTTGTTATTGATTAGTTAGAAATTGACTGCAATTATCAGCAGACTGATACATGAAGTACTTTTATGTGGTACTTGAGAAATGAGTACTGCAAATATTAAATTGGTTGCTAGTTTAGTTTATTGTTACATTATATACATTATATATTATCCATTAGGCATATTATAATTTAAGGCTAAATCTTTCATATACATATTTGTATATATGAAATTTGTTATCTTGTTATACCTGTCTTCTGAATTTTGTCTACTTATACTGCATCAAAGATCTTTCTGGAAATATTTTCTCTGTTCATATAGTAGTTAAAATTTTTTATTTTCCTACCTTTCTGTCCACACGTTTAAAATCTGAAAAATGTATACATTACAAGGTGACCTGTGGTGTGCTTGAACTTGATATAGTGTTCGGAAATATCATTGTTAATCAGTGTAGGTTGAGAGGAACACACATAAGTCTAAGAGACTGATTTGTGCTCTAAAATATGTAGTCACATTATTGTAAGGTAAACTGTGTTTTCTCTCTTTGTTGGGTATTTTCCCCAGTTCAAAACCTTTTAGCAAATCGAAGTTCTAACACTTGAAAAAAATATTCTAATAACAAAAGGGCTCTTCAGCTATTGAGATCTTGGTACATGTGTGCTTTTTGAGAAAGTATGAAGTTCCCATTACGAAGATTTGAAAGAACTAATTAGATTTCACACCATATATCTCACTGCAGCTTCTCTAAAGATCAGAACTGGTTGCAAAAAGTAGTGCATACAAAAGGGAAGGGATCTTTTATCAGGAAGGATGAACCTATTGCTTTAAGCTAAAACATGATGAAACCTTTAAAGGGTATAGTTGGTCCCTATGTGAAATGAACCTGAAGGACATTATTTGGCATGTCTGTCTTCTCATGTCTACAGCAGTGTAAACACTCACAATTTAAACTCTTAATTTGCCCTCAAATACCGTTTATAAATTCTGCAATTTTAATTAAGTTTACAATTAACAAAGATAACTTTTTCCTTTTAGTTTTTCTAATGCCTTGGAGATAAAGTGGAAATGACTGGTTTGACACTGATAATGTCTAGAATTTGGAATGAATTTCCTCAGTTAAATTTGGGCTTTCTCAGTATTCAGTTTTGTGTTGTACAACACTCCTTTCTGTTTTCAAGATTTTCAGTTTTGCAAAACTGTCTTTATGTTAATGTTTAAATTTTGTTCTGTAACTATTTTTTTACTAAGTACAGTCTCATATCCATTATCACAGACCTTCTACTGATTGCCATGTATGTCCCAGACCCCGGGTATGCCGAGATAAATATGCTATGTTTCCTGCTCTCAGTAAGTTCATTTTGTTGCATGAGCTGGACAAATCAGTAGTTAATTGTTTTAGTGTGACAAGTGCTTCGATAGCAGTATACACTGGAGAACTCAGATGAATTAAGACTCAAAACTACATGTATAATGAGCATTACTTACTGGAAGATTGAGTCTGAACTAACTCTTGAAGAATAAGTAGGCTAGGTAGAGGTTAGAAAAAGCATGGACGTTAGAGATGTTAAAGTCCATTTGGAGACTTGCAGGTGAACGACAGCTTAGATTCCATGCATGACCTAATATTTTAGGTGATATCATAGGCTTTTATTAAAGCTCATATTTTTAGAAATTGTTATTTCAAAAAATTGTTATTTCTTGTGTGCCTAATTTAATTTGGACCTTGAACCCATAGATCTGCATTAATGTTGGGGAGCTGTTCCAAATTATTCTTTAAAACTTAACAAAGTATATATTTCATTAATATTTTAGTTAAATTCAAGAATATATCAGCCCGATGTGAATTAATTCCCAGGCTTAGATAATGATAATGTGTTTCAAAATTGTATTTAGAATTTATGTTTATTTTTCTCAGCATTTATGCATCATTCTAAGAGTAACATTTATGATTTTCTTAGAACTCATGATAGGTTTTCTATCATACAGTCATTTAAAATTCACTCTTCTGCGAATATTCAAAACAACCTCTTTCTAAACTTATTTTAAAATGCCATTCTTTTTTTAGGTAAGTCAGACTATATTATCAACAGTTTTATCCTGTAGAAGTCTTTGCATGTTATATAATTTAAAAGTTTTCTGAACTTGAATATAAAGTGATTTTTTATACAATATAATTTAATACTTTTTCAAGGGCACAGTGAGGCCTTCTTTGCCATCCCAAACTCCATTCTCCACAAAGTGTACAGTAGTGCCATAGTTTCCCATGTTAAAACATTCTCAATATTGCTTTCCTTTTTTTGAGGGGGTGGGGGGAGGAGGGGTTTTGATCCTTCTAGTTATTTTCATTATTTCATTATAGAAAGTAAAGAAATTTCTTTAAAAAAATTTTCACATTTTATCAATTAGCTTATAAATGTTCTAATATCTAATTTATTTCATGGTTATTTATTAGGAAACTAAAACTTTCTGTTATGATCGCCTTAGATACAACCCCATGTAATCTTCACCTAGCTAACCTCCTGATCCCCCTTCAGCTTTCATTATCTCTTCTCTGGGAGACTTTCCTTGATCACTTTCTTTGATCACTCAGATTCTCCTGTTTAAAGGTCCGTTAGCACCTTTACTCCTTTTTATACTAATCGTTTTTGTAATGACGTGTTTAATGTTTGTTTGTTTTTGCTAGACTGTAAGCTTCATGACAAGCATTGAGTACGTCTGTCTTTACTGTTTCTCCAATATACAATGTCTAGACCCCTAATAGAAAATTATTATTAATAGTCTAGGACTCCAAAACAAGAGGCCACTAAAAAAGACAGACAGATGTCATAGTGCTTTTGCTCTTAAACACATTTTATCCTTTAGAACCCCTTGGACCTTAATTCAGTGGTTTTTTACTCTCTCATAATGTACAATTTTAAAAAAAGTTTGGTAACCATATGTAAAAAGGACTGGGATACTCCTAGAGGCCATAAGAGAGTCGAAAATAAGAGCAGAGGGAAAACAAAAAGCAGCCACAAGACTTTTTAAAAATACCAGTTTACGGCAACTTAATGTTGTGGTACACCTATTTAGAATCGGGACACGATTTGTTTTATATATATAGAACAGTATAGCAATAATGAAGATGTTGAAGAAGAGAGTAGTTACTGTTAGTAAATTTTGTTAAAGATGACACAAAACCATGTATTGTATTTCAGAAAGGTTTGCATCTAAAATGATACGATTAAAAAATTTTAATGTGTTATGCTCTTGTTATTGGAAAGATTTGTTTAATGAAGTATAGTAGGCAACATAAGTATTTATTAAGTAAAATTAAGTAGAAGCAAATAATCTGCTGTACAGAATCAGTGCAGTATACTATTATGACCTTACAATTTGGAGAAGTAGATTTTATACCTGTCATGTGTTTCTTTGTTTACTTTCTGTGAAATATGTAAAATTGAGTAACAACTTGTTTTTCTTCATCCTTGTTGAATGAAAACATAATTGTTGCAATGCTATGACAAAATGGCATATTTCTGCAACTCTTACTTTTTCTGTTAAAGAGAGTAAGCTTTATTCTCTTGGCATTTCCTGGTAACCTGGACTGGTAAAATTAGATTGGAGGTCATAATTACTTCTTTGCTAGACGTATGTACTAACAGATTGAGTGACCTGAAATAGATTATATTTAAATCAATTTCGTATTATATATCTTCTGAAATAAATTTTTGCTTTAGTTCTGGTTCAAATAAATTGCATTTTATCTTAATATTGTAATCTATTGAATTCTATGAATATATAAGGATAGGTAGAAGAGTTAATTATTTTGTTGCTAAAACAAATATTATTTTTTCTGCCATGTATTAATTACAGTTATAAACTCAGAAATGAGGTGCTTACATACTAGGCAGCTTAAAATAGTAAGGTTTTATGATTTAATCTCAAAGACAGTTATTTCTGTACTTTGGAAGTAGTGATTTGAAATTCTTAATACTAGAAATATGGCCTAGTTTCAGAACACCCACTGAACAACTGTGGGAACTCAGCATGCTAAATGGCTTGTAGTGCTGCAGTATTTTTTAATTTTCCCCACCTCCTGTTATGTAATAGCTTATAGTAGTACACTTAGAACATGAGTATCTGGGACAGGAGCAAAGTTTAGTGACGCCCCAAAATATATGAGACTGTGTCAGGCTACGCATTGGGCTTTAAGGACCTAAAGATGATCAAATATAATTATGGTCAGTGAGTGAATGACATAAATCAGGTGGTAATGTTTTAGGATATAAGTAAGGCATGAAAAGCAAGAATTATTTTAGGGCTTGAGAAAAACGACTTTAAAAATGGAGTCACTTTTTTGGAAACACAAAATTTTAATTTTTCTTAAAATTTAGTAAATTTTTATTTAACAACTGTTATATAAACATTTCCATGATGCTTGTATATATGGCTTAAAAACTTTAGTGGAAATAATTTTAAACATTTCCCCCAGGATATTGTGCAACCCAAACTTTGCAGCATTATGTCTATCAACCCAAACTTTGCAGCATTATGTCTATGAGAACCAGATACCAAAAGTGATTAGAAACTAACTGTAAAGATTGAAATCTACTAGTTTATATACATTGTTCAGGAAAGTTCGGTTGTAAAGGTGTTTGATAAAACATACTTTTGCCAGCTTATTTTGTTAATTAAAAAAAGGACTGAGTTGATCTGCACTAATTGTAATATCTGTAAATGGATATTAAAGTTAAATGTTTCAGTTTAAAGATTTTTATGGTACAAAAAAGGAAGGACTTAAAAAAAAGTCAGCTATATAATTCTTGTGGAGTTAGCTCTGAGAGTAATGCCTTAATGCATGTCTAATTATTCATGCACAAAAATGTAAAAAATTTCTCTGGCCTTTTCTCAACTGGAACTGTTAGCCCTGACCTTTTCATATATATAGTAATAATCAATATAATAATAAGAGTCCTGTGTCAAGATCTTGGAAGATTTTTGTTTCATCAAAGAAAATTGAAATTTAATATAATTGGAGTTTTGCTATATTTTATTCATATTCTTTGGAAATCGATAATCCACAAATGGTAGATTCATGTGCTAAAAGTAAAAACAATTTATTAATTTGTCCATCTCTTTCTAGACTTTACCATTATCCAGTTTTTATAACTAATAATTTGATAATATTTGAGTTGCTTCCGAGAGTAATTAAAATTAAATATTGCCAAATCATGTTTTTTTCCCATTCTGGCACAATTTAAATAATACATCACTTGCTACTACCTACAAATTACTAACTGATTTACATCTGTGGTATAGGAAATTTGACATCACAGCTTTTGTAAACTTTGTGGGAATCATATTTTGTGATAATAGTCATAAGGTAGTAGATAGTACATACAGTTGGGAACTGTTGGGGTTTAAAGTGATAAATTACAAAAATAAAAAAATATCTTTTTATGTATATTCAAAAATACAAGCAAGAGCTGCCTTTCTTTGAATAGCTTCTGATGGGAGAAATTCTTTATTGACAGTAAGTTAAATTGGGCCTGGCTGCTCTGTTTCTTTTGATCTTTTATGGGAAAGACTTTTTGCTCTGGGATATTTAAATTTAATACAGAAATAAGTGAGATTACATTTTTCAAGCCCCAAGTGCATTATGTAAATCCTATTTTAACAACTGTCAGGATAAGTAGATAAATAAAATAATTAGTTGAGCATATGGTCTTCATCTAAATAGTCTCAAAATGCACTATATAAATGTGAGAAAGGTTATTTGTTTTATCATCATGGCAACTTTCTAAATACTGATTCTTAAATGTATAAGATACCTACCTTGAGACCACACACTCCTCTAATCTTGTTACGTATATAGTACATTTATTTTTGTTTATATTTTTTCTGACAGTTACTGATAAATAGTTTATAGAGTGAGTAATGGAAAAGATATATAATCAGATAACACCTAGTGAAGGAATGTGTGAATTTATACACAAAAACACAGCACTTAAATGTAATTAACTTTAATTTTTAGATTAAAAGTACTGAAAATCATTTGTCTTTTAAGTTGAAAATATTTTATTGAACACTATAGTCATCTTAGTGCGATTAACCTAAGATGGAAATTACATTTTCTGTCTTTTGCTTTATACTCATAATTAAATAACCAACTATTTGATTTATTGCCAATTTGCCTATGGTAAATGAAGAGTAAAGTGTATTTTGGAAATACTTATGTCGTGTGTGAAATGTTTCGAGTTCCTTGGCAAGAAAGGCAGTTTGAGCAATATTTAGAGGTAAATCTTTTTTAGAGAGTGTTTGTGGCATAAGAACATTTCAGATACAGTTTGGTCAGTTTATTTGATGTTTACTATTATATCATAAGTTATATTGAGGCATTTAAGTCTCCCCTACCCCACTCCTGCCTTTTAATTTGAGAATTTGCTGGAGAGTCTTGTAATTTATAAAAATGGTGAGTTGAAGTGTTGTACAAGAGAGCTGTAATCTCAATTATAGCTTATATTGTGGGTTGGGTAAACAGGAATTTTCAGTTCTTTGCTCAAAATTTTTGTTTGCCCAGAATCAAAATTACAAAGTAAGTCTTATGCTTTCTTATAAGAAGGAACACAGAATTCCTGAAAAGCTCTCATATATTTGCTAATATTTGCAACTGCATAAATTCAATTAGCCCTTTCTTTATCCATGTCAGGCCAAACTATTTCATCTTGCCTCCTCATCAAAGAGAAAAAAAGTTGAGCAAATGAATTTGAAGGTATTGTGAGTTATATAGACTCATGTCATAGTTCCAATAAATGTGAATTAGTATAGAGGCTCCCCCCCCAACCCTCACCCCCCTTCCCCCCCCCCACACACACAGCTATTTCTTTAGCCTCCATGAAAACTACTCTTACCTCAGGTTACTCATGCTGCTAAGGATGTGTTTTTTATTTCTCTGAGAACATGACTTGTCCTTGAGCATGTTGAGTTGGGGTGCTTTCTTGATCTTGGGTCTTCCAATATTGAGGATTCCTTTTTTCTTTTTTTAACTCCTAAACTGCAAAAATATATAGCTTTATGTGCTTTGGAGGGGAGAGCAGTTTATTTTTGTAATTTAAGTTACTTAAAAGAATGAGTATTTGTTCAGAAACAAAGGAAAATATAAATGAAATCTTGCCTTTAGGTATTCATATCAAAATTAGAATGAGAGTTATTTTTAAGTGAAATATAGGAAAACTATGCATGAGATAAGGTTTATTGTTCAACTGTCTTCAACCAATGTTTATTGAGTACTTACTGTGCGCTTAATTAAAAGTTCATAGTATTTTTAAGTTGTAGAGCAGTTTATATAGAGTAAAAATTGCTTCTTTGTAAGGAGCCTGCTATCTAATAAGGTAGGTAAAACCAAGTTAAATATTTATAATTCTTTCAATAAATATAACTACCGTATGTGCTAGGCATTATTTCTGAGTACTAAGATGCAATAGGATACAACTGAAAAAGAAGGGTCCCTATTTTCTCATTACTTTAAATGAGGGAATCAGACAACTAATCTGACAAGTGTAATACAGTGTGATACATATTCTGATAGGGGAAGTTTTAAGTGGGAGCATGGAGGAGTGGGTATTCAGAAAGGCTTTTGAGTAATCAGGAAAGGATTCTCAGACTTCTGAGCTGAGGACTGAAGAGTACATGGGAGTTAACTCAGTTAAGAACTGTAAACTTGTGTTTCTGGCAGAAGTAAATAGCTTCTCCAAAGTCCTAGGGGCAAGAAATAGCACAACCTGCTGTGGGATCTCACCAGAGGGTGCTAGTTGGTTAATATCAGTTGTAGCAGAAGCAAGCAGGGGCCAAATCTTGAAAGGCTTGGTAATTACTGCTAAGAATTTTGGGTTTTATCCTGAGGGCTATTTTTGTGGGAGTCACCCACTCTCTCCACCAAGTGTTTTAAGTTGGACAGTAACCCGATTAAATTTGAGTATTTGAAAGATCACTCTAATTAGTGTAGTGATTAAGTTAGGAATAAGACAGGGGAGTGGATGTTATAAGTCCAGTTACAAAGCTATTAGAGGAGGGAATTCAGTGTATCCTGGGGCAGGGGAGTGCCAGTGAGAATGAAGAGAAGTTGAAGAGTCAGGAGAGATTTGGGGAGAAGAATGAATGGGATTTGGTGAAATCTGTGTTCTTTCTTAGGTACTGAGTTGAAAGAGAGAGGAGTCAGGATGACTTCAGGATTCCTGACCCCCTCCTACCCTCTAAGTTGGTTTCTGCTTAGCTGTTATCTCTTTTAAGAAGCCTTTACTGATTCTCCCAACCTCCAAGGCTGCTTTAAGTGCCGCCTTTTTGTGCTTCAACAGCTCTTACCACACTATATTCTTGCCTTTTCCACTTGTTTGTAAGCTGACAGGCAAGGACTGTGCCTTGTTATCATTGCATACTTAGCATCTTGAACAGTGCATGGCACTTAGTATGTATTAAAGTTGACCGAATGAAAATACAGTTTTTATGTTTATAAAAGTTTAAATATTTTAATTGGGGAAAAAACTGGTTTTCTGAACTGCCAATATCCAAAATCTTGGTTTATAACTTCAGTGAATCTCATCATTCCATGCACTTTTGAATATCTCTTGTGATAACAATGTATATTATAATTCACATCTGAAGTGCTGGATATATTTAGTTCTTTGTGGACTATCATGGACTGATTTTTTTTTTTTTTTTTTTTTGCAGTCCACACAGTTTATTCATCACTATGACAAGAGAGAACTTCCATCACAGTAGACATAATATCATGGACGGATTTAAATGGGTTTTGATATTATGTTGACCTCGTATTATACATTCAGGTTTTCTTTATAAATAAATTTTTAATTAACTTTATCCTTTCTCAGTTTAAAAATCATCATAACCAAGCTATCACTGTTAGAATTTTTTTCTGTTTCAAAATGGAAATGGCTTCCCCCCCCTCCCTGATTATGAAGGAAGTGAATACTTATTGTATACATTTTAAAAGTAATACAGAGGTAAAAGTCAACTATCCTGAAACCCAAAGATAAACATTGCTATCATTTAATGGCTAGTCTTCTAGACTTTTAATATTTTATATGTATAATTATGAATGATATGATTAAGTTACAAGAAAAACCATCAACAGGAAATATTTGTGACATATATTAATATCCTCACAGTACACAGAAGGTATTAATATCTTTAATATGAAGAATCTGTATAACTAGTATATAACCAAATTTGAGAAATCTCATATATTCACAAAGTACTCTATTATATTAAAAGCACTGATAATTTCTGCTATAAAGATGCAATATAATTTTGTTTGAAACATACCTTATCCTAAATCTGTTTGACCATGGAACTAGATGTTGTAGAAATAGATTTTGGGAAATGCTGAGAATTTTTTACTGAACATTTTCAGTACCCCAAAACATGTGTTTCCATGACAGTCATGATTATGTGTAACCATGGGGACCCAATAAGCTTTTTAATATACATAAATGGTAACTGCTGTCCTAGTATGTAGATATACTCAGAATATAATTAGTTATGGTAGTATCTTGTCTATAATCTGAAGGGTTTGTGTTTTGACCTGGATAGTTTATTAGAATTGATCTTCCATTGTGAAAGTAATTTTTGAGTACCTACTATGTATTGGAACACCCAAATTGGTCTTTGGAACTACTTTCTGTTAAGATTTAGCAAGAGTTTTAGAGCTTGAAGGTACCTATGAGACCATCTAGCCCCCAAACTTGTTTTTTAGATTAAAAGAGACAGGTTTAGAAATAGCATTTGCTCAAGGTTATATTAGAATTTATCAAGGGATTTGGAACCCAGATCTACAGCTCCAGGTCTTTTAGTCTTTTTTTTTTTTTTTTTTTTACTGTATTTTCTTTTCTATATATTACTCTTAATCACTTCCTTTTGAGATAGCAATAACTAGGTAATAGCGCTATATGACATGAGAATTGAATTTAGAGATTGAATTAGATTTAAGATGGGTCAAATTTGAAATAGATGAAACTCCCCAAATAATTCTCTGGACATCCAGTACCCCCCATACCCACTAATCTGAATTATTCTCCTAGGCAAGAGAAAAATAGTTTTAAAATATGCATGTATTCTTAATATTACTACTAAGGAATAATCATTGCTAGTTTTTAAAAACGTGTGTGGACCAAGGATGCATGAGTCAGGTTCTTTTCTAAATTGAGTTACATCATCACTTCCCTAGTGGTCAGTTATGGAAACATTTATGTATATATTCCACTCTTAATGGAAGAGTGGACCTAAATGACTACAGAGTTAAACTCTATGGTGCTGCGTTTAAACCAATTTATGAAATATATTCTTTTTATCATAGTTTCGGAGAGATACCACTCAGTAAAAATAATTGAACTCAAGGTTATATGGATTAGGCATTGAGACATATAATAATATATTATTGGAAGAAATTTCTCTTTTAAATGCCAGAATGATCAGTAAACAACTAGTATGGCCTATTGGATTAGGTCTTAGATGGGGAGGGGGATAATTTTTTTAAGATATTTAAGATTTTCTTTAGTATTTTATTGGCTCTTTTTAGCTAGTGTTTCCTCAGGCTGTAGAAAGCAATCTTACCTTTCCAAATCCTGTTCTGTCAAAACATTTCCTTGCTTTATGGATCTAATCCTGATTACTTATATGATTTTTTTAATATCTAATATATTCTGAAATAGTATAGTGGTTAAGACATGGATTTGGAGTTAGAACTGTGTTAGTCCTGTGATTTTGCCAGTTCTAGTCGTGTGTTCTTTGACAAATCATTTGATTCCTTTTGAGCCTCAGTTTCATTATCTGTAAATGGGGATTACCCTGCCTCAGAATTATTGCAAGGACTTAATGAGATAACAGCTAAAAGCACTTAGCACGGTGCCTGTCGTGTACTAAGTACTCAAATATCTGCTGTTACTAGTTGGTGGTGGTGTGAGATTCATGCCAGGTTATTGGGCAAATAATTTGACTTCCATAAATCTTGGCTAACTCGTCTGTTAATGGGAATAACACTACTTGAGGATCTAATTTGTAGATATGGGTATTTTCAAATTAATTTGTTATTTGCCAAATTGCTTTCCAAAGTATTTTTAATACTTGATACTTTTACCAGCAGAGTGAGAGTTTTTTCAGCTCCATATTCTCTAACAGCAGTTGGTTTTATCAGAGTTTATACTTACCAACCTGATGGCAGTACTGTCTCTTCATATTTCCCTAATTACTAGTGGTATTGAATAGCTTTGAAACAATACTTATTGGGCATTTAAGTATTTCCTTCTGTGAATTGTCTGCCCACTTTTTAGCACAGTATTTGTCTTCATGGATGCCCTCTTTACCTTACTCGTATTCTTAATTCTCCCTGCCGTGCCACTTAACCATCCAGCCCTTTCTCACTGACCCCTCTTACATTCCAGTATCTCCCACTGGTCCGTCACTATCTGTGGATGTTCTCAGCCCATTCAGGCAGGGTCTCATTCTCCATTCTGAACCATCCCCTGTGAGAACACCATCCCCACCTCACTTGGCCTCTGATACCTCTTGTAAATTGCCAACATATGTCGATGGCCACTTTGTCCTGCTTGGGCTCTCATATCCCCCAAATGAGCTGCCCCTTTATGGGATTATCTTTCTCATCTCACCTAGGCTCAGAAATTTCTGATGGGGTAGGTTTTCTGTACTTCTAACTTCTTTAGTCTGCCTGGGCTCTGACTTTCTTCTGTGGGGCGTTTCTACTTTTCACCTTGTGCTCTCGCTGGGGTGGATGCCCACCTTGTTCTGTAATACTCAGTTGCTTTAGAACTGATGTGTTCAGGATGGGGAATGGGCGTGTTTAACTTTTTGACACTCAAAAATGTTATTACATTTTTATTTAATAAAAATATAGATCCTAACAGAAAAATAATAGTATATATGAAAAATATACTCATTATTTATATCAAAATATATTGCTTTTGTGAAAGTTAATAAAAATTTGAGGTGTGTAAATTTTACCCACATCTACCTGCGTTAGAATCACCTGGAGAGTTTATTTAAGTGTACATTCTTAATACCCCTTTTCCTGCACTAATTGTTGTTCTCCACACACATATGTTTTTCACTTTGCTCATTTTGTTCTTTCAACAGACTGCTCTCCATTCTGTCATCATCACCTTTGAAATCCTTTCTGTTACTTAAAGCTGTCTGGTAATTAGTCGCAGATAGAGCAGTTTCAGTTGTAGTGGTCAGGAACATAAGCAGTGGAATCTACCTCCATTGGAATCTCAGCTCTGTCACTTTTTCAGGATCACAAAACTAGTTACTTAAAAATATTTTTGTACTTCAATGTCCCTATTTATACAATGAAAATAACAGTTTATCTCATAGAGCTGTAAAAATGTATTAAATGAGTTAATATCTGTAAATTCCTTATAATAGTGCTTGCTTGTAAATAGAGAATACTCAATAATCAGCTGCAGTTGTGACTTCTCCCCCTTTTCAGCTGTTACAAAGTTTTTTACTACAGCAACTTG